>NC_136070.1:933452537-934192330 GCF_964261635.1 Lissotriton helveticus | reverse complement strand
CATGAAACATCACCATCAAATGTGTCCCAAAATCAACTAGTAACACAAAGTAGAAGGAAAATGCTACTTACCAGTATGCATCTGTTCTTGGCATGTAGAGCTGCAGATTCGTACACTATGCATTAGATCGCCACCTGGTGTTGGGCTCGGATGATTGCAGGTTGTGGTCTTCTTGGAGAAGTCTTTGTAGTCACGATATAGGCGACTCCTCCCTTGGACAATACTGCGCATGGGCATCGGCTCTATCCTTAGATTGTTTTTTGCCATGATTGGAAATGATGGAGTTAGTAGAGATACAGTACGAAAAAAAGGATGTCCATGCGTTTGCATCTAAGTAAGATGAGAACTGGAATGGATACAAGTCCGGGGAGGCGGGAGGGCGTGTACGAATCTGTAGCTCTACATGCCAAGAACCGATGCATACTGGTAAGTAGCATTTTCCGTTCGAGGCATATGAGCTGCAGATCGTACACTATGCATCGATTGTGCAGCAGTGTCTCCCCTAGCGGTGGTCGCTTGTACCTATTGCATTAGTCTGAAATAATGTTCTAAGGACAGCCTGGCCTACTGCAGCTTGCTGCTTGGCTTGCACATCAACACAATAGTGTCTAGTGAAGGTGTGTGGTGTAGACCATGTTGCTGACTTGCATATGTCCTCTAATGGTATATTTCCTAAGACAGCCATAGAGGCTCCTAGCTTGCGAGTGGAGTGTGCTCTAGGAGGAACTGTTAGTGTCATGTATTCCTATAGGTTCTGAATCGATCCCCCTATTCCTGACCCTATTCTGGTTAAACTAACTATCAAGTTAACTAACAGTCAGCCCATGAGGCAAGAAAAGCCCCCATGATGCAGATACCGTTATCTGACGCAGTCACACTACGGCACAGGAACGTGTTATCTGATTAGGTCATAACACTTGAGATCTAATTAGACAAGCGACATTCCTCCAGCCCCTGATAAGGCATACGACGTTCTCATAACAAATCAAACCTATGACAACCTGGAAAATCCGTGCGGCCATTGTTTTGATTTCACAGAGAACTTCAGTAAAAGAATGTGCTAACGAGCAAGTCGTATGACATCTTTATTGACGTATCTATGTCCATCCTTACGTCAATCTCGGCACCTTTAAGGTATAAATATTGCCGATCTTGCCATATGCAAACACACGCGTGGTGACGAGACGGAGCAGCCATACTTGCCGAAGCCCAGAAGCAGAGCAGACCCCGCTGGCAGCAGCCCCGCCTTCCTGACGCGCTGAGAGACGCGCTGCTATCTCCTGCCGAGAGACCCAGCACCGGCGCTTTCGGGCAGCCCTCGCAGGCAGCCTGGAATATCGAGAGCAGAGAAAGAGATACCATTCCTCATTCATCCTAACTTCCAGGTACAGAACTGAATAACCCCTCACAGAGAATTCTTTAGTTATTCACTTGGCAAAAACAAACTTAACTTAAAATGTAACTTTCTATTCCCGCCCACGCATTAGACTTAGGTCAGGTACACGGGGTAGGCGTATTTAGAAACACCAGTTGAGTACGTTTAGTCAAATGTATATGTGTATGTAAATATATTTTAATCATTTTAAACATCATATGGCTCAGAAACCATATCAATGTTTTTACAGTATTATTTTATACTATTGCTTTTAATGTATGCACTTTACTTAACTATAAGTATTGCAATAATATCGATCCATTTCTCTTGTACGAGAAAAGAGACTGATCAATAAATAACACCTTTTTATTGAACACGCCCGTCTCTTCCTTTTCTCTACAATCTGATGAGACTAAGAATGCACGTACTGACTGAGTAAAATAATTGCCTTGTGCTCACACGACTCTGGAGATACACTCTTGATTAGGGGAGAGCAAAGTTGTCATGTTCTATGGTTGTCAGAAACTAAATCCCTTCTTGTCTAATCAGGGGAGTTAATTCTTTCCTGAACATTCGAGAAAGTTTCTAGCGAACTCTGAGCTACGCTGGCAAACCCAAAACTTTAAGTCTAGTATCGACAGTAGTAGACCTAGTTAACGTCTGGCCTAGGCCTTTACTGCTGTAGGTATTATTCCAATGCGCAGAGCCTATTGGGAAGATAGGAACTACACTACATGGCGCCCAACATGGGGCGATAAAACTAACGTAAGACATTTAGAGTAACTCAGTCGTGCTTTCTCACTCAGACCCCTTTTCCCAAATACTCCAAAGACGTCTGGAGTGGGTGAAAGGTAATATCCTCCAAAACCTCGCAGGAGGGAACTCCTATGTAAGGTTCTTGGTTTAGTCAACGTTGAAGGATACACTGTTCCAAAATATTGTGCATCTAATCTTTGTTCCATAAGAAACCTGATCTGCAAACAAACATAATACCATCCTGTCGGTAAAATGGGAGACAGTGATGAAGAAAGAGAGGCAGTTAGATTAGCAGCTGAAATAGCAGCAGCTGATACTGCAGCACTAGATGTGGACGGGGATATAATACTCATCCCGGTCGCCAAAAGGAAATCTATAACCTTAAAACTTATAGAAAATGGACTGACACCTAGAGGTGGCACAGTCATATTCGTAATTGAGGCACACGAATATCGGCAGACAGAAGTATACTATACATGGATACATTTTCCAGCAGCAAATGCTGTAACAAAGTACTTCCACTATTACAAAATAGAGGTTCCACCCGACATTTACACTCCTTTCGAGGAGGTGGAAGTACCACTCAAATTCCAAGAGCATTTGCTCTTATTTGATGGCGCCCTAATACATAATAATCACATCACCAGGCTCGGTCCTTTAGGTAGACCAGGAGCAACGTGGCCGGTCTTAGCCGGATACACACCACACCCAGACATCGAAGGAATGTCTACAGGAGAGCTGTTAATACAGCTAAAACAATTACTAAAAATTCATAGACAATTAGTCCAGTATGTAATGCGGACTTCAACAATTCAGCCAGCGATTAAACTTCCACAGCTGACCCCTCACCAGGGGAACACAAATAAAATCACACCACAGAACATCCAATCCTGCCTAGGTAAAGTTCCGGCTAAACGGGAACAGATACCATTCTGGTTGGCACAGAAAATCACCCAAATAGAGGCGGTGTTTCCTGACACCACCCCGCTAGAAAAACACAGGATTCTGACTATATGTCTCCCAATAGGAATCGCACCACACATAGAGGACTGTGACACTTGGGGTACAGTCTTTGCTTCAATCTACACAAAAACGCACGGTGTTCCATCCATTTCAGTAATACCAGATGTGCTAAAACAAATTCAAGATGAATACGGTCCAGAACCAGCTTTAACTCTTGGTATGAAATTACTGAAAGACTTCAAGCAGGTCTCGGCTATATTATTAGCCAATATAAAAGGTGAAGCAGCAAACGTGGCGATCCGCCAGAGGTTAAAAGAGACAGATATAGCAGACCAACCAGCTGAAATTGCCAGAATCATAGAAAAATCCTATGAAGAACTAGGTAGAGATAGTTTAGGTGGAATACCAGTAAAACCGCAACTGACTGAAAGTCCAGAAAAAATATTTTTTAATAATAATTCACCAAAAAAGAACTGGGATGGAAACAAACAATCCAATCCAAAAGAAAAGAAATTCCAGTCCCGAGGAAGGTCTCCTAGGCGAAGGGAGAAATCTCCGAACCAGAGACACAGGTCACCCCAGAGTGACCCCTCTGGGAAAAGATATAACCTTAGAAATAGGGATAATATTAAAAAACCTGATAGATATCAAGACATTGATACACGTCCCTCTCAATCTTTTCAGACTTCCTCGCAGAAATCGGAAAGAAGAGGACGATCAGAACAAAGAGAAGAGCACGCCAAGTCCAAAGACAAGGAACCTGCTCAACAAAAAAAGAAATTACAATTTCCAAAAAAGAAGGTAGCCAGTATCAAGGTAGTTAACAATGCCGAGAATACTGAGGACACAACTGAAAAACGGAGAGTGGGCTCAGACAATGCTAGACAGCGCAGCAGAAGTGAGCATAGCTCGCAAAGTCCTTATGAATCATCTGGAGACAGTGGACACGAATGAATATCTTCAAGTGGAAACTGCAGACACCAGAGTTAGCAAACCCCACAAGATATACGAGATAACATTACGTATAGAGGGAGATAAGACTATGAAAATAAGGGGACTATTTTGGGATAACCTCTCCAAGGGTTATGACATCCTTCTAGCTGAAAAAGACTGGCCACCAGAGTTTGTCAGGGAGTGCCCTCATGGCGAAGAAGTAATTATGCCTTCCTTCTCGAATCAAATCCCGATTAAAAAAAAATACACACTTGCTAGAAAGTGGGCAGTGGCCTTAGCACCTGCTTTATATAAAAATCATGTAGGATGGGATGAGGATTCTCCTCCTCACAAAATCCAGTTAAAATCACAACCTACTGCACAAAGGCAGTACCCAATTAAGCAAGAAGCTAAAAAACAGGTAAATGAAATACTAGATCAGCTAGAATACCAGGGGGTGATTGAAACTTGCACCTCACAAATGAACAATCCTTTGTTTCCGGTCTCTAAACCAGACAATTCATATCGTCTAGTTTTGGATTACCGACACCTTAACACATGTTGCAAAACCTTTGCAGTGCAAAACTCACACAGTGCTGCACTAATGAATAACATAGTGCGCAAAAAATACAAAACAACCTTGGACATCTCCAATGGATTCTTTTGTCAAAACATAGCACCAGAGAGCAGATATTTAACTGCATTCTCAGTAAATGGCACTCAAAAGCAATTCTGTCGGTTAGCCCAGGGGTACAAGAACAGCCCGGGGGTATTCTCAGCGAGAGTAACAGAATTACTGCAACTATATGATGATGAAGCATTATCTTATGTCGATGACATTTACTTAACAGACGATGACTTGGATACTCACTTGAAAAGAGTGAACACCATAATACTTGGGTTCGCAGCAGAGGGTTACAAATTCAACTTTAAAAAATCCAGAATTGCCCATCTGACAGTCCTATTCTTAGGGTATGAGTTATCAAGTGAAGGTAAAAGCCTGGCAGACAATTTCCTAGAGAAATGTGCCGTAATCCAAGCTCCTAAAACACTAAAAAACCTACAGTCAATTCTAGGCTTCCTAAATTTCGGAAGAACATACATTGCAAATTACGCAGAAAGGGTCAAACCCCTTTATGATCTAATTAAACCAGACTTTAAAAGATCCAATTGGACTCAAACACACAGAAATTTTGAGATCCTTACAAACAGACATGCTAATTAAAACAAAATTAGAAACACGTGATAACACACGCAATCTTGTGATTCGAGTCATCCCAGGGAGATGCGGATTCACATACCTGACCTCTAATGAGGGAGAAAAGGTACCGATTGCATTCAAATCACACTTGTACACAGAAGCTGAACAGAAATTCAGTAATACAGAAAAAATCATTCGTGCAGTTCAAACCGCAATAGCTAGAGAAAAAGACATAGCTGACGGTAGACATATCACAGTCAGAACAGCAGAATCAGCCTTTGAGGCACTAACAACACTGTGTAATTTACCAACAACAACATTGAATCCGGAATGGATACAATGGGTGAATTCAATCACAACGGACAAAGTATACTACTACTTTGATCCAGAACTAGAAGAATTAAAAAATCTAAAATATGAAAAGACGTATCCTCTGCCAATCGACATTCTGCCTCTACGACATTACGCCTGTGTAATCTATACAGACGGA
This sequence comes from Lissotriton helveticus, assembly GCF_964261635.1. Lineage (NCBI taxonomy): Eukaryota > Metazoa > Chordata > Amphibia > Caudata > Salamandridae > Lissotriton > Lissotriton helveticus. The sequence continues at coordinate 934,186,612 of NC_136070.1, read as the reverse complement.
CATGCTCAACCCTCCGTTTGGGCAGAACAAGCATACAACCCCACATGTGAGATTACAAAAGAAGTGTGGCGCGGAGGTAAACTAAAACCTCTATTAACAAAAACACACTCAGTAGAAACTAATTCAGAACAACAAACTGAAATAATAGCATTGAAAATGGCGCTAGATAATGCGGATCGCGAATTCCCGACACTTATAGTGTCAGATTCATATTACTGCGTCAAATCATATAACAAGGATTTGCAGACATGGATTCAGAACGGTTACAAAGATGACACAGATGCACCAATAAAGCAGAAATTGCTCTGGGAACAAATAGCTCTTTTACAAAAAGAACTACCAAGGACTCACGTGACACACTCACTGAGTCATCAGCGTGATGGCGTTCACGTTGTAGGGAATTCATTGGCTGAAACAGCCACAGCGGCAGCCACTAAATCGGCTCCCGTAGTTCGAAAAAAGCGTACATTAAAAAACATTGACGGTGAAACAGTGCTGGCAGTGAAAACGTCATCAAAAGGCGACTGCTCAGCGTTACCGATCAACTATCCACTCAATTATACATACATAATCGATGCAAACTCCGTCCCTTTTGCTCGAATCCCTGGAGTGGGGGATAGAGGGATTCCAAACATGGACAGGAGAAGCTTGTTAATCGCAGACGCACACATGGGTGAGGGTCTTGGACACCTCAAACTGAAAGATTCTCTGGAAGAATTACAATCACGGTACTGGTGGCCAGGCATGAGCCTGCATCACACCATGTTTGTAAAAAACTGCCCAAACTGCAACAGAGATCGCAGTGGGGAGAGAAACAGTTTAATACCTCGTCGTATCAAGGCAGATAATATGACCAATAAAAAGCAGGGCTTGCGATTAACATATACAGGCTAGTTTCCACTTATAATGTAGATCACCAGCACTCTGCTGACGTCCGGACTGTTATACAAAGATTTGCGAGTCTAAATGGCATATACGCTAAGAGCATGCTACGTTCGACCATTGTTTTCACTCAAGCCCACCAGCCTGGGGGGAAACATGGCCGAATGAGCACAGTCCAGCGGGAATCTTCTCACTTCCTTCCTGAGGGTACGGGATGGTGTAAAGAAAAAACCAAGGCATAAAGCAATCTATAGCGGAAAGGAAATTAGGTTCGGGAGCTGGGTGGGTCAAACATCTAATAAGTGTCCAACGTAGTCTAAATAACTTGCCAAGAAATTCTATGAAGGGATTCAGTCCGTACGAATTATTATTTGGAACTAGAATGATTATCTCTGACCTCGACAGTCAGACTTCAGTGGTTAAAGAAAAAAGCTTTGATGTCAAAGACCGTTTGGCTATTTTGCAGGACTTAAACAAAACAAGAAAAGACCTGAGCAACATACAGTTGAAACAACAGCCAACAACCACTGAAGAATCACCACCTGTCCCAGCAAGACCTGTCTGGATTCCAAAAGTCGGGGATCTAGTCAGGGAGAAGATCGCGGTAAAGAAGGAATTTGGGCCTTCTTACAGAAAAGCAGTTCCTGTCTTGTCTGTCAACGGGACAAGATCAGTTGTACTACCGCCACTTGCTGGTAAAAAGGAGAACCGAGTTGTATCCATCGACCTGGTAAAACCACAACATGTGGCCGATAACAAACAGTAGGCCAAGTGGACTCCCAATAAGTAGCAGAACACCAAGGTTTGCTACCAGTACAGAGGTCCTAACAAAGAGGCTCATCACATTCGAAACGCCTACAGAAGAACAACAAGGACTATGCAACAATGCAATAGAACTCAGACCTCTGAAAACCCAAATAAAAACATTTAGCAGAGACACACCAATCTATAATGAAGTACCAGGTGACAATTCAAGAAACAAAAATCCTGAAGCAATTGGAACAATTGACAGAACTGCATCCGGCTACTTCATCAACTTCGATGATTCCTCTGAAAGCCTCAGTGAATCAAAGACACAGCCATCATCAAAATCCTTTAAAGACAAAGCTAAGGAACTTTTGAACCAACTGAAAGAAACATATCTGATATCTCCATGGATTGAATTTTGGGTGGGGTTTGGTGCATTTATCCTCATACTTTGGCTCATCATGGTATTAACTTTGGGACGCTTCATTGAGGGAAAATATGCTAAAATGGACACAGCAAGTCAGAACATCAACTTGGTCCTCAAACCACACACATCTTCACACGTCGAGAAAAGAGAACTTTCTTCAGCCAACTTCACAGCCAATCCTATACCTGGTGGGGTAGCCTGGGACAACACTGACTATGAAATTTATGGTCCGGTCGAGATCCTGAAATATCCACACCAAATCAAGATCTCCTTGAGTGACTTTGCAAAACCAAACTCATTTGCTGATGATTGGGATTCGAAAGCATTAATAACATGATGTCTGACTTAGTAATGTCTGCTAAATTTACAAAACATGATTATTTGCAAGGTTCTACAAATTATGATAGTATGTATTGCTATAACCACTATGGTAACCATTTTTTACATAAATCTGCACAACCTAGAAATGTTTTAAATTATAATCAATGGGAACATTGTGCAACACCTCCAAAAGGGAGCTCAAGAACCGTTTACGACAAATATTCATATTTTTCAGGTTTTAACACAAGTAATGCTGAAACATTTTATTTTAAATTGTCAAACAAGACAGGGATGAAAACCATGATAACCAACACAAAGTTGATATATTCAGATTCATTCTTCGAAGAAATGAATACTTTTGGATTTGATTATTGGGACAAAAATGTTGATTTGAAAAGTGTTTGGGGTACAAAGAATTGGCAAGTACAGGGTTTAGAAGCTTTGTTTAGAGCTTGCATGATCCCAGAACAAATGATATTTTTAAATGACACTGTTCAACAAACCACCTGTCTTGGCCTAGCCAAAATCAAAGATTTAAATAAACCGTCTATTCCAAAGCCAACAATGTTTAGCAATAGCTCTGATACGGATGAAGAGATAGACGTAAACCATATATTAAACCAAAACAGAACACATCCTGATTGGAAACAATGGGTAATCTGGCCCACAGATACAAATAACTGTCAAGACAGATTCCTGAATAAAACACAGGGGTTCAAAATGACCAGGCCAGACCCTAGATATCCCCAAAGACATCACCCAGGGATAATAACAACCTACAGTGTGGGCAAATTATGCCTTCAGTGGCTACAAACTTCCACACTGCCTGAAATTAAGCAACACCTAACTTTACTTACTGATGGTGCTGACTTGCGTGATTTCATAATGGGACCACGCAAACAGCGTCAAAAGCGTTTCATAGCAGCCTCTGTATATGCAGCATACAATGAGGCCTGGAAGGTTAATCAAATTGAAACAGCAGAAAGAATACGGGAAATTGACCGTATTAATTTGGAAAAATCACTTTCTGTAGTGGACAATGGGTTAATGACTCTGTCCTCCAGAATTTTTTCATTGGACAGCATTGTGTCTTCAGCAATCGATATATTATCGCAAGACTTACTGTTATTACAACATGGTCAGTCACAATTGCGTTCTATTGTACAGCTTGGCTGGACGTTACAAAATCTGCCTTCAGGCTATGTGCCTTGGCGTTTAATCAACACAACGTCACTATTCCAAATCTTTAACCTTACTGATAGACAAATCGGTATGGCGCAAAAGGGTGCTGATTATACAATCTTGAGCATTGAAAAACTAGAAAGATTACCAATGACAATGTCAGAACGACCTGTCAGTGAATGGATAATCCACGGAATCATAAATATTCCAATCTCAACCTTCAGGTTTCAATACTGCCAAAAATATATACAGGCTGGCATGTACGAGAAATTGGGGAAGGGGTACCTTAAAACAACTTGGAACCTGCCCTATTCACATGCATGTGTCAGTAATAAAGGACAGAAAGTGTTTCTTAGTGGCAACAATTGTGCCATGTCACTAAGCGGCACGCTTCTGTGTAACGGAATTAGTTTGCATGGAGCCTGTGAAGGGAATTCATACAACCTTTCATGTCACCAGCAAGGCGCACCTGCAACTGAAATAGAACCATTCTTTCAAAGACTCTATAATGGGAGTTACATTCTTATTGTAGACCGCAAATGTTGTAGTCTTATGCCCGGGACTCCTTATCTAGTCACTACGACTGCGAAGGTCAAGTGCTGTGGACGTTCTTTGTTCCCCAGCTCCTTTCCAGACAGGGAGGCAAGGGCATGGCCCAGTTTGAAAATTACTTCTATTCGAATAGATACTTTAAGCAGAATGAAAACAGTGCTTCTTCAGACGCCTACAAGGCTCACGTCATCAAAAGAAACGTATGATCTACAAGTCGCAAGGACGACTGCAGAGATACATACATTATTATCGACTAATTCCCCCGTACATTTCGCGGAAATCCTGAGCGAAATCTTAAATATTTCTGATACCACTGGGGTCTCAAAGGTATTTAAGACAGTATTTTCGATGGCGTTAACACCATTCAAAGCCATACTGGGTATTTTTCCAGATTTCGTCCATTCGATTTTTGGCGGACTTCCCCTGATCCTGGGACTAATTGCAGGAATCCTATTCTTAGTCCTTATTTTTCGTTATGGCAACCCATGTCACAGATCAAACTCTCGCGACAATGGAAGAAACAATCCTAGCCATTGGATACCGGGACCGGATATCAAAAATCCTGGGACTCTCCCGGCTTAGAGACCTGAACATGACTTGGTTTCTATCATTTCGACCAATGTGGCAAAGATGTGTTTTACCTGTATTGAGGTGTCTGCTATGCGGAGAAGAATGCGTGTTAGACACCTGTCTGACGCTACAATCGGATGCACCAGTGGATGCAGATACATTGTTGGTTCCTACCAAGGTTCACGCTTTGTGCTGCCCTCAAAGGCTGCCAATCCTGATGACGGCATTCGTGGAATCTTCACCACTACGATTGAAGAGTAGTGAAGTTCAAGATGAAAGCAGCATCGATCAGGTACGACCTTCTGTCAGCAATGCGAATCAGAATGTCAATGGAGACAATCATGCGCACAAATGCATGGTTACACCTATTTCCGACTTAGTGGAACTTTCCCATGAAGCTGTTGACAGTTTTTACGAAAGCCTTAATGATATGATGTTCTCTCCAGAACAGAAATAGAGACTTTTGAGCAAGCTCGCACACGGCGTTCCCTGAATTCGGCCTTCAACTTTAAAAATAAAGTCACATGAACAATTTTTCCCACCAGTTCACGGACAGCAATTTTTTAGCAGCCCCAAATTATTTTTTACAAAATTTTCGGGACACTTATCTTCTGCTTAAAGTAAGAAACTATTCCTAGAGAACTAAGATTTCTATTTTTAGATACTTTATAAACTTTAGTTGCCCGCTGGTATGTTCACAAATATTTTATTATGTGATGAAATGGTCTCGAACTTTCTTTCTGTATAGCCATATTAAGAGCCATTTCATGTGTATTTCTCATATACCAAATAAGCAATAATGTCTACAAATGCGTGTTTACTTTAGCGTTTAATTCATAGCTTAAGTGCATACAATATATATGACTGCAATTTTTCAGTATATTTGAAAATTTCAAAATGCATTTATGTATTTTGGGGTGGTGAGGTATACACTATACTCTATAGTATGTTGTACTATGTTATACTATGCATAGATTAGTAAATATGACCATAGTTAGCGTGGAGTGGGTGTCATGTATTCCTATAGGTTCTGAATCGATCCCCCTATTCCTGACCCTATTCTGGTTAAACTAACTATCAAGTTAACTAACAGTCAGCCCATGAGGCAAGAAAAGCCCCCATGATGCAGATACCGTTATCTGACGCAGTCACACTACGGCACAGGAACGTGTTATCTGATTAGGTCATAACGCTTGAGATCTAATTAGACAAGCGACATTCCTCCAGCCCCTGATAAGGCATACGACGTTCTCATAACAAATCAAACCTATGACAACCTGGAAAATCCGTGCGGCCATTGTTTTGATTTCACAGAGAACTTCAGTAAAAGAATGTGCTAACGAGCAAGTCGTATGACATCTTTATTGACGTATCTATGTCCATCCTTACGTCAATCTCGGCACCTTTAAGGTATAAATATTGCCGATCTTGCCATATGCAAACACACGCGTGGTGACGAGACGGAGCAGCCATACTTGCCGAAGCCCAGAAGCAGAGCAGACCCCGCTGACAGCAGCCCCGCCTTCCTGACGCGCTGAGAGACGCGCTGCTATCTCCTGCCGAGAGACCCAGCACCGGCGCTTTCGGGCAGCCCTCGCAGGCAGCCTGGAATATCGAGAGCAGAGAAAGAGATACCATTCCTCATTCATCCTAACTTCCAGGTACAGAACTGAATAACCCCTCACAGAGAATTCTTTAGTTATTCACTTGGCAAAAACAAACTTAACTTAAAATGTAACTTTCTATTCCCGCCCACGCATTAGACTTAGGTCAGGTACACGGGGTAGGCGTATTTAGAAACACCAGTTGAGTACGTTTAGTCAAATGTATATGTGTATGTAAATATATTTTAATCATTTTAAACATCATATGGCTCAGAAACCATATCAATGTTTTTACAGTATTATTTTATACTATTGCTTTTAATGTATGCACTTTACTTAACTATAAGTATTGCAATAATATCGATCCATTTCTCTTGTACGAGAAAAGAGACTGATCAATAAATAACACCTTTTTATTGAACACGCCCGTCTCTTCCTTTTCTCTACAATCTGATGAGACTAAGAATGCACGTACTGACTGAGTAAAATAATTGCCTTGTGCTCACACGACTCTGGAGATACACTCTTGATTAGGGGAGAGCAAAGTTGTCATGTTCTATGGTTGTCAGAAACTAAATCCCTTCTTGTCTAATCAGGGGAGTTAATTCTTTCCTGAACATTCGAGAAAGTTTCTAGCGAACTCTGAGCTACGCTGGCAAACCCAAAACTTAAGTCTAGTATCGACAGTAGTAGACCTAGTTAACGTCTGGCCTAGGCCTTTACTGCTGTAGGTATTATTCCAATGCGCAGAGCCTATTGGGAAGATAGGAACTACACTACAGCGTTTAGCTTTGTGATAGCATATCTGTATACACTTAACAATCCACCTGGCAATCCCACCCTTAGCAATAGGGTTTCCTTTGTGTGGAGGAGAGAAAGATACAAACAATTGTTTTGTCTTTCTAAAGGATTTAGTTATATCTATGTAGTATAGCAGAGCTCTTTTAACATTGAACGTGTATAAGGCCCTTTCTGCTACAGTCAGGGTTTTGGAAAAACACAGGTAACTCTACAGATTGGTTTATGCGAAAAGGTGTGATAACCTTTGGAAGAAATATTGGATTAGACCGGAGAACCACTTTATTAGTATGCATTTGAAAGAATGGTTCTTGTATAGTGAACAATTGTATTTCACTTACTCTTCTGAGAGAGGTGATAGCAACAAGGAAAGCAGGTTTCCATGTGAGAAATTGCAGTTCACATGTATGCAGAGGCTCAAAAGGGGGTCCCATGAGTCTCAGAAGGACAAGATTTAGGTTCCATACTGGGGAAGGTGGCAGCCTGGATGGGATTATTCTTTTTAATCCTTCCATAAATGCTTTGATTGCAGGTAGCCTAAAAAGAGACAAGTGTTGTCTGTTTTGTAAATAGGCTGTAATTGCTGCAAGATGTAGGCGTATGGAAGAGTATGCCAAATTAGACCTTTGTAGATGTAAAAGGTAACAAATGATATTTTGGATGGAAGCATCCAGTAGATCAATGTGATTATGTTTGCAATATATTGCAAATCTTTTCCATTTGGCGGCATAACACGCTCTAGTAGTGGGTCTCCTCGCCTCTTTAATGATATTCATGCAGTCTGGTGGTAGGTTAAGATAACCAAACTCTAAGACTTCAGGAGCCAGATAGCCATATTCAATTCGTTCGGGTCTGGGTGTCTGATTTCTCCATGGTTCTGTTTAAACATCGAGAGTGTGAGCTGTAACTTTTGATGTGGAACCAGAGAGAGATCTAGTAGTGTGGTGAACCACGGCTGGCGTGCCCATGTGGGAGCTACTAGAATGAGCTAGAGAGACTGTTGTTTGAGCTTGCGCACCACTAGTGGAATGAGGGGGAGAGGCAGAAAAGCATACGCAAATCTGCCTGACCAGTTCATCCATATTGCATTGCCCTCTTGTTGTAAATAAAACAGCGGTATTATTAAGCATTAGCCGAAACCATAATGCATTAGTCCAAATATCTAGTATACGGATTCCATTTTGTATTTCGAGTCTGCCATTTTTCGTGTCCTGCATTGCCATGTGCTCAATGTTCTGATTGTCCTACCTCTCTGCCAGTTACACTGTGGATTCTACCTAGCAACAGTTATTATTAGTCCTTCTTGAGGGTGTAGGGCATGCTCAGCAGAAGTAACAGCTGTTCCTTAGTAGCATAGCCCTCCCATGTTCTAGAAATACTGTTAGCTCCACCCACTGATATGTTTAGAAATGTCCTTACGTGGTTGTAACCTCTGTCTAAACTGTAAACTGAACCCCTTCCACTGTGTATAAAAGGGGCCATTTGCTTGTATTCAGTGTGCTACTCTGTACAATGCTGTAGAAGTGTTGTGGAGGTTGTATCACCACCTTTAAAGGTTTATTAAACTATGTTTTTGTATTTCCAGTTTCCTTGCCAACTTCATTTGTAAGTCTAAGGACTTTGTACACAGAAGGGCGAACCCTTTCGGTACCTTTGGGCCTTGCTGAGGTCTGAACTCATCAATTGGCGCCCGTCACGTGGGGCTCATCGGCGACTCGGAAGCTCGAAGGACTGGTCGTGACGAAGGAATGGAACTCTGCCGGGGAAGTGATCACTGCCAGCGGCATTTTTAGTCCTGGCATCCTGAGGTATTTCTTCCTTCCTTCCGATCTGACCATCTGGGTGGCGCCGGTCCTCGACTGAGACCTCTTCTGTCGGTTTGCTGTGGATAAGCTGTTTGAGCAAATTGTGGAACTTGGCAGGTGGAATCTGGACGCTCGTGCTTGGTAAGGACCATTGTATGGTAATTACTGTGAGTGTTTATGGTAGCCAGTGATTAGCAAGGCAGTTTTAGGATACGCTTGCTGTGGCTTATGGATATGGATATGGATATGGGGATGTTTGGATGATCGATCATATTATGATTATGAAAATGGGTATATATGCGTTGCAACACATATAGGTAGGTAATGTGGAGATTTTTCTCCAACATATGGTTGTGAGCGGCGCAACGATTAAGCGCTATTTTTTTTCTGTATAATATTGCGTTTTTCGCACTATTTCTAGCATGCCTACTTTTAGCGCACTACGTAAGTGGTGCTGCTGTGGAAACCGGTTAAGTCTTGAAGAATCGCAGCCGGCTCCCCCAGAAGGGACGCCGAATAGGGATATGTACATCAAGTTTGGTCTTTCTCCTATAATGTACAGCACATTATGGAGGAAGTATACCAAGAAGGATCCTGAGTTGAGATGGCCTTTGTATGGTTCGTTTGATTTGCGCAAAATTGAGTATGTGGAACAATGCCTGTGTAAGCGCCGAGCGAGACAAGACATGTTTGAGAGTGTGCGAATGTGGGTGAAAGAAGTACGTGAGCGTGAGAAACGTGAACATGCGCTGATTGAGAAAGAGCAGAGCAAGAATGTGCGTGAGAAGGCGCAAGAAATGAGACAACGTGAACAAAGAGAAGCGGAAGAGAAACGGGAAAAAGAACGTAGATTGCAGATATCTGGCCAATATCCTATTCGACGGCCTCTTTATCCTGTCCTTAATAATTCTGATGATGACTTTTTATTACTAGATCGTTCTCCGCCTCCGTATGCTGGCCCGTCTGCTCCAAAAGGGGAAGATGAGGATTCTGGATCACTTAAAGATAAGGTAGACACGCGGTCTAAGTTAACATCTGATCGTATGGCGGAGCTCCGACAAATTCCTTATTGTATTCTTAAGGGTAAAACTCCTCTTGCTGAAATATTGTTGTCTCTTGAACAATGGCCGGACAGGGAAAAAGGAATATGCTACTTACCAGTATGCATCTGTTCTTGGCATAGAGGGCTGCAGAGTGGTACATTTATGAATAGATCGCCATCTGGTGTTGGGCTCGGATGATTGCACTTTGTTTTTCTTCTGGAGAAGTCTTTGTCGTCATAGGTGACTCCTCCTCTCGGTGTTAGTGCGCATGGGCATCGGCTCCATCCTTAGATTGTTTTGCCATAGTAGGGTTAGATGGAGTAGTGTAGTGTAGTACATAAAGATATGCCCATGTAAATGTATCTAAATAAGATAATGTTGGGACAGACACAGGTTTCCGGGGAGGCAGGGAGGGCATGTACCACTCTGCAGCCCTCTATGCCAAGAACAGATGCATACTGGTAAGTAGCATATTCCGTTCGAGGCATATGGGCTGCAGATGGTACATTTATGAATAGATTGTACAGCAGTTACCTCCCTAGCGGTGGTCACCAGTGTCTGTCGCAACTGTCTGAAATAGAGTTTTTAATACAGCTTGGCCCACTCTGGCTTGTTGTGCAGCCTGTACATCAACACAGTAGTGCTTTGTGAATGTATGTGGTGTAGACCAAGTTGCTGCTCTACATATGTCATCTAGGGGAATGTTCCCTAAGAATGCCATAGATGCTCCTAGTTTTCTTGTGGAATGAGCTCTAGGAGGAACAGTTAATGTTCTCTTTGCTTTAATGTAACATATTTGTATACATCTTACAATCCATCTTGCGATGCCTGCTTTAGAGATAGGATTGCCCTTATGTGTTGGGGAAAATGCTACAAATAGTTGTTTAGTTTTCCTGAAGTCTTGTGTTCTTTCTATGTAGTACGAAATGGCTCTTTTAACATCTAGTGTATGTAGAGCCCTTTCTGCCACCGTCTGTGGCTTTGGAAAGAAGACTGGTAATTCCACTGGCTGATTGATGTGGAATGCTGAAATTACTTTAGGCAAGAACTTCGGGTTTGTTCTAAGAACCACTTTATTCTGGTGTATCTGTAAGAATGGTTCTTGTATTGTTAATGCCTGTAACTCGCTTACTCTTCTGAGTGAGGTAATGGCTATAAGGAATGCCACCTTCCATGTAAGGAATTGTATTTCGCACCTATGCATAGGTTCGAAGGGTGGCCCCATTAGTCTGGTGAGTACTACGTTGAGGTTCCAGACTGGGGAAGGTGGTAATCTTGGTGGAATGACTCTTTTAAGACCTTCCATGAATGCTTTTATCGCTGGTACTCTGAACAGTGATATGCGCTGCCTGTTTTGTAGGTATGCTGCTATAGCTGCTAGATGTACTCTGATAGATGTGTACGCTAGATTACATTGCTGTAAGTGTAACAAGTAGCAAATAATCTCCCTTGTTGATACGTCTAGAGGGTTGATATTGTTATTAGTACAGTGTATAGCAAACCTCTTCCACTTAGCTGCATAGCATGCTCTGGTGGTTGGACGTCTCGCTTGTTTAATTATTTCCATGCAATTTGGGGGGAGATCTAAGTACCCAAATTCTAGGATTTCAGGAGCCAGATCGCTAAGTTCAATTGAGTTGGATCTGGGTGCATTATTTCTCCATGGTTCTGTGTAAGGTGCATGGGTAGAATTCGTAGCTTTTGATGTGGCACTTGTGAGAGTTGCAGGAGCGTGGTGAACCACGGCTGTCTTGCCCACGTGGGTGCTACTAGTATCATGGTCATTGAATGTTGTTGCAGTTTCCTGACCACTAATGGGATTAGTGGGAGAGGGGGAACAGCGTATGCAAATTTGTTGGACCAATTTATCCATAACGCATTGCCCTGCGACAGGTGATGTGGGTACCTGGACGCGAAGCTTTGGCATTTTGCGTTCTGATGAGTGGCAAATAGGTCTATCTCTGGTTGTCCCCATCTTTGGAAGAATGGCTGCAGTATTTGTTGGTGCAGTTCCCATTCGTGTATTTGTTCCGACTGTCTGCTTAAGATGTCTGCTATCTGGTTTTGAACTCCTGGTAGGTGTTCGGCTAACAGATAGATGTTTTGAGGAATGGCCCATCTCCAAATTTCCTGTGCTAGTCTGGATAATTGGAGAGAGTGCGTCCCCCCCTGTTTTTGAATATAATACATTGCTGTCATGTTGTCTGTTCTGATCAGGACTGCTTTGTGGATAACATGTATCTGAAAGGCTTTCAATGCTAGAAACACTGCCAGTAGTTCTAGATAGTTGATGTGCAGTGTTCTTTCCTGCACACTCCACCTTCCTTGTACTGTGTATTTGTCCATATGTGCTCCCCATCCGGTGAGCGATGCGTCTGCTGTTATTGTCACCTGTGGAATTGGCTCTAGGAACGACCGCCCCTTGGTAATGTTTATTCTGTTCCACCACTTCAGAGAACGGTGTGTGCGGTCGTCTACCAACACCAGATCCGTAATCTGTCCTTGAGCCTGATTCCACTGTGTCGCTAAACATTCTTGTAGCGGACGCATTTGTAGTTTTGCATATGGTATTAGCAGTATGCAGGATGACATCATGCCTAATAGCTGCATGAACACTTTTGCTGTTAGTGAGTGTTGTGGCTGAAATCTCTGAATGATTGTAAGCATTGCTTGGACTCTGATTGGGTTGGGGTACACTTTGGCTTTTTCTGTGTCTATGGTAGCCCCCAGATATTGTTGAACTTTGTTTGGTTGTAGGTGTGACTTTGTGTAGTTCACCGTGAACCCTAGCTGGTGTAGTAGCTGAATTGTCTTTTGTGTGTGTTGCAGACACTCCTCTTGCGACCTGGCTTTTATTAGCCAGTCGTCCAAGTATGGGAAGACATGAATTTGTTGTCTTCTTAGGTGAGCTGCTACCACTGCCAGGCATTTTGTGAACACCCTTGGTACGGCGTGACACCAAATGGGAGGACTTTGAACTGATAATGTTGTCCTTCTACCACAAACCTGAGGTATTTCCTGTGGGCTTTGTGAATAGGGATATGAAAGTAAGCGTCTTTTAGATCCAGTGTAGAAAGAAAGTCCCCTTTCTTCAGTAAAGGAAGTACTTGTTGGAGCGTGACCATGTGGAAATGTTCCGAATTTATGTATGCGTTGAGAGGTCTTAGGTCCAGTATTGGCCTTAGAGACCCGTCCTTTTTGGGGATTAGGAAGTATAGGGAATATACTCCTGTTCCCTGTTGGTGCTGTGGAACCTTCTCTATGGCATGCTTTTCTAGCAGTGATATTACTTCCTGTTTTAACAGTGTCAGGTGATCTTGTTTCATTGGACGCTGTTTGGGGGGGATGTTTGGTGGGGTAGCTGTGAGTTCTAGGCAATAACCATGTTGGATAATTTGTCTTACCCACTTGTCTGATGTGATGTTTTCCCAGACAGGTAGGAACTGTGATAGGCGTCCCCCTACCGGTGTTATATGGTCTGGGGGAAGTTCTATGAAGTCACTGTTTTGGGGTTGGAGAGTTGCGGTTGTTGTTGTTTCCGCGACCTCTACCCTTGTTGTTGTTACCCCTGTATCCACCTCTAGAATTACCTCTGGGTGATGTAGGTGTAAAAGAGGTTTGCTGTTGGTTTGTACCTGTACTTTTGGATCCTCCTCTATAGGTGGATCTACGAAAGGAACCTCTTTGTGTCGGCTGTTGCAATGCTCCCATTGATTTAGCCGTTTCTGTATCCTTTTTCATTTTTTCTAGGGCCTCATCTGTCCCTGTGCCAAAAAGTGTTTTCCCATCAAAAGGTTGGTTAAGTAACGAGGTTTGTACCTCTTGTTTGAATCCTGACACTCTGAGCCATGCATGTCTCCTTAACATGATGCTTGTATTTGTCGACCTTGCCGCAGTTTCTGCCGCGTCTAGGGCGCACTTTATTGAAGTGTTAGTAATTAACTTCCCTTCTTGTATAAGTTGATCAGCTCTCTTTTGATGTTCTTTAGGGAGATGTTTGATGAGTGTTTCTAACTCATCATAATGCGCTCTGTCATACCTTGCAAGTAGTGCTTGCGTATTAGCTATGCGCCAACTGTTTGCCGCTTGAGATGCTACTCTCTTGCCAGAGGCATCTATTAGTTTAGACTCTTTGTCAGGAGGTGGCGCTTCTCCTGTAGATAAAGAGTTTGCTCTCTTGCGAGCGTTTGTGACCACTAGTGAGTCTAGAGGAATTTGTCCCTTAATGTATATTGGGTCTTTTGGAGCTGCCCTATATTTTTTATCAATTCTTGGGTTCAATACCCCAGCCCTCACTGGGTCTTTGAATATCTCTGATGTATGACTGAGAAGGCCTTTTAGCATTGGTAGTGTTCCTGATGTTTTTTGTGCAGTAGGTAGTGTCTCTAATAAGAAGTCCTGTACTAGAGGTTCTGTATGTAGGTCTACCTTATGAAATGTTGCTGCTCTAGTAATGAGTTGTGCAAACCCAGTATTGTCATCAGGAGGTGAAGGTTTTGAGGGATATGACTCAAGGTCGGTATCATTACCTGATCCCACATTATACTCCTCCCATGGGTCTGCCTCCTCTGGGATTGTGTCCTCATCATCCCCAGGGTGTCCCCCCTCCCCTGTGTCACTCTCTCCATCTGTTGTAGGTGTAGATGGACGTGTGGGAGGAATATCTGGCCTATTGTGAGGAAGAGGCGAAGATGGTGTGTGAGGTTTGGGAGAAGGGGGAGGAGTTGTATTCGTCCCCATTGTTCTCTTCTTTGGATGAGCCTTGTCGTCCAAATGTTCATGTTTCCTCTTTTTAGGTAGTTCTGTGACTACCTTGCCAGTCTTTGGGTCAATAAACAAAGTCTTTTGTTTAGGATCCGTTCCGTGTTCCTGTGTCGGTACTGCAGTTTTCGGTTCCGAAAGGTGTTTTTTCTTTGAAATGTCCATTTGTATTTTCGGTGCCGAAGTTTTGTTCGGATCAGACTTCTTCGGTATCGAAGATGCCCCCGGTGTCGAGGGTGTTTTCGGCGCCGAAGCGTGCTTCGGTGTCGACATGGACTGCTTCGACTTCGAGCTTTCCTTGACCTGGTGCTTCGATGTCGACGTGGTCGGTTTATCGGAACCGGAACCACTATGATGGGGGACCGAGTGTTTCGGTTTCTGTTTCGTTGCCGGGCTCGAAGGTGGGGCGTTGGAAACTTTTTTCGGTTGTCTGACCGGGCTCGAGGGCGGGGTCGACACCGTGCGGGGTCTGTTTTTCGGTAAAGGGACGTCGTCACTCACGGTTTGTTGGACGTCGATTTCCTCGACGTCGGACTCGTCCGCTTCTGACCCCGCCTCGTCGGCCTCTTCTTCCTCCTCTTCTAGGTGCTGGTCCTCGAACAGCTCCGGGATTGCTTGTGACTGCATTCTCGATACCTCGTGTCTTCGGGCTCGACGGTTTCTAATCGTCGACTTTGACGAGAACGCTGCACAGGCCTCACAGTCCCTGGATTCGTGTTCAGGGGACAAGCAGAGGTTGCACACTTCGTGTAGGTCCTTGTGTGGGAACTTAGCACCACACGTTGGACATTTTTTGAATGGAGTCCTTTCCATGGACCCCGGGCTGGACTACGTCGAGTTTCTCGTAGTCGTCGTCCTTCGAATCGCGTCGGTATGGAGTGAAGTCGCGTTCGATAACGATACCGTCGATTTGGAAAGGAATACGCGCCGGTTGTAACCTTCTTTGTTGAAGTCGGTCCGGAGCGCTTCGATCCTCATCCGAACCCGATGGCGGAAAAAAACAATCTAAGGATGGAGCCGATGCCCATGCGCACTAACACCGAGAGGAGGAGTCACCTATGACGACAAAGACTTCTCCAGAAGAAAAACAAAGTGCAATCATCCGAGCCCAACACCAGATGGCGATCTATTCATAAATGTACCATCTGCAGCCCATATGCCTCGAACAACTATTTTCTTGAAACCTTTTCTGATGAAGTAGTCGGGGCTTTTCGAAAATATTCTCCTGTTCTTGAACCTGATGACATAGTACAAGATAAGAAAGAATTGCGTAAAGGTCTCTTTTCTCCTTCTCAGGCAGCTGATGCAGTTCGACGGTTATTCGCATTGCGGGATGAGACGTCTCGGTTACGAGAAGAAAAACGACAAGAAACGGCGGACGACAAAGAAACGGGTTTGAGTGGCGACGGGAAACAATCACCTATCTCTTCTTCAGATAAGGTCGAGATTGTGCATGTTAAACCTACGCGAGAGGCAGCGCCTTTTTATGTTCCTCCTAAAGGAGCGGGTACTAGTTCAGATAAAAATTCAGCTGATGCCCGAGGGTATTTTATCTATAATTGGGTGTGACAGCAAGTCAGTGGTATCAGCTAAACCCCTGTCTTTTTTCTATGTGCAAGAGGGGCAGGAGGACGTTAGATGGAGTTGGATGAGGCCGGTTAGGAAAGGTTTAGGTAGAGGTGGTACATACCAGAATCAGCAACAATGGGGAATGCCTGTAGAGGAAGGATGGAATCTAGTCCATAGGAGGAGGGGGAATCAGTGGAAGGGAGCTACACAGTCCTATGGAGAAGTTTGGGGCCCACAGCTCAACTACCCTCTATTCCCCTGTTATAATCGATTTAGTGGGCTGGAAGAAGTGGACTGACCATCACCCCACAGTACTGAAGTTGCCATGGACAGTGGGGTACCTACTCCTGTAGATGGAGGTTTTATTGTTACTGCTAGGGAGGAAGTACCCATTCAGGACAGCGCTATTCCAGACCCCTTGACAGTGGATGTTGCTTCTCATGCCGTCCTGGATACACCTAGGCTGTCCCCTTCCATTGTCAAAATCTTGTCCTGGAACATAGCGGGCCTAAAGACAAGCATTGGAAATGCAATAGGTCTCGCAGCATTAGAGTTAGTGCTTTTAGAATTGTTTATGGGTTTTTTTGTAAATCTTAAGCATTTTTGTTTCCTGTAGCCAATGCTAAAGAATTTAAAAAAAAAAAAAGCCAAAAACATTTCTAAAAGCTCTAACTCAAATGCTCCGAGACCTATTGCACTGTGTGAGGGTGAGGGGTTGAGGGTGAGTGAGGGTGAGTGAGGGTGAGTGAGGGTGAGTGAGGGTGAGTGAGGGTGAGTGAGGGTGAGTGAGGGTGAGTGAGGGTGAGTGAGGGTGAGTGAGGGTGAGTGAGGGTGAGTGAGGGTGAGTGAGGGTGAGTGAGGGTGAGTGAGGGTGAGTGAGGGTGAGTGAGGGTGAGAGTGGGTGAGGGTGAGTGAGGGTGGGTGAGGGTGGGTGAGGGTGGGTGAGGGTGGGTGAGGGTGGGTGAGGGTGAGTGGGTGAGGGTGGGTGAGGGTGAGTGAGTGAGGGTGAGTGAGGGTGAGTGAGGGTGAGTGAGTGAGGGTGAGTGAGGGTGAGTGAGGGTGAGTGAGGGTGAGTGAGGGTGAGTGAGTGAGGGTGAGTGAGTGAGGGTGAGTGAGTGAGGGTGAGTGAGGGTGAGTGAGTGAGGGTGAGTGAGAGTGAGGGTGAGGGGTTGAGGGTGAGGGGTTGAGGGTGGGTGAGGGTGAGTGAGGGTGAGTGAGGGTGAGTGAGGGTGAGGGGTTGAGGGTGAGTGAGGTTTTTTTTTTTTTTTAAAAGGCACAAGCAGGCTCTTTGGAGCAAGTATACTGCATTCCTCTTTCCTATAAACGCTGACACTTTGAAGTTAGCCTAGAGCAAAATAAAAAGCTTCCCATGTAAACACAGCTTGACATTTTACCTCGGTCTTTGAAAACCTAAAAAAACGAAAGTAAAAAACTTAAAAGCGGACTGTTATTCACTGCAAATCGGAATGCCTTTTCTTCCTCAAGTCTAAATCCTTTCAGTCACCAACAATAAATACAACTTTAAAGCTCAAAAGTAACTGTTACACAAGGTCAGGGGAGGGGCGAAGGAAGGCGCCATCGAGGGTAAAAACATAGCCTGCACGAAACATTCGCCTCTTCCTGCATGGGAGTTTTTTTTTTTTTTTTGCTCCAACGCGCAATCCTTTCCCAGCATTTATGTGGAGTTACAAAGGCACATCTGTGTACGTTGGAGGGCCAGCCTGACGTGTTTTCTGCTCTAGCAGCAGCTGCGGTTTCTGAGGAAACGAGGCTGATTTTCGAGTCAGGCTGGGAGCTTTTTTTCCCCTCCTTTCTCCAAGAGCCTACGTGCGGGGGAGGGGAGCGGAGGGAAGGGAGCGAGCGAGCGAGCAAGCTGCATTAAAAAAACTCCACGGCTTCTCAGAAAGGGGAGGGCGGAGAGAGAGAACAGGAGCAGCCTGCTGGGAATTTGCCTCGCGCTTTTCTTTCTCAACGGTTCTTGCGCTGTGTTGCAATCTTTGCTTTAAAAAAACATCCATTGTGGAACCGGTTTATTTATACATGTTCGGCTCGTCTTAGGTTCGCAGATAATGAGAGAAACGACCATTCAAATCAGAAAGAAAAGAGACCACGCTGGCTCAGATGTATCTAACTACCACCAATGTTCTTTTACCTTTTTTAAATAACATGCTTTTCCAAAAACAAGACGCAAAAACATCCTTCCCATAAAAGGAGCACCGATTTCTATTGGAAGATATCTGGATTATATGCACACTTGGGTTAAACAACAAGCCTTTCACCGTAACACGGCGGGCAGGGGAGGGGGCGGAGAGGGGAGAGGTGCGACACGGCAGGCAGGCAGGGGAGGAGAGTAGGAGGAGGAGGGGGGAGGAGAGTAGGGGAGGCACGGCCTAGCGGCCGTGCAATCGAGTAGTGAGGGGGCGGAGCTGGGGGAGGCTGTGAGAGAGAGTAGGCAAGGCTAGCGGCAGGCAGGCAGGGGAGGAGAGGAGGAGGGGGGGAGGAGAGTAGGGGAGGCACGGCCTAGCGGCCGTGCAATCAAGTAGTGAGGGGGCGGAGCTGGGGGAGGCTGTGAGAGAGAGTAGGCAAGGCAGGCGGCTGGGGGCATGTGCACGCGCATTTAAGCTCAATGCGCATGCGCATTGAGCTTAAATTTCTCGTGCACTGCAAGGAATCGCCACGATTCCTTGCAGTGTGGATAAAGAGCGGATAAGTGCCAATACTCTCGCCTTGCTCGATGCGCATGCGCATCGACAGGCGAGACCTAAAAAACTTGCCCGATCCGGAATGGAACACTTTCTTAGAAGATTTCCATATCTGCATGTTCCAGGAAACCTGGTGTGTAGAGCCAGAATATAAGCAGGGTTATTCTACATTTTTTGTCCCTGCAACACAGCTTGGGAGAGGGCGCCCATCAGGTGGTCTACTTATTTGGATTAGGCTAGACTTGAATTGTGAGGTTACAGTTAATTATGTCCCCTGTAATGATATTCTCCATCTAACTGTTAAAAGGCAGTCCGCCAGGAATGTTTTTGAACTTTTTTGTATCTATGCTAGGGGGCTCCCAGGGGGCCAATCATCTCCAATACTGGAGTTGCTGGATAGTAGACTCTCAGCTCTCCCTTCCAAATCATCAGTATTAGTGGGAGGTGACCTTAATTGTACTTTTGAGCCTCTCGATGAGGATGAATTTTTGGGCTCTTTTATGAAACAAGGAAACCAGTTAATTCCATCCCTATCTTTGGCCCCAATTAAGAAGTGGTCGGCTCGAGCCATTCAGCTGAATGCCCTGGTGTCCGCTTACGACCTATGGGCCCTAAACGGCCGTACCACATCTGATCGTATGGGCGCTATGACCTTTAATCGAATAGGCTGCCCATCACGGATTGACTACATCCTTTTGGATGTACGGTCATGGGCCAATCTAATTGATATGGAGGTCAACCAGAGGGCTGATAGTGATCATAATCCCCTCTGCATGGGTATGTTTTGGGGAAACAATACTGGTGAAGAGGTTCAAAATGAGCTGATCACTAAAGAACTAGTCCCCTCTAACTGTAATCGCAGGATTAAGTGGAATGTGGTTCAGTGTAATGAAGGGACACTTGAGATTATTAGGGCTCTAGTTTCAGCTGCTTCATCTGCCCTGGCACCAGCGAACCAAACTGCACTTCAGCTTCAGGGGCTGGAGCTGGCAACCAAGTATAAAGACCTGATATGGGAGATCAGTATGTTTTTTTCTAAAAAAAAACAAGGGTGGTGATCTGACTAAATGTATACAAAACAAGCATTTGCAATGCAATAGGTCTCGCATTAGGAAAGTTTGAGCTATTTGTCTTGTAAATGACACATTTTTTATTTGTGTGTTGGTTTTGAAAATAGCGAAATTAATAGCTTTGTCAATTACAATGCCAATAGTTATAACTTTCACAAATGTGACACCTATAGCATTTGTAATGCAACATGTTTTGTATTTACGTGACTTAGATGTATTGCTATTACAAATAACAATGGCTTTTATTTTTTTTAAATAATTAATACTTAAATAACAGTTATTGTAATTTATAATGGCAATAGCTTAAACTTTTGTAAATAACATGCCTTGGGAGGAATGCAACAAATGAGCTGCAGCAATGCAAGCACCATCCTACGGTTGTGCATGGCTGCAGTGGCAGCCTCTATTGCGGTCTCTCTTCTGCTGGTTGGGTTTTGAACTGCGGTCTCTTTTCTTCTCTGAGGACTATCAGCACAATTTGTAAAGGGTACCTTAGAGGTTTTTATAGGGTAAAGCTAGATGAAACATTACATTACTGAAATAATTGTAAAATTATAGCAAGCTGAATCAATGTCAGACGCCTTTTAATTGCTCATATCAGGGACAACTCTCAAGAAACACATTTTATGTCCACTTTATATTCTGCTGCACCTACACATTTTAGATTGCCCTCTGTGACTTGCGGGGAAGGACCTTCGTCTTTTCCAAAATAAAGCACATTTGGTAACTAAGCAACGAATAACCGCTTTGAGCTTAAAAGCAGAAGAAATTATTTTTTACACACTTGTGGATGTTTTAACTTACCTGCCAATAGCCAGTTCCATTTTTTACTCCAGTGGTAAATAAGTGTGATGTGTTATTGAAGACATTTCATGTTCCCTGAAAAAGTCTCTCGGTTCTTAAATCTCCCTTTATTTAGACACAGAGTTAAGAAGGTTCGACGTTGTTTGAGCAAAGAAGGAAGTAGGCTTTCCATTGTTCATTGATTGACAGACACCACCTTTAAATGCGTTAATAAGCGTGCAGTCTGCACTTCAAAGACTGCTGTCATTCCTATACATACCACCCAGACATTTCTACACATTTGTAACCTCAGTTTTTTTGCTCATCTTAAGAGCCCTTTAGGCAACATCTTGTTAAAGTGAGAGGCTTCGAATATTTTAATTTCCGAGCCGAATTATTTAAAAGCGCTCCTTGATAAAGGACTACTCCAGTCCGAAATGCATTGGAGCATTTGTTGAACTACTGTTGATTCATAATGAACACAGCGTGATGTAACGCTTGACTGTACACTTTTGTGAATCCACTAAATACAAACGATGATGAAACTTTGAACCCATCTTCTTGAACTATTTTCGATTGAACCCATATTTGAGTCAGGCCTTCCTGAACATTTACAAGTGTGCCTATCATACAGGGATGCGCTTACGTACCCACGTAGCGCACTCATCTTCAGACTCTAACCATTTGAGCCACACTTCTCCACATACAAGAAGCATGGCTCTGTGAGCTGGCAGATAATGTGCCGGCAGAAGGCAGTTTTTCTTCTGCCTTTTTTCTTCTCAGGAGCCCTACTGTTGGGGTGATTTAGAGTGAATATTTATTGCTATTCTGTCAGAACGCTGGGTCTGTGTTCTGAAAAATGACATGTTGGTGCTTTGATCTCTTTGACATACGTGTATGCAATGGTAATGTGCATTTACATATGATAATCCCATAAAGGCTTCTCACCATGGCAACACCAACCAACACACGCCATGTCTGTGAATCATCAGACCAATCATATTTATTTTCCGCGTTATAATGAATTTGTTTTTCAGTGCATAAATACCTCTACACTCTATCTAGTGCACATTTGTCGAAAAGTCTTCTTTCGGGTGAGTGACTATTGTTTTGGGTTCAGCTAGATAATATGCAAAAAAGAAATTAACTCGTATAATGAAAGCCAAAAACGAATTTCACTTACCCTAAAGATCTTTCTGTGTATCAAATATTCTATTGGCTTATCATATTGCATGAGTCTTACGGGTGGTAAATGGCCTTTCTAGTTTAAAAGTTATGACAGCTTTGTACTTCTGTTTACCCCCTTCGTAAGAAAAAATAAAACACACATCGCACATCGATGACGTCACGTGTTTTTTTAGATGCCTTGCCTAAACATCGTAATGGTGCTGCGCAGCCCGGTCCAAACAACATTTCAGGAAGGATGACAACTTGCACCCTTCATCGAAGGCACTCAGCACATTTCCCAGAATCCTTCTGGCCCGTGTAAGCACCCATCCAATGCAGGACTATCAACCCCTGTCGGCAGATCTTTCAAACTAGAGAGGTACCGGCGTTGATTCACAAAGCATTTTATGCAGCGAAGTGTAACGCAGGTGCGCAAACAGCAACTCCGAGAACGTAACTTTTACATTTAGGAATTGAACTTCTGAATGCTGCAATAATAACAGTGTTACTGCTGGGTGGGGCACACTGAAAAACAGGAGAAGACTCACAAACTCAGAAGATTGTCGGTATCCACATAAATGCAGATTTGCTTCTGTTAAAGCATCATTTCCACCGGCGGTCGTTGGGAACGAACACCCTCATGTATATTACAAGGTTTACAATCCCGGGCGGAAGTCAGGCAGGCCGGTGGCAGGACGTGAAGACACACCGGAAGCCCGGGCGGGCTCCCGTGAGGCGAGAGAGCCTCGCACGCACAGAAGGAAGAGACCGCCGCCGCCTGCAACGAGCCCTCGCCTGGAGACGAGTACCGGTGAGTGGGGGCCTTTGCTGAGCTGCGAGGGCGGGGGGCATGTGTGTGTGCGTGGGGCGGCGGGGGGCTCTGTATGTGTGTGAGCGTGTGTGTATGTGTCTTGGAGTCTGTGTGTATGCGTGCGTGTGTGTATGCGTGTGTGTATGTGTCTTGGAGTCTGTGTGTGCCTGCGTGTGTGCCTGCCTGTGCCTGCGTGTGTGCCTGCCTGTGTGCCTGCCTGTGTGCCTGCCTGTGTGTGTGCCTGCGTGTGCATGTGTTGTGAACAGCCGGCCGGGATCGGAGCGCAGGGGGAGGGGGGGAATGTGTGTGCGTGCGTCTGTCTGTGTGTGTGTGTGTTGTGTGTGCCTGCGTGTGTGCCTGCCTGTGCCTGCGTGTGTGCCTGCCTGTGTGCCTGCCTGTGTGCCTGCCTGTGCCTGCGTGTGTGCCTGCGTGTGCATGTGTTGTGAACAGCCGGCCGGGATCGGAGCGCGTGACCTGATCCGATTCCGGCCGGCTGCGTGCGCGTGACAGTCTGTTGTCTCTGCCTAGTCCTTGAACGGGAAAAGGACTAAAATGATTACAATAGATCGCTTTGCGACAGCAGGGGCTTTCGCCCCTGCATCGCAGGCGCGACCTAAAAAGGGGAACCCTTGGTATACTGCCTCCTGTAGAGGGAAAAGGAAAGCAATTTCATTAGCTATCAAAAATAAGGATGCCTTAGCTGCTAGACTAGCTAGAAATGAGTATCGCATTAGTATTGCGAAAGCCAAAAAGGATTGGGAAGAGGATCACTGGCAGGCTTTAAAGGAAGCGGCGCATGGGAAAAATGCTACTGCATTTTGGAAACTGATTAACGTCATTGACAGACGAGGCGCTGAGCCTATTCCCAACCATATTACTGAGACCCAGTGGTATTCCCACTTCTCGAAATTATATGGCGTAGACTCCTTGGAAGTGGATCTAGCATCTACTATAATTGGCACCGATCTTTCGGTCCATCGGAAAGATGGCATTACAGAGGTATTCTTCACGTCCCGTGAGGTACAGGAGGCCATTCTTAAAATAAAATCGGGCAAGGCACCTGGCCCGGACGGAATTCCGAGTGATTTACTGTTGTCTAACCCACTGGTTTGGGCTGATTTTATTGTAAATGTTTTGAACCTCATCCAGTTGGGCCAGCAAGTACCGGATTCTTGGAAGGGTGCAGAAGTTGTCACTGTTTTTAAAAAGGGTGAGAGAGAGGACCCTGCCAATTACAGACCAATTAGTTTAATTGATGTCGTCCAAAAAGTAGTTGGTAGGGTAATTGTAAATAGGATTGAGGGTTGGCTTATGGAAGAAAACATTTTGTCCCATTTTCAGGCAGGATTCAGAAGCAATGTAGGGGCCATTGACCAAGTTTTTAGATTCTGTGCAGTTTTTTGGAAAACTGTGTCAATTACCAGAGGGAGCCTTTATCTGGCTTTTATTGATCTTAAAACTGCTTTTGATGTAATACCCCGTGTTAAACTCTGGAATGTCCTATTGGATATGGGTTTCCCACTCTATTTGCTAAATCTTATCATCAAACTCCATGAGGGTACTTATGCGAAGATACGCTGGGGGACACAGGGGCAACTCACCAAGAGTATACCCGTTAATAGAGGGGTACGGCAGGGGTGCGTGATGGCCCCCACTTTATTCTCCCTCTTTATAAATGGGGTGGTGAAACATCTGCAAGAGATACCAGCCGACGCCCCAGTTGTGGCTGGGGAGAAAATGCCATCGCTCCTCTTTGCCGATGACACCCTGCTTTTATCTAAAACCCCCACAGGCCTTCAAACCCTTCTTGATCAGTTTAGTGTTTTTTGTCAGGAACGGGGTCTCACAATAAACACAACTAAAACTAAACTAATGGTTATGACCGCCAAGAGGAAATATAGGAATATCCATTTGACCTTGAATGGATCTCCCTTGGAGGTGGTCGAAGAGTTTGATTACCTTGGTGTTAGGATTAATAATCACTTGAAATGGGAACCCCATATATATAAAATGCTTTTAAATCTTAAGAGGGTTTCCGGCACTATTTTAAAAAACCAACGTCTCTCTGTGAGTAGGCCAGTTTCCCCTGCCCTATCTGTTTATGAGGGTAAAGCTATTGCCTCAGCTGTATATGGCTCGGAACTGTGGGGCAATGAGAATACCAAAGACCACGTTCGATCAGAGAATAAGTTTATGAGGGACCTGGTATCACTTCCTTCCTCCACACCACTTAAACCGCTATTTTTAGACCTAGGTAGAAAATCTATTCGGGATATCCTCCAGCTTCGTCCTCTTTTATACTGGGTCCGTTTGAGGAGGACCCCAGAGTTAGCTAACTATGCCTCGGTTTTAGATGAAATGCTAAAATTAAATACTTCAGGCAAAATCAAGTGGCTAAATGCCCTAAAACACCTTGCAGCAAATGTGGGTTTAAGAGATGCTTGGGAATCCCAATCACCCCCACCAAAACAAGTGGTGAAAAAATTATATTGGGATTGGATAGAGGCCAGGGCATTACAAAACCCAAACTGGGGCCATTTGACCGAGACATTTTTGACCCATAAATGCACCTTAAAACTAGAGTTGTTCCTGGATTTTATTCAAATTCCTCGGGAAAGGACCTTATATCTTAAATTTAGACATGGAACATTGCCCCTCAAAACTTTCACATCTAGATGGAACAATAAGAGGGAAGAGGATATAAAATGTCCAGGGTGTGCAAATCCCGAAGAATCATTGGGCCATTTTTTCTTTGCCTGTAAGGCATACATTCTACCTAGGAAGAAATGGTTAAAACCAGCTCTAAAGAATCTTGGTGTTAGAGATTACAAATCAGCCTTACGTATTCTTATTTCCAACACCACTTCCATGGTTATTATTTGTGGAGTTGCAAAGTTTTTATCTTGTGCATGGATCATCAGGACTAAGATTTTAAAAAATGCTCATCAAGTCAATTCTTCCACATAATTCTTATATGTATTTTTGTAAATAATGAACTGTTTTTTTTATAATTGTGTGTATTATATGTTTGTACTTTTTATGATACATGTGTCGAATAAAAGTATAATGACTTGACTATAATTGGGTATATACTCCTTGGAATAGAGCGGATGTTATGGCCTTAAAGAAAGCGTTACCTGACCCACGGAAAAATCCTGCTGCCTTTTATGAGGAAGTTGAGGGGGCTTTGAATTCTTGTACTATGACATTAGCTGATATTGATTTATTCTTTGGTCTTATATTACCCCCTGACATGTGGAGATCAGTACGGAAAATTGACGATTTAGTGACGTTTAAAGCTAAATGGGAAGACATTGAGGAGGAGGACAGAGCTAGGAAACCTGCGCAGAAACCACCCCAGCTCATTCTAGGCCTCCCTGCTGCCATTTTGACTAAATTGAAGACGATTATCCCCCCTAAAAAGATTGATTGGACTATGTTAGCATCTTGCAAGCAAAAGACAGATGAATCAGTTTCTGACTTCTTTACGCGATTTGAAGAAACTTTTCATGATTTTAGTGGTCAGTCTCTGACGGATGACACGGGTCGACATCTGTTTGTAGACAAATATGTCTCGAATTTATTACCGGGAGTAGCAGGTCGGTTGAAAGCGAGTGAAAGCTCCTGGACGACTTCGACACCGGCATCTCTCCTGACAATGGCTCAGTATTACGAGCGTCAGGAATTAGAAGCAAAAAGTAATGAAGATAAGAAATCTAAGGATTTGAAAACAAAAGTTATGCTAGCACAAGTGTATGGACCACCCCAGAGAGGAAATGATAGAGGGGGTCGGGGTTTTTATGATTCTACATATAACCGCACAGATTTGGCTAAAGATCAATGTGCATATTGTAAGCAACGAGGCCACTGGGCCAATGAGTGTCCTTTAGCGCGGGAACACAGGGCTATGGGACGGGGTAGAGGTTTTGGGAGAAATCGTGGGGGTTTCTCTGAAACACGAGGTAACCTAAATGACAGGGCTAGATTTGAATCCAAGGAGCAAGAACAAGGAAGGTCTAATACCTTTGATAGACGAAATCAGTACCAGATGTCTGACTATGTGCACCCCGAAAGTCATGATTCCCAATATGCAGAGGATTGCGTAGGATGGGGGGGAGGAATCAGTTGAAGTGCCAGTAGATCAGAGGGATCCTTATGTTACAGCACATGTTTTGGGTTCTACTGATCAGTTTCTGATTGATACAGGGGCTACTCGTAGTGCTTTGTCTAAACAATTGGTTCCGAGGGCTCCCCTGTCTGGCTTAACGATCACATCTGTAGGGTTCGATGGAACACCTTCTCTTAGCCCATTATCCCAACCCCTTGCATTTCATGGTGATAAATTTACAGCACCATGTCCATTCTTGCTTTCCTCAAATACGCCTGACAACATTGTGGGTCTAGATATGTTGAAACATTTTCGAGCCACAATCCGCTGCTCCCCTGAAGGAGTACGCGTGATTTTAAATTACAATTACCCTGCAAAAGAGAGTGTGTGTATGGTCGCTGAAAGTACTGCATTAGCCTCTTTACCTCACACGTTGTGGGCTACTTCAAACACTGATGTGGGACAGATGGTCATTCCTCCGGTTCACATTAGTGTGAAGGAGGGAGCTGTGTTACCACGCCTGCCTCAATATAGGATTTCACAGGAGGGTGAGGAGGCGCTCATACAGATTGTGCAGGATCTCATCCAAGTGGGGGTGGTGGAAGAAGTCCCATACAATGTTTGTAACAGTCCTATTCTACCAATCTTGAATAAAGACACTGATACTAGGGTATATCGATTCATTATTGATTTGAGGGAGGTGAACAAGATCGTGGTGCCCCAATATCCTGTTGTTTCTGACATTACGACACTCCTTACTTTGGTCCCACCAACAGCGACAACGTTCTCGGTTGTCGACCTGAAGAACGCCTTCTTTTCAATCCCTATTCACCCTGATAGCCGTTATCTTTTCGGCTTCACTTTGAATAATCGATCGTATAGATTTTGTAGAATTCCACAGGGCTATACTGAGAGCCCTAGTATCTACAGTCAGGCATTGAAAAGACAGTTGGATTCCTTTGTCTTGCTTGAGGGGGTAGTGCTTATTCAATATGTCGATGACATTTTGTTGGCTGCTGACACCCCTGAGCAATGTGAGACTTGTACGTTGTCCTTGCTTTCCTTTTTGGCTTCCCACAATCATAAGGTATCTAAGAAGAAATTGCAATTCTGTAGACCTAAGGTGACCTACCTAGGCCACCTTTTGTCTAAGGAGGGGCGTGCACTCACATCAGATCGTATCCAAGCCATCCTGGACACACCGACACCTTCTACACAGAAAGATGTTCGAGCATTTTTGGGTCTTACGTCCTTTTGTAGGCAGTGGATACTGGGGTTTTCACACATAGTCAAACCACTGTTAGCGCTATTGACAAAAGACACTCCAATTCCCCTTCCTTGGACAGATGAATGTGAAAATGCTTTCCAACAGTTACGTCAGTCCCTTTGTTCAGCACCAGTGTTGGGCACTCCTGATAACACGAAACTTTTCACATTATATGTACATGAGAGAGAAGGATGTGCGTCATCTGTGTTAGTACAGATGCACGGGGACAGGCAGCGTCCGTGTGCATACTTCTCAGCATTGCTCGATCCTGTTGCTCGGGCATTGCCGGGGTGTTTTCGTTCGGTCGCAGCAACAGCTGTGTCAATACGTCAGAGTGAGGGAATAGTGTTATCTCACAAGCTGTTAGTGTTGGTTCCCCATGCTGTTGACGCCCTTTTGAATCAAACAAAGACGCAGCATTTAACAAGTGCCCGTCTGACCGGATATGAACTAACGTTGCTGGCTCCTCATATCACATTGAGAAGATGTGCTACGTTAAATCCAGCAACATTGTTACCATTCCCGACGACTCAGCCTGAGGCACAGGAAGCACATGATTGTATTTTTGTGACTGAGGAACAGACAAAGGGTCGTATCGATCTCCAGGATACGCCTTTCTCAGATGTAGATGGAGAATTATGGGTGGATGGCTCCTGCCTGAAGCTACCGGATAGTACGACTTCGGCAGCATATGCCATCACTACTTTGTATACTATCGTGGAAACAGCACGCATACCACAGAAATCAGCCCAGGCAGCGGAGCTGATAGCATTGGCACGAGCATGTGAACTTAGTACAGAGTTGTGTGTGAATATTTATACAGATAGCCGCTATGCTTTCGGAGTAGCGCACGACTTTGGCCTGCTCTGGAAAGAAAGAGGTTTTCTGACATCACACGGAGCACAAATTATGTATGGAGAATTGGTGCACAATCTTTTGACTGCCTTGACATTTCCTAAAAAGATAGCTATAGTGAAATGCAGTGCACATAAGAAGGTTACCGACAAAGTAGGGCAAGGAAATGCTTTTGTTGACCAAGTAGCACGAGAAACTGCAATGAGACCTGACTCCACTTCAATGTATGTTGTGAAGTCACAAGCAGAACGATGGCATGATGCTAGGAAAGAAGTGATGGAAATACAGAGAGTTGCTTCTAAAAAAGAACGAGAGCAATGGTCTGAAAATGGAGAACTGGATGATGAAGGTTGTTGGCACAACAAACAAATGGATAGGTGGAAGTTGCCCACAGCTTTTGTCCAACCTATGGTTCAAATGGCACATGGGCTAGCACATGTTGGAGCTTCAGCGATTGTGAAATTGCTTGCGCAAGTTTGGGAGCATCCAGAGATTGCTAGCACGGCCAAGAGAGTGGTACAGACCTGTATGATCTGTCTTAAATACAACCCAGGGAAAGGAACACGGACTCCAGCAGGAGGATTTGAAATACCTACTGCACCTTTTGAAGTCCTGCAAATGGACTATATCCAACTCGAACGCTGTAATAATTTAAAGTATGTCTTGGTGGTGGTGTGTGCTTTCAGTAAATGGATTGAAGCCTACCCTACTAAGGACAATACTGCAATGACTACAGCAAAGGTGCTATTGAAGGAGTTCTTCCCTAGGTATGGTGTTTGTAGACTGCTATGGAGTGATAACGGGCCTCATTTTATAGCAGACGTTATCAAGTATGTTCTGAAAGGTCTGGGGATAAAGCAGAAGTTCCATGCAGTGTTCCATCCACAGTCGGCTGGCTTGGTGGAACGGTACAATGGAACACTGAAGCTTAAACTAGCAAAGATCCAGGCTTCCACTTCCCTGACTTGGCCAGACGCTTTGCCTTTGGCATTGTTGTCAATAAGATCAGTACCACACTCCCGGACCGGCCTTACACCGTATGAAGTGGTGTTTGGTCGTCCCATGAATATTTGGGGAGTGCCCAAACCAAGTTCCGTATATGATTGTACCTTGTGTATTGATGAATGACTATCTGGCACTGATAACTTGGTTTCTATTCATCAACAGGTTCGAGAAGCACTCCCTGACCGGTCCACAGGCGAGGGTCATAGTCTCCGACCCGGTGACTTCGTCCTCATCAAGGCGTTCGAGAGGACGAGTGGCCTGGAGCCCCGATGGTGTGGTCCCGAGCAAGTTCTGCTCGCAACAAGAACGGCTGTCCGAGTGACCAACCGGAAAAACTGGATTCACTCCCTTCACTGTCGCAGAGTGCAACCTGGATTGGTGGAGCCTGCCGTGTTGACTGACCATCGAGAAATCCTGACTACAGAGAAAGGCCCTGCTGTGGTACCTGATGAGCAAGAGGAGTTCTTCCCGGACCCGACGGCTTCTGGAGTAAGAAAATACAACCTTCGACCCAGGAAGAAGTTTGCTGCTGTTTAGACTGTTGTCAGAACGGCCCCTCGGTTGGTGCAACGGAGAGCCGATGAGGCAAGGGGGGGGAGGGATCAACCTTGCATTAGAGTAGTGACACCCGTCTTGGCCCGCTGGTGAAGAAAACAACGGCCGCCTTGGGGGAAGAGTTCTGACAACCTTTTTTTTAGTTTCAGGAAGATTTGCGAGACATTTGTTCAACATGGAGAGAAAGAAAGTGATCTGCGCTTTTGGATTCATTGCTATTGTGGCAGTTGTTGCCATTATCACGTGGTTTGTTGAGGATGTAATTCCTGCCCGTGATCTATATGTGGTTTCTACACCGGTGCCAGAGGAGCATTTCTTTTATACGCTCCCCTATCAGGAATCAAATCACCGCTTGTCCTTTTTAAATAACACCTTCATTCAAATACTACATCATACCCACACTGCTACAAATGAAACAAATTGCTGGATATGTGGTATGATGCCAGCGCACCAGAAGAAGGGGGGAACACCGTTCATACCTCTCCCTTTCTCTCATAATGGTTCTTATCGTGCCTGGTATACTCTTCTATTTGCCACAAGAAAGCCTGCTGTTGGAAGGTTACTTTTTAGACTAAACAAAGAATGTCACCAGAATAAAGAAGGCTATCCACAAGCCAATGGAACCATATGGGAGTGGGAAGAATATCGACCAGAAAATGAGTCTACTCCCTACATTTTTACGAACACTAGAGACACTGTTGAAAGTGAAAAATTTGTGATCTCAGTTGCACAAGCACAAGCGGACTTATGTGTGCAAAGTGTTGGGTACATCCCTGTAGGTGTTAGTGATTGTATTAAAGTCTTAAATATAGATGGCCTGAATAATAGCACATTTTTAGCATCCCATAATACATATTTTGTATGCGGTAATAGAGGATATTATCGATTACCAGCTGGCTGGTCAGGTGTATGTTATGTATCGTTTTTATTACCACCAGTGTTTTTAGCACCTGCCACATATCATAAAGACTTGAGATTGTTGAATAATGCCACTGTGAATAGATACAAACGTACTTTATCTATCGATGATGTGGACCAGACCGATACTAGTTTGCAGCAATATGTAGATTTTAACCTAGGTTTATTCTTCTTTGTTGGAGCTGCCCTAAACAGTAGAAAGATAAGAAGATTGACTAGAGTTGTAGAGGCAGTGACCAACCAAACTGCTGCAGCACTAGGAAACGTAACTGAAGAGTTGCAAATTACTAGAATTGTTGCCCTGCAGAACAGAATGGTGTTAGATGTCATATTAGCAGAAAAGGGAGGAGCTTGTAGAATTATTGGAAGTAGCTGTTGTGTCTTTATCCCAGACCACTCGCCTTCTGTTTATAATGCCATAAATAAACTGCATAAAATAGCTGCCGACATACATGTAGATAATGGTACATGGACCTTCTCTAGTTGGTTTTGGACCTTATTTACTACATGGGGTTGGAAGATTCTCACTGGCCTTTGTATAATAGTAGCAATTCTCTTCACTTGCTGTATGTGTATTCAATGTGGTCCTATGATATGTTCTCTTTGTATTACCTCTTGTATACCCAATAAGAAAGCTGTTTCCGAAGCTGCTTATCAAAAAAGTTTAACTAAAGAAATTTCTAACATTATGAGCATTGACATTCAAGGTGAGTATGATGACTACCCTATGAAATGGAATGGCTTCAGCTAATGCTGAAAGGGTCGTCTGTTGTAAATAAAACAGCGGTATTATTAAGCATTAGCCGAAGCCATAATGCATTAGTCCAAATATCTAGTATACGGATTCCATTTTGTATTTCGAGTCTGCCATTTTTCATGTCCTTCATTGCCATGTGCTCAATGTTCTGATTGTCCTACCTCTCTGCCAGTTACACTGTGGATTCTACCTAGCAACAGTTATTATTAGTCCTTCCGGAGGGTGTAGCGCATGCTCAGCAGAAGTAACAGCTGTTCCTTATTAGCATAGCCCTCCCATGTTCTAGAAATACTGTTAGCTCCACCCACTGATATGTTTAGAAATGTCCTTACGTGGTTGTAACCTCTGTCTAAACTGTAAACTGAACCCCTTCCACTGTGTATAAAAGGGGCCATGTGCTTGTATTCAGTGTGTACAATGCTGTAGAAGTGTTGTGGAGGTTGTATCACCACCTTTAAAGGTTTATTAAACTATGTTTTTGTATTTCCAGTTTCCTTGCCAACTTCATTTGTAAGTCTAAGGACTTTGTACACAGAAGGGCAAACCCTTTCGGTACCTTTGGGCCTTGCTGAGGTCTGAACTCATCACTCTGACCTTGGGTGTGGAAACCTGGTGGCGAAGGTTGGGTATTTTGCATATTCGTAGGTGGAAACAGGTCTATGTGTGGGTGCCCCCACTGTTGGAAGAATGGTTGAAGAACTTGTGGATGTAGTTCCCATTTGTGAATCGGTTGTGACTGCCGACTTAACAGATCCGCTATCTGATTGTGAACTCCTGGAAGGTGTTCCGCTAACAGATATATGTTTTGAGGAACGGCCCATCTCCAAATGTTCTGTGCGAGCTGGGACAGTTGCAGAGAGTGTTCTCCCCCCTGTTTTTGTATATAGTACATTGCTGTCATATTGTCCGTCCGGATTAAGACAGCTTTGTTCTGTACTTGAAGTTGAAAAGTTTTGAGTGCTAAGAATATCGCTAGAAACTCTAGATGGTTGATATGCAACAGCTTTTGTTGGTTGTTCCATTGACCTTGAGTCGTGTGGTGTAAGAGATGGGCTCCCCATCCTGTGAGGGATGCGTCTGTTGTGAGCACAATTTGTGGAACAGGCTCGAGGAACGGCCGTCCTTTTGCCAAGTTTTTGGTGTTCCACCATTGCAGAGAGCGATGCGTACGGCTGTCTACCAACACCAGGTCTGTGAGCTGACCTTGAGCCTGATTCTACTGCCGTGCTAGACACTCTTGTAATGGACGCATTTGCAGTCTTGCATGTGGCACTATGAAGATGCAAGATGCCATCATGCCTATTAATCTCATGAACACTCTTGCTTGGAGAGACTGTTGGGGTTGAAAAGTTGAGACTAAGGCTTGAATGCTCTGTATCCTGGCTGGACTGGGATACGCTAGAGCTGTAGATGCGTTTATGGTAGCTCCTAGATACTGATGCATGTGCGAAGGCTCTAGGTGCGACTTTGTGCTGTTGATCGTAAACCCTAAGTCGTGCAACAGTTGAATTGTCAGCTGAGTGTGTTGTACACATTGGTGGATTGATTTGGCTTTTATGAGCCAATCGTCCAGGTAAGGGAAGACGTGTATCTGTTGACTTTGAACTGATAGTGCTGTCCTTGTATTACAAACCGTAGGTACTTCCTGTGAGCAGAATGTATTGGGATGTGAAAATAGGCGTCCTTTAGGTCTAGCGTTGAAAGGAAATCGCCTTGTTGCAACAGTGGGAGCACTTGTTGCAGAGTGATCATATGAAAATGATCTGATTGTATGTAATGGTTGAGGGACCTGAGGTGGAGAATTGGTCTCAGTGTCCCGTCCTTTTTGGGAATTAGAAAATACAGAGATTAAACCCCCGTCCCCTGTTCCTCTAATGGGACTAGTTGAATAGCATCTTTTTGTAGAAGTGCTGGGACTTCCTGTTAAAGCAGAGTCAGGTGATCTGTAGACATAGGACACCGTCTGGGTGGTATGTTTGGGGGGTTGCTGTAAGTTCTAGGCAATAACCATGTTGGATAATCTGTCTCACCCACCTGTCCGCTGTGATGGAGTTCCAGACAGGCAGGAACTGTGTTAATCTGCCCCCCACAGGAGTGGAATGCTGTTGGGGGAGCAGAAGGAAGTCACTGTTTAGTTGTGGAGGAGGAGCGATTGCTGTGGTTACCGCGTCCTCTTCCCTTGTTATTATTGCCCCTGTATCCTCCTCTAAAATATCCTTTGTTAGAGGATGTTTGTGTCCTGAAAGATGTTGCTGTGTCTGTTCCAGTCTGCTTGGAGCCTCCTCTATAAAAGGAGAGACGAAAAGAACCTCTAGTCTGTGTGGACTGTAGAGCTCCCATTGACTTTGCCGT
Organism: Lissotriton helveticus; assembly: GCF_964261635.1. Taxonomy (NCBI): domain Eukaryota; kingdom Metazoa; phylum Chordata; class Amphibia; order Caudata; family Salamandridae; genus Lissotriton; species Lissotriton helveticus. Next base: position 934,152,001 of record NC_136070.1, on the reverse strand, counting down.
ATCCGTGTCTTTTTTCATTTTCTCCAGTGTAGTGTCTACTTCTGGACCAAATAACTGGTTTTGGTTAAAAGGCTGGTTCAAAATTGTGGTTTGCACTTCTTGTCTGAACCCGGAAATGCGCAGCCATGCATGTCTCTCCTGAGTATCACGCTAGTATTTACAGTTCTAGCAGCTGTGTCTGCGACATCTAGGGCACATTTTATTGAGGCATTTGATATTAATTTGCCTCCTTGAATGAGCTCAGTTGCCTTATCTTTTTACTGATCTGGAAGGTGCTGTATTAGTGTCTCTAATTGGTCGTAATGAGCCCAGTCATAACGTGAGAGAAGGGCTTGTGTATTCGCAATGCGCCATATTTGTAGCCTGCTAAAAACACAGTTGATGGACAGAATGTAGAACAATGTCATACATTCACCCCAGTACAAGGATCTGGGCCTAAATCCATCGTTTCTTTGCACTCCACACCACCCTGGGTTAGACACTGGCTATATGCAAATCAGCTCGAACCCTGTGCCTCATGGGAACAGTCCAGTCCGAACTACCAAGCCATGTCTTTCCCAGACCGGAATCAAGCATCCAAGGACCGGTTTCTGGCTATCAGCCTTCATTCAGCCTGGATAGCTTGACTCCAGTGGTGTGGAGAGCCTGGGACTCACGTCTGAGCATACCCAGCCCACTCGGGGTGAAAATTGCAAAAAACACAGTTGATGGACAGAATGTAGAACAATGTCATACATTCACCCCAGTACAAGGATCTGGGCCTAAATCCATCGTTTTTTTGCACTCCACACCACCCTGGGTTAGACACTGGCTATATGCAAATCAGCTCTGACCCTGTGCCTCATGGAAACAGTCCAGTCCGAACTACCAAGCCATGTCTTTCCCAGACCGGAATCAAGCATCCAAGGACCGGTTTCTGACGTGAGTCCCAGGCTCTCCACACCACTGGAGTCAAGCTATCCAGGCTGATGAAGGCTGATAGCCAGAAACCGGTCCTTGGATGCTTGATTCCGGTCTGGGAAAGACATGGCTTGGTAGTTCGGACTGGACTGTTCCTGACGCATCAATAACTTTGGATTCCTTGTCAGGTGGGGGCGTTTCACCAGAAGTCTGAAAATTCGCTCTTTTCCTTGCATTGGGACACCATCAAGGAGTCTAGAGGAGGATGTCCCTTAATATAGGTTGGGTCAGAGGGTGCAGGCCTATATTTCTTTTCTATCCTTGGATTCAGTACCCTAGCACGTACAGGATCTTTGAATATTTCTGGAGCGTGCTTAATGATCATGGGAAGAATGTGAGTGGATCTGTGTGATGGCTCAAAAGTATCTAACAGAAAATCCTCCTCAATGTCATCAGAGTGCATTTAAACATTGTGGTGGATAGCAGCTCTGTGTAAGAGGTGATTAAAGCCAATGCTGTCCTCTGGAGGAGAGGGCTTTGATGGGTATAAGTGTGGATCCGGGATATCAGACACATTATGAGGTGGAAAAGTATAAACCTCCTCATCTAAAGGATATGTATTTGGGTCTGCATTCGGATCCCCCCCACTACCTAAGTTATAATCCTCATCAGTTTGTGGTGAATGTGAGGATGCGGGAGAGGCTACAGGAGAGATTTGAGGTGAAATGTAAGGAGGGATAGGAGAGGAAGGAGATGCAGTAGAGGGAGGGTGCATAGGGGAAGTTGCACAGTCCTTCTTTTTGGCAGGAACCACAGGTGTAAGTGGTGTTTCTGCTGGTCTCTTCTTATGAAGTATAGCACCCACATGTCCAGTCTTTGGGTTTATGTAGATCCTCTTTTGTTTAGGATCTGGTCTGAACAATTCTCCCTCTACAACCTTCTTCGATTTTTTCGGTTCCGACAGAGGTTGTTTTTGTCGTTTTGCCTTGGGAGGTGTTACAGTGTGCTGTGGCAAAGTCTTTGGTGCCGAAGGTGTTGCTTTCGGCTTGACAGGCGTGTCCGAGGGCTTAGGAACCTCGGGATCCGGCCTTGCAGGTGTTGTCACCGGAGCGGCAGTCTTCGGAGTGGAAGTTGACTTTCCATCTTTATCTTTGGAAGTCGACGGCTTCGGAGCCGAAGATTCTTTCAGTACTACTTTAGTCTGTGGTGCCGAAGGATCTTTTGATTTCGGTACCCAAGAGTCTTTTGGCTTCGGTGCCGAAGAGTCTTTTGGCTTCGGTGCCGAAGAGTCTTTTGGCTTCGGTGCCGAAGAGTCTTTTGGCTTCGGTGCCGAAGAGTCTTTTGGCTTCGGTGCCGAAGAGTCTTTTGGCTTCGGTGCCGAAGAGTCTTTTGGCTTCGGTGCCGAAGAGTCTTTTGGCTTCGGTGCCGAAGAGTCTTTTGGCTTCGGTGCCGAAGAGTCTTTTGGCTTCGGTGCCGAAGAGTCTTTTGGCTTCGGTGCCGAAGAGTCTTTTGGCTTCGGTGCCGAAGAGTCTTTTGGCTTCGGTGCCGAAGAGTCTTTTGGCTTCGGTGCCGAAGAGTCTTTTGGCTTCGGTGGCGAAGAGTCTTTTGGCTTCGGTGGCGAAGAGTCTTTTGGCTTCGGTGGCGAAGAGTCTTTTGGCTTCGGTGGCGAAGAGTCTTTTGGCTTCGGTGGCGAAGAGTCTTTTGGCTTCGGTGCCGAAGAGTCTTTTGGCTTCGGTGCCGAAGAGTCTTTTGGCTTCGGTGCCGAAGAGTCTTTTGGCTTCGGTGCCGAAGAGTCTTTTGGCTTCGGTGCCGAAGAGTCTTTTGGCTTCGGTGCCGAAGAGTCTTTTGGCTTCGGTGCCGAAGAGTCTTTTGGCTTCGGTGGCGAAGAGTCTTTTGGCTTCGGTGGCGAAGAGTCTTTTGGCTTCGGTGGCGAAGAGTCTTTTGGCTTCGGTGGCGAAGAGTCTTTTGGCTTCGGTGCCGAAGAGTCTTTTGGCTTCGGTGCCGAAGAGTCTTTTGGCTTCGGTGCCGAAGAGTCTTTTGGCTTCGGTGCCGAAGAGTCTTTTGGCTTCGGTGCCGAAGAGTCTTTTGGCTTCGGTGCCGAAGAGTCTTTTGGCTTCGGTGCCGAAGAGTCTTTTGGCTTCGGTGCCGAAGAGTCTTTTGGCTTCGGTGCCGAAGAGTCTTTTGGCTTCGGTGCCGAAGAGTCTTTTGGCTTCGGTGCCGAAGAGTCTTTTGGCTTCGGTGCCGAAGAGTCTTTTGGCTTCGGTGGCGAAGAGTCTTTTGGCTTCGGTGGCGAAGAGTCTTTTGGCTTCGGTGGCGAAGAGTCTTTTGGCTTCGGTGGCGAAGAGTCTTTTGGCTTCGGTGGCGAAGAGTCTTTTGGCTTCGGTGGCGAAGAGTCTTTTGGCTTCGGTGCCGAAGAGTCTTTTGGCTTCGGTGCCGAAGAGTCTTTTGGCTTCGGTGCCGAAGAGTCTTTTGGCTTCGGTGCCGAAGAGTCTTTTGGCTTCGGTGCCGAAGAGTCTTTTGGCTTCGGTGCCGAAGAGTCTTTTGGCTTCGGTGCCGAAGAGTCTTTTGGCTTCGGTGCCTAAGAGTCTTTTGGCTTCGGTGCCGTTGGAGGTGGTGGGATCGGCACGAGTGGTTTGCTCGGTGCCGAAGCACCTGAAGGCGTAGTTGTCTTCCTCGGAGCAGTGCTCGAAGTCTGGGCTTTAAGAGGGAGCGCTTGGTCTCGACTGCGCCCCTTGGGCGGAGTGCTGACCTTCGCCTTTGGCTTGGGCAGTGTATGGGGTGCAGGGGCACTCATGGGTTGACGTGATGGAATCGAGTCGTCTGAGTCCTCTGCCTCTGATATGATCTGGAGATCCGGCGAATCATCTTCTTCTGGAAGGAGCGGAACCTCGTCATCGAAGATATTCTCCGGTGCTGGGGCTGATCTCCTCATCTCGTGTCGACAGGCCCTCCGATCCCGGATGGTCTTCTTCGATCGGAAGGACGCACAAGCTGTGCAGGTCGACTCGTTGTGATCCAGCGCTAGACAGAGGTTGCAAACCTCGTGATGATCGCTATGCGGGAATTTTGCCTGGCATTTCGGGCATTTCTTGAACGGAGTTCTTTCCATGTGGTGTAGGCCGCACGGCGTCGATAGGCCTAACGGCCCACTTCGATGACCGGAATGGAAGTTATGTCGTCGAAAAGCCTTGTCTTCGATGTCGAAGGTAGTTTCTTGAAGTTTGTGGAAGTTTTGCGCTTCGAAGTTGCTGGAAGAACTGCGTTACTTACCTGTAACAGCAGTTATCCAGTATTGGTGTCTTTCATAGATTCACATGCCTGAATCATTCCCCGTCGTCGAGACGGGAGCCTCCGGTACATAAAAAAGTAATGTCCTATAGACATACATAGAGAAAATAGGCCTAAGGGTCTCACCTTAGTAGCCTTTCGTTGTCCTTATGCAAAAAGGACCAAACTCTCACAGTCAGCCAATCAGCTCCGACCTCCCTCTAGAACCTTCCTGGGAGGAGCCTCAGTCCCTCAGATTTTCGTACGCACTCAGCTAGTTAGGCGTAATATTGTGAGAGAGGGATGTGAGACTTCCCAGGGGAGGCGGGAGGGTTGCATGTGAATCTATGAAAGACTTTACAACAATGGAGAGAGAGAGGGAAAAATAATAATGCTAGGCACTATGTGAGGTGGGAACTCCTGGTCCCCCAATTAATCTGGAAAAAAACAATGGAGGAGTAACCCCTCGTGGGTAGGGAGAAAAATAACTCTCTAATAATGAGCACAAGAGCTCTGGTTAGCAAATTTTACCCCAACCTGTTACTGGATAAGGCATATCCTTATAGAAGACCCCTCACTCACCAACCTGGTTGGTGACATGCTTCATCATCGGGGTCCCACCCCCTAAGCCGAGTGCCTACGGGGTGTGCTGCGACACCTGATTACAGTGGAGCTGGTTTCGTTTTTATGTGTTCAGGACTATCAAAATTTGTGTATTAAAAAGGGCCAACACTACTCACTTCAAGTATTTATTCTTGAGCGCTTGAACCCTTAGTAAAAATCAAGTGTGGCACCTTCGCCTAATTAGGAAGGCTTTGGTGTCAGAAAGTCGTATTAAAATATGTAAAAATAGCGAAAGTGTGCTATGTGAATGTGAATATACAAAATTATTGTTTAAAAAGGTCTACATGTTTCAACCCATACATGGATTCAAGGGTTTTCGTCAGGACCGTAGGTGATTTGAACTGGGTGGTCCGCCCGCGCTAAGGAGCGTCCTGCCCTAGTTCAATTTAGAGATCGTAAATAAGGATCTCGTGCAAAAAGGTGCGTTTTTCACTTTTGGAAAAAACCTGTGAAAAGACAGGGAAACAAAAAACAGGAAGGGGTCACACACAGGGGTAGACAAAATGGATTGTACCACATATAACATATATATTCATGATCATTAGGACAATCATAATATCCACGTGTGGAATCATACCAGCATATCACTAGCGTGATTGGAACATATCTATTGCGTGGGTGGCAACAGAAATATAGTGATAAAATGCCGGGAGGTGCCTTTCAATCAAAGGGCAGCCGCCAAATGAGGGGTGTCGATATGGTTTGGCGTCTGTAATACGTGAAAAACAGGGGTCGATAAATGGGAGAGTGACCTATTAGCGTGTTGCGCTGTGATCGGCTGCCAAATAGATGTGAGCAGTCGTGAGAAAAACCGTCTCAATAGTATTGGGGCGGCTAGTTTGTGCTTACGCTTGGAAGCGAAAGTCTCGCTTCATAGGCACCAGCGTAACCAAGTTGACAGGATTCCGTCTCCTGTAGATAAAGAACAACAACAAGTATCCAGTGTCAGCGCTGTGGCAAAAGCGCTCTGACAGTCGAATATTGCACCAAGAAAAATTACGGTCGATCGTTCCCGCATAGCGGTCCTTCAAGTGTACTTACTTGTCGCTTCTGTTCATCAGACCGATTAACCTACTTGGTTCTTGCTCGGCGTGCCCCGTGGAGTGTCTCCGGTGTCTGTTTGCCGGTAATGTGAACACTTCCTCGTTGGGCGTGGCCGGGTCACGTGTGGTGAGCACGTGATCCGGAGGTGGCCAATCACAATGTTCAGTGAACACTGTTGTAGGACAACCCCAAGTGAAGCAATGTTTACTTCGCCATGGTAACGGTTGTAATGCTCTATGGCGGACAGCGCTCGCTTAGCTGAGCCATAGTTCTAGGGTATTTTTTATCGTGTTTCTGAGCATAAACATAGGTGTGAATGGGGAATATTTACAAGGTGTTAAGTATACAGAGAATACTTTCAGGACATTGGAAAACAGGCAAAGTTGCCGTTTGGAGGCTTTGGTAAACTGGAAAAGGCATAGAATAACTCCATGTGGTGGATTCCAACATGCTCTCTTATGTCAATACATTGTTCCACGGAATATTATCGTTTAAGCCGGTTTTGTGCGTGGAAAGTCTGTAGACCCATCTCTGTTCCTTCTCGTATAGGCGTTTGTCTAGGTTTGTACCAGGTTGTACTTGTTCAATTATTGTCCATTTTATATCATCAGCAGTGTGACCTACCGACAAAAAATGTTCAGTAAGCTTTGTATTTGTCTTTTTGCACCTAATGGTGCTCCTGTGCTCTCCGATGCGAAGTTTTATTTTTCTACTGGTCATTCCTATATAATGCAAGTCGCATGGGCATGTCAATCTGTAGATGACATTCTCGCTATTGCAGTTAGTCTGCCCTCTTAGTGTCCACACTTTGTTGGGTTCCAACAGTAGTGTTTTTGTATTTGTGGTGAAGGGGCAGACACTGCAACTTCCGCATTTATAGTGACCAGTTACCTTAGGTAGACCCCATAGATTAGTTTGTGTTTCTTTTCTAGGGTTTAACGCTAGGGGTCTGGTATTGACTACTGCATCTTTTATGCTTCGTGCTCTTTTGAAAGAGAATAAAGGTTTGTTCCATCTTAGGTTGCCTGTGTTCAGAATGTTCCAGTGTTTTTTTATTATTCTTGATACGTCATTGGATATAGTGTTATATGTTGTAACACACGTCAAAGGTATCTCTTCCGGGACCCTTTCTTTTGGTTCCAACAGCGCTGCGCGAGGCTGATTACGAGCTCGCTTCTGGCTTTTCTGGAGGATTCTGTTTGGGTAACCTCGGTTTTGAAGTTTCTGAGAAAGGTCTTTGGCTTGGCTCTTGTAGTCATCTAGTTCACTACAATTCCTACGGATTCTAAGGTATTGCCCGTATGGTAAGTTTTCGCGTAGGGGTCTGGGGTGAAAGCTTTCAAAACGGAGGAGGTTATTTTTGGCAGTAGGTTTGTAATGGGTAATAGTAGTCAATTTCCCATCTTTTTTTGTGATTTTTACGTCTAGGAAGACCAGGGTGTCACTGTTTTTTTCGTATGTGAACTTTAGGTGATTGTCTAGAGTGTTTATCCAGTTGAAGAAAGAGGTTAGTGACTCCTCTGAGCCTTTCCAAATGGTTAGCACATCGTCGATGTACCTACGCCATATCAGGAGATTAGAGCTATAGGGGTTTGTATCGCTGAGGATGTATTTCTCTTCAAAGTCAAATACATACAAACCCGCTATGCTTGGAGCAAAAGAACTGCCCATGGATGTCCCACCCGTTTGTAGGAATATTTGACCTTCAAACTCGAAATAATTCCTTTTTAGTGCTAGCCTTGCACATTCGAGGACAAAATTTTTGGGTGTTCTCGATGTCCATGTTTCCTTCTCTAGAGCTCTTTCTAGTACTTCCAGCGTTGCATCCTGAGGGATGCTGGTGTACAGGCTCTCAATGTCAAAACTCACCAGGATGGTGTCATTATCCACAGTGAGTTGGTCAAGAATTTGTAAGAGACTCTTTGTGTCCTGTAGGTATGTGCTGGTTCTTTGCACCATGGCTTTGAAAAAAACGTCACAAAATTGTGACAGTGGTTCGAGGACTGATCCCAAACCAGAGACGATTGGTCTACCTGGCGGTGGTGGCCTGTTTTTATGTATCTTGGGGAGGGTATAGAAGTAGGGGATTTTGCCTTCGCTGTTGCAAAGGAAATTTGCCTCCTGTTTAGAAATGAACCCCTCTGTTTCTCCATATTCCACTAGCGATGTTATCTCGCTTTTCAAGTCTTCTGTGGGATCCACTGGTAGTCTCCGATAACTGTTGTCATCTGCTAGAAGTCGCAGACATTCGGTTTGATAAGCTGTGCGATCTTGCACAACAATTCCTGTATGGGTTGAAACATGTAGACCTTTTTAAACAATAATTTTGTATATTCACATTCACATAGCACACTTTCGCTATTTTTATATATTTTAATACGACTTTCTGACACCAAAGCCTTCCTAATTAGACGAAGGTGCCACACTTGATTTTTACTAAGGGTTCAAGCGCTCAAGAATAAATACTTGAAGTGAGTAGTGTTGGCCCTTTTTAATACACAAATTTTGATAGTCCTGAACACATAAAAACGAAACCAGCTCCACTGTAATCAGGTGTCGCAGCACACCCCGTAGGCACTCGGCTTAGGGGGTGGGACCCCGATGATGAAGCATGTCACCAACCAGGTTGGTGAGTGAGGGGTCTTCTATAAGGATATGCCTTATCCAGTAACAGGTTGGGGTAAAATTTGCTAACCAGAGCTCTTGTGCTCATTATTAGAGAGTTATTTTTCTCCCTACCCACGAGGGGTTACTCCTCCATTGTTTTTTTCCAGATTAATTGGGGGACCAGGAGTTCCCACCTCACATAGTGCCTAGCATTATTATTTTTCCCTCTCTCTCTCCATTGTTGTAAAGATTTAGGCAGCGCGCAGCTGCGAGAGTTGGATAAAATACATAAGACACCACACTACATTTGCCAAACCCTTTGGCAACATGGCCGAAAACCAGGGTCTATCATATACCTCTGCAGAGATCGATGAGATCATGAGTGACCTATCCGTGTTCGCAGATGCTAATATAGCACAAAGTATTTCAACAACAAAAGATTGGGAGAATCTTACAGAGATGAAAAAAAAAAGAATCAGGACCATCTTGCATGGGACAATTCTAAAAGAATACTTGAGTAACAGTATGGCTCCTAAAGGGCTATTGGTTTCAAATGCACCACGCATTTTTCTTGAAGACGAAGCTTTTCGTAAGGACTGGGCGGCCATAGCATGGCACTGCACGCACGATTGGATCGTTTTGATATTAAAGACAGCCTTAAGACTGTCCGAAAAAATACAAGTCGAGATCCAGGTGACAGAAAGCCACATGAAAACTACGATTACAGGCTTTAAGAAAAAACTGGATGAATTAAACAAGGAAATGACAGACTATAAAGACAATTTGACCCAGCAAAAAGTACAAAAGTTCCAGAAGGATCTAAAGAAATTCTCTTATACCAAGGCATACCCATACTCTGACCCAGAGTTTACCCCTCAATCTAAAGGAGAAGATACCTCAGATGCCTCCATAATGCCTCAAGCAATACTTCTAATTCGAGTACAAATTCTGGAGGAAGCAATTCCAAACCAAGAGGGAGAGGACGGGGTAGAGGTCAAGGAAACTGGTCACATTACGCACCGGTACCAATGCAAGGACCACCTGATCCATACTACCACCCACAAAATATGCCAATGTATGGCTGGCAACCACCGTTCCAGCAGCCATTTTTTCAACCAAACCCCTACACACCCCCTTTTTTATACCGGGGCGGAAGAGGAAGGGGAAAACGAAGAAATCAAAACCAGGGAGCTCATGTACACTGGGCAGCGGAAGATCCGAGTGCGAATCAGAACAAGCCCAGACCGCAACAGGCAGGACCGAGCAACCGGAAAACCTAATAACCAACCTCGCAAGTAGACCACTGAGCACAGACGAAGAATCAGTTCTGAATAAAGGCTTAGGATTTGTACCGACAGCGAATCTGGACAAATTCAGACTTCACTGTGAACTCTCTTCCTTTTTTAGAAAACTTAGACTAAAAGCTTTCTTCGAAAAAAGACCAATCTCTGAGGAGAATCCAGATCCTAACGAAACGGGTCTGAGAAACAAAGCCACTTTCACCCCTCCGCCACACTTGATACCTGTGAAAATTTCCACTTTCGAGCAGGCAGTTTTCAATGAAATTGAGAACACAAAACCTAAAAAACAATTTATGAACCTGACCAATCAGGAAAGGGTTGCCCTCGAAACCCTGCGGAACTGTGAAACAATTGTAATAAAACCTGCGGATAAAGGTGGAGGAATTGTTGTGCAAGATCGCACAGCTTATCAAACCGAATGTCTGCGACTTCTAGCAGATGACAACAGTTATCGGAGACTACCAGTGGATCCCACAGAAGACTTGAAAAGCGAGATAACATCGCTAGTGGAATATGGAGAAACAGAGGGGTTCATTTCTAAACAGGAGGCAAATTTCCTTTGCAACAGCGAAGGCAAAATCCCCTACTTCTATACCCTCCCCAAGATACATAAAAAACAGGACACCACCGCCAGGTAGACCAATCGTCTCTGGTTTGGGATCAGTCCTCGAACCACTGTCACAATTTTGTGACGTTTTTTTCAAAGCCATGGTGCAAAGAACCAGCACATACCTACAGGACACAAAGAGTCTCTTACAAATTCTTGACCAACTCACTGTGGATAATGACACCATCCTGGTGAGTTTTGACATTGAGAGCCTGTACACCAGCATCCCTCAGGATGCAACGCTGGAAGTACTAGAAAGAGCTCTAGAGAAGGAAACATGGACATCGAGAACACCCAAAAACTTTATCCTCGAATGTGCAAGGCTAGCACTAAAAAGGAATTATTTCGAGTTTGAAGGTCAAATATTCCTACAAACGGGTGGGACATCCATGGGCAGTTCTTTTGCTCCAAGCATAGCGGGTTTGTATGTATTTGACTTTGAAGAGAAATACATCCTCAGCGATACAAACCCCTATAGCTCTAATCTCCTGATATGGCGTAGGTACATCGACGATGTGCTAACCATTTGGAAAGGCTCAGAGGAGTCACTAACCTCTTTCTTCAACTGGATAAACACTCGAGACAATCACCTAAAGTTCACATACGAAAAAAACAGTGACACCCTGGTCTTCCTAGACGTAAAAATCACAAAAAAAGATGGGAAATTGACTACTATTACCCATTACAAACCTACTGCCAAAAATAACCTCCTCCGTTTTGAAAGCTTTCACCCCAGACCCCTACGCGAAAACTTACCATACGGGCAATACCTTAGAATCCGTAGGAATTGTAGTGAACTAGATGACTACAAGAGCCAAGCCAAAGACCTTTCTCAGAAACTTCAAAACCGAGGTTACCCAAACAGAATCCTCCAGAAAAGCCAGAAGCGAGCTCGTAATCAGCCTCGCGCAGCGCTGTTGGAACCAAAAGAAAGGGTCCCGGAAGAGATACCTTTGACGTGTGTTACAACATATAACACTATATCCAATGACGTATCAAGAATAATAAAAAAACACTGGAACATTCTGAACACAGGCAACCTAAGATGGAACAAACCTTTATTCTCTTTCAAAAGAGCACGAAGCATAAAAGATGCAGTAGTCAATACCAGACCCCTAGCGTTACACCCTAGAAAAGAAACACAAACTAATCTATGGGGTCTACCTAAGGTAACTGGTCACTATAAATGCGGAAGTTGCAGTGTCTGCCCCTTCACCACAAATACAAAAACACTACTGTTGGAACCCAACAAAGTGTGGACACTAAGAGGGCAGACTAACTGCAATAGCGAGAATGTCATCTACAGATTGACATGCCCATGCGACTTGCATTATATAGGAATGACCAGTAGAAAAATAAAACTTCGCATCGGAGAGCACAGGAGCACCATTAGGTGCAAAAAGACAAATACAAAGCTTACTGAACATTTTTTGTCGGTAGGTCACACTGCTGATGATATAAAATGGACAATAATTGAACAAGTACAACCTGGTACAAACCTAGACAAACGCCTATACGAGAAGGAACAGAGATGGGTCTACAGACTTTCCACGCACAAAACCGGCTTAAACGATAATATTCCGTGGAACAATGTATTGACATAAGAGAGCATGTTGGAATCCACCACATGGAGTTATTCTATGCCTGTTCCAGTTTACCAAAGCCTCCAAACGGCAACTTTGCCTGTTTTCCAATGTCCTGAAAGTATTCTCTGTATACTTAACACCTTGTAAATATTCCCCATTCACACCTATGTTTATGCTCAGAAACACGATAAAAAATACCCTAGAACTATGGCTCAGCTAAGCGAGCGCTGTCCGCCATAGAGCATTACAACCGTTACCATGGCGAAGTAAACATTGCTTCACTTGGGGTTGTCCTACAACAGTGTTCACTGAACATTGTGATTGGCCACCTCCGGATCACGTGCTCACCACACGTGACCCGGCCACGCCCAACGAGGAAGTGTTCACATTACCGGCAAACAGACACCGGAGACACTCCACGGGGCACGCCGAGCAAGAACCAAGTAGGTTAATCGGTCTGATGAACAGAAGCGACAAGTAAGTACACTTGAAGGACCGCTATGCGGGAACGATCGACCGTAATTTTTCTTGGTGCAATATTCGACTGTCAGAGCGCTTTTGCCACAGCGCTGACACTGGATACTTGTTGTTGTCCTTTATCTACAGGAGACGGAATCCTGTCAACTTGGTTACGCTGGTGCCTATGAAGCGAGACTTTCGCTTCCAAGCGTAAGCACAAACTAGCCGCCCCAATACTATTGAGACGGTTTTTCTCACGACTGCTCACATCTATTTGGCAGCCGATCACAGCGCAACACGCTAATAGGTCACTCTCCCATTTATCGACCCCTGTTTTTCACGTATTACAGACGCCAAACCATATCGACACCCCTCATTTGGCGGCTGCCCTTTGATTGAAAGGCACCTCCCGGCATTTTATCACTATATTTCTGTTGCCACCCACGCAATAGATATGTTCCAATCACGCTAGTGATATGCTGGTATGATTCCACACGTGGATATTATGATTGTCCTAATGATCATGAATATATATGTTATATGTGGTACAATCCATTTTGTCTACCCCTGTGTGTGACCCCTTCCTGTTTTTTGTTTCCCTGTCTTTTCACAGGTTTTTTCCAAAAGTGAAAAACGCACCTTTTTGCACGAGATCCTTATTTACGATCTCTAAATTGAACTAGGGCAGGACGCTCCTTAGCGCGGGCGGACCACCCAGTTCAAATCACCTACGGTCCTGACGAAAACCCTTGAATCCATGTATGGGTTGAAACATGTAGACCTTTTTAAACAATAATTTTGTATATTCACATTCACATAGCACACTTTCGCTATTTTTATATATTTTAATACGACTTTCTGACACCAAAGCCTTCCTAATTAGGGGAAGGTGCCACACTTGATTTTTACTAAGGGTTCAAGCGCTCAAGAATAAATACTTGAAGTGAGTAGTGTTGGCCCTTTTTAATACACAAATTTTGATAGTCCTGAACACATAAAAACGAAACCAGCTCCACTGTAATCAGGTGTCGCAGCACACCCCGTAGGCACTCGGCTTAGGGGGTGGGACCCCGATGATGAAGCATGTCACCAACCAGGTTGGTGAGTGAGGGGTCTTCTATAAGGATATGCCTTATCCAGTAACAGGTTGGGGTAAAATTTGCTAACCAGAGCTCTTGTGCTCATTATTAGAGAGTTATTTTTCTCCCTACCCACGAGGGGTTACTCCTCCATTGTTTTTTTCCAATCTATGAAAGACACCAATACTGGATAACTGCTGTTACAGGTAAGTAACGCAGTTCTTATCCAGTATTAGGGGTGTCTTTCATAGATTCACATGCCTGAATCAGAGTAGCTAGCAATTAGAAAGGCACATTCGTGATGGAAAGGTGCCCTGCCGGCATGTTAGACAATGCACACATTGTACTATAGCATGTAAATAGACAGCATAAAGCAGAGCATCACAATAGCAGAGAATGTGCATACCTGGATGGCGGGATGAGGGAAGGCTCACCTCACTGAAAGAGATGGCGTAGCACCGCCTGTCCCACTGCTGCATCCTTCTGAAGTTCGAGATCCAGGCAGTAGTGTCTGGAGAAGGTGTGCGGTGACTTCCAGGTCGCCGCTCTGCATATGTCCAGGATCGGCACTCCAGCGAAAAGTGCTGCTGACGTGGACATCGCCCTGGTGGAATGTGCAGTGACACGATCAGTCAAAGGCCGTCCGGCCTTGTTATGACAGAATGCAATCGCTGAGGAAATCCATCTCGAGATGCTTTGCTTCGTGAGAGGCAGGCCCATTCTTGGATTGCTGTATGCCACGAATAGTTGTGAAGATTTTCTGAAGGCTTTGGTTTTATCCAGATAGAACTTTAGACATCTCTTGAGATCTAAAGAATGGAGCGCTCTTTCGGCTGCGGTGGAAGGGTTTGCAAAGAAAGACCTAAGGACTATTGGTTCATTGAGATGAAAGTCCGAAGGCACTTTCGGAATGAACTTCGGGTTCGGTCTTAACATCACTCTGTCCTGTCTGAATTGCAGGTATGGATCCTGAATGGACAGGGCTTGAAGTTCGCTCACTCTCCTGGCCGATGTTAGAGCGAGCAAGATCGCAGTTTTCCATGAGACGTATTTGATGGATGCCCGATGAATGGGTTCAAAGGGATGCCTCATAAGTTGGTTGAGAACTAGGTTCAGATGCCACATTGGGGGGACTTTCCGAGGCCTCGGAAAGGATCTATAAAGCCCCTTCAGGAATTGTTTGACAAGTCTATTGGACCACAGGGAAGGTCCCGTGAAAGTTCTGGTGAACCTCGATATAGCTGCTAGGTGGACTGTTATGGATGCATGTGCCAGTTCTGAACGTGCCAAGTGCAGCAGTTATGGCAATAGCTGTTCAGGAGTGACGAACAGCGGTTGCAGGCCCTGGTCCGAACACCAAATGCAGAATCTTTTCCATTTGAGAGAGTAGGTTTTGTTGGTACTGTCTGCTCTCGCTTTCGCCAGTATATCTCTGCAGTCCTGCGGGATATTTAGGCCACCGAACTCTCTGTGCTCAGGAGCCAGGCCGATAAGCTGAGCGATTGCAGGTTCGGGTGTTGCACCTGCCCCTTGGACATCGTTCGGAGGTTCGGGTGCTGTCGCAGACGAATCGGTGTCTTGATAGAGAGCCGAAGTAGATCCGAGAACCAGTGTTGTCTCGGCCAGTACGGGGCAATCAGGATCAGGGTACAGGGCTCCGCCTTCATCTTCCTGAGGAGCCTCGGGATCATGGGAAACGGAGGAAAAGCGTACGCAAACACGCTGAACCAGCCGATGGAAAAGGCATTCCCCAGTGAACCCTGTTGGGGATGCCAGCTTGCGTAGCTTGGGCATTTGACGTTCCCCTTGGTGGCAAACAGGTCGATTCTTGGGACTCCCCATTGAGAGAAGATGTGCGTCAGCGCGCTGTCGCTCAGTTCCCACTCGTGGGAGAGTGATCGTTGCCTGCTTAGGGCGTCGGCGATGGTATTGTCCCTGCCCGGCACATAGTCGGCCTTGAGTGCGATTCCCTGCAGCACTAGCCAGTTCCAGATCTTCTGCGATTCGCGTGATAGAGAGAGCGAACGCGTTCCTCCCGGTTTGTTGAGATAGTGCATCGTCGTGGTGTTGTCCGTTTTGACGAGCACTGGGGATTGCCGGATGCGTGGTAGAACGGCCTGCAGTGCCAGATACACGGCTCTCAGCTCCAAGAGATTTATATGAAGCTGTTTTTCCTGAGTGTCCCATTTGCCGCTGATCCGAAGGTCCTGAAGAACAGCTCCCCATCCCTCCAGGGAAGCGTCCGTGGTGATCACCAGAGGTGTTGCCGGAAGGAGAAATGACAATCCTACGGTCAGATTTTTGCGACGCCTCCACCAGGTTAGACTCTTGGACATTTTGGGTGTTATCCAGACAGTGTCCTCGAAAGAGCCAGTACTTTGAGTCCATTGGCTCGCGAGCGCCTCCTGCAACGGGCGCATTCTGAGTCTGCAGTGAGGGACGAGATGTATACAGGAGGACATCATGCCCAGGAGGGATGTATAGGTCCTGACCTTCAGGTGTGTCCTGTTCGCCACAGCCGTGGCCAGGGACAATATCTTGTCTGTCCTTTCTTTCGAGGGAAAGGCTCTTGCACACTCTGTGTCCAAGGTTGCTCCGAGGAAGGTAATTTTTGTCGTAGGGACGACACAGGACTTCTTGAGATTGAGTGTTAATCCCAGCCTCTGAAAAAGATTTGTGCAGGCGTTGGAGGATTTGGCTGCGTCCTCCTCCGAGGGTGCTTTCACCAGCCAGTCGTCTAGGTAGGGGAAGACCTGGTGACCCATTTGACGCAGGAAAGCTGCCACTGGTGCAAGGCACTTCGTGAAAATCCGCGGCGCGGATTTGAGGCCGAATGGTAGTACCTTGAATTGGTAATGTTGCCCTGCCACCTCGAACCTCAGGAATTTTCTGTGACACTTGAGGATGGGAATGTGGTAGTAGGCATCCTGGAGATCCAAGGATGTCACGAAATCTCCTTTTTCTAGAATGCCTAGTATTTCTTGAATCGTCACCATCCTGAACGATTGGCTTCGTAGGAAGACGTTGAGCGCTCGGAGGTCCAGAATGGGCCGCCACTTGTCCTCTTTCTGGTGTACAAGAAAGAAGTGGGAGTAAAAGCCCTTCCCCTTCAGGGGTGCCGGAACGCGCTCGATAGCTCCTTTCTTCTGCATTACAGAAATTTCCTGGAGAAGCAGGCGTAAGTTTTTGTGCGCCCGCCTGCGAGGAGGAGTCCTGGGAGGGATGGTGGTGAATTCGAGGGAATGGCCAAAACGTATAATTTGGAGAACCCACCTGTCCGTGGTTATGAGTTGCCAATTGTTGAGGAAATGGGTCAACTTTCCTCCAATTTGTAAGGATGGATAGGGTGGCTGGACTGGCTGGAGTAGCTCGTCACTGGCGGCCGCCAAAGCCCCTCTTTGTATTCTTGCCTCTGAAGTTAGATCGTCCATAGGATGATTGACGGCCTTGAGGTTGCTTATGTTGGTATTGACCTTTGTTAGTATAGGAGTACGAGGACCTATTCTGATAGGAACCTCGATACGAGGACTGTCCTCTGGATCTGTTGCCTCGAAAGGACTGGTTCCGGGACTGTAAGGTACCCAGAGCCCTTGCCGTATCCGTGTCCTTCTTCATGGTTTGCAATGCCTCATCGATTTTGGACCCAAAGAGGTGCTGGCCATCGAAGGGCATGTCCAAGACCTTGGATTGCACCTCCTGGCGGAACGACGTCGCTTTAAGCCATCCTTGACGGCGTAGGACCGCAGCTCCAGCAAGTTGACGAAAGCCAGTCATGGCTGCATCGATAGCACAGTCTATTATTTCGGCTGCCGAAGATTGACCCTCCAGTAGTAGAGCCTGGACTTCCCCATGGACTGAGTCCGGCAGGTCTGACAAATATGGGGCTATGTCTTCCCAGAGTTGGCGATTATAACGCCCCAACAAGGCAATGGAGTTGGCTACCTTGACGGTCATGGCCGAAGTCGTGGTGAACCTTTTGCCGATTGTGTCCAGTTTTCTTCCTTCTTTGTCCGGAGGAGCGGACAGCGGGGAGGAAGGGTTGCGTGAGTGTTTCTGGGCCGCTTGTGTGACCACTGAATCCGGTTTAGGGTGCCCGTTTAGGCAGACCGCTGCAGACAGTGGGGCTTTGTATTTTTGGTCTAGGCGCGGAACAACCGCAGACACAGAAGCGGGCGTCAGCATTATCTTCTTGCCTTGTTCCCATAGAAATTCTATTATTGGAATAGATTTAGTCGTCTTTTGAGTCTGCTCCTTAAAATCGTGTAGGAAGCATTCAGTTTCTGTGGATTCGATAGCCATATGGAATCTCTTCGCCGCTCTTTCCACAATTTTATGGAAGCCGCCTATGTCTACCGGCGGCGAGTCCGCATGGCGCGGTTGGGGCGATGCTGGTGAGGACGCCACATATTCATCCTCCTCATCATGGGAAGAGTGGGCCTCCTGGACCTCTCCTTCCTCCAATTCTTCCTCCTCCTCATCCTCGTCTGACGACACTACCTCCTGAGGTTGTATCTTCTCATGGTGGGTCTGAGGGGGAGGTCGAGACGGTTTTGGGGCTGCCGCTGGGTTAGGAACGATAGGCGGCTGATCTCTACTGTCAGCGTCCAGGAAGCGTTGTTTGTAATCCTGTACAAGGAATTTCAGGTCGTTCACCAGAGCAGCAGGTAGGCATATCATGGGGGTAACCTCCGTGCTGACTTTAGTGTGGACGGAGTGCTCCTGGTAAGAGAATTCCTCTACCTCCTCGTCAGTGCTTTGGCATTTGACATGTAGGTCCGAGATGGAAGTAGCGGGCCCAGGTGGTAATCCTCTTCTGAGTCTTCACTCTGGAAGATTTCGTTAGGCGGGTGCATCTCCACTTTGCTTGGAGACGTGGTCTCCGGCGTAATATGCGGCTTAGTAGACTTGCCCAACGCAGGACTGGAGGTGGAAGCCGTCGAGGGCGTCGTCGACGGTGGTAGCGTGAGGGATGACACCTCCACAAGCTTGGTTTTCTTCCATGTGTCCGGAAGCGTCTTCGTCGACGACGGGTCCTCCGTCGACGGCCGCTGTAATTTCGTCGACGACGACCAGTCCTCCGTCGACGGCGTCTTTAACTTCGTCGACGACGAGTCCTTCGTCGACGGTAGGGTCCTCGTCGACGGAATCTCCGTAGACGGCAATTTGGTCGTCGACGACCGTGACGTCGTCGGTGCACTCGTCGACGCGAGCCCGTCGTCGATGTCGTTCTCGTCGACGTTTTCGGCGTCGACGTCTTCGTCGTCGATGCCCTCGTCGATGCCGTCGTCGTCGGGGCTGGCCGTGGTGGGTTCGTCGTCGACGTCGTCGTCGTTATCGTCGTCGAAGTTTTCGTCGACGGAGTAGTTTTCGACGTCGACAGGGTCTTTGTCGTCGACGATTTCAGTAGTAAAACGGAGGAAATAGGTCTACCTGTCGATGACGATGATGGAGCTGTTATCGTCGACGGTGAAAGAGACAACGCTGACGTCGTCGACACCGTGGTAGTTACTGAGGTAGTCTTCTGGGCAGGTCTGCTTGAAGCCTGAGCAGGCTTTTTAAAAGTCTGAGTATCCTTAACAGACACAGAAGATGTCGTAGATCTTGCCTCTGAAGACTTCTTGGCTGTCTTCCTAGGAGGGGTGTCTGAGGGGCCAGGGGAAGTTACCCTTGGCCTCTTTTGAGAGACTGCTGAGGTTTTAGAGACACTACCTTCGGAAGATTCCAGAGTGTCTCTGTCCTTGAGTCTGTCGAGCCAGATGAGAAGGCGGCCTTCCCTGTCTCTCACGGTCTTTCTAGGGAAAGACCTACATATTTTGCAGTCTGCCGGGACGTGGTCCGGATAAAGGCAATATAAGCATAAGGTATGCTTATCATCCACATGGAGCCTTTTCTTCCCACATGAAGAGCAGGCCCTGAAAAGGGCTTTCTTCTGGGATTCAGACATCGAAGAAAGCAGTGGAAAGCAAACACTTACTGCCTCAAAGTGTTACTGAAGTAGTCCTTGAAGATTGTAGAATGAAGATTCACCTTTCAAAGGAAAGTAGATGATTTATAAGGAATCCTGAGAAGAGCTCAGGCTGGAGACTCCCTAGCACAACGTGCGGTAGAAAATCTGAGGGACTGAGGCTCCTCCCAGGAAGGTTCTAGAGGGAGGTCGGAGCTGATTGGCTGACTGTGAGAGTTTGGTCCTTTTTGCATAAGGACAACGAAAGGCTACTAAGGTGAGACCCTTAGGCCTATTTTCTCTATGTATGTCTATAGGACATTACTTTTTTATGTACCGGAGGCTCCCGTCTCGACGACGGGGAATGATTCAGGCATGTGAATCTATGAAAGACACCCCTAATACTGGATAAAAGTTTTTCTAGCCGGAGCAGAGAAACTTTCATCCGAACCCAGTGGCGGAAAAAAACAATATAAGGATGGAGCCGATGCCCATGCGCAGTATTGTCCAAGGGAGGAGTCACCTATATCGTGACTACAAAGACTTCTCAAGAAGACAACAACCTTCAATCATCCGAGCCCAACACCAGGTGGCGATCTAATGCATAGTGTACGATCTGCAGCTCATATGCCTCGAACACATACTTAAATAATCCCAGTGAGAGTCAGGAAATGATGCAGCACTTAAGAAATCAAGTTTGTCACATAAGAAAAACTACCCCACCCTGCCTGACACTCAAGGATGCATATTTCAGAAGGGATTACAGCCGTATCAGTACATACATTCAATAAAAACAAGCACATAAGTAGCTCTTAGTGTGGCACCAAGACAAACACTTCTTACTGCCCCAACAATGAAAGAACACATGCAAGGGGACCCGACGCAATCCCTTAATCAACATGAATCGTACTTTACATATATCAATGAGATTCTAAGCACCTACTCTGGACGGTATCCTAATTGGCCTACATAGTCCTCAGAAAACATTTCAAGCTAATCTCGGATTCCACACCCCCTAGCCAGAGAGTACATAATGAATTAATTCGGCCACTGACCACTTAAACACCCCTTTTATCCAGTTGCAACATCCTTGTGCCCAGCATACTTTCTTCCCCCTTGCAACTCTCCTCCTAAGCAGGATCAGGGCCAAATCAATAAATCAGCAGAGGTATTTAAGAGCCGTGGTCCCCTTCATCAATCAAAGGCGACATATTGCAGGGTCCTGTGGGACTGCCCATAGTCCTATTTTGCCAATCTCTTTGGTACTCATGACCCAATATGGTTAGATCACTGGTCGCATGTAAACAATGTGGTAAAAATCGTCCTACCCTTGCTTACATCTGGGGCACAAATCAGATGCTCCTGGGAAAATCCTGCGCACAACTAAAATTAATGGCAAGTAACTGGTTTCTGCTGTAGTGTAAACCTATTCTAGTTTTACAATCTGTGCGTGAACTGGTTGTGGTTTTGTAATTAATGTCGTATCAGCTAAAGTACATGTATGTATAGGTCTCTACAGTCCATTTAGTAACTGCTTCTTATGTGGCTCCTTTGTACAAAGTATGTGGGGCATAAGAAACTAAAACTTATTGCAACTGGATCAATAAATGTGTCCTGTGCTTTTAACACACCACAGCTCTTCTTGCATCTAAAGTAAATGGCCCTTTGTCATTTATTGATGAATTATTAAAGAAAAGTGGCTAATGAACAGTTTGATAAATGTGAATATCTAAGACTGCACACGTCTTGACAAGCCTTGGATAGGATCTGGAAATGTAAAAGATAGTGTTTGCATCCTCCGTTTACATGTCATCTCAAAAAGTCTGCTCTATATTCCTATAAACATGCATAAAAAACTGATCTTAACTTAAAACTTTTGATTGTCCGATCTCCTCTTTTCTTCTGAATGACCCTCTCCTTACTTTCCATCCTGGGTATCTACATAGGCCTCCTCACTCGGAGCACAGCCTACTCTTAGCCATGGGCATGTTTGCCTTAATCTCCATTATTGTATTTCTACAAACTGCCCACTCCTCATTTCAAAGATCACTTCCTCTCCTTCTTTGAAAATCATACCACCGGCATAACAATACCCAATATCCTCTAGATCATCCATTAATCCCACCAACCATCTGCATTAACTCACATACCTTCCTATTAATGATCACACATCACTTTCAGTAATGTAATCTATCACAAAAAAACTAGAGTCCATGTATTAAATAGTTTTGTTGATAGCACAAGACTTATCCCAATAACCAATAACCACTGGATTAACCATGACCCTCGGGTTCTGGAGCAGTGTGCTCCCTGGCATAAAGCTCTTCAATGACTCCCCAGGGGTAGTGAATGTTTTGTTAATGCCATTACAATACAATACTATGGGTGTACCTGTAAATACAGTTGTTTAACGGAGTACATGCAATTTATTAAAACTTATTAGCGGAATTACTAATAAGAGGAACATGTTACTTACCTTTAACAGTCGGTTTGCGGCTTGAAGTGCTGAGATTCATAGGCATTGCACACTCCCATCGAGTGCTGGACACAGACTTTGAAAGTTGCTTTTGTTTGACATGGAGGTTTACACGTAGGTAGAAAGATAAATCATTGCTCAAAACTTAAAACTGTATCCTCGCATCTGGGAAGGCAGAAGGGGATTCTAGGAGAGATCAATCTTAAGGCCTCTCATAAAGATTGAAGATTGACTGGTGGTGTGTATTTTGCACATAAGCTGTCACATCAACCAGATGCACCCTAATGGAATGAATATGCTACTTACCAGTATGCATCTGTTCTTGGCATGTAGGGCTGCTGACATTCATATCTGTAGCATAGATCGCCGCCTAGTGTTGGGTCCGGATGATTGCACATTGTTGTCCTGGAAGAGTCTTCGAAGTATCACGAGATAGGTGGCTCCTCCCCTGGACTACAGTGAGCATGGGCATCGACTCCATCCCCAGATTGTTTTTAGCCATTGTGGCTAAGATGGAGTGTAACAGTGTGGGCGATGACCATGCTAAGAATAAGTGTAAATTCTGCAGCCGCTACAGGCGCCGGGGAGGAGGGCGGGCGATATGAATGTCAGCAGCCCTACATGCCAAGAACAGATGCATACTGGTAAGTAGCATATTCAGTTCGAGGCATGTGGGCTGCTGAATTCATATCTGTAGCATAGAATAAATAGCAGTCCCTCCATTAACGGCGGCCGCCTGTGCCAGCTGCAGATGTCTGAAAAAGTGTCTTTAGAACAGCCTGCCCTACAGCTGCTTGGAGTGCACATCTACACAGTAGTGTTTAGTAAATGTGTGTGGGGTAGACCATGTGGCTGCTCTACAAATGTCTTCCAAAGGGATATTGCCAAGGAAAGCCATGGAGGCCCCCAAATTGCGGGTGGAGCGGGCTCTAGGGGGGACCGTTAAAGTGCGGTTAGCCTTGTGATAGCAAATCTGAATACACTTAACGATCCACCTGGCTATCCCTGCCTTGGAAATGGGGTTGCCTTTGTGCTGAGCTGAAAAGGCAACAAAGAGTTGTTGTGTCTTCCTAAAATCTTTTGTCCTATCGATGTAGTACATCAAAGCTCGTTTGACATCAAGAGTGTGGAGCATTCTTTCTGCCACTGTCTCAGGGTTTTGAAAGAACGCGGGCAGCTCAATGGTCTGATTGACATGGAACTGCGAAACCACTTTAGGAAGAAATTTAGGGTTAGTGTGCAGCACCACCCTGTTGGAGTGAATCTGTATGAATGGCTCTTGTACAGTGAGCGCCTGCAGCTCACTAACACGTCGCAGAGACGTAATGGCAATGAGAAACGCCACTTTCCATGTTAAGAACTGAATCTCACAGGAATGCAGAGGCTCAAAAGGAGGGCCCATCAACCGGGTGAGGACCACATTGAGGTTCCATACAGGAGCTGGAGGGGTCCTGGGAGGAATGACCCATTTAAGTCCTTCTAGGAAGGCTTTGATGGCAGGCACTCTGAAAACGGAGAGGTGCTGCCTGTTTTGGAGATAAGCCGCTATGGCGGATAAGTGTATCCGAATGGAAGCATATGCTAGATTGCATTTGTAAAGATGTAACAAATAACAGATGATGTTGGGAATGGATGCATCTAGCGGGTTGATGTCGTGTTCAGTACAGTAAATGACAAACCGCTTCCATTTCGCTGCATAGCAAGCTCTGGTGGTGGGCTTTCTTGCCTCCCGTATGATATCCATGCATTCAGGAGGCAAGTCAAGGTAGCCAAACTCTAAGACTTCAGGAGCCAGATCGCCAGGTTGAGCTGTTGCGGGTCTGGATGCTGAATGTCGCCATGGCTCTGCGTCAAAAGCCTGGGTGTGAGGTGCAGCCTTTGATGCGGTACCACAGAGAGTTCTAGAAACGTGGTGTACCATGGTTGACGTGCCCACATTGGAGCAACCAGGACGAGTGTCAGCGAGTGTTGCTTTAGCTTTCGTGCCACCAGCGGTATGAGAGGTGCTGGGGGAAAAGTGTACGCAAATCTGCCTGACCAGTTCATCCATATCGCATTGCCCTGCGACTGTGGGTGAGGGAACCTGGCGGCAAAGCTGTGGCAAACAGGTCTATCTCTGGATGACCCCACTGCTGAAAGTACGGGCGGATTACTGATGGATGTATCTCCCACTCGTGCATCTGGTGGCTGTACCTGCTGAGCAGATCCGCCATCTGATTGTCCTTGCCCGGGAGGTGTTCCGCCATGAGGAAGATGTTCCTCAGAATGGCCCACTTAAACATGATCTGAGCCAGATGAGAACTGTGGAGAGTGTGTACCTCCCTGCTTCTGAATGTAGTACATGGCTGTCATGTTGTCCGTCCGGATCAACACGACTTTGTTTCACAGATGTACTTTGAATGCCTTTAATGCCATGAAGATTGCCATCAGTTCTAGGTAGTTGATGTGCATCTTCTGCTGCTGCGTTGTCCATAGTCCCTGCACTGTGTAGTGGAGCACATGAGCTCCCCATCCCTGGAGAGATGCGTCTGTTGTCAGAATAATCTGTGGCACAGGCTCTTGGAACGGTCGGCCCTTGCAAAGGTTGTGTGGATTCCACCAATGCAGAGAGCTGTATGCCCGACCGGTCACCAACACTAGGTCGTTCAACTGTCCGGAGCCTGAGTCCACTGATGAGCCAAGCATTCTTGGAGCAGACGCATATGTAGTCTCGCGTGCGGGACTATGAAGATGCAGGAGGCCATCATGCCTATCAACTGCATGAACACTCTTGCCGGAAGCGAGTGTTGCGGTCTGAACTTTTGGATCAGTGACTGAATGATGTCGACCCTCACAGAAGTTGGCTGAGCCGTGGCTGCCAGAGTATTGATCGTCGCACCCAGATATTGCCGCACATGGGCCGGTTGAAGGTGCGACTTGGGATAATTTAGTGAGAATCCCAGATCGTGAAGGAGGTGAATGGTGTGGGACATGTTGGCGGCGCACTGCTGGGCCGACTTCGCTTGGACAAGCCAGTCGTCTAGATATGGGTAAACGTGAATGTTTTGCCTCCTGAGGTGCACAGCTACTGTCGCCAGACATTTTGTGAACACCCTGGGGGCTGTGGTCACCCCGAAAGGCAGGACCTTGAACTAATAATGCCGACCCTGAAAAGTGAACCGGAGGTATTTCCTGTGTGATGGATGCAGTGGAATGTGGAAATGGGCATCCTTGAGATCCAAGGTTGCGAGGAAGTCTCCCTGATTGAGCAACGGGAGAACTTGCTGCAGTGTGAGCATATGAAAGTGTTCTGAGAGAATGTACTGATTCAGGGGTCTGAGGTCCAGTATGGGTCTGAGGGATCCGTCCTTCTTTGGGATTAAGAAGTACAGGGAGTACACTCCCGTGCCTTCTTCCTCCACTGGCACAAGCTCGATTGCCCCTCCTGCTGCAATAAGTGCAAATGCTCTATGGACATAGGACGGTGTTTTGGTGGCATGTTGGGTGGAGTGGATGTAACTCCAAACAATAACCGAACTGGATAAGTTTCCGGACCCACCAGTCTGTGGTGATGGATCTCCAGACGGGCAGGAACCGCTGGAGTCTCCCCCCGACAGGTGTAGTATGGTCGGGGGCATCGACAGGGCGTCACTGTTTGGTGGTGGCGGAGGAGCAGGAGTTGTTGTTTCCACGACCTCTGCCCTTGGTGCTGTTGCCCCGATAGCCGCCACTACTCTGCTTGGTGTAAGAGGATTGCGCCCCACCTTTATTGTATTGCGTTTGCTGGGACATCTGGCCTCTGGAAACACCTCTATTGCCTGAGCGACGAAAAGTGCTGCCCCGAAACTGCTGGGACTGGAGAGACCCCATGGATTTAGCAGTTTCGGTATCTTTTTTATCTTTTCCAAGGTTGTATCCACCTCAGGACCAAATAGCCTATCGGGGTTAACGGGCTGATTGAGGATGGTAGTTTGTATCTCCGGCATGAAACCGGAGATCCTGAGCCAGGCCTGACGTCTCAACATGACACTGGTGTTAATGGCTCTGGCCACTGTGTCCGCTACGTCCAGTGCACACTTAATGGAAGCGTTGGAGATAAGCTTCCCTTCCTGAATAAGCATCTCAGCTGCCTCTTTATACTGATCTGGAAGATGTTGCAAAAGGGTCTCTAGTGTGTCATAGTGCGCCCTGTCATATCTGGCTAGTAGCGCCTGAGTGTTAGAGATACGCCAGATATTGGCCGCTTGAGCCGCCACCGTCTTCCCTGATGCCTCCAGCACTTTAGACTCCTTGTCGGGGGGAGGAGCATCACCAGTGGTTTGTGAGTTTGCCCTCGTCCGGGCATTAGAGACAACCAGAGAGTCTAATGGCAACTGTCCTCTGATGTAGGCGGGGTCGCCAGGCGCCGGCCTATATTTTTTTTCAATCCTAGGGTTGACCACCCTGGCCCGTGTGGGTTCCTTAAAAATGTCTGCAGCATGTTTGAGAACCCCCTTGAGCATGGGGAGAGTCTTGACAGTTTTTTCTGCAGTGGAAAAGGTATGAAAAAGGAAGTCCACTTCGATAGGGTCAGTGTCGAGGTCCACGTCGTGGTTTTTAGCCGCCCTCTCAATTAGAGCATTAAATGCAGCTGAATCCTCGGTAGGAGAGGTCTTGACAGCGTACACTTGAGGGTCCTGGGCAGTGTGCTGATCCCCTGTGTCACCTGCAACTGTCCATGAGTCGTTGTGATCTTCAGGATCAGTGTTGGCAGGAAAGCCATACTCCTCGTCATCACCATCCCCACCCTCCACATCCGAATAAGTGGGTGAGGGTGTAGCCACTCGTGGAGTCGGTGTAGCAAGAGGCTCCACCAGAACAGGGGAGTCCGCAGCAGGCTTCTTGCGCTTCAAAGGAATCATGTAGGACTCCAAAGGCTTGGGTTGCCGTGATTTTCCTCTTGTAGAGGGTGAGTTTCCCGGTGTCGGCGTCGATATAGTGCTCCGACTGCTCCTCCACCGAGGGTTGTCGAGGTTTCAAGCTTCCAAGCGGCTGAGAAGGCTTCTGCACCGTGGACACTGGGACGGGCGCTTCGGTGACCGACCGTGGAGCGAAGGCCTTCGATGCCACCTTTGGCGGCAACGTAAACAGGAGAGGCGCCGAAGACTTTGGCGTCGTGGCAGCTGGCTTCGCGGCGGAAGCATCCTTCGGTGCGGACGCGGAAGCCTTGTTCCTGATGCGTTGAAGAGAATCCGACACCTGCTTTGTAAAGGAAGCGGACGGTTTCGTCGATCCGACAGACGTCTTCGGTCCACCAGCGAGGGAAGACTCTTGCGTCGATGCCTTATGTTTATCCGGGACCAGATCAGCCTGTTTCTGCGCGCTGCGTCCCCCTGCCGGTCCGACAGCCTTCTGCGTCGACGGCTTCGTGACGGCGGCCTTGACTACGGGGTGCGGGCCCCAGTCTTCGGTTCGACGCCCTTCGCCGATTTTGGGTCGACGGCCTTGACCGACTTCGACTCTGCGCCCTTGACTGACTTCGGTTCGGCGCCCTTGGCCGACTTCCCCGGGTCAACAGCCTTCTTCGGCTTCGGCTGCCCCGACGTGTCCGAAGACGAGGAGGCGGCCGGGGTGGCAGACATCTTCAGTTTCAATGGCGCCTCAATTACTTTTGCTTTCGTCGACACCGAAGGTTTCGGTTTCGTTTTGACCAACGTCGGCTCCGCAGAAGTGTCCGTGGCCGGGCCCATAGGCGAGGCCGCGGATTTGGGTGGAAGGTCTTGTGTAAGGCCGCGTGGCGATCCCTCGACCTGAGCCGTAGTAATTATTAGTTCCGGCCTAGCTCTTCACACGAGCTATCTTCCGTGGCCCCGTAGGCCTCATTGTCGTCTCCTACCTCGTCGACGACTTCTGATGCCTCAACCACCTCGACGTCTGCGTCGTATCCGTAGTCGATCTCCTCCGCTGGAGGGGAAACTTGCAGATGAATCTCTTGTGGGGGAAAAACGTACGCAAATATCCCAGAGCGAATTTATGACTTTAACACACATTCCTTTACCACACATGGTAGTATACTTAAGGGAAGTAAAACACACACATAGTTTTAAATTAATTTTACATTTGTTTGAAGGGGCACCCTCCAAAACTCTCCCTTTTTTTTTATAAATTAATTTTAAATGTAATCTTTTTCTTTACTGATGGGGAACACCCTTTTTTTATCACTCTTAATACACTTTACCCCTACCCAACCCAAAACGTATCCTTACCATACCTATAACCAACCCTAAAAATACCCTCACCACCCTATAACCCTACCCACCCTAAACTCCTAAAATAATTCTTATCACCCTACACTCCTACCCACCCCTAGACTCTAAAAATACCCCTACCCTCTCCTTAACCTCAAAATAATTTCCCTTTACCACTCTACACCCCCAAACCATGAAATATACTTACATTGCGTGGTATAGGCATGCGTGGCAAAGGGATCTGCGTGGCAAAGGCGGTTTCCCTCCCTGACCAATTCAACTTTACAGCATTACCAATGGGCTCAGGGTACCTAGAAAAGAAGGTCTAGCATTTTGCTTTCTCTCACATCACAAACACAGGTCCACCGCAGATGTCCTCCAACAGTGAAAGCATTTTTAGATCAGCTGGTATCTGATTTATCATTTGTGTGTTTTTGATGCGCACGGAGGCGCAGGTTCGTAAAGTCATTGTCCACCTCTAGCAAACGCTTGGTTAGGAGAAGTACTTGAATAGGCCACTGACAGATTTTGAGAGCCAGCGGGACAACTCCAGTGAGTGCATGCCTGTTTGTTTTTGCAGTAAGTTCATGGTGGTTGTTAGAAATGGGATTTATGGTTGGCTAGGGCAAGCGTCTAAGCCAGGCGGAAACCAACACGCTAGTCAGGGCAAGGGAGTTACACACTGAAGATAACCTTGGTAGTTTGCAAGAGCAGTCAGGCTTATCCCAGAGGCAATGTGTTATACATATATATATATATATATATATATATATATATACATACATACATATATATATATACACATACATTATATATATATATATATATATATATATATATATATATATATATATATATGTATGTATATATATATATACACACACACACACACACACACACACACACACACACACACACACACACACACACACACACACACACACACACACACACACACACACACCACCCCCCCCCCCCCCCCCCCCCCCCCCCCCCCCCACTAGGTATTACCTTACAGGGGGGGGGGTTATCTACAATACAGGGCCAATCGGGCCACTGTCATAACTATTAGCACACACAAGTAGTGAGAAATAAACACAACCAGTAACTACTGGTAAAGACACTTCGCATAAACACATTATGCGTAACATCTTAGACACACATCCTATATTAACTAGAGCACCACAGTAACACTAACGAGGTGCACAAGTCACCTCAGGGCCTTACGCACCACCAAAACATGAGGTGAACACCAGGCCGACTGGCCTGCTCCTCGGGGGCCAGTCTTGGGCTTCCCCGTAGTGTCCTCTGTCCCAAAGTCAGGGCTCTAAAAGCATGTGGCCGTTGAAATAGCCACCAGCCTGCCGATGCAGCAGAGTACTGGCCCCAACAGGCTTGTACAAAAATGGGGGCAACAGTGCAACTCACCTGTGTGTCTTCATAGACACCAAAATGCCTCCTAGGTTGCAGCTGCCCGCGATCTGGCGGTGCAGCTGTATAGACAAAATAGGCACCAACAGGGTGCCCTCCAAGCCTCACTCACCTGGGCTTCTTGTGAGCAGGGCAATAACAAGGGAGCTCAGCCCCACTAACCACTCCTTGGGGGCTGAGCGAGGGAGACTGCAGTCATTTACTGCAACCAGCGACCTTCGGACTTGCTTCAGCCTGCCCACGGCCAGTGGGAACCTTTCGGTCTCCTGGGGGTGGAGGGGAAGGGGGGGCTTGTGAGGCTCTCCTCTCGTCTCCGGCAGCACACCTCTGTGCAAGCTGCAGCCTCCCGGACGGCAATTTTCGGCCACATGCAGGACTCTCCCTTCTCTCACAGGAGCCTCGCCCACAGCCAGGCTTCGCCTGCCTGGCTTCCTCCCCCGGCAAGAGGAAGCTCCGTCCAAAGTCAGGCAACAACTGCTTGGCTTCCTGTCCTTTCCTCGGACTACGGAGAGGAGTCTCAGTCGGTTTGGTTGCAGATTCCTCACAACTCGCTTCAGGGGTGCGGTCACCGCACCTTCCCCTGGCACCAAAAATGCGGGGGTAGGCTCCTGCCGACAGAATCTCTGCGCCGTCTTAGCTGGTGAGCCCGCGCCGGGGGCTCCGGTGCTAATTTCGGCCCTCAACCCTGCGTCTCCTCCACAAGGGGAGCCAGCAACAGGCTCTCCTCCGCAGGGCCAGGAAATTAGGGGAAATCAGCAGCGCTCTGCCTGTCTCTCACCTGCAGACACCAGCAGGGAGCAGGCAGCGCTTTCCTTCGAGAAATGCACAGGCAGACCAGCACACCAGGTTTCCTGGGTAGAATAGCAGAGCCTTTAGCTGCCAAGCAGGGCAGCAGGTCAGTCCCCCGGAGGTGGTTCTTCCTGGCAGTCCAGCAGCTTGCCGGCCCCCAAGTAAGCACCAGTTGCACAAGCACATTCATGGGGTCACAGCCCCACTAATTATACCAGTGCAAGTCTTTGTTCCCCTCCTGGCACAGGGCTTTGTGCCCGGCCTAAACCAGTTCTAGGGGGCACTTACTATTTTATTTACAGTGCACAACAATCTCCTTTGTAAGTGTAGGCTGTGGCCCCAGACACACCACAGGGGAGCAGAGCCAGCATTGTGGAAGGCAGGCACAGTCCTAATCAGGCCCCGGTGCTACTCCTCACAGCACTCCAAATGCAGATGGGCCTATTCAGCCTAGCGTTGACTCACCCAGCCCCTCTAGAGCCACTGCACCCCCCCCAGCCCCTGTCATCCAGAGCCAGACATGCAATACACCCAAGGCAGGCACAAGAACACATAGGACACAGAAATGCCCACTGCTAAAAATAGCATTTCTAAAATAGCGATAATAAAACTGCGCACACCACCACGCAGCATTATTACCACTATTCCAAACATACCAAACGTGATCACGCTACTCCTCTCATATCAGGAATTACCACTGAAACACTTTTCAGGGAATCCCCAAAGAATTCCTATGAGAGGGCAGCCTCACAGTAGTGAGAAACTAAAATGGCTGTTTGTCACTACCAGGACATGCCACGCTGTTATGGCACATGTCCTACCTTTTACCTACAGCACACCCTACCCATTGGGCTAGCTAGGGCCTACCTTAGGGGTGACTGATATTTAGTAATAGGGGAGTCACAGACGTGGCACCCACTTTATGCGCCACGTCACAGCAGCAGTAAACTGTGCGTGCAGGCCCTGCAATGGCAGAAGCCTGAGACAGGTTTGAAAAGCTACTTTGGTGGGTGGCGCAAGCAGCGCTGCAATCCCACCAGTAGCATTTAACTTACTGGCCCCGGGTATATGTAATATTACTTTACAAGGAACTGGTAGGTAAATTAAATTAGCCAAACCGGTGTAGACCAATCTTACCATGTTTACCATAGAGAGCACATGCACTTTACACTGGACAGCAGTGATAAAGTGCTTAGAGTCCTAAACCCACCAACACCAGCTCAGAAAAAATACCAGGCGGAAGGCAAAAAGTTCTGGGATGACCCTGCAAAAAGGGCCAAGTCCAACAGTGGTCATGTTCTCAGTGTGAACAAGTACCGTTATTTGTGAAACTTTCAGAGCACTAGCTGCACTGCCATCAATTTAAGTGCACTGATGTGTAGGTGCTTTTGCTACAGAGACTATTGGCCCTAGATCGTTAGCTGGCGCATGGGAGCATCCCAATCTGTTGATGGTTTATTGCAGTTAGAGGTCCAGAAATAAGTGCCCAGTAAAAACTTCTGGTTGTTCCACCATGCAGTTTGTGCTGAACTCTAGGCTCTACAAACACTAGATCATCCCAATGATCACCCACTTGTAACCATTGTCTCCCAAGGAACACTTGCAGTGGAAGCATGTACAGTCGAGCATTTGGTACTACTACAATACAAGACACCATCATTCCCAATAGTTTCATTATCATCCTCACCATCAGAGGACACAACGTCAGGAAAAGGGGGGTGGGGGCAGCCTTTTAAATTTCATCAGTCTCTCGTAGCTTTGAGTGTCACTGTATTGAGTATGACTCACAAAACGGTTGCATTTGTTGGAGGCAATGGTCATATTTATTAGCTTGACGGTGAACATCAGTATATGGAGGAGTGAGATGGCTTGTTGAGAGTGAACAGGGTAATGGCTTGGCTGTTGCACTTTACCAGCCATTCACCCAGGTATGGAGAAACATGAATAGCGTTGCTGTGATGATGCACTGGTACAACTGCCAGCAATTTGGTGTACTCTCAAGGGGCAGTGGTGACCCCAAATGGTAGCACTTTTAACAGATTATGTGATCCACCTACCACCAACCTAAGGTATTTGTGGTATGGATGGGTGTGGTGGTGGTGGGCTGGTTGAATAGAGAAGTGGAGGCAGGCGTGGAGGGATACCAAAGGGGATGATCCCCTTTGGCATCGCTTTGTTCGCCCTAAGTTGACAGGGAATGCCAAGACGTGGGTCCCTTGCTCACTTTGCCACTGGATTCAAGATAGCCTGGCTGATGAGGGTTATGAACCCGAAACCGGTCCCAGGATGCTTGTTTTCAGTTCAGGGAAGATATGGCTTGGCAGTTCGGGCTGGACTGTTCGAATGAGGCACAGGGTCAGACTGATTTGCATATGGCCATGTCTGAACTGGGGTGGTGGAGTGAGCTAAAGAATGATGATGGATTAAACCCAGATCAGTTGACTGTGGGTGAGTGTTTGATTTGCTCAAACGCTCCGTCCATCATCCCCTTTGGTATCCCTCCATGTACCAGGCAGAGCCCAAGGAAATGTAGACTTTTTGTCCCGATAACCGATGTTCGTATGGACCCAACGTCCATACTTGGAGGGAAGGCAGTGTAATCCCGTATCATGCAAGAGCGGGATTTCTAAGATGGCGCCCGCGACCAGCCACCCAGAAGAGGTGGTCAGCGGTCTAGATGTTGGGGCACCAGAACATCTAAATGACAGAAGTAGGAGTATCCCAGTGTACGAGGAATCAAAGGAGAATGCCGACGAGAAGGAAAGAGGAGCGGGAGCGGAGACACCGGAGAACCTGAAAACACAGACCAGCCTACAGAAAGAAGACATCCCAGGAGAAGGAACATAGACAGTACCGCCTAGAGGCACTGTGCGTAGGTCTGACCCGGGAAGGAGGAGGAGGGCGGCGAGACCCCTACTGCCACGACCCAGGAGGGCAGTGGCCGGAGGCAAGTACCCTTCATGCGATATCTCACTACAGGGGGGTGGAGGTTGGGACACTGAGCGTCTGCGCCTGTATGCCACTATAGGGGATCAGCACATCCTTTTTCATGTCACTTCTTGGCCCAAACAGCACATGTCCCGGGTGAAGGTGACAGTACTGAATGAGAGTTAAGTAGGACAGCATTATTCATTATTGTTTATTTTTGTTTTGAGAGCCACTGCTCAAACTCTCCTTCTCTAACCTGGCGGGACGACCGGAAAGGGGAGAAACGGACCCAGACACTAGCTCTAAAGAAAAGAGAAAAAACCCTAAAGCACAGGGACACTACCTAACCTGTCAAGAAAGGACATTCCCATATAGCTTGCTAAACTACCCTAGCTTGACATTCATCCAGATAAACCCCTATAATCCTTAGGTGGACCATTAAAATCCTGAGAAACACTTCTTCTGACTAGGTGTCTTATTGCCCAGGTGACAACACATTTCCACTTTGCTCAGTAACACTTCCACTTAGAGGATCTCCATGCCACCCTTAGAATTTCCGTACAACATTCAGATGACTGTGAATGACAACATTTTAAGACTTTTAGAGCAATACCCACAAGTTGAGGCTATTTTCTCTTCCTCCATGTTAACAACTGCAGAACAGGTTTATATTTCTAAGGCTAATAATCTATAGTCATGGGCGTCAGTTCAAAGACCCAAGGTTGTCTTGGCCACACCAATTTCACCAAAACGAGGATCACTTGAGCATAACTTTATTGTCCACTTCTGCAACAAGTGGAGATGGAGTAAGAGCGCAGGCAAAGATTCCCATCAACTAATTAACAGTGCATTTTCACTTGAGTGAGGGTAAGAATAGCGGGACCAAAATTCTTGGGCGTTTTGAGTTTCCTTTGGTTGAGACTCGGTTGGGGGAAGTTCTTCCTAAATGTGCAAAACATCTGTTGTAAAGGTTTCTTTTGGGAGGCTCCAGCCTATCTACTTTGAATGTCATTCAGAGTGCTGTTTTTCCCCCCAAGTAAAGGGA
Organism: Lissotriton helveticus; assembly: GCF_964261635.1. Lineage (NCBI taxonomy): Eukaryota > Metazoa > Chordata > Amphibia > Caudata > Salamandridae > Lissotriton > Lissotriton helveticus. The sequence goes on along the minus strand of NC_136070.1, from coordinate 934,117,708 downwards.
TGTGCTACCAAGTGGGTGTTGTGTAACATCTCTCATCTACACATTCCTGCTGTTTGTTTAATCAAAACCTATGATTGCAAATCGCTCAATTCTATGGTTATGATTTTGAGCTTCAACAAACTGATGTTTACCACTTGTATTTGATTCCATTGGTCCCTGAACCCTACATGAGGGTGCTCATAAGTGCTCTCAGTCCATGTGAGAAGCAGCTGCATTAACGGGAATAGATAGATCTGTAATTATGCTGCCTTTTACACATTGTGTGTGCCTCATCAACATAATGCCATTATTACCAAGTAATCCACAACGACTAGATCCTTCCATTACTTGTTTGACTGTGTCCACTGACTGTCCAGACATTCAAGAGATGTTCTCAGATGTAGGTGACCATATTGGACCAAAAGAAATCATGATGCTGTCATACCAATTAATCTTGTTGCAGCCTTCTCTGTGGGATAATGAGAAAACTGGTAAATGACATTTGCATTTTAAAGGCCTGAATGTGGTGGGTTGCATGTGTTGCCATAGCCATCACTCTATCTACGTCCGCAAACAACATTGTTTTCAACTGGACTGTATCGGTCGGCAATTTTCTAAAATTATTATGAATCCCAAATGGACCAAAAGCTGGATTACTTTGTTTATACTTTTGTGGTATATCTGAAAAACATTTCCTTTCACCAACATACCACACAAGAATTTCTTGTCGGCTTAGATGCACTGCCACGACAGTTAGGCAGTTGGTAAAAACCCTTGACACTGTCTTTATGACAAAGGTAGTATCCTGAATTGAAAGTGATAATATTTGCCATTTACCAAAAACCTCATAAATGTTTGATGCAGGAAAAAGAAAGTAGGCATCCTTTAAATTGATGCTCACAAGAAAGTGGTCCTTTTCCAACTTTAGGATGACATCTTCTAAAGCAGTTTTTAAAGTTATCTTGCCATAATTATTCACTGGATTTACGTCCAAGTGTGGCCTTAGTTTGTTATGAGAAATATACTACTATTTGGTACTTGCTTAGGAGATCTATACAATATCCATGGTTGATAATCTTTAGCCCTCATTGGTTTGAAGTAATGAAGTCCAATGCTTACGGGATGCATCACAGACAGAATCTGACATGGGTTATATGGTCCAAGGAGAAGAGGTTCAATGTGCCACTGTGCAGAGAAGGTGGAGTCGTGTGCACCCTCCCCTCTTTCCCTTCCTTTACTATCACATTATAACCAAAACTGTATTTTGCTGGAAAGGGGTGGCTATTGTTGCCCATCTTGTAAGGCCATAACCTTGCTGTGAAAATTATTGCCTCCCTGCAGGTCTACTTTGGTTTGAGGTTTCACACTTGTCCTGCTTTAGAGGTTTCTCTCTCTTTTCTCATTTGCTCTAGCATATTGCCAACTGAGTACCCAAATAAATGTTCTTCCTCCAATGGTGTACTTCTCACTTGCACTTCAGGTTTGAATCCAGACATACACTCCAAGATTGGTGTCTAATCACAAACCCTGTGCTTACCCAAGATCTGAAGTGTGTCAGCACCAGCTAGGCAGACTTTACAAAGGAAATAGCGTCCGTCTTGTCTTTGTGCGCCGTAGCTTCTACTCTTTCCTTACGTTTCTCTTGGAGATGATGGATAATCTCTATTACCACTCGTTGTTGACCGTAATTGCTTAGAAGCGTCATGGATTTGACCATCCTCAGCTGGATTGGGCCAGACCTTTCAATTCTCTTTCCAACTGCCTCCCAGCCCAATCATTTAGAGATGGATATAAAGCTTTCTTCATAGCTTTTGAGACAATTAGAGAATCTGAATATGTGTAAATCTAGGACGAAGTCTGGCCCGAAACGAGGAATTACCAGGGGGCTCAGACCTGGAATTACCAGTTCTCTCTGTAATTCCTCAATTCTTAGTGGACCTCTAGAGACCGACTCCTAATGAGCCAGATTGTCACCACCCTCGAAGATACCAGTGCCTCAGGTATTGGGATCTGCCAAGATAGGAAAAACTGTTCACCTGTCATCTGCAGTTAATTGAGAAACTGCTGCATTATGACATTAGACCTTATGACTCGTGTGGCGCTGCATATCTGTGCATGACTTGCATTATCAAACCCACTACATCTTATTTATTACCCTGATTTTCAGTATACACTAGTGTGAATCTTGGTTACATGCATGTCTTCACCCCAGTGCGGAGTCTCACCTATATTCATGGTCTGCATGGCGTCCTTGAACATATCATTGCTGAAGATGAGGGAGACCAGGCCCTGGGTGGGTTTATCCAGGGAACAGGGACGAACCTTCTTCTTAACTTTCTGCAGCTCCCCATCAACTGTGTCCACCTGAAGGAGCATGAAGGAGTGCTTTAGGAGCTTTACAATGAGCAAGGTACTCAAAGACACATCTGTGCCCGAGGTACATAAGGTAATTCTGAAGAATGATATATTGTTTGTCTAAATGAAGTATATATACATATATATATATATATATACATATATATATATATATATATATATATATATATATATATACACACACTTTCATACATCATTTTACATGCCACTGCCCAGTATTTGTTTGAACATTCCAATGTCAACCCTTTAGCAGTCTCCCAGTGACCTGCAAAGAAAGTCATTTCACTAACCACTCAAATAACTAATTGTCATTCCACTCCTGAAACAACCCCATACCAGTTGATACATGTATCCCAGCCTGTCCATAAAAAATAATGCACTGGAAGTCACACACGACTAAACATAACACTACCTTCATCAATTATGTACGAAATTCCATGACGCATACCAGCCACAGGAAGATACCAACTGCCAAATCACCTCACTCAGAAAGTACCCGCAGTCATGACCTATTTTCACATTGAACAGCTTCTGAATCATGTACTCCCGCACTAAACTAAGAAGTCACCATCTTTCTTCAGTCCCTACAATTAAGTACTCACTGGTTTGCCCTGTGACTTAACAATACTCCTCTTCTCATGGCCAAGGACTACAAGAGGTATTCATTAGCCTTTCCTGTTAAAGTTTAATTCTGCCAAAAATGTTCAACTGTTCTTTAAAACACTGGTCCTCAGACTGTGGAGAAGTTTTAGGAAAATTCTGGGAGCCCCAGTGCCACTCACCTTGACAGCGACTTCTGTTGCTTCGTCCTCCTCTTCACCTCGCTGCACTTCAATCATCGTATACTTCCCGGCATGCTCCACAAAATTCTCTCGATCAGCCCAGTTATTCTTGGTTTTGTCCTTAAACTTCTTCTCAAAATCTTTCTTAGCAGCATCCAGGGAGGCACAAGGTGTCATCTTTGACTGCCCAACTTCTCCCTGTGTATCCACAGAAAAGGAAACAAATAGTGTCAAAGGGCTACCAAGTACCCAACGTGCTGCAGTATACACAAAAGAGAACAAAAATCTAAGTAATACAGATGCCAAAAGCCTTGTGTGTCCTGTTTTTTTATCATCAGTTAGTAGCATGTTCATACAGCTGTGCACGTGCCAACTTGTAAATACACAGAAGAGATTTGATATTAATTTAATAACAAAATACTTATGTCAGTCGCTGTCTGGAAGCATATCTTAGTCTTTTTAAAGTGAGTTAGGAGACAATTTGTAATGCAGTAGTGTCTCTAATAAAACATGTTTTTCTGTGGCTGCAATGTGTGCTGTAGACCGACAACTTTCGATATAAAGGGCTATCAAGGGGACTACAAAAATGATGGAATGAACCACCTCCCCTCACACTTGCCAGACTTTTTAGCTCTGTGAATGAACTCATGCTATGGCGGTGATTTTTCTTTTTCTTAGATTAATTATTCTAGAGATCAGTGTAAGCCTTTCCCTGTTTAAAAATATATTTTCATAACAAGTAACTTTTTTGCTATAGTAGTGTAGTAAGTATTTCTAGGAAGCAAAGTTCTACCAAGTTTTAATGGCATAGTGCTTCCTAAATATTCAGAGAACTGCAAACTTGGCAATAGTGTTAAAGCTAATATTGTTCACATGCTCTGCATATGAGTCTGCCTTCTAATGTTGGGCATGGATGTTTGAAACTTGGGTTTCTTTGAAGAAGTCTGAGTCACAAGACCTGTAGAGACTCCCTTTGTCCACAATGCAACAGCACACTAGCTCCATGTCAGATTGTTTTTACGTTGCAAGGGTGAGTGTTGTATGTGGAGTGGAGGGTCTAAGTGGAGAATTGTGGCTCACTGGTTAGAGGAGGCAGACCCTGAAGCAGAGGTCAGACCCGGGACCAGGGTTCAATTCCCGACGCGCAGGGTCTTGAGCCCAAATGTCCACGGAACTCGATAATTCTCGCTTCGGTGCCTACTCAAATCACTGGTTCACACTCTGCAACTCTGGGCAATAGCTTGCTTAATCTCCACTACGGCCCCCCTGCGGCGGGATGCCTGGCTTTCACCTTGGGGATGCCCAGTAGGGGTTATCTCACAGGGAAAAGCCAGGACGGGTTCCCAAAGCAAGCGCCTTGAGACCTTGCGGTGATAAGGCGCTATATAAGAACCTTTGACATTTGACATTTGACATAAGACAGTGTGTGGTGCACATATCAAAAGATGTTAAAAGTACATGGAAGACAGTGGTCAACATCCCTTACTTCCGAGGAGGAGGGTGGGCGCATGTGAATTTACAGCACCACATGCTACGAACAGATGATTGCAAGGTAAGGTTTTCCATTCGTAGTGTGCGTCACGAGGGAACAGCCATGACAACGCGGGGATTACCCCGCACTGCCATTACAACGCAGGGATTACAACGAAAGTCGTTACAACGACTTTCGCTGGAGGGCGCTGTTGGATAGGGAATAGTTTAATTTTCTATCCAACACCTTCCCTACTGTCAACGTGGGCTGGAGTTGGAATAGAAAATTAAACTATTCCACTATCCAGCGCCCTCCAGCGAAAGTCGTTGTAACGACTTTCGTTGTAATCCCCACGTTGTAATGGCATGCGGGGTAAAAGCCCGCGTTGTTATGCCATACAACCGTGCGTCACTGGAGATACACATGATTTGCATACAATGCTTTACATAGAATATAAAAAAGTGCCAAGCGGTTTCAAAAAGTATTCTCAAGACAGCTTGGCCAACTTAAGATTGTTGAAGTTAAAGGACATCAGCACAGTAACGCTTTGTGAAGGTATGCAGAATTGACCAATCAGCAGCCTTGCTGATATCCGTTAAAATAATGTTATACAGAGAGGCTAACACTGCACCCCTTTACCGTGCAGTGTGGGCTCTAGGGGGCAGGGAGAGTGTGCACTTAGTCTTGGCATGGCAACTTTGAAAACATTTAACTAACCACATGGCAAATACAGCTTTAGAGATGGCAGAGCCCTTGTGAAACTTGGAGAAGGCCACAAAAAGGTATAAAATATTAGGTAGACTTTCTGAATGGGCTAGTCCTATGAATGTAGCAGATTTGCGTTCTCTTAACATCGAGAGTGTGAAGTGCCTGTTCTGCCACAGAGTCTAGTTGTGGGGAAAAAAAACAGGCAGGTCAATCAATCAATTAGTTATTTTATAGAGCACGACTACTCACCTGTGAGGGTCTTAAGTCGCCAAAGTGGAGGGGGAGGGGGTTGGGGGGGTGGGGGGTGTCTGCAGTTTTATTTGTGTGGAATGGTGCAATAACCTCAGGCAGTAATTTGAGGCTGCTCATAAAAACTACCCTGTCCTTGTGCACCTGGAAAACTTTCTTGTGCAATTAAAAAACACCCTTCCAAGAGAGGAACTGCAGTTGGAACAAGTGCATGGTCTCTAAAAGAGGACACATGAGTGAGCACTATATTGAGGTTCCAAGAAGGTGCAGAAGGAATGTTTTGGACGTATTAGACTCTTTACGCCCTCCATACGAGCTTTCTGGTCTGTTATCCTAAACAGGGAGAGTGCGGTCTGTTTTGGAAGCACGCTGTGATTGCTATTAAGCACAGGTGTATAGATGTGTAGGCAAGATCTGCGTTGTACAAGTTTAGAAGGGAGGAACTGATGTTGTGTACAGAAATTTTAAGATGATATAATTGGATATGTATTAATGCTTAAACATCTTCCACTTTGTAGCATAAGTGGTACGAGCAGTAGGCTTTAGTGCCTCCGGCAGGATAGCCATGCATTACTCTGAAAGGTTAAAATAGCCAAACTCTAAGAGCTCAGGTGCCAAATTGCGAGGTTCTGTTGTTTGAGATCTGGGTGCCTCAGATGGCCCTGACGTTGAGTGAGAAGGTCTGGCTAGTGTGGGAGCTTCTCTCAAGGGTTGACTAACATATCCCAGGAAATGAATATAAGGGCAGTCTGGCATAAATTAGTTCTACTAGGCTAAGGGTCATGGACATTTCCCTCATCTTCCTCACCACATAGGGAATGAGGGGGATATGCAGAAATGCATAGGAAAACACCACTGATCAGTTCTCCCATAGTGCGGGTACCGGAAGGCAAGGTTTTGGCTTTTTGCATTTTCTGGAGCGACAAACATGTCTATTGTTGGGGTCATCCACAGTTGGAAGTACCTCTGGATGGATTTCCCTATTGTGGGCTTGTTGGTGCACCCTACTGAGCAGACTTGCTCTCCATTCCTGGTGAACGTGCCAACAACAGGAACATTTTATTGCCTTTTGCCCAATGCCAAATTTGTTGTGTAAATACAGAAATCCGAGGAGAAGGTCTTCCCTCTAGCTTCTGAATGTAGAACACGGCTGTCTTGTCTGTCTTTACTAGTACTGTCTTCCCCTGTATAAGAAGGAAGAGCGATTTGAGGGATAGCCTGATGGCTTGGAGCTCTAGGTAGTTTATCTGGCATCCCTGGTGCTGAGGAGACTACAGGCCTGAAATGTTAACTTGCAGAGGTGAGCTCACAGCCCTTGAGAGAGGGATTCAGGTTTGAAAGTCATAAGCGGCAGGGGGATAAAAAAGGGTCTGCTGAAGAACAAGGATTTGATCCCCAAAGTAGAGAATGCTGAGCCAAGGATGTAACAAACACTAGATCCTTCAAATGCCCATCCTTTTATGCCCATTCCCTCAGGAAACATTCCTGTAGGGGGTGCATATGCAATCAATCGTAAGGAAAGGCTCAATCTCCTGTGGCTGGAGATGTTGAAACCTAGGTTGGAAACAGGGGGACTAATTCTTGAGTGTCCTTTGACGCTGCTCTTGATCAGCCAGTCTTTCAAGTATAAACCAACATAAATGCCATTTCTGTGGGGGTCCACTCAAACAACTGTTGGGCACTTCACGAACACTCTTGGAGCTGTACTGAGCCCGAAAGGTACCACCTTCACTTGGTAGAGTGGGACACTTGTCAGAAGTGAAGGAATTGATGATGTGCTGGGTGTATGGGGAAAGTATGCATCTTTCAGATCCAGCATGTACATGAAGTCGCCTTGGCACAGCAGAGGAATGACAGCCTGCAGAATGACTGTATCAAAGCGTTCGGAAAGGATGAACCTGTTCAAAGGCCAAGGATCGGCCGGAGTATGCTGTCCTTTTGGGGGATTAAAAAGTCCAGGAAATAAAAATTGCACACCTTGTTGGTGTGTAGATACTGGTTCTATTGTCCCATTTTGTATGAGGGACTGAACTTTTTCCTCCAAAAGATGAAGGTGGTCTGAACGCCATGCATGGCGGCGGGCCGGGACGTTGTGCGAGGGGATGTTACATTTGAGGCAGTAAGCTTCCAGCACAATAGAAACAACCGACAGATCTCAGGTGGTGCATTCCCTCTGAGGTAGAATGTGCCTCAGCCTCCCGCTGAAAGGTGTTGGATTGTTTTGTTGAGGGGGGGCTGGAGTTGGGGGGAGGTAAGGGGACTCACTGCTTTGCCGCAGAGGAGCTTCCCCACCCCACCCATTTCCTCTATAAGCCCAATTGTGGAAGGACTAGGTTTGTCAGGGTCCTGAAAGGCCTGGTGGAAAGGTTGATAATGTGGTATTCTCTAGTTTGAACCCCCTGGTGTGGCACCTCCCCATATCTGATGCTTCCTAAAGGATGGCCTGGGAATGTTGGGCTGCAAGGCGCCCATGGATTTGGCTATGACCGCATCCTTCTTTATTTTCTCGAGTAGCTGGTCCACCTGAGGATTGAACAAAGATGCTCACCATTGAAGGGTTTGTTGAACAGGTGCTGCTGCACCTTGGGCCTATACCCCACACTCTAAGCCAAGTGTGTCTGCAAAGGTGGATGCTGGAACACCTGATATTGGCATTGCTAATAGTTTTGCAAACAAGTCAGTGTTGCGACCAATTCTTGTCCCCTTTTCTGATAGGTGCTTTATTAACACCCCAATCTCTTCCCAGTGGTATCTACTATACCTGGAAAGGAGACCCACGAGTTGGCAATACACAAATGTGTGGTTGCCCTAAGTGCTACCTGCTTCCCTCTGCATCTTAGACTCCATGTTAGGCGGGGGAGCGCTTCATGTAGCCTCAGCAGAGGCCCTCATTTAGGCAGTCTGCCTCTCAGCTTTTGACTGCTTGCGAATGACCTATGCAACCTGAGCATGCATGTGCAGCATCTCTGGTCTGAGAAACTCAAGTTACCAGAGAGGCCTTACTCTTCACACTGGGTGCTCAGCATATTTACTGCACCAAAACTGTCTGGAAACCCCAATAGCACTTTCCTGTGCATGTTGCAGTGTGCCCACCGATGTGAGAAAATGTTCTTACAGAGGAAGGCAAGACAAGGGTTGCAGTAGGTCTTGACGTGCTGGTTGTAGACCTTGTGGTGGTCGGCCCAGGAGTATTTTGCATTACACCTAGCACGCAAGTGAAATGGTGTGTGTTCCATACCGTTTGTCTTGCAATGGATGGAAGTGCCCTAGTGACAGTCATCGGCTCAGGGAATCTGTTAATGAGAACGGATGTCGCCCCCGACCCCAAACCCTCCCCCCTCATGAAATAGGTTGATATCCACTGCAGGGCTGAGAATGGAGTTGTTTTGACCTAAAGGGGATCAAAGAACTCAAAACCCAGAGCATGTAAATGACAACTTGGGAACAGAGTATCAGACCGTCCAAACCCAATTGAGGAAGAAAACAATCTGAGCTGCAGGCAATGTGGACAAAGGACGGGACACTACAGGTCTTGTAACTAACTTATTTGAAGATAAACAAGTTGCAAACGTTCAACTATATAATTATTATAAAGTTGATATGTCGCTATACTCTGGTGAGAATTTCAGTGACTACGTAACATTTTAAACGTACAAAACCCCTGAAATTCACCAGAGATATTATCAACGATGTCATGAGTGATGTAATATGTGGGGCAATTAGCAGTGTATGGCGAGGCGCGAGTTCTAGTAACCGTAGCACACTAGTTACAGTTACTTGAGATAACTATAACTGTTGAATTTCAGTGGTTTTATAAGTTTAAAAATTTACAATGTCACTGAAATTCTCACCAAAATATAATGTTACTTTAACAATTGTTTCGTACCGTGTATTTCTAGGATTTGTTTTAACTAATTAATATTTTGTCACCATATGTAATGCCAACACCCAGCAGGCAACAAAACCCACGTCAACCACAGCCAAAAACCCTGCGCACCATGGGACTGGCCTCAGGGCCTGCACTGCAGCCAGACCCAGAGTCCAACCCATCAGCACTGCCCCCTCCCAAGCCGCTTCGGGCCCTGGAGATCCCATCCCAGGAGGCATTTTGTTTATTGGTTTTTTTTAGAGGGAAGGGGATGCGTGTCCCTCTCCCTGACCAGCCAGGGTCACCCCAACCCCCATGGCCTTAAAGGGGAGGGGGCGCAAGCTAATAGTGGCCCTGGAGACCCCAGCGCCCAGGGCATCACTTAAATATAGGGGATGAGGGCATCATGCACAACCCCACTTCCAGAGCCTTAATAGGATCCAAGAACCTCATCCCAGCGGCTAAATTCCAAGAAAGGGGCTCTCTGGGACCAGATCACCAGCCTAGGGGGTCAGCATATCTCTACCCTGCCCCCTTCTGTCTTTCTTTTACCTTTTTTGGACTCTGGACTTTTGGACTCTGAACTGAGTTTGACTCCTAAGATGGCTGCCATCACATCCTAGTTGTGCGCTGTCAGCCAATCAGCTCTCCATGAGATCTGTCTGCTCTTCAGATCCTCATGATATTTGCAAAGTGTCTGAGCATTAATTGCTCAAACACTACTGAACACATTTACACCAAACCACAAACTGCACTCTTTCTGGAGTTTTCTGACAAAATTGCTGTAAATCCGTTCAGTGGTTTGGGCTGTAGTTGGGTCTAAATTTCCTATGGAAAAAAATTAATGAGGGAAACCGGTTTTGGTACCCCCTTTTTCTCGGACCCTGCATGACAGATCCTCCCAAAAACTTTCCAGTTAAGAGCGGAGATGGAAAGAAAAAGAAATCCTAACGTTCGGTGAAGATTCATCGAACAGCAACTGTTGGGATGGGAAGTCTCCTGCATGTCTCTGGAGAGAGTGCATCCCCTGCCTTATCCTAATCTCCAGGCAAGTCACTCAAAAGCTACTGTATGGTTTCTAGATCCCTACCTCAGTGAGCATGACAATCATACATGTCCACTGAGGTTCTCCCTGTTTACATGGATTGAGACCCTAGAGCTTGACTCGGAGGTCGAGGGGGCATGCCTAGTGCACCCCTATTTTTCAGAGAGTGGCTACTGCCCTCTCTATTAAGGCTGTGGTAGACGGACAGTGGTGGCATCAATAAATCTATAGTCAGGAGGGGTGAGTCCCTAGGCACCCTCCTGACCAAGTCTGTGCAGTCTGCCATGCCTGTGGTCCTGTTCCCTTTGTCTAACTGATGTGTGTTTGAGAGCCCGTGGGTGTATTGGGGAAGAATGGCGATTTGAGCCAGTGTGAGGAATGCGAGCTGTTCTGCTGGACATCCCAGCTTCCCCGTGCCCCTCCCCATTTCCTTGGAAAGGCCTGGAGGGCTGGGGTAGACACTCGCTTTTTATCTAGGTTTAGCTGCACTAACTCTGCGAAGATGACCCTCCCCCACTGGTCAGGTCCTCCTGGGCTGGAGTTAATTAAAATTTCTCTTTGGGGAGTTGCACAGCCGGATACCAGGAAGGGAACTTGTGCATGCTTTACCCATGCATTGAACACGCCATGAATGGTTTGTGATTGGAGGTGTATTCAGGATGCAAAAGTAGCAGACCCTCTGATTGGATGAGCCTATCAATCAGAGGTGATAAAAGTCTGGCCTGAGTGGTCTACTGTTGTTCAAGACTGGTCTATGACTGAAGAGGCAGCCACACCAGGTCCGTCTGAAGATAGCCAGGCGCGACCCGCAGTGTGAAGGAGGAGATAAGACTCTGTTCACTGCATCTAGAACTAAGGCATCAGCAGCATGGGAAGAGACCAGCTGTTTCTGTGAGGCTTGGGGGAGCGTGCGCTTTTGACCAAGGAAATTACAGACAGCTGCCCAAGGTGTGGAAAGGAAGCTTACAGCACATCAAAGGATTTAGTGTGGGAAGGAAGCTTGCAGCACATCAAGAAAAGCTGGTGGAAGGAAGCTTACAGCACATCAAGAGAGCCAGAGAGGAGGAAGCTTGATTCTAGTCTTTGAAGGTGAGATCAACTCCCCTCTAAGCTCCCCCTTGCACTGTGTGAGCCTGTACAAGCAGTAGCTGGGAATAGAGGCCAGTGTAACAGGCACCCATCTTTCTTTTTTGTGATCTCTGAGGGTATCAGGGTGAACTTGCACTCTGTCCAGCCACTACCCTCTTACAGCTAGCCAGTGGCTACTGGACTCGTGGGACTCCAGTAAACTGTGCCAAGACATCAGGAACCTGTGATCAGATCCCTGACACCACTAGAGCGGTGTCCTCACAACAGGAGGGCACATCTGTTGCTTTGGGTGGGGGGTTATGGGGCTGATCAAGAACATTTGACTTCACATCATATGCTGAAACTATATCCTTTCAATCCAAAGATTGGTATAAAGGCTCCAGTGAATGAGAGCAGCCCTGTGTAACATGGTCTGTAATATGCAATGCTTATTGTGTGTTTTCATGTTAACTGTGTTTTTATAGTGCTTGGCGTCTAGACACTATGTTTGGGGTCAGAAATGTCCCAGAGGGTTGTAGAGACATCTGGTTTTCACTGTTTATCCTAGTGTTATGTGTAGTATAATTATCTTGTGTGTATTAAAGTACTTTTGTTTTATAAAAAGTAAAGCACTGACTGGACATTGAGTTTATCAGCTGGTGGTACGGTTTACACTGTATTCTGAATGTCTAATCCCACCTCACCTCCTTGAGTAAGCCTTGGACTGCTCTGACTCGCTACCCTGAGAGAGTAAAGTGCTGGAGAGGAGTACTTGGTTATCGAGTTTTGGGTCCACTAGTACTGAGGCCCCAGGACACGAGCGGGGGAACACTCCAGTTGATGCGATTGGAGTGCAGTTACCCCCGAGTGCCCTGGTGCCCAGGAAGCCGGGTCTAACATTGGTGGCAAGAGGTGAGGGACGACTAGACTTCAGGCTCAGTGGACACTGAAGCCAGTTGATAATTCCAGCAGATACCCATACGCTATATTTAAAATGGCAGATAACATTAGAAGGGAATTGGAACGGCAGAACTTGACTGTGGAGCCATTTAAGCAAATGTGTGCTGAAAGGGGGTGGAAGGTCCCAAGGTCTAAGGTCAGGGAGCACTTGATTAGCCACATGACAAAATGCTTTGAGCAAGAGGTCACTGTTGTGCAACAGTTGGAGAGCACTGTTACCACAAGCCTGCCAAGTCAGTCAGTGCAGGCTTCTCCTGTACCAGCCCCAAGACTTTCCCCTATGCTTTCCCCTAGATTTTCCCCTAGACTTTCACCTCCCCCTATCTCCAGGGCTACCTTTTCCCCTGCCCCAGGATTCGCCTCCTTAGGAGGGACGGAGCAAGACTTTTAAACTTCATCTGAAATTTAAGGAAGCTAAGGATTTGGCAGAGGAGAAAGCAAGGGAGTTTGAGAGGGAGAAGCCAAGGATGGCCCGCCAGGCAGAAGAGGAGCAGCGAAGGGTCAGACCGGAAGAGTGGGCTTGGAAGGAGAAGGAGAGGGAAAGGGAGAGGCTGGAGAAAGAAAGGGAGAGGCAGGAGAAAGAGAAGGAGAGGGAAAGTTTGAGGCTGGAGAAAGAAAGGGAGAGACAGGAGAAAGAAAACGATAGCTAATTGGAGAATGAGCGGATAGCCCTGGAGAAAGAGAATCTCAAGTTAGCAGCTGATCGAGGGGTTAGCTCTGTGGATGGGGAGTCCACTTCAAAGTCCCAGGGAAAGGAAAATACCACCAAGGTACCAAAAGAATTGATACACATGTATGTCCCTGGCACTGATATTCTCAGTTGGATGCGTGCTTTTCATCTAGCATGTAAGGCTCAAGGTCTTAATGGCCAGTCCAAAGCAGCAACTTTACTGAGTCGCCTCCCTCGGGAAGGGACTGAAGTGATTGAAAGGATGCCTGAGAAAGGCAGTCTGACATATGAGTGCATGAAGGATGCTTGGATTAGGCGGTTTGGGTTGAAACCAGCCCAGTACTTGCAGAGGTTCCGTGAGAACAAGAAGGCAGAGGGGGTTCTTTTTGAGAATTGGGTCCATGACATAGTAAGAGACTGGAATGAGTGGGTGAGAGGGATGGAAGCAAATGATTACCAGTCCCTAAATCAGGTGATGATTGCAGAGCATCTCCGGGAGGAGCGCTCTATCCCACTCAGACAGTATCTCTCTGACCTTCCTGAGGGGGATCCTGAGAAACTTGCAGTGATGGAAGATAAGTGGCTTGCCAAAAGAGTGAACAGGGGGCAGGTGCAACCCCTTTCCATGCCCAAGGGGGAGAAGAATTCCCAGCAGGTTGGCCCTGAACCAGAGGGGAAGGGCCAGAACAGTTGCCATGGCTCTCAGTCAGGACCAGAGTATAAGGGGAACGGGGCCTCGAGCACCAGGAGGGGAAGGAGGTAAGGGTCCTTTCACTCCCCTGGTGATTAAATGCTATAAGTGCCACCGAGAGGGACACTTAAAGCCAGACTGCCCCGTGAAGGACGTGGTGCCAGTGGTACCCATGTTAGCAAGTGTGCTTTCAGTGGGGGCAGAAATGAAGGGAGGCTCACGTGACTTTAATTTAGTCACCAGGGACATCTGGGAACTCGACCTAGAAGCCCTTAAGCATATTCACCCTAACTCAACAGGGTATATGAGTGCAGCAAGTATCAATGGAAGGAAGGTTCTTGCCATGAGGGATACTGGTGCCCACAGGACTATGGTTTAACGCAAATATCTCAAACCCGAAGAGATCATTCCTGGTTCTAAGGGGTATGGACTTGTAGATAGTGGTGATGACCTGGAGTACCCTCTTGCTAGAGTGCAGGTAGGGGTGAATGGCAAGAAGGCCATGGTCAATGTTGGGGTGCGAGAGAAGCAGGGTGCTGGGTGCTTTCTGGGGAATGATCTTGTTGAACTTGGGTTAGTACCAGGCCCTGAGGCCTATATGGCCTGTATTTCATCAGCTGTGCTCACTAGGGCACAGACTGAAAAACTACTTCCTAGTGAAGTGGGGACCACTCTAGTGGAAGAGACACTAGAGGGGAACAGGCTAGAACAAGAAATAAGGGCAGATTCTGAGAAGGCTACCTGTCCTGGTGTCTGCACCACCTGCTCCGGTTGGACAGGAGGGTGAGCATCCAGAAGCGGATATGGTGTTGGAGTCTGGGTCCCTGGCAGAGCTGCAGGAGCTGCTTGTGGCAGGAGGACCGTCCCGTGAGGATTTTTGTAAGGCACAGGCTGAGTGTCCTACACTTGTTGGCCTGCCGACGACTGCTCAGGGACAGGTCTCTACTGGTGTAGTCGGAAAGCACAAGGTGGCTTGGGAAGATGGACTCCTTTACGGAGAGCCTGCTGACCCAGAGCCAGGAGCCAGCAAAAGGTTGGTGGTTCCTCAGCTGAACAGGAATTTCCTGCTGCAGCTAGCCCATGAAGTACCCCTAGCTGGTCACTTGGGCATCAAAAAGACAAAAGACAGGTTAGCACCTCTGTTTTACTGGCCAGGAGTTGGTCAGGATGTGGAGAAGTGTTGCCATACCTGTCTCGTCTGTCAGGCCAGCAGCATGTCTGGTGGCCCAATGAAGGCACCCTTGGTTCCCCTACCAGTCGTGGAGGTACCCTTAGAGAGGGTGGTGTGTCTTCCCAGGAATGACAGGGTATCTTTACTTGCAATGGCTGAAGAGTTGGAAGAGGAGAGTGAGTCCCTCCCTGACTTATTGCAAGGTGATGAGAAGGATGGTTCAGTGGAGGGAGTTAAGCTCGCCTCTGAACTGACACCTGAACAGCAGGTGGAGTGTAAAGAGCTGCTGGGGAGATTTTCCCATTTCTTTTCACATACCCCTGGGCTGATGCCTGTCTGTGTGCATGACAGACACAGGGAACACCCTGCCTGTTAAGAGCAAGACATATAGGAGGTAAGACCGGGTTCAAGAGTGCATCAAGATGGAGGTGGCCAAGATGCTTCACCTGGGGGTTGTTGAACACTCACGTAGTCCCTGGGCCAGTCCAGTGGGGTTTGTGCCTAAGCAGGGGTCAGCGGACCTGCGCTTTTGTGTGGACTATCGCGGCGTAAGGAAAATGCTACTTACCAGTATGCATCTGTTCTTGGCATGTAGAGCTGCAGAGTCCTACACTTAGCAATAGATCGCCACCTGGTGTTGGGCTCGGATGATTGCAGGTTGTTGTCTTCTTGGAAGAAGTCTTTGTAGTCACGAGATAGGCGACTCCTCCCTTGGACAATACTGCACATGGTCATCGACTCCATCCTCAGATTGTTTTTCGCCATGATGGGAAATGATGGAGTTAGTAGAAGTAAAGAGAAAAGGATGTACATGCGTGTGCATCTAAGTAAGATGAGTATTGGAACGGATGCAAATCCCGGGGAGGCGGGAGGGCGTGTAGGACTCTGCAGCTCTACATGCCAAGAACAGATGCATACTGGTAAGTAGCATTTTCCGTTCGAGGCATATGAGCTGCAGATCCTACACTTAGCAACGATTGTGCAGCAGTGTCTCCCCTAGCGGTGGTCGCTTGTATCCGTTGCAGCATACGGAAATAGTGTTTTAAGGACAGCTTGGCCCACTGCAACTTGCTGCTTGGCTTGCACATCAACACAATAGTGTTTAGTGAAGGTGTGTATTGTAGACCATGTTGCTGCCTTGCATATGTCCTCTAGTGGTATGTTTCCAAAGAAAGCCATAGAGGCTCCTAGTTTGCGAGTGGAGTGTGCTCTAGGAGGAACTGTTAGTATACGCTTAGCTTTTTGATAGCATATTTGAATACACTTCACAATTCATCTGGCAATTCCTCCTTTAGAGATGGGATTGCCTTTGTGGGGGGGAGAGAAAGATACAAATAGTTGTTTTATCTTTCTGAAGGATTTAGTCCTGTCTGTGTAGTATAGTAGAGCTCTTCTCACAGTAAAGCCCTTTCTGCAACAGAGTCCGGTTTTTGATAAAACACTGGTAACTCTACTGATTGGTTAAGGTGAAAAGGAGTAATCACTTTTGGCAGGAATTTAGGATTGGGTCTAAGAACCACTTTGTTAGGATGTATTTGAAAAAATGGTTCTTCTATTGTGAATGCTTGTATTTCACTAACTCTTCTGAGAGAGGTGATGGCAACAAGGAAAGCAGTTTTCCATGTTAGGAATTGCAGTTCAGACTTATGTATAGGCTCAAAAGGGGGGCCCATGAGTCTTGTGAGGACCACATTTAGGTTCCATACTGGAGAAGGTGGTAACCTAGTTGGGATTATTAGTTTTAATCCTTCCATAAAATGCTTTTATTGCAGGTACTCTAAAGAGAGATAGATGTTGTCTATTTTGTAAATACGCTGCAATTGCTGCTAGATGCAGGCGTATTGAAGAATAAGCCAAATTGAACCTTTGTAGGTGTAGAAGGTAGCAAATGATATTTTGGATGGAAACATCCAGTGGATCAATGTGATTGTTGTTACAGTATATTGCAAACCGTTTCCACTTAGCAGCATTACATGCTCAGGTAGTTGGTCTTCTAGCTGCTTTAATTATATTCATAGTCTGGTGTTAAGTTCAAGTAACCAAACTCTAGGACTTCAGGAGCCACATCGCCAAATTTAGTTGGCTTGGTTCTGGGTGCCTTATTTCTCCATTGTTCTGTGTTAACAGGGATGGCGTGAGCCGTAATTTCTGATGAGGAACCAGTGAGAGATCTAGTAGCGTGGTGAACCACGGCTGACGTGCCCATGTGGGGGCCACTAGTATTAGTTTGAGAGACTGTTGTCTGAGCTTGCGTACTACTAGTGGAATGAATGGGAGAGGCGGAAAAGCGTACGCAAATCTGCCTGACCAGTTCATCCATATTGCATTCCCCTCCGACCGTGGGAGTGGGAACCTGGCGGCGAAGGTTGGGCATTTTGCATTTTCGTGGGTGGCAAACAGATCTATCTGTGGATGCCGGATGTATGACGTTACAGCGCATACTTTTACAACGCATACCTTTACAACGAAATTTTTACAACGCAAAAACCATTACAACGCATGTATTTACAACGCATGTTTTTACAACGCAGGTACTTTTACAACGCATACCATTACAACGTAAGTATTGGTAAGTATATAATAATTTTTTACATGTAAATTAATTGAAATTAATATAATTTAATTTCATTTCATTTAATTTAATTTAAATTTTACTTTATTTTGACCCTGTACCCCTGTACCCCAAAAACCCAAAACTGACCCTAAACACTAAAAATACCCCTTTACCCAAAAACCCAAAACTGACCCTGAACCCTAAAAATACCCCTTTACCCAAAAACCCAAAACTGACCCTGAACCCTAAAAATACCCCTTTACCCAAAAACCCAAAACTGACCCTGAACCCTAAAAATACCCCTTTACCCAAAAACCCAAAACTGACCCTGAACCCTAAAAATACCCCTTTACCCAAAAACCCCAAACTGACCCTGAACCCTAAAAATACCCCTTTACCCAAAAACCCCAAACTGACCCTGAACCCTAAAAATACCCCTTTACCCAAAAACCCCAAACTGACCCTGAACCCTAAAAATACCCTTTTACCCAAAAACCCAGAATTGACCCTGAACCCTAAAAATACCCCTTTACCCAAAAACCCAAAACTGGCCTTGAACCCTAAAAATACCCCTTTACCCAAAAACCCAAAACTGACCCTGAATCCTAAAAATACCCCTTTACCCAAAAACACAAAACTGACCCTGAACCCTAAAAATACCCCTTAAAAAACCCCAAACATATAACATTTTAAATATAATTATATACTTACCAATACTTACGTTGTAATGGTATGCGTTGTAAAGGTACCTGCGTTGCAAAAACATGCGCTGTAAATACATGCGTTGTAATAGTTTTTGCGTTGTAAAAGTTTCGTTGTAATGGTAGTGCGTTGTAAAAGTTGCGTTGTAAAGGTTGTTTCCCGTGGATGCCCCCACATTTGGAAGAATGGTTGTAGAACTTGTGGGTGCAACTCCCATTCGTGAATCTGTTGTGACTGGCGACTCAACAGATCTGCTATCTGGTTGTGAATTCCTGGAAGGTGTTCTACTGTCAGGTGTATGTTTAGAGGGATGGCCCATCTCCAAATGTTCTGTGCAAGCTGGGACAGTGGCAGAGAGTGTCCCCCCCCCTCTGTTTTTGTATATAATACATGGCTGTCATATTGTCCGTCCGGACTAGGACAGCTTTGTTTTGTATTTGAGTGCTAGGAAAATTTCTAGCAACTCCAAATGGTTGATGTGGAACTGTTTCTGTTGATTGTTCCACTGGCCTTGTGTGGTATAATGCAAGAGATGGGCTCCCCATCCTGTGAGGGATGCATCTGTCGTGAGCACTATCTGTGGAACAGGGTCTAGGAACGGCCTTCCCTTTGTCAAGTTTTTGGTGTTCCACCATTGTAGAGAGCGAGATGTACGGCCGTCTACCAACACCAGGTCTGTGAGCTGATCTTGAGCCGGATTCCACTGTTGTGCTAGACATTCTTGTAGTGGGCGCATTTGCAGTCTTGCGTGAGGAACTATAAAGATGCAAGACGCCATCATGCCTATCAGTTTCATGAACACTCTGGCTTGGAGAGAGTGCTGGCATTGAAAAAGGGAGAATAAGTTCTGAATGCTTTGAATCCTGCTTGACTGGGATACGCTAGAGCTGCAGATGTGTCTATGGTAGCTCCTAGATATTGATGAACGTGCAAAGGTGGTTGAACGATCTTGATTTTATGAGCCAGTCGTCGAGGTAGGGGAAGACATGTATTTGTTGTCTTCTGAGATGTGCTGCCACTACTGCTAAGCACTTTGTAAACACTTGTGGTGCTGTTGTGACCCCGAATGGAAGGACTTTGAACTGATAGTGTTGTCCTTGTATGACAAACCTTAAATAATTCCTGTGCGCAGGATGTATTGGAACGTGAAAGTAGGAGTCCTTTAGGTCTAGTGTGGACAGAAAGTCTCCCTGTTGTAGTAATGCGAGTACTTGTTGTAAAGTGATCATGTGAAAACGATCTGATTGTATGTAGTGGTTGAGGGGCCCGAGGTCAAGAATTGGTCTTAATGTCCCGTCCTTTTTGGGAATTAGGAAGTACAGGGAGTAAACTCCTGTCCCTTGTTCCTCTAAAGGAACTACTTGAATAGCATCTTTTTGTAGAAGTGCTAGAACTTCCTGTTGAAGCAGAGTAATGTGTTCTGCAGACATTGGATGCTGCCTGGGTGGTATGTTTGGGGGGGGGGGGGGGGTTGCAGAGGGAAGTCACTGTTTGGGAGTGGAAGAGGAGCGGTTGTTGTTATTACCTCTACCGCTTCCCTTGTTGTTATTGCCTCTGTATCCTCCTCTAAAGTAGGTTTTATTAGAGGAGGTTTGTGTGTGTGTGTGTCTTAAAAGATGATGTGGTATCTGTGCCGGTTTGCTTGGAGCCTCCTCTATAAGAGGAGTGGCGAAAAGAACCTCTAGTTTGGGTGGATTGTAATGCACCCATAGACTTAGCAGTGTGTGTCCTTTTTCATCTTTTCTAGTGTATTATCTACTTCCGGCTCGAACAACTGGTTCGGATTGAAGGGCTGGTTCAGAATGGTAGTTTGTACTTCTGGTTTGAAACCTGAAATGCGTAACCATGCATTACGTCTGAGAATAACACTAGTGTTAACTGCTCTGGATGCTGTGTCAGCTACATCTAGTGCGCATTTAATTGAGGCATTAGATATTAATTTGCCTTCCTGTAAAAGCTCTGCTGTCAGATCTTTGTGTTGATCTTGTAGGTGTTCCATTAACTTTTCTAGTTGGCTGTAATGAGCTCTGTTGTAGCGTGAGAGTAAGGCTTGTGTATTTGCTATGCGCCATATGTCTGTTGCTTGTGCAGCAATTAGTTTCCCTGACGCATCACTAATTTTGGATTCTTTGTCAGGCGGGGGTGTGTCACCAGAAGTTTGAGAATTGGCTCTTTTACGTGCATTTGACACTACCAAAGAGTCTAATGGCAGATGTCCCTTAATGTATACTGGATCAGCTGGTGCTGGTCTATACTTTTTCTCTATTCTGGGATTTAGCACCCTACACTGTACTGGATCTTTAAAAATCTCTGGAGCATGTTTAAGGACTCCTTTGATCATGGGTAATATTTGGGTAGACCTTTGTGACTGTTCAAAAGTGTCTAATAAGAAGTCCTCCTCAATGGCATCAGAGTGCATAGGAACCCCATGGTAAAGTGCATCTCTGTTTAATAAGTGATTAAACCCAATACTATCCTCTGGAGGGGACGGTTTTGTTGGGTAGTACTGAGGATCAGGGATATCTGGTGCATTGTTTGGTGCAAAATTATACGCATCGTCATCCTTGGGATATTCTGGGTTGATATCCTCATCTAAAGGGTATGTATGTATGTGACTCTGGTACATCATCCCCCCCCACCTAAATCATACTCCTCATATTAGTGTGGTGTGATGATGCAGGAGATTGAATAGGTTCAATATGGTGTGGAGTGGTGTGGCTCACTGGTTAGAGGCGACAGACCCGGAAGCTGAGAACGGCCCGGGACCAGGGTTCAATTCCCGACGCGGCAGGGTCGTGGACCAGGGTCAGCGGACTCGATAATTCTCGCCTCTGTGCCTACTCTAACCAGGAATCACACTCGGCAACTCTGGGCATTAGCTTGCCTCATCTCTACAACGGCCCCCCACATTCGCCGGGGATGCCTGGTTTCACCTTGGAGATACCCAGTAAGGACCATCTCACAGGGATAGCCAGGACGGGTTCCCCAGCGGTCTACAGCACCACGACGCCTCAGGGCAGCAGTGCGCTTTACACAAGACACACATTTACATTACATTTACAATATATGGAGTAATATGAGAGGAAGAAGGTGAAGGAGAGGAAGGGTGTATTGGAGAAGTTGCACAATCCTTTTTGGCAGGAACCACAGATGTAAGTGGTGTGTCTGCTGGTCTTTTTTTATAAGGAATTGCTTCCACATGTCCAGTTTTTGGATTAATATGGACTTTTTTCTGTCTAGTATCTGGTCTAAACAGCTCTTCCTCTTCTATAATCTTCTTCGGCGTCGATTTTTTCGGTGCCGATAGAGGTTGTCTAGTGTTCTTTGCCTTAGGAGGAGTAATTGAGTCTTGTGGCAATTTTTTCGGTGCCGAAGGTTGTTTAGTCTTATCTGGAGTCTTTGGTACCGATATTGGAGGTTTCGGCGTGGAGACAGGTTTTGCTGGGCCTGTGGCACCGGAATCTGGCTTCCCTTCTTTGTCTTTGGAACCGGAAGGTTTCGGAGTCGAAGCTTTCGGGTCCGGTATGGGTTTTGGCTTCGGCACCGATGTGTCTTTTGGTTCGGGTGCCGAAGGGTCTTTGTCTTTGGGCACCGGAGGGCGTTTTGGCTTCGGTGTCGACGAGTCCTTCCGTGTCGAAGGATGTTTCGGTGCCAATGGAGGAGGTAGAATTGGCACATGTGGTTTTTTCAGCGCCGAGGCACCGGAAGGCGTAGTCTGTTTCCTCGGAGCCGAGCCCGAAGGCGGGGCGTTAGAGGGTAAATTTCGGTCTCGACTGGGCTCCATGGACGGAGTGCTGACCGTTGCCTTTTGTTTGGGTAGTGTCTGTCGTGCAGGGGCAGAGGTACTCACGGGTTGTTGAGATGGAATCGAATCGTCTGAGTCCTCTGCTCCCGATATGATCTGGTGATCCGGCGAGTCTTCCTCGGCGACGAGTGGAGCCTCGTCTTCGGAGATATCTTCGATTGTATCTTCGTCCTCGGAGACGTCTTCTTCGACGACCTCCTCCTCAAAGATGGCCTCCGGTGCTGGCGCTGATCTCCTCATCTCGTGTCGACGGGCCCTCCGATCCCGAATGGTCTTCTTCGATCCGAAGGAGGCACAGGCTGTGCAGGTCGACTCGTCGTGTTCTGGCAAGAGACAGAGGTTGCAAACCTCGTGATGGTCGCTATGAGGAAATTTTGCTCGACATACCGGGCATCTTTTGAATGAAGTTCTATCCATGAGGCGTAGGCCGTACGGCGCCGATGGGCCCAACGGCCCGCGTCGACGCACCGGGATGTAGCTGGTGATGTCGAAAAGTCTATTCGATGTTGAAGAGGTTTATCTAAAGTTTCACGCTTCGAAAGTGCAGAAAAGTGTTTTCTAGCCGGAGCGGAAATTTTTCATCGAAACCCAGTAGCGGAAAAAAACAAAACAATCTGAGGATGGAGTCGATGACCATGCGCAGTATTGTCCAAGGGAGGAGTCACCTATCTCGTGACTACAAAGACTTCTTCCAAGAAGACAACAACCTGCAATCATCCGAGCCCAACACCAGGTGGCGATCTATTGCTAACTGTAGGATCTGCAGCTCATATGCCTCAAACATACTGTGACAAAAACTGATGCCCATCCTATTCCCCGAGCTGATGAGCTGGTGGATAGGTTGGGTGCCGCAAAGTACCTTAGTACTTTTGATCTAACCAGCAGTTACTGGCAGATTGCATTAACACCTGGTGCCAATGAGAAAACAGCATTTTCAACCCCAGGGGGCCTTTACCAATTTTTGCCTTTTGGATTGAAGAATACTCCCGCCACTTTCCAGCGCCTAGTCAATCATGTATTGGCAGGCCTGGAAGACTTCTGTGTGGCGTACCTGGATGACATTACTGTTTACAGCTCCTCCTGGTTGGACCACATGGGACACCTGGAGCAGGTGTTGGTGAGGATGCAGGGGGCCAAGCTGACCATCAAGGCAATCAAGTGTCAACTTGGGCAGTACTCTGTTGTTTATCTTGGACATCAGGTGGGTAATGGGAAGGTTTGCCCCCTGGAGGCTAAAGTCCAGGTGGTGCTGGACTGGGAGACTCCCACTACTCAGACCCATGTAAGGGCCTTTCTGGGCCTTACTGGTTACTATCGGAACTTTGTAGCAAACTATGGGACCATTGTTGCTCCATTGACAGCCCTGACCTCTAAGAAGCAGCCCAGGAAGGTGATCTGGACTGAAAAGTGTCAGAAGGCATTTAATGAATTAAAGACGGCACTATGCAATGCACCTGTATTGAAGGCCCCCGATTACAGTCAGACCGTCATTGTGCAGACAGATGCTTCAGACAAGGGAGTTGGGGCAGTTCTTGCCCAGCTCAATGAGAAGGTAAGGGAGCATCCGGTGGCCTTTATCAGCCGCCGACTACTCCCCAGGGAGAGGAACGGGTCTGTGTTTGAAAATGAATGCTTTGCCATAGTGTGGGCCCTTCGAAGATTCAGGCCTTACTTGTTTGGTGCAAGGTTTGTGGTTCAGACAGATCACAAGCCCCTCAAGTGGCTCATGGCAATGAAGAGGGAGAACCCAAAGAAGCTCAGGTGGTCCAGATCTCTGCAGGGACTAGATTTTATTGTGGAACATAAAGCAGGCTTACAGCACGGTAATGCAGATGGACTTTCCCGCCGGTTTATCCAGATTACCAGTCTTCTCCCACTGGGAGGTAAGTACCAGCCATTCTAATCTGGGGAGGGCATATGTTGGGACGGGAAGTCTCCTGCATGTCTCTGGAGAGGGTGCTTCCCCTGCCTTATCCTAATCTCCAGGCAAGTCACTCAAAAGCTACTGTATGGTTTCTAGATCCCTACCTCAGTGAGCATGACAATAATACATGTCCACTGAGGTGCTCCCTGTTTACATGGATTGAGACCCTAGAGCTTGGCTCTGAGGTCGAGGGTGCATGCCTAGTGCACCCCTATTTTTCAGAGCGTGGCTACTGCCCTCTCTATTAAGGCTGTGGTAGAATTACAGTGGTGGCAGCAATAAATCTATAGTCAGGAGGGGTGAGTTCCTAGGCACCCTCCTGACCAAGTCTGTGCAGTCTGCCATGCCTGTGGTCCTGTTGCCTTTGTCTACCGGATGTGTGTTTGAGAGCCCATGGGTGTACTGGGGAAGAATGGTGATTTGAGCCAGTGTGAGGAACGCAAGCTGTTCTGCTGAACATCCCAGCTCCCCCGTGCCCCTCCCCATTTCCTTGGAAAGACCTGGTGGGCTGAGGTAGACACTCGCCTTTTATCTGGGTTTAGCTGCACTAACTCTGCGAAGAGGACCCTCCCCCACTGGTCAGGGCCTCCTGGGCTAGAGATAATTAAAATTCCTCTTTAGGGAGTTGCACATCCTGATACCAGGAAGGTTACTTGTGCATGCTTTACCCATGCATTGAACACGCCATGAATGGTTTGTGATTGGAGGTGTATTCAGGATGCAAAAGTAGCAGACCCTCTGATTGGATGAGCCTATCAATCAGAGGTGATAAAAGTCTGGCCTGAATGGTCAACTGTTGTTCAAGACTGGTCTATGACTGAAGAGGCGGCCACACCAGGTCTGTCTGAAGATAGCCAGGCACGACCCGCAGTGTGAAGGAGGAGATAAGACTCTGTTCACTGCGTCTAGAACTAAGGCATCAGCAGCATGGGAAGAGACCAGCTGTTTCTGTGAGGCTTGGGGGGAGCGTGCGCTTTTGACCAAGGAAATTACGGACAGCTGCCCAAGGTGTGGAAAGGAAGCTTAGAGCACATCAAAGGATTTGGTGGGGGACGGAAGCTTGCGGCACATCAAGAAAAGCTGGTGGATGGAAGCTTGCAGCACATCAAGAGAGCCAGAAAGGAGGAAGCTTGATTCTAGTCTTTGAAGGTGAGATCAACTCCCCTCTAAGCTCCTCCCTTGCACTGTGGGAGCCTGTACAACCAGTAGCTGGGAATAGAGGCCAGTGTAACAGGCACCCACCTTTCTTTTTGTGATCTCTGAGGGTATCAGGGTGAACTGGCACTCTGTCCAGCCACTACCCTCTTACAGCTAGTCAGTGGCTACTGGACTCGTGGGACTCAAGTAAACTGTGCCAAGACATCAGGAACCTGTGATCAGATCCCTGACACCACTAGAGCGGTGTCCTCACAACAGGAGGGCACATCTGTTGCTTTGGGTGGGGGGTTATGGGGCTGATCAAGAACATTTGACTTCACATCATATGCTGAAACTATATCCTTTCAATCCGAAGATTGGTATCAAGGCTCTAGTGAATGAGAGCAGCCCTGTGTAACATGGTCTGTAATATGCAATGCTTATTGTGTGTTTTCATGTTAACTGTGTTTTTATAGTGCTTGGCGTCTAGGCGCTATAATACTGTTTGGGGTCAGAACTCGGTCCCAGAGGGTTGTAGAGACATCTGGTTTTCACTGTTTATCCTAGTTTTATGTGTAGTATAATTATCTTGTTTGTATTCAAGTACTTTTCTTTTATTAAAAGTAAAGCAGTGACTGGACATTGAGTTTATCAGCTGGTGGTACGGTTTACACTGTATTCTGTATGTCTAACCCCACCTCACCTCCTTGAGTAATCCTTGGACTGCTCTGTCTCGCTACCCTGAGAGAGTCAAGTGCTGGAGAGGAGTACTTGGTTATCCAGTTTTGGGTCCACTAGTACTGAGGCCCCAGGACACCAGTGGGGGAACACTCCCAATTGATGCGATTGGAGTGCAGTTACCCCCGAGTGCCCTGGTTCCCAGGAAGCTGGGTCTAACAGCACCAAAGTTAATAAGAAAACAAAATATGTTTCAACCTTGGAAGCGTGGTTATAACTACCCACTGGCATCCACAACTGAAACCTTCATGACAGTCTAAGCAAAAATTCTCAATGTTGAGATCGTTTACCCTTTACATCAATATGCTTTCAGTTCAGTGAAATAAATAGGTAGTGCACCAACCATATGGATCAACGAGAAATGGATCCTGATGTGAAAGCAGCAACTGAGGAATCAGAATTAGTGCTACACACATGACACCAACAGATTGAAACACTGTATTGCACCCTTAATGACGGCATACCGTAGGGGGAGGTCTTCAAAAGGTATGAAGGAAGGGCACTCAACAGTTATGGCACCTAATGTGCCCCACCAACCACTGGCTGTGGGACAGATGGGGAAGGAAGAGCTGTTCAGTGAGAAGGAATGAACTCACCTTGCGGCCTAATTATTTCCAGAAGTCACAGCTTGCTGAAGTGTTAACAGATGAAGTTTGTCAATTGAAATGTGGGTTGCTCTTACTGTGTTCACTCTGGTATTAGCAGTTACAGAGCTCCTTCCCTCTACCCAACAGTGGTAAATGGTTGTAATTTTAGGTGTCTGAAATGAAGGGTACTCACCACACGCCCCCAGCGATTCCAGCAGCTATAGTGAGCCCCCTGCACAATGAGCTGGATGATGTAAAACTTGTTGTTGTTATGCCCAATGTTGGTCTGATTCAGAATGCAGTCATAGTCCTCATAGACCTGGAGAAAAGGGAGAGAGGAGTGATGGGAAGGTGATGTTGTACTCTGGCAAAAATCCTCGCTCTGAAATCTAAAGGAGCAAAGCATAACAAGAAGGACAAAACACCTGTTGAAAAGACCTCCTCTGTGTTGGGTAGTGTCTCTTCACCCTCTACCTAGGATGGTAGCAACATCCAAACCCCGAAGTCAAAATACAGAAAGTTCTTCTTTCGAATGTTTAAGTAGTTAAAAAACAAAACAACAACAGTAAACAGC
The DNA here is from genome assembly GCF_964261635.1 of Lissotriton helveticus. Lineage (NCBI taxonomy): Eukaryota > Metazoa > Chordata > Amphibia > Caudata > Salamandridae > Lissotriton > Lissotriton helveticus. Next base: position 934,090,649 of record NC_136070.1, on the reverse strand, counting down.
CCATGTCAGTGAGTGAAGGCAGCCAGCACAGGCCTAATTATGGGAAATAATGTTAAAAAGTACACCAAGTGATGTTTATGAAAATAATGCATCTGCTGGGTTATAGTAAAAGCATGTGTAGCTCTAGTTCTGCTTGTGATGTGATTATAAAATTTGTGATGGGATGGCCTGAATTTGCAAAGAACTGTGCCACACTGTTTAAACATCGGATGGCCTCACCCAACATAAGACGTTAGTGCATTATAGCAGATGCAGAATTTCATATCAATCAGTATTTTTTTGTTAAATCCCTTGCTTCAGAGTTTACTTGCGTGAGTTTCATGGTACTAATCAATCATCAGAATTTGTTTTGTCAAATTGGTGCTGTCCAGCATGTAACTCCTTAAGTATCTCCAGTCAAGTCCCTTTTTGAGTCAGATACACAAACCTGGCTCAGATAATCATACCAAAAAAATCATACTGCATCAAAAGTCATGTGTTGCGTGCAGCCATACCATTTAAAATAGTTGGAGATAGTAAGGAGTTCTGACAAACCACTATCTTCAAAATACTAAAGATAGTATAACGGGACCAAAGTAAGTAGGCACTGGTGACAGCAAAGAGTGGTCACAGGAGTGAGAGAGCAGAGATTAGGGGATGCCACCGAGTTTAGTTTGGATATCAAACATTGTTATATGGTACCTTCCAGAGGACATGAAGGACTTAAGACACTGAACATGGGCATAAGCAATAGAAGGATCTGAGAATTCTGCATGAAATTACTGTAAGAAGCTGGTTCTTTATATAGTGGCCCAAAATGAGGTACACTGTGCTAAGAGACCAGGCAAACACCAGTTGGCTGACAGAGGCAGAAATGTTAACCTAAATGCTCTCTTTTGTGGTAGTGTGGGTGAGCAGACAGGCTTATCAGAGGGTAGAGCGAAGCATTTATTGCACACACAGAGGCAGTAAAAGAGACACACGCTCAAAGAAATCCTACACCGTTTTATAAAAATAACAGTTATTATATGAATTTGGATGCCAATATCTGAATCAGGTAAGCGCATTTCTAGTTATGAATTTTTATATGTTAGTTGACAGATCAATTTCTGGAGCTGAAATGTTATCCTTTGGTGGAACACATTTTGCATTCGGGTACTTGTCAGCAACTTACAGGACCCTTCCCCTGGACTTAAGGCGAGTATGGGGCACAATCCAAGGCCACTCCAACAAATCACTTTGGGAGGCTCTGGGGCATCCGGGTGTAGAGGTGTGTTAAGGGGTAGATGTCCCATTCACTTCAAAGGGGAACGTTCTGGTCAGAAAAAGGCTGCAAGGTGGTGCCAGTCCCGGGGATTCCCACAGGGGGGTTCAACCCTCGAGATGCTCAGGCATGTACAGACACTATTGGTCCACTTCTCCTCGGGCTGTGGGGCTCGGGAGCAGAGGTGTCTTTTGGCATCGGGTTCGGTGCTAGTCACTCGTGGCTGCAGGGAGGCCTGCAGAAAGAGGCTGCAGGTGGCGACCGGAAGTTCAGTTTGGCCAGACCCAAGGATGTGCTTGGCTCTTGTGGGTCTGAGGACTCCGTCGGCCTAGTCACCTCCCTTGGATTTAAGATGTGGAGTGCGGGTACAGAGGTGCTTTGAGGTGGCAGGTGGCGGGGGTCGGAGGCTCACTCAGTCTTGGTTTTGCAGTAGAGGGGCAAACAGGACAGCTGGGCCAATCTTGATGTAGGTCTCACTGTCCTTGCAGACCCTCGGCATGCAGGTCGGTCTTCCTCGGTGTCGGTGTCCGGTCTGGACATTACAAGCCTTGGTTGATGCAAGGGGTCTGGTACCCCAGGTATTGGTGCTGTGCAGCTCTGGTCGGTCCCGAGGTCTCTACATTTGGAGGGAGGATGGATCTGACCTGTGGGAGCATGGCAACCTCTTCCTGGGTGGCTGTAGTGTTGGTAGTCTCAGTAAGTGGCAGGGCTGTGATTCAGACCTTGCTTTTTTCGGTGCCTGCGGCTGCAGGGGGATCGGCTAGTCTACTCCAAGGGAGTTTCTTTGGTGATTGGTGAAGTACTGGCATATCTCTGGGTTTCTTGAAGTCTGTACAGAAACAGGACGATTGAGTTGCTCCTCGAGGATCGGGAGCAGCAGGCAGGCTAGCAGGGTTGACGCCAAGTCCGTTGTGCTTCTCTCTTTTTGGATCAGCAGTCTTCTTTGTCCACTCCTTCTTTGTGCCCATCGAAATCTGAAGTCCTGGTATCAGGGGTTCTACTAAATACTCCATTTAGGGCCATTAAAGGGAGTGAGGGGTAGTAGTAAATGGGTTACTTACTCCTCCCTCGGTTTACTACACTCCCTAGATGACGCCTTCCTTTGGGGAATGGGCATCACCCTGCCCCAAAATTCCTAATTACACCACACATACAACGGTAGAATTCCTACCTCTGTGTTTACTTTAGGCAGTCCATCCTAGAGGTATATCCAGCCTGGCAGTGCAACACGCCCCCTGCATAGCTAATTTTGCCGCCAGTCCTGTTGCCCAATGGTCCTAGGGCAGGGGTGGTATTTCCCCTGTCTGGGGAAGCCTTGGGTGGCCTATCTCAACCAATCATGTGTCAACCCTCCATCAGAGACCCCCCTACGTGGTCTAGGAACTTATCGCAGATCAACACTGTTGACTTAGAAGAAAGAATATCCTCCCTCATGCCCATCTCCCCGGACGGCCTCTCAACTGCAGAACTCACAGCACATTACAACACCACGATGTCCTCCATCTTAGACCAACTTGCTCCCTTGAAACTGAAAAAAACCTGGAGCATCCCCTCCAGAACTTGGTTCAACAAGGACATCAACGAGGAAAGAAGGCAACTCAGAGCCTCAGAACGGCTCTGGAGAAAGAACCCCTCCTCCAGCCATTGCGAAGAGTTCAAATCAGCAAGAAGAAAGTACAAAAAACATATCAACAACGAAAAAAACAACTTTCTCTGTACCGCGCTGGACAAGACAAAAAACAGAAGAGAACTCTTTGACATCATCAAAAAACAAACGTCCAAGCCGTCTAATACCCATGTGCAGCCCTCCAAAGCCTTACGCAACAACTTCGCCACCTTCTTTAACGAAAAAATCACCAAGATCGAACTTTCCTTTGACATCAACCCTCATCCTCCTGGCAACAACTATATTACAGCAATCAAAACCACCTCTAGCAGGTGACCCGCAATTACCTGGTCCTCCTTCGACCGCGTCCCGGAAGCTGAGATCCTCAACTTAATCTCCTCATCCAAGCCCTCATCCCACAACTTGGACCCCATACCCTCCCAAATGGCCAAAGATCTGAACCTCACCCTTGCTCCACTCTGGTGCGAAATCATAAACAGCTCCCTAAAAACGGGCATCATACCCGATTGCCTCAAGGTCAGACAAGTCACACCTCTACTGAAGAAAACAGGCCTAGACACTAACGACACTTCAGACTGGTCTCCAATCTTCCCTTCTTGGCCAAAATTCGGGAAAAATGCGTGCTCCGGCAACTGAACAAACATATTGACGCTAACAACCTACTAGACCAGCACCAATTAGGTTTTAGAAAAGGTTGTAGCACCGAAACATCAATCCTTAACATTGTGGATGACATCCGCAACTCCCTTGATTCAGGCCATTGCTGTCTGCTCACCCTCCTTGACTTGTCAGCAGCCTTCGACACGGTAGATCATAGTCTTCTCATCAAGGCTCTCAAAGAGTAGGTAGGTGCAGATGAACGGGTTCTTCAATGGTTCTCCTCCTTCTTCCAGAATTGCTCCCAGAGAGTCCAAATCAAATCCTTTAAATATGACCTTCTCCGGGGGGGCGTGGCCAACTGCCGAGCATGGTGGCAGCTTGAAGCGGGAGCTCCTTCAGGCATCCCGGCCCGCACTGAATATCCGTACAATCATCCGGTTCATCACCCGCCCGAAGAAGCGGCATCGGCTCGGGGAACCGAGCGACACTGTCTGCTCCGATCCCGGTGAATTTCGGCTGCCGGGAGGTGGTCCTCTCTGCGACGGAGTGTTGGGGCCTGTGCTTGCCTGGCCGCACCGACCTGGCGTGCTTGGCGGAAGTGCGTCCTGCTCGGCTTGAGCGCGAGGGCTCCGGCCGACCCTGGCGGACCCTCGGACAGTAAGGTGCTCCGGCGCTCAACATAGCCGGCGCGGACCTCCATGCGAACGAGAGGGGCTGCTTCATCCGAGACTGGCTGCGTGCATCGCACAGGCATAGAACAGGTACCTCCGTGGGTGAAGACGGCCCTGGGACCCGGACGACGCCATTTTGGGAGACACAGGTGACCGGCCGCAGCGCCCACACTGAGAGATACGGGGGACGGCACCGGGGGCTCAGCAAGCCTCGCACAGCGCCGCGACTCGGAGTCCCCCTCCGAAATCCTGAGAAGCCCTTGAAACCTGGTGCAGGGGGTGCTTTCTGAGAAGGCGTCCATAGTGGAGCCCGGCCCACTGAGAGACACCGTAACGCTGCTACTCTGCTGCAGGTCGGGGCTCCGACGCAGACCACAGGCCGAAGCGCCGAAGCGCGCCACAATACAGTGGACACAAGAGGTCGGAGTGGGCGCGAGGTGAGATCCACGCACACAATACTGGCGCCGGCGGCCTGTCCATCGAGGGGACCGGCTGGGGCACGCCTGGACCCTGTGACTGTAACTCCGGGCACCTGGAGCCAGCGGGACACCTGTTAGGGTGCGCACAGCCTGTAGTGCGAGGAACGCACAGGAAATTGGCGTGTGGCACTGACATTGCCGCAGGGACCGGGCTACTTATCCACAAGCACGGCGCCATGGCAGGAAAGGGTACGAGAAGCACGTCGACACAGGCAAAACTAGACAAATTTGCGTACAGCCAGCATGGACACTCCCAGGGCGGCGGGCGCCATTCCGCAGGTGCACCTCCGGACACAGACGGAACTAAGAAGGTCACCCTGGAGGACATCATGAAAACCCTCACCGAGGTACAAACGACAGTGGGCACAATCTCCTCTGAGGTTAATTTGCTGAGGGCGGACTTTAAGAAAATGTCGGAGAGGGTGTCTCAAGTAGAAGTGGTTACGAAATCGCTCATAGAGGACACCTCGGACCTGCAAGTAGCAATGGAGCGAATGGAGAAGGTCAATAAGCAACTGCAGGATAAGTTGGACGATCAAGAAGGGCGCTCACGAAGAAACAACGTCCGCATCCTAGGCCTTCCGGAATCAGAAGGAAAAGGCGCCATGGATCTATACATAGAGGACCTCATCAAAACCAAGTTGCAACCTAAGGGATTGTCACACTTTTTCTCTGTTGAAAGGGCACACCGAGTGCCGGGAGGACCACCCAAGCAAGGAGCCACACCACGACCGGTACTAGCTAGGCTATTTAATTTTCGAGACAGGGACGCCATTTTACAAGCGGCGAGGGTCTCGCCACCGGTTAAGATTCAAAACTCGACTCTGGCGTTCTTTCCAGACTACACGGCGGAGGTGGCTCGGCGCAGAAAATCGTTCACCGAAGTGAAGAAGACGCTGCGTGACAAAGGCCTGCCTTATTCAATGCTTTTCCCCGCCAAATTGCGGATAGTGGCCGATGGAAAAGCGTGTTTTTTTGATACGCCGGAGGTGGCGCGAGACTGGCTTGATGGATGGAGACAGGTGGGCCAGCCACAGCGCCCGCACAGAGAACGCCAGACCCATCGCAACGGAAGGACGGCGGAGCAACATCCGAGTCAACCCACGCACGAAGAGGATGCCGCGAGAATGGACTCTGATCTGGAGAGGGACCCACTTGATTCAGGACAGCCTGTCAGGGTTTGATTAATTATGCTGCGTGAGGGACAACACGCTGGCAGCATTTGGGACCTTGACGCCGATGGAGCTGAGTAGGGCGGGCATCGGCTGGTGCCTGTAGGGGACTCACCAACCCCACGAGCAAGTAAGATAGATAGGGATGGGATTAAGCACTCTGCCAAGTTGGGGAAGCGGGCGGGTTTTCGTCCATGGTGCAGGGGAGCAGGGAGGGGGTGGGGGGGAGAAGCTGTACTGTTGCAGTTTTCGTTCATAGTCATCACTAATTTCTTGTGGACCACGGTCCTATCGCAAGCCATACACTCATGGAATCCCAGCACACATCGTTGCTTATGCGACGCACCGCACTGCCACACATCAGTGACACTGATCGCAAACCTAGATGGCCCGACAAGTAAGGGATGCTCCTGCTGAGGGCGCTCATGCAATGACGTCGGTGCCCCCACTGAGACTACTCACGTGGAACGTTCGAGGGCTGGGGGACAAAATTAAAAGGGGTCTAGTCTTACAAACCATCAAGCGCTCTGGGCCTGAGTTAGTGCTGCTTCAGGAAACACACCTGGCGGGGTCTACATGTAAAGCACTTGACAGACGTGGTTATGCAATGGCAGTGCATGCAGACTTCACTACGGGGTCTAGGGGCACTGGGATATTACTTAAAAAAACTCATCCTTTATGGTTGGCAGCCGCAAGACGGATGATCAGGGTCGATTTGCGGCGCTCTCTGGCCAGTGGGAGGGGAGGCCCCTCAATGTGATATCTGTGTACATCCCCCCGGCCCTTCACTCTACAGCGCTGCCGGCGCTTGGGCAGTTTCTACTTGATCTCCCCGAGGGGGATATGGTCATTGGGGGGGACTTCAATGCAATATTGGACCCCTTGCTGGACACCTTTCCCAGGCGGGACCGCCCGAGAGGAGCGGCGACACTTCCTGGATTTTTAAGCGCACTGGGCCTCACAGATGTTTGGCGTCACTTGAACCCCGCGGCGACCCAATACACGCATTACTCCTCTACACAACAGCCTTTCGCGCATTGACTACTTTTTCTTTTTGGGGATGGGAGTGGGGCTGGTGGACAAACTAGAGATTTTACCCAGGGGCATATCTGATCACTCCCCCATGTCCCTCCACCTTACTACCAGAGAGAGGAAGCGCGCTAGAATATATCCGATATACCCCAACTATGACGGTCCCTGGCATTAGGAAGAAACTCAAACTGGCCACAACACACTACTTTAACGAAAATGTGGGAACGGTTTCCTCACCCTCAGTGCTATGGGAAGCGTATAAAACAGTTCTACGTGGAGTGGCCATAGCGGCTATCACAGGACACAAACGTGACTCCAGAAGTGAACTCGCAAAGTTGGAGTTGGCGCTCAGCACTGCGAACACCGCCCACATGGCGGACCCCACCCCTGACACCTTGCATACACTGCACCTCCGACAGCAACAGCACCAGACTCACCTCACAATGATTACGAGGGGGCATCTAGCACACACCGCACACAGAATATATGACGTGGGTGACAAGGCTGGGAAAATGCTGGCGTGGTTGGACAGAAGAGGTGGTAGTCACAGAGGGGTACAGAGCCTCTATGCACAGGACGGACAGCTACAAACACACTCTGAAGAAATAGTACGCACCCTAGCACGCCACTATCAGGAGGTCTACACCCCGGTGCGGACCGTATCGGAACAGGAGGCGACGGCGTCGCTCGAACACATTGCTATCCCCGTGCTTTCACAGGAGGCACAGCAAGACTTAGACTCGGACCTGACGGTGGATGAAATTCAATTGACCATACAGGAATTGCAGTCCGGCAAAGCCCTAGGGCCTAACGGGCTACCCGTAGAATGGTATAAGGCGACAGCCTCCGTGTTGGCTAAACCTCTACTGGATATGTATGCTGAAAGTGTGGAGAGGGCAGAGCTCCCTCTCGACCAACGCACGGCCACAATAGTGGCCATTCCTAAGCCGGCCAAACCACCGAATTTATGCACCTCATACCGGCCCATTTCTTTGCTCAACGTTGAAGTAAAGATCTTGGCGAAACTCCTGGCCAGTCGCCTGACCCGACACCTCCAAACCCGGATACATCCTGATCAGTCGGGTTTCATGCCCCACAGAAGCACGGCAATGAATCTGCGAAGGATACATGGGGTGTTGGCGCGGGCGCATCTTCTTTCAGACCAGGCCGTGGTTTTGTCCCTAGACGCCAAAATGGCGTTTGACCTGGTGGAGTGGGAGTATTTGTTTGCTGTCCTTGCTCAGATGGGCTTCGGCCCAAAATATCTTGCATGGGTGCGGTTGTTGTACGCCTCGCCGGTGGCACAGGTGGTTGCAAATGGACACATTTCGCCGCCATTCCCGCTGGGGCGCGGAACTAGACAGGGGTGTCCACTCTCGCCCCTGCTCTTTGCTTTGGTATTGGAGCCATTGGCCATCCTGCTCAGAGCGACGCCGCTGTTCCGGGGCATCACATGGGAGGAAGGGTGGGAGGATAAAGTCTCCCTGTACGCGGATGACATGCTAATATACATGATTAATCCTAACGAAGGGATCCCGGCCCTGTTGGCTCTGTGTGATGAGCACGGCAGGGCGTCAGGTTACACCCTGAATTGGTCCAAGTCAGTAATATACGTACTTCGAGGCCCGGCCCCTCTACTCCGGAACGATTGTCCCCTACAGTTGGCGGCCACTTCCTTTAAATACCTAGGTATTTCCATCACTAATGACGCCACGGAATTCCATAACGCGAACCTGCTGCCGCCTCTGGCTCGCCTACGTACTGATATTAAGTACTGGGCTGCCCTGCCGCTGACCCTCCTCGGGCGCGCGGCACTATATAAGATGATGGCTCTCCCTAGGTTCCTCTATGTGCTTGAGAACACCCCCTATGTGGTGGCACCGCGTTACTTTAAACAGGTCGCTGCGCTAATTTCCAGCCTGCTGTGGAGCAACGGCCCAGCTCGCATAGCACAGGACAAATTGGTGAAGAGCTGGTATGAGGGGGGGATCGCATTGCCCAACCTCCAGTTGTATTACTGGGCGTCCCAACTTAAGATAATTAATCACTGGATCCACGTCCCGCGGGACGACCCCGCGTACAGGGCGGATTGGTCGCAGCTGGGGACGGACGGCATGCTTTCAGTGCTTTACAATTTCCCGCAAGTTAAGAACCTACTCGGCCCGACGTTCCATACGGCAGCATTATGGCACACGGTGCAATCTCGGTTGGGCTGGAAGGGGAAAATCACAAAGATGACGCCATTGTGGGACACGAGAGAGCTGGGCAACCTGAGGTCCTGTAAGGGTTTTGCGAGATGGGACCACATTGGAATTTCCGTGGTTGGGGATCTTTGGGACAGGGGTACGGTGGTTACGTTTCCACAACTCCAACAACAGTATGGTATGGGAACCACTGAAACGTTTAGGTATGTGCAGATCAGACACGCACTCCTACAGGCTATTCCCCCTGACACCACACTCCCAGAGTCATCGCCACTGGAGGACAGACTGTTAACTGAATTTATGGAGCAGAAGGCGACCTCTCTCACGTATAAAAAACTGGTCAACAACTTGCCAGACCCCACACAGAAACTTAGAGAGAAATGGGTTGAGGAAATAGGCGACATGGATGATACTGAATGGAACGAAGCGCTTGCGTCACCAAGGGAAGTAGGCATTTCGGCTAGGTTCAGGCTAGTGCAACTCAAGATATTACACCGCACTTACTACACCAGAACACTTCTTCACAGAATACAGAGGGCGGCACACCCCTTTTGCCTCAGGGGTTGCGGGGAGGAGGGAACTCTGCTTCACACATTGTGGGATTGCCCTCTGGTAATGGACTTCTGGAAGCAAATTATGCGCACGATCTCCCAGGCTACTGGGCTCTCAATCCTACCTGAACCCCGTAAATGTCTGTTGAACATTTGGGATCCTAGTGACCTGGACAGGTATGGCAAGCTATGGGTCACATTGGCGGTCACAGTGGCCAAAAGGGAGATTGCACAGAAATGGGGTGCCCCGGAATTGCCTACGGTGGCTGGCTGGATCAGGAATATTGACCTCCTCATGGTGAAAGAGAGAGCAGTTTACGTACTGCGGGCATGCCCACGTAAATGGAATAAGGTGTGGACGCCTTGGAATAAATATAGGGGAGAACCGTGTGAACTCCTGCCGGAACATGAGGACTTGGACTCTGAAGAGGAGGAGGATTAGTGAGGGTGGGCATACATATTGCATCGGGTAGATGTTGGGGTGGTGCGGGAATGTAATGATATCTTTGATGTAGTGCTGGACATGGAAATGGCTAACACATGAATATGGGCGGGATTAGCCCTCTACCAAGTGATGACTTTAGTTGGGTTTTAATGTTTCATTTTTCTTTGATGTACGTTAATTTTGCCAAGAAGAAATTGTTATAACAAACTAGGGAGGAACACGAGGTGGGACATGGGAAGAAACTGATGATGTGATGAAGGACGAGAGTCTTAATAGCGAATGTCTCCTTTGTATCCGTATGAACAGGATATCCTCACCCTGTAAGATTGCAATCTACGGACCACAATTCCTAAGATGTTAACTGAATTCGTTGTGACGGTGTTCACTATCAGCAATAATATTATTGTACACTTGAATTCCTGACAATAAAGAGTTTTTTAAAAAAAAAAATATGACCTTCTCCCCGTGAACAGAGGCGTCCCCCAAGGATCCGTTCTCTCCCCTATACTGTTCAACATATACATGGTACCCCTCACCATTTTCCTGAATGAAGCCAACATCCCCTTCCATATATACGCAGATGACACCCAGATATACCTGGAATCCTCCTCACTCAACGACATTCTAAGACTCAACAATACTCTCAAAAAAGTCCAAGAGTGGCTATCATTGAACCACCTTAAACTCAAACAAGGAAAAACCGAGATCCGCCTCATTCCAACAAGGAAGAAAACCCGCAAATGACGGATTGGCTGAAAGCCACTGATGCACTCAACGGGAATCTCACCCTGAAAAACTCGGTAAAATCACCCTTGACCACAAACTATCCATGACTAACCACATCAAGAACTCCGCTAACAGTGCCTTCCTCAATCTGAAGCTACTCAACAAAATCAAACCCTACATTCCACCTACGGACCTAAAACATGCCACCCAATCTCTGGTGTTATCTAGACTGGACTACGGAAACGCAATCCTCTCCGGTACACCTCTCACCCACCTAGCACCCCTAAAAACCACCCTCAATGCAGAAGCCAGAATGGTCTCCGGAGTCAAAAAATTTGACCACATATCTCCCGCACTCAGATATAAAATGGCTCCCAGTGGAAATGCGGGCCAGCTTCAGAACGGCCTGCCAGACACACAAAGCCTTACAGACAGGGAAACCAGAATACCTAGCTTCTATACTCAAGAAAGCTGGACAGTCTAGAAGTCTCAGAATTTCCAACTCCCTCCTTCTCATCCCCCTGAAAACACGCAAACAAAAAAACGCAGCACGCTCTTTTGCAGGCAATGCTCCAAAAATCTTGAACGCCATCCCCGTGGACATCAGAACTACCCCCTCCTTTCTAAAGTTCAAAAGCCACCTAAAAGCCCTCTACTGCAACTGTGCCTTCCCGAACCCAATTACGTGACTCACAAGCTCTAACCTGACAGTCACCGGACCTCACGTACCCTCAATCTACCTCATCCCCTCTCCCCATCCTATCGCATGGGGTCTCCACCACTAGAATGTCTGAGGATAAAACTTTGCCGCATCACCAAGAATACACCCTGACCGCTCTACCTCAACGCCGACCTCCGATCCCTTGATCCCTATTCCTCAGCGACACACCTCAGCCCTCAACTCATGTGTACGCTCCGAACACTTATGTTTGCTTGTAATATGCTCTTTTACTCTGTATTTGACTTCTCCACATCCTGTTGTAAAGCGCTCCGATACCTTCGGGTCTGGCCAGTGCTATAGAAAACTCCTAAAATAAATAAATAAAATCAAAGGCGAGAGAGGCCTCTGAAGCCTTCGGCCTTGATATGCTGATTTACTAGCCTTCCTGCAGGAGGAAGAGGTGTAAACACCTCCCTCTAGAGCAGGTATTGCTTCGTTTCTGACCTCTGAGACCGTGACACTCAACTCCTAGGGGGTCAGAAACTAGTTTGTGGTGACAGGCTGGACTGGACCAGTCAGTCAGCACACCAGAGGGCAAGTAGGGATCAGGGGGTACTTCTAAAAGGTACCTTCAGGGTGCAGGTATTATAAATCCATTTCTGGAATCAGTTTGGGTTTTTTAATAGGAGGTGTTTGATACCAAACCACCATATGTTTCAGTGAAGCCATTATGTAGCTGGGAAACTCGTTTTGATTAGTGCTAGTACATACCTTAAGATTGCTTCCCTGCTCGCTTGCACTGCCATTAATGGAATTGGCCAGCACAGGTGCATATCTGCTCATGCAGATATGTCCTCGCGTGTAATATAGAGGATAGTTCTTACTTCTCTGAGGATGTAGAGATGCTTTACCTTTTCCCTAGAACTCCTATCTCTGTAGGGATATGGAAACTCTCTACCAATTCTTTAGTTCTCTTATTTGCTGTGGTAATTAGAGGTGTTCTGCCTACTCTGTCCTGCTTACCTCTCTTGCAAAAAGGACCTCAGTACATACTGTGTCTCACTTCTCAGGGCAAAAGCTTAGGTATAGCCTCGATTCTAGAGTCTATTTAAACATGCCTCAGATTTAGAGGGGCACATCTCAGACCCTACTGAGGAGAACAAACCGGCTTTCTTCACGTAAGCAGGGACCCATGTCGCACTATCATCCTTTCCTCATTGGCTGCCTTCTACTTCCAAAGTTGCAAAAAACACAGTTGATGGACAGAATGTAGAACAATGTCATACATTCATCCCAGTACAAGGATCTGGGCCTAAATCCATCGTTTTTTTGCACTCCACACCACCCTGGGTTAGACACTGGCTATATGCAAATCAGCTCTGACCCTGTGCCTCATGGGAACAGTCCAGTCAGAACTACCAAGCCAGGTCTTTCCCAGACCGGAATCAAGCATCCAAGGACCGGTTTCTGGCTATCAGCCTTCATCAGCCTGGATAGCTTGACTCCAGTGGTGTGGAGAGCCTGGGACTCACGTCTGAGCATACCCAGCCCACTCGGGGTGAAAATTGCAAAAAACACAGTTGATGGACAGAATGTAGAACAATGTCATACATTCATCCCAGTACAAGGATCTGGGCCCAAATCCATCGTTTTTTTGCACTCCACACCACCCTGGGTTAGACACTGGCTATATGCAAATCAGCTCTGACCCTGTGCCTCATGGGAACAGTCCAGTCCGAACTACAAAGCCATGTCTTTCCCAGACCGGAATCAAGCATCCAAGGACCGGTTTCTGGCTATCAGCCTTCCTCAGCCTGCATAGCTTGACTCCAGTGGTGTGGAGAGCCTGGGACTCACGTCTGAGCATACCCAGCCCACTCGGGGTGAAAATTGCAAAAAACACAGTTGATGGACAGAATGTAGAACAATGTCATACATTCATCCCAGTACAAGGATCTGGGCCTAAATCTATCATTGTTTTGCACTCCACACCACCCTGGGTTAGATTTAGAGGGGCACATCTCAGACCCTACTGAGGAGAACAAACCGGCTTTCTTCACGTAAGCAGGGACCCATGTCGCACTATCATCCTTTCCTCATTGGCTGCCTTCTACTTCCAAAGGCCAACCATATTTTAGCTCTCAGAAGATAGTCCTTCCTCTGCCCCTAGGAGGGACACACTACAACTGAGTGAGCTGTCTTTCACTTACCAATAGGTGGGGTCCATATACGTTTTAGTGGGCTGCTATTTTGCTTTATTTTCTGAGTACTGTTTTGCATCTGCCTCTGGTTGAGTCCTTAAAAGGTACTCTTCGAGAATTCCTACTGCTGAGGGGAGTGCAACCAACCTCACTTGCTCCTCAACCCATCTATAGTGCCCACAAAGCTCTCAGAGGTCTGCAAATCTTCCTCCCGGAGTGGAGGCCTTAAACCTTTATTGGATCACAGCCCTTCCACTTCTATCTGTTCCAAAACAAGCGACATATCAGGAGCTAGTTTCTTCTCCTCAAGATACATATCCCAAAAATAGGAACCACCATTTTCACTCTTGCCAATGCTATATTAGGACATTCTATTTTTACTAGCTCCTCACCTTCTTTAACAATTCTTTTGCTCTAAACTTGTATTTGTACTATCTTTCCACTTCATCGTACCTCAGCCCCCTTATCACGTTTACTTCCTACACTGACTCAGTGGACCACTATATGACTGTCAACCAATCCTACCTCACAGACTTTTGACATAGTGGCTCCCCTTAAACCCTCATGAGATTGACAACATAGTGAGAAGGCTGGAGGGCTCAAAAGTAAGGTGAAGTTATTAAAGAAAAACTAGAATCGTTGAAAGACAGTCAAGAAAAGCATACAACCACAAAGTAAAAACCCTGCAACAGCACAGACCTTATAAAACAACTATGAAGGATGCCAAAATGTTTCACAAATCAGCAGATTCTAGAAGCACCATGACAAACTAAAAGAACACTTCAAAGTAATTTCATAACTTCCTGGTAGGACTGCAAGCTCTGAAAAACAATGTCAAAGGAAATAAGGATTACCAGCAATTGTCATGAATTTTGAAGGGAGAGAGAGAGAAAAGGCGAGAGAGAGAAAAAAAGAGAGAAAGAGAAAAAAAAAAGAGAAAGGAAAAAAGAGAGAGAAAAAAAAGAGAAAGAGGAAAAAAAAGAGAGAAAGGGAAAAAGGGAGAGAGAGAGAGAAAAAAAACTGTGATTCTACCTCTTTCACATTCTCCACATCTCATGGAATGCTGCACTGCATCATACCAACGATGACATGGCTGGAGAGCACTTCCAATCCTAAAGGATAACACTACTATATGTCTCACATAGGCAACCCTCAACACAATCTTTCAACCCCGCATAACAAAGTATATATAATTGCATAGAACTTTAGCCTTGCAAAATGAAAGCCAATAACACACTCACCTCTCCACCACTAGCAGGGCATGCGGAGTCCACCTTGGCCTTCACTGCCTGCTTAGGGGCACATTTCAGTGCTTCCAGAGCAGAACGGAAGTTGTCTGGCTCCTCCTCCTTTTTCACCTTTTTCACACTGTCGGGTACCTTGGCTTTGGTGGCAGTCTTCCGCTTGGGTGGCATGGTTTCGGACTGGAGAAGGAGGCTGACCTGTCACAAGCACAAATGGGAGGTTTTGGTCAGGGAAGGCCCAAATATAAAGAAAAGATTCTCAATGCCCAGATATCAATTACACTGCTGAATCGAAATTTGCCTAGCTTACGTAACGGTAAGTTTCAATTCTATTAAGGACACGGAGGCGAGGATTATGCTTTATTCTTCCTTCGCTTTATTACAAATAGAAAAACACAGCAACCTTAGAAAAGCTCAAAATCCATGTCCAAACTGCAGGAAAACTTGGAAACAAACAGCTTTTAAAGTTTGTAAATCCAGGACAAACTACAGCTCCCATGAGCCTTCCAACATTAGTCCTTCTATTATGTCCAGTCCAGGTACTAAAGCCAGTCCCCTCTCAACCTTCTTCCTCTTTCTTCGCGCTGGTTACGCACACTCCTCATTGGTCCCGGTCGGAGCCGTCATTTCCTAGCGGAAAAAAACGACAACGTAAGAGAAGCACCGAGAACATCACTGACAGCACGCAAGTTGAGAACATCATCAAGACTGGCATTAGAACATGCACCACGCAAAGATGGAAAACAGTTTACTTACTGAGATACGGGTGGGTTCGCAACGCCGAACTCCAGGGTGGGATAATCCTCGCCTCCGTGTCCTTAATAGAATTGAAACTTACCGTTACGTAAGCTAGGCAAATTTCGATTCTATGTCAGGACCGGAGGCTTCGGATTATGCTAGTTCAAAGCTTACTCACCACCAAATGAGCCAAATCCACCACCGGTTTAAAATAAAACCTTGTAAACGTGGAATCAGAGAACCAATCTGCTGTTCGCATCAAATCCTCTAAACGAGCTCCCACTGAACGCCTTAGAAGCCATGGCCCCCCTGGCTGAGTGAGCTCCAAAACGTTTAGTATCAATGCCTGCCTCTTGCATGTCCCAACGCACCCACCTTGCAATAGTGGGGGAAGAGACTGCTCTGTGTGGTTTCCGCAGGGCAATTAGCAATTGTTGTTCGCCCGGAGGGCAGATGTACAACGTCATGTCTTCATAAGCCTTCAAACATTGCATGGCGCACAACTTGGGAGTGTCCACAAAAGCCGGGTACGAATAGTACGTGACGCCGACCTTGTGCGACGACCCACTGTAAAAGCGACCCCCGTCAGGGGAAAAAGACTCGCGCCGAAATGTCCAAGGCGCACACATCCGACACACGCCGGCAAGAAACCAAACGCAAAAGCACAGCCAACGTAGCTGAAAGTTCCATTAAAGATAAATAAGCGGTAGCCTGCCAGGACAAAAAAATAGGTTCAGGACCACAATGACGTCCCAAAGAACCGAATACCGAGGCTCCGGTGGTAAAGAGAGACGAACGCCTCGCGAGGGCCTGCAAACGCAAGGGCGTTCCCCCACAGGAGAACCCTCCACAGGCCGGTGTCCCGTTGAGACTGCGGAACGCATAGCCTTAATCGTCCTATTAGCCAGGCGCTTAGTTGCTAATTCGGCTAAAAAATTTAAGATGGAAACGAGGTCTGCGACCACGGGATCCAAGTCCCTTCGAATACACCAACGCCGCCACTTAAGCTAAGCGGGTTTGTATCGATTCGCCGTACTGTCGGCTCAGGCTTTGGATAGCGGGCTCTCAGCCGAACCCGAAAGGCCCGGGAACGACCAACGTCTCCGGAAAGTCTCCATGCCATGAGGCGGAGAGAGAGCCCTGAATGACGACGGGATGTGGCTCCCGATTCCGGATTGAGCAAGAGATGAGGAAAACAGGGGAAGTAGGATTGGAAAAATCCCAAGAAAAAGTCCAGAAAATCGTCAAACCAGACATGAGACTGCCAGAGCGGCGTAATCAACACCATCTCTACCTCCTGACGGCGAACCTGGGCCGCCGTCCTCACCACCATTGAGAACGGAGGGAGCGCAAAGGGCGTCTCCCGACTCCAATCCTGGAGGAAAGCATCCATGGTTACTGCCAGAGGGTCCGGTCTCCAACTGAAAATCTTGGGAGTTGGTGGCACAGCCAGGACGCAAACAGAGCCACCGAAAACGGACCCCACCGGGTACTCAGCCATTGGAAAAAACTGGGACGTCCAGCATCCGCCGACTGGCATCCTTTAGGCAGCGGGAGAGCCAGTCCGTCACCTGAGTGGCTCGGCCCGGCAAGGAGACTGCCGCCACCGATATGTGACGTGCAAGGCAATAGTCCCAGAACTCCCTTGCCAAATCCGCCAGAGCTCGGGAGCGAGGTCCACCCAGGTGATCGACGTACCGGACCACCGAGACGTTGTCCATTACCAAGAGGACGCAGGACATCACTGAATACTTGGCTCAACCTCGGATCGCAAGAGACCCTGCTAAGAGCCCCAAACAGTTTACATGTAGCCTTTGTTCGTCGAAGGCCCATGCGCCGCCTGTGGAGAACTCCCCGCAGCGGGTACCCCAACCTGACCTGCCGGCATCGGATCCCATCACTAGGACCGGGACCGACCCGAAGGTCGCCTGGCCACTCCTAGCCGCCATATGTGAGAACCACCAAGACACCTCCACCGTCACGTCCTCCGAGAGGGCGCATCTGGTCGTAGGACATGTCCCTTCGGAGGTGTCGGGCTTGGAGGCGCTGGAGCGCTCTGTAGTGCAACGGTCCTGGGAAAAACGCCTGAATGGCGGATGACAGAAGTCCGATCCTTCGAAACCTTCCGCCGTAACGTATGTTTGATCCGGGCTATCTCCCTGGAGGGAAGACTGAGAGAGGCCCCGACTGAGTCTATGACAACAACTTAGGGACGTAATGTCCTGACACGGAACCAGAAACGACGTGGATTCGTTGATGACGAAAACCCCGCCTGTGGAGAAGCAGAACCGCTTGCTGAAGGTGACCAGCCAAGGCCATTGGACACTGGGCCATCAAAAGGATGTCGGTAAGGTAAGTGATCATCCGAATACCTTGTCCCCGCAGGAACTCCATCGTGAAGCACTAAGGGCCGAGGAAAAAATACCGAAGGGAAGGGAGGTGAACTCGAACACACAGTTCCAGCAAAACTGAAGGAACGCCAATGTGGAGGATGGATGGGCCCCACCAAATAGGCGTCCGCCAGAGCCAGGCACACCACCCAATCCCGTGGGAGGAATACATCCCGAAGGAGATGAAGTCCCTCCATCCTGAAGTGTCGGTAGATCAACCAACCGCTGAACCCTTTGAGGTGGAACACCGGACGTACGCCGCCATCCGTCTTGTCCACTAAGAAGATATTGCTGAGAAAAAACCCATCGGGATGCCGCGTTGATAGGCGGATGGCCCCTTTCCAGAGTAACTCCGAGACCTCCCCGTCTATCAAGCGCGCGCCGGGCTCGGAAAACACTATCGGCCGCGGGCTGAAGTCTGAAAAAGGCTGGTCGTAGAAGTCTACGCGGAAACCCCTCACGGCTTGCAAACCCAGGCGCCTGCCGTAAGCGACGCCCACTCCTCGCAAAAAGGCCGCTAACCTGCCCTTCATGAGAAACCGGTTTGAAGACAGGATACTTACCGTGGGAATTGTTGGGTCCAGGGGTCTAGCGGTATCCTCGACCGCTTAAGCGGTGGCCTCTCGTGGGGTAAAAAATTACCGAAGTTCGCTGAGGTCCGGTACCGGCCCCAGCCGGAGCCTCGCCCCCTACCGGAGGCTTGCTGCCCTGCTTGGCCGAGTACATTAAGGAAAGGCTCCCCAAGGGGCCGCCCTGCGCCACCGACCCCGCTTCCAAAGAAGCCAAAGCACATAACCTCGGGTCCAGCTTAATAAGCAAAGACCTCCGCCGGTCGGAAAAAAAGGATCACTCTCTGAGCCCAGTTAGACAAACTCAGGGGAAACAACCGTGCCATTGGCGTACGCCTCCTCCGCCATGTTGAGGATCCCCGTTGCGACCCAACCGCGCCAATTTGTCATAGCACGACCGGCAGGAGCGGTCAATATCCTTTCGCGAGAAAGGTGGCCATCTTGCGCCGAACACTGGCGTCAGAGCCACCTACCCTCCAAAGTCTTACGCAGGCGACCTGCCACGGACCACGCCACCGTGTCCACCGGTGCCCAGGCGGCGGGCCGCGGATGTCCAATCTCACCCGGGACCAACATGCCGGACCCGTCTCGGGGTAACGCAGCGGTCAAGCTCGAGGGCGCCAAGAGCGCACTGACTCCCCAGCGTCACCGTGTCAGGGGAGACCGGCCCTGGGGACGGGGGGTGCGGTCTCCAAACCCGCTGCAGGCTCAGGGCCCGAGAGTGGCGCAGGGGGACCAGTTCGGCGCATTCCCGACAATGCGCGCAGACAGGCGATCCTCCATGGGACCCACCACCTCAGTCGCACAGCGACATATGCAGCTATTGACCGCTTGAGAAAATCTCTCATCCTGCAAATAGTAGATAAACAAATGACCATCTCGCATGTGAAGCTGTTGACTGCTTGCTAAAATTTCACATCTCGTAAATCTGAGATAAACAAATAACCATCTTGTAAATGGGAGACAGATAAATAACCATCAAAATAATAAATAAATAAATAAACATCACAATAAACATCAAAATAAACATCAAAATAACCATCTTGTTCCATGGCTGCAAAGCAGGGAAGGGCAACCTATAGCAAAAACAGCCCTGTGAACCGTACCCCCCTGACAGAGGGTGTTAAACAACCAGAATATGGGCAGGCCACTTAGACTGCAATTACGTTTTGGGCCAATAACCTGGCAAGGTAGGGCTGCACGAAACCCCCCCAACGCGCTGGCCCTCCACACAGGGACCGGGCCTAACCACCCCAAATGCGCGTTGCACCACACAGAAATAAGTAAATAAACGTGCACTCGCCTACCGGCGTCACCGCGGTCTCAGCCGCCAATACAGACCCCGTAGGGCGTCAGTGATATGAAGACAGGGCCAGATACAGACCCGGAGCACCGGGCGTAGAGGGGGTGGAGAGGGCAAAGCTCTGAGCCCGACCGGCTCCTCAGCGCGGCCCCCCAGCAGGAAGGGAAGCGCGCCGAGGAGCAGGCGAGACGACCGAGCGCCCTCTGGCGGGCGCCTCAATCACCGCACCGCCGCTGGGGCAAACGTCGCGAAAGGAGCGAGAGCGCTCCCGCGACAGGGCTCTGTAGGGAGGGAAATGACACAAGAATCGTCAACAGAGCCCAACACACCCCCGTCGAACTGCCGAAGGGAAATACATCGCCCCAGGCCCCAAATCAAGAAATAGGGAAAAACACTTAACTGACTGCTGCGTGAGCAGCGAAGAAAGAGGAAGAAGGTTGAGAGGGGACTGGCTTTAGTACCTGGACTGGACATAATAGAAGGACTAATGTTGGAAGGCTCATGGGAGCTGTAGTTTGTCCTGGATTTACAAACTTTAAAAGCTGTTTGTTTCCAAGTTTTCCTGCAGTTTGGACATGGATTTTGAGCTTTTCTAAGGCTGCTGTGTTTTTCTATTTGTAATAAAGCGAAGGAAGAATAAAGCATAATCCGAAGCCTCCGGTCCTGACATAGAATCTTCAAATTAAAGAGTAAAACTACAGCAGAGGGGATGAAAGAAGTGGAACACAACCAGAATGCAGTACCTGCAGGCAGGTTCAAACAGGTCCCCGGTCAGTATGTCAAAGTGATAAAAGAATGAGATGAAAGGACGAGATGACCCCACCTGAAAACGACACTCACCATTATCTGGCGCATACTTTAGCAGTTCCCAGCAAAGTTTCAAATTCCACTTTCAGTGTATGTTCCCACAGACAACCCCACACTATCAAATGGTAGTACTGTTTCTGGACTCCTGGTGATGGCTTTTTATTTTTAGGTATAAAACAGATAAGGCCAGCCAGACTCATCCGGTCTGCCACTACCCGCCTCTTGTTATCTTTTAAGACCCAATGTGACCCTGTTTTATCTTCCTTACACATTAGCAGGCCCGTAGCCACAGAGGGGCGGGGCCAGCAGTGCCCAGCACCCCCATCTTGATGCTTGCCCCCCCCCCAAATGTCTTTGGGAGTATGCAATTGAAAAGGAGATTTTGAAAGAAATGCTTTGTACAATCCACACATTTTTTGTCTTGGGAGAAACACAGAATGTGAGCTTAAGTGTGCTCCAGTTAAGGATAATTATTTCTTAAGAAAAATACTTAGCATTCTTGTTATGACAATGATGAATCCAACTTCCTCTTCCCTTTAACCACTCCAATGTCAGAACGTGACGATGTGTGTTTCAATAAGTGGCTGTAAATTGTACAATTCTCAAGTAGAACACATGCAACCTGGACTAGAGTAAAAGTAGGAAGTCCATATTGGTATTGCATCTGGAAATTAAAATGCAGGTGTGTTTCTGGGAACTGCAGATTAGAATTAAAAACGCAAAGCAGTGCTACATTAAATATAAATTAACCTAGAAACAAGATAAATGAAAGCATTAAAACAATCGTAGTTTGGGACACAATGTTAGAATTCATAAAATGTAAATTAGAATTTGGAAAAAGAATTGTATTGAATTATACTGTTTTTTTACGTAGCAAGGAGCCTGTCCCTCGCAAGGTCTAAATCACATTTCTGGATAGTCTGGTTTCATTATTTACATACTGCTCCATACCAGTGACAAAGATATTGAAGCACGCAATTTGTATCAGCTGCTTGGTGCATGGATGAAAGGGTGGTTTGACCTTTATTGGACATGTTAGGTGAAGAGTGTGAGGTATAATAGTAGAGGATGTGATGAAGAAGCGAGTCTCGGCATGAGCTCAACATCCTGTGACTCCGGGAAAATCACAGCCTCTCTGTGTCTAAAATAAATAAATGTGACATTGTTTAAAGCAACTGGTGCTCTTGTAAAGCACTCCAATATCTTCGGGTTGAGTTTGCGAGATATCAAACTGTAAAAATGTAAGAATATGAAAAAATGTATTCAAATATGATGACATAGTGGGCACACGTCACATGGAGTTTAGCTGCACAAAAGTGTTGCAGAGGGTGTAAGAAACACTCAGCATGCACTCCAGATGTAACCCACTGTTCATGTCCATCAGAATGGACATGGAATACAGCGCTGACCAACTACCAACCAGAGACCATACGTTTAATGGAGGCATTGTTAAATCACAAGTAGTATTAATAATAGGATGAAGTTTTCCCTGCCATACATTATAAAGATATCGCAAGTCACCGAGGAGTTCCCAGACTATATAGAGGAGCAAAGCCGAACGACAAGTATAACATCCCCCTTCCTGCAACCATCTTAAAACCTTGGACCTAGGTATTCAAAGATGTTACAAAATGCAGCACAGCAACCACGTTTGCTGCACTGTGACGCGTGACAAGGAAAGAGAAGACAAGCACCACATCTACAGAAATATGGGACTCTCCTCCGCTCTTCCTAGTGGCAATGCACTATCAGGCTGCTGAGTGCCACGCACACACATTTCTGTCATTTTGCAAGGGCATCTGCATGAGTCTTGATTATGTTTTGTACTGGAAGGGCACCTTTTCAGTACAAAATACTATGCATAGATTAACTTTAAAACTTGTCCCACTTCGGATGTATGCTGTGCAGTGCAGCATACATGCAACGTGGGAAACGTTAGGAGAAATAAAAGCATTTCTCCTTTTAATGCCCGGTTCAAAGCGGCATTATTCTTGGCACAAAACCCAACCTACTATTGTAATTAAATAGGGTTTGACCATAAAAAAAAAAATGGGTGGTTGCATGAGAACACTCATATACAACCCATGCAAAAACCCATTTGCAGTGCAACACATGCCAAGGAGGAACAGTTAGGTGAAATAAAATAATGTCTCCTTTTTAACACCTGCAGCCCATGCAACACCCCCTTTGCAGAGTAATGCAAAACTAAGGGCTTCTAGGCATTTCTTTTAGGGAACTAAAGTTTTGTGCTGGAATATAAATTTAAAAAGAAATGGCACAGGTTTGTGTCACTTTTGTGACACAAAAGCAGCACAAAATGTTTGGTTATCTGGGCCTTGGTGTCTTTCTCTTTCATGTTCAATACAGATAAGTATGAAAGCAGAATCTGTAGTGTGAAATTAAGCACACCAAATTCACATACTAATTTTTTTCTAAAATATAATAGAATCAGTTTATTGAAAGTCAGGTTAAAAAGGCTGCTGATCAGATTGTGTAGAAATTTGTAGAGATTCTAACTTTCTTGCAATGACCGACAGTGTGGAAAAAAATAAACACCTTTGCATGAATATCTCCTCATTGCAGTTCACCTTTTCTTTTTAGAAAAATATATCAATCGGAATAGCCAGCTCCCAATTTCATTTGTTAAACTGCCTTTTATACTGGCTGCTGGCAGCAGGCATTCTAATGTCTGAACTCAACTGTAGTAACGTATATAGTTGAGCAGCTATGTTGTTTATTTATTATAGACTAGCAGCCCGCCCCGGCGTTGCCCGGGGCAGAAGGGGGCTGGGGGCAGCATTTTAAGGCTCTGTGCACTCCCGCCCGCACCGACATTGCCCAGACCGCATCCCTCCCGCCGCCGCCCCCCCGCCGCCCGCCCCGACATTGCCCAGCCCGCCTCGACATTGCCCCGCCCGCCTCCCGCCTCGATCCTCCCGCCCGCCTCCCGTCGCCCGCCTCCAGCCTGCCTTTGCCTTACCCCTCCGCAACAGACTTCACCGCCACTCCTCGCCGCTCTTTGCCTTACCTGAGCCGCCGCACACTCCGGACTCCACCGCCACTCCTCGCCGCACGCCACCGCTCCTCCCCGCATATCGTCATTACGTCTAGGTCGCGGTCAGCACTACGTCGCGGCCGGCGCTTGTTTTACGGGACTACTTTCTTTACAAAATTTAATTTTTTAATTTACATTTTTTTTTTTTTTATTTAATGTCGCCTATGTCCATCTACACACCCTGAGGATTCCAACAATGTATTGGGTGTGTGGATTGGCGCTGTGGTTCCCGAGTTTACCTGGCCAAAAGGTGCAAGTTCTCTCTTTATAATAGTAGTATAGATGACTAGATGTGTCCCAACTCAATGGTTATAAAGAAATGTGGTATGGGCATTTATACAGGGATCGGAGGTATCAGCGTAGTATATGAAGTCTGTCTAGCAGCAACAGGGAGAAACAGAAGAAAAACTAATTGGAGGTGCTGTTAATAGATAAAAAAAATTGATGTATAATGTTCACCCAGTAGAAACAAATGAGTAATCCATTGGAGGGATTGCTAAACTACAGAGGAGTCTATCCATGTGTGACATGGAATCAACCACCAAAACAGTAGTGTATGGAGTTCACCCAGGGTGAAGTGGGGAGGGACTTCGAGATTAGGAGAACAGAAATGGAAGGGAACCAAACACTGGTTGAATCCCTCGCATCTATCAGGCACAAACAGGGAACACACCACAGACAGACAAGTTTACCCTTCTTCCATTTAGTTGAATTCAGAGATGGACACACTGATGGGAGAGATAAAATAAGTGAGCTGGGCAACATTTACCAGTGGGAGGAAGGAAGGGCTGGTCTGCAGCAGGCTCAAGTACTTCACCGGCAAGTCAATAGAATAAGAGAACAGAGATGGAAAGGAACCAAACCCTGGCTGAAGCCCTCGCATGTATCAGGCCCAAACAGGGACCACACCACACCACATACAAACAAATGTATTCTTCTTCCATTTAGTTGAATGCGGAGATGGACACGTTGATGGGAGAGATAAAATAAGTGAGCTGACCATTATTCACCAGGGGGAGGGAGGAAGGAAGGGCTGGCCTGCAGCAGGCTCAACTACTTCACCTGCAGGTTAATAGAAATATTAAGAGACCAGCGCTCAAGTTGGAGGTAGTCAGCGTAAGGATGGGAGGTAACAAGGGGCTACAGGGTATGAACATAACCCATTAACTTGAACACAATGCTATACACATGGATGGAAAAACAACACAAAGCAGAAGAGGAAACATGTAAAACTTAAAGTACTGTAGATGCACAATCGCAACAAATGGATCCCTTTAAACATTCTGATTTTCTCTAATGTAAGTGGGGTACCTAAGCCCACTCACACAACACCAAGAATTTTGTCATCATTTTACACCATACAACTACATCTATAAAAACTCCCACATAATCCGTAGGTCGCAGCACGCCCCTTTCCCCAGCCTAATAGGATGGACCCCATCATGAAGCATGCCAGCAAGGGGCAACTGTGTTTTTTTCACCTTGTGGAGATCTAGTTCTTAGGAAACAGATTGGCTTCTTCTGTTTTTGGTACGTATTGGTAGGAGGACGAGCCATTGTGTCCCTCTGTCGCCCTTTTATTTTTGATAATTCAATATTATTTTGACAACAATAGACAAGGTCTCCAATCTTATTTTGTCCTTATGGAGATGTGGCCTCCAGACCAAGACAATATTGCCTGTGAGGCCTTTTCTTGGGATACTTAGGCAGTCAGTATTTACTTGACAATGTCCTGCCTGGTGCACCTACCACTTTGATGCTGGAAAAAAGGTACAATTTCTCTACAACTTGATAACCCAATTTCTCTCTAGGGCATTTTACTCTCTCTAGCCAGTGAGGCAAACAGTCGAGATAGAAGGTAGTAGAAACTCAGATACCGTATGGCATAGTAAATAACACTCAATACCCGATCAACGCCTTAACTGCAAAGAACAGAAATGTTAAAAAGCCGATACACAAAGAAAACAAGAAGGTGCCTTTCAATCTCTTCACAAGTCACAGCAACAAAGCTTAGTACAGGTTTCACAGGTTTAGGACTGCAGGGAAAGTAACAACACAGCACTGGGTCCAGTTCTGTTGAGAGGTCTTCTCCTACACACCTGTTCAGGCCTCCTTGATGTTTAGATGATCTAACAAGTACTGTTCAAGGAGGCCTAAACATATCATTTTGACATAACGAAGACAGGAAGTCAGAAATGGTCAGAGGTATACATTATTTGAAAATTAAATTAGAACATTGGAATGTTGGGAGCTCCATTGAAAACAATGGAGTGCTCTGGGCTTATAATGGCTGGTATAAGCCTAGAGCTCCATCATTCCAATGTTTCTTTGTTCACAGCTCTGGCTGTGAACAAAGGCTTCAGGGAGCCTGAGGGGATTTAAATCCCCTCACACTTCCAAAGGGGTTTGTTTTTTTGTTAGAACATTCTGTCATCTAGTGACAGAATGTTCTAATAGCCTTATAGCCCTTCGTAGATCGGCTATACCGCTATTAAAGTCCCTCTCCCTTGTTAAAGGCCCTCGCCTTCGGCTCGGGGCCTTTAACGCTGGAGAGGGCCTTTAATAGCCGGTATAGCCCTCTACGGCGGGCTATAAGGCTATAATAGTACTCCGATCGTAGTTTATAGCATCTTTCTGATATTCTCCAGTTTTCCAAGCAATGAATTACTGGTTTCAAGATTGTAGGTGAGAGTTGGCATTTGCTAAGGCTGCTTTGGCAATGGGCACACAAAGGAAGCAGGTGCGAATGTTATTCCGGCAAGGAAAAACCGAGCTCGACTTTCCCCTACCCATAAACGAATCAGTTTCCAGCGTGGGCATCCTTAGAATAAGTGTGTACCAGTTGGTACCTCAAAGATGGGGAAGGGTAAAATATACATACACACACACAAACATACACACCCCTCAGGACTGCAGGTACAGTGGCTGGTGCCCATGAAATATGAATTTGCAGTCATCCTGCAAGAGGCAGTACGGTCTAGGGTGAGGGGCCTTACTCCGGAGCAATGGTACACTTTCTTCATAAGAGCACATTTAGGCCGATAGCAAAGAAAGTAAAAAGAAGAGGGGGCACCTCCAACCGACTTGGGTGATTGTGGAATGGAACAAACAAGCATTGTCAAAGTCAACATGTCTTGCCTTTTCAGCATACTTATTGCCTTTCCCGATGTATTTTGTCAATGCCATTCAGCATCAGCAAAAGAGAACATCAGTATGCAGAGCTGCTAAAATGTTCCAGCTTATTGGAAACATCATTTCAACAACTTATCGGAAGCCGTCAGATACAGCTGCACAATCCGGATCCAAGATTAGTCTACCCATTTAGGATTTTATTCTGTGATCAGCAGTTTACATACACCTACACATCTCTTATTGCTACGCCTAGCAACTACTGCGTCTGCAAGTTGGACAGACCAAAAAGGAAAGGGGGTGGAATAGCAATTATATATAAAGACCATTTTAAAATAACTACAACAGAGTTAAAATTACATCGAGTGCGAGGCACTCCTCTTTACTATAGGCCTCTCAGGCAGATCATCATTTAAAGGCATATTAATCTACCGCCCTCCAGGATCCAGATCCAAATTCCTCTCGTCTCTAGATAACATCATCGAGGCTTCAGTAGGATCACCTCACTTCACCATCTTGGGTGACTTTAATTTTCACCTAGAAGCCTCAGATGATCCTGATACTGTAACTCTAATTAATGACCTAGAGGCAGCTGGTCTCCTACAAATTGTTAAACAGCCCACACATAAAGCAGGACACACACTGGACGGACTTTTCACTAGTAACTCAAAGATTGCCATCACCAAGGTCATCCCTCTAGTTTGGACAGATCATGCGGCCTTATGGTTTTCTATCCCAACCAACTCTAACAACCCCCCCGTCTACACCTTTTACACCTACGAATTTTAGAGATTGGAAAAACATTAATCTGGACCTTCTCATACAGATAATGCGAGATAGCCCAATGCCAAATGAACAGGATCCCGTAGCAGCCTCCGCTAATTACATGAACAATCTAAAGGCAGCCTGCAACAAGCTAGCACCTAGCAAAATCTTTCACCGAACTAGAAAACTCCCTTCCGCTCCTTGGTTCACCGAATCACTCCGACTACAGAGACAATACTGCAGGAATCTAGAAAGGCAGTGGCGTCGCCATTTCAATCCCTGCGAAAAGATCACATACAAAAATGCTTTATCAAACTACAAAAAACTTATAATAGCAGAGAAAACCACTTACTACACCAACCAAATCAATCAGGCCACAAACAATATAGGTAAACTATTTCAGGTGGTCAGCTACCTATCCAACCCCCTTGCACCTCGCCCAGAAGGATCACAAGCTCTTTCAGATGCCTTGGCCAATTTCTTTGAAGATAAAGTTAGAGCTATTTTCACTACTTTCTCCCCGGACCCGTCACTCACTTCCACTCCGCAATCTACCGCCGAAATTGTCCCAGTTTTTTCAATTTTTGAAGCCACCACGCAAGAACTCATCCAACCCTTAATAGCCCGAACCAAATCGGGTTCACCTTTTGATCCTTGCCCTCCGGGCATTTTTAATCTCATCTCTGAAGCCATTGCCCCGTCACTATCCACCATCTGTAATGCAATGTTTACAACGGGCATTTACCCTTCTGTCTGGAAGGAAGCTACCATTAAACCTCTTTTAAAACAAGCATTTGCAATGCATAAGGTCTCGCATTAGGAAAGTTTGAGCTATTGGTATTGTAAATGACACATTTTTAGGTCTCGCCCTGGAATTCGCATCCAAAGGATGCGTCCAGGGTCGGAGACTTATAGCGAGCTGACACGGGGGAATGACGGACAAAAATCTGTCACGCGCTTCTCCCCGGCTGGATTCAGCTGCTTGCACGCGCACCAACATTCACGCATGCGCACATCACAGGCACACGCATACACAGCACTCACGCATGCGCACATACACACGCGCTGCTTACTTTCACTTTGCAACCCCCCGGATTTTTTTACACACGCACGCATGCATGCATACATACATACACACACACAGACACACGCGCACGCACAGGCACACACGCACACACAGGCACACAGACAGACACACACGCGCGCGCGCGCACATGTCCCCTCCCCCCCTCACACCCCACTCACCGAGTTCTTTTAGTGTCCCCCTCTCTCCTTCGGCACGCAGCGGGTCATCCTAGTAGCAGGCGGGGCTCTCCACGAGCACAGGAGCCCCGCTAGCTGACACGCAAATCTTCCGGCAATCTTCCGGCTCACGGGCACAGGAGCGCGGGGTAGGCTCCCGTCTGCTTCCTGTCTTTTTGCGGCCCCGCCCCCGTCCCAACACAGGTTGCCTGGCTTCCTGTTCGAGCCGGGCTGCGGCGGTGAGTTTTTGCATGTTCTACAACTTTAAATTGTATGTCTATATAGTCAATTAAAATGATAAATAAGTCCACAAAGCTAAGTAGTCACATATATAGGCTTCTAATGTATAAACGGTCTTGACTTGTTTATGCCATGATGCGATGCCCACTCATAGGTCGCCACCCAGCTGGATGAGACAGCGTAACCGCCATTGGCTGAAGAAAACTGTAAAACGCAAGGCGATTGGTTACTATGGTTCAGCTGATGTTTTGGAAGTTCGACTTAAAGCTCGTACAGCCCTTCCTTCTGCAGAGCGCTACTACTGGCTGGTGTGGCGATAAGTAAAAGAAACTGCAGTAAAACACCTCGCAGCGCCGCGGTTAGACATGTAAGCGGTGGTGTGATATCCAAATCTTATTTGTTTGCCACTAGATGATCGTGAGGAAATCTCCTTCTCTTATTCTGCCTCCCTTTTCCTCCGGCCACAACCGGTGTCACGTGGATGCAGACTGAAACCTAGTACCCGTAGCATCATAAGTGTATGCTTAAGGCTTGGGAACCGGAAAGCAGATTGGGGTGGACTCCGGGGCCGGCCACCTCGGGGAGAGGATGGAGCCGCTGCAGAGGAATGGCTACCAGGGGCACGGCCGGTACGTGCTGGCAGTGGACGTGGGCAGCACCGTCCTCAAATGTCACGTCTACGACAAGGCGGCGGCGGTCAGGGGAGCCGGCAGCAAGAAGGTGACTGTGGGGAAAGAAAGGGGGTTGTGGGAGAGAAGGAGGGGTGTGTCGGCTGGGAGTGCATGAAAAGACCCGGGCTGTAATAAACAGACAGTGGGACAATGCAGGCTTGCAAGAAGAGGCAGAGAAGGGAATGCAAGAGCGGAGGTTATGCAGAGCTGTCAAGTTTCCTAAGTCTATGCTTCAGTGGGTCACCCGGCCCAAGTTTTTCCTTTGCTTTTTGGGACTTAAAATAGTTCTTTTTATGGAGGGGTAAACCGGACTGCAAGTCCCAGCATGCAAAGGAAATCCTTGAATTGATGACTTACTCACGACCATGGGGAACTCAAGAACTCTGTCTGTGATACATTTCAACTCACCCTCATTTTGGGGGGTGTCCCACACACCGTAGACTCATCTTCACCTTCCAAACGAGCAATGCCTTCCTTGGACTTCAACAGGGTCACAGAAGAACCTCCTCGCCTTCCAACAATGCTTCAATTGAGTTCAATAGGCTCCCCCTCAAAGGACCCCCAATTTACACACACTTAGGATACGCAAAAGCTTAGGGGTGCGGTGCTTTGCCTAAGAATGGTCTGAGACAGAAGCATGTGGGAACGGGCTGCATAAGAGAATGCTTTGTAATGCATTAAAGAGACGAGTGCAGTGCAGAATATCCACTGTAGCACTTGCTCAGTGTGCCATGCAGTGTCCTCGAGAGAGAGAGAGAAAACTAAATAAATACAAATATATATTATATATATATATATATATATATATATATATATATATATATATATATATATATATATATATATATAATATAATCAAGTAGTCAGTGCTATGTAGGTTCTGCAGCTGTTGGAACATTGAGGCATAACGCATACTCCGTGCACTATGATTACTGATAACTGAAGTGTAAAAGTGCACTGGTCCTTTATCACGTAGCAGTGTGAAGTGCAATTGCTGAACTTGGCACACAGCTCAAAAGGTGGTAGATACATAATTAGGTTATGGAGACGTGGCATGCCTATGGTATTTTTTAAACGAGCAATCTTTCTCTATGCATTTTCTGGTTATGTGTCATGAATTATGTGGCAAGTGATACATTATGTGGCAAGCGATGAATTATGTGGCAAGTGATACATTATGTGGCAAGCGATGAATTATGTGGCAAGCGATGAATTATGTGGCAAGCGATGAATTATTTTGCTAGTGATAAATTATGTGGCAAGTGATAAATTATGTGTCATGAATTATGTGGCAAGTGATACATTATGTGGCAAGTGATACATTATTTGGCAAGTGATAAATTATGTGTCATGAATTATGTGGCAAGTGATAAATTATGTGGCAAGCGATGAATTATGTGGCAAGTGATACATTATGTGGCAAGCGATACATTATGTGGCAAGTGATAAATTATGTGTCATGAATTATGTGGCAAGTGATACATTATGTGGCAAGCGATGAATTATGTGGCAAGTGATACATTATGTGGCAAGCGATGAATTATGTGGCAAGTGATACATTATGTGGCAAGCGATGAATTATGTGGCAAGCGATGAATTATGTGGCAAGCGATGAATTATGTGGCAAGTGATAAATTATTTTGCTAGTGATAAATTATGTGGCAAGTGATACATTATGTGTCATGAATTATGTGGCAAGTGATACATTATGTGGCAAGCGATGAATTATGTGGCAAGTGATACATTATGTGGCAAGCGATGAATTATGTGGCAAGTGATACATTATGTGGCAAGTGCTAAATTATGTCATGAATTATGTGGCAAGTGATAAATTATGTGGCAAGCGATGAATTATGTGGCAAGTGATACATTATTTGGCAAGTGATGAATTATGTGGAGGGGAGGGGCTATAATCATGCAGAAGGCGCCATTTTGCTGCTGCATAAGTCATAGGTGGGCTGCATCATTATATGTCAATATGCAACATATTTTATATGTCCCTGTTTATAAAAACAAAACATAACTACTGCAAAAAAAAAATCTTTTATGCAAACAAATTTAAATACTGCATAAATAATTTTAACAACAAATACTTTATATGTAGCTTTTTATGTACATAAGAAAACTATAGCATAAAGCAAAAAACATTGCCATTTACAATAATAATAGCTCAAACTTAAATAATGCGAGACCTATTGCATTGCAAATGCTTGTTTATATATGTGTTGGTTTTGAAAATAGCAAAAATAATAGCTTTGTCATTTACAATGCCAATAGTTATAACTTGTGACACCTATAGCATTTGTAATGCAATATGTGTTGTATTCACGTGACTTAGATGTATTGATATTACAAATAACAATGGCTTTTAATTTTTTTAATAATTAATACTTAAATAAAAGTTATTGTAATTTATAATGGCAATAGCTTAAACTTTTGTAAAATAACTTTTGTGAAGAATATGTTCAGTGTATTTTATTGTGACGAAAATCCAAGAACAGAAGTGAAATACTAACCTCTTTTTGTGACATTTGTAATAAAGCTTGAAACATTGAGAGATCATATTTGAACCAGTTGTTGTTGAATGGTTGCACAGATTGATGCTGTGGTGGCGCTGAGTGATGTTGTGGTGGCGACTAGTGATGCTGTGGCATTCAATGATCTTGTGGTAGCGCATAGTGATGTTGTTGTGCCCCTTAGTGATGCTGTGGTGGTGCTGAGTGATGCTGTGGTGATGCGATAGATAGAGTGAGTGGGATAGATAGATAGAGGGAGGGCGATAGATAGAGTGATGGCGATCAGTATCTAAATAAATAGATAGAGTGAGGGCGATAGATAGATAGCGTGAGGGCGATAGATAGATAGAGTGAGGGCGATAGATAGATAGAGTGAGGGCGATAGATAGATAGAGTGAGGGCGATAGATAGATAGAGTGAGGGCGATAGATAGATAGAGTGAGGGCGATAGATAGATAGAGTGAGGGCGATAGATAGATAGAGTGAGGGCGATAGATAGATAGAGTGAGGGCGATAGATAGATAGAGTGAGGGCGATAGATAGATAGAGTGAGGGCGATAGATAGATAGAGTGAGGGCGATAGATAGATAGAGTGAGGGCGATAGATAGATAGAGTGAGGGCGATAGATAGAGTGAAGGCGATAGATAGAGTGAGGGCGATAGATAGAGTGAGGGCGATAGATAGAGTGAAGGCGATAGATAGAGTGAAGGCGATAGATAGAGTGAAGGCGATAGATAGAGTGAGGGCGATAGATAGATAGATAGTTGTGTGCGTGTTTGTGTGTGTGTGGTGTGTGTTATGCTTTGTTTTGCTATGTTTTGTTATGCTATGCTATGTTTTGTTGTGTTTGGTATGATATGTTTTGTTTTGTTTTGTTATGCTATGTTTTGTTGTGTTTTGTTAAGCTATGCTATGCTTGGTTAGGCTATGCTATGCTAGGTTAGGCTATGCTATGCTTG
The DNA here is from genome assembly GCF_964261635.1 of Lissotriton helveticus. Lineage (NCBI taxonomy): Eukaryota > Metazoa > Chordata > Amphibia > Caudata > Salamandridae > Lissotriton > Lissotriton helveticus. Next base: position 934,057,408 of record NC_136070.1, on the reverse strand, counting down.
GTTAGGCCATGCTATGCTTGATTAGGCTACGCTCTATGCTTGGTTAGGCTATGCTCTATGCTTGGTTAGCCTATGCTCTATGCTTGGTTAGCCTATGCTCTATGCTTGGTTAGGCCATGCTCTATGCTTGGTTAGGCTATGCTCTATGCTTGGTTAGGCTATGCTCTATGCTTGGTTAGGCTATGCTCTATGCTTGGTTAGGCTATGCTCGGTTAGGTTACGCTCTATGCTTGGATAGGTTACGCTCTATGCTTGGTTAGGTTACGCGCTATGCTTGGTTAGGCTATGCTCTATGCTTGGTTAGGCTATGCTCTATGCTTGGTTAGCCTATGCTCTATGCTTGGTTAGGCCATGCTCTATGCTTGGTTAGGCTATGCTCTATGCTTGGTTAGGCTATGCTCGGTTAGGTTACGCTCTATGCTTGGTTAGGTTATGCTCTATGCTTGGTTAGGTTATGCGCTATGCTTGGTTAGGTTATGCGCTATGCTTGGTTAGGTTATGCGCTATGCTTGGTTAGGTTATGCGCTATGCTTGGTTAGGTTATGCGCTATGCTAGGTTAGGTTATGCGCTATGCTTGGTTAGGTTAGGTTATGCGCTATGCTTGGTTAGGTTAGGTTATGCGCTATGCTTGGTTAGGTTAGGTTATGCGCTATGCTTGGTTAGGTTATGCACTATGCTTGGTTAGGTTATGCACTATGCTTGGTTAGGTTATGCGCTATGCTTGGTTAGGTTATGCGCTATGCTTGGTTAGGTTATGCGCTATGCTTGGTTAGGTTATGCGCTATGCTTGGTTAGGTTATGCGCTATGCTTGGTTAGGTTATGCGCTATGCTTGGTTAGGTTATGCGCTATGCTTGGTTAGGTTATGCGCTATGCACTATGTTATGCGCTATGTTATGCGCTATGCTATGCGCTATGCTATGCGCTATGCGTTATATTATGCGCTATGTTATGCGCTATGTTATGCGCTATGTTATGCGCTATGCTATGCGCTATGTTATGCGCTATGTTATGCGCTATGTTATGCGCTATGCCATGCGCTATGCCATGCGCTATGCCATGCGCTATGCCATGCGCTATGCCATGCGCTATGCCATGCGTTGCGCTATGCGCTATGCGCTATGCTATGCGTTGCGCTATGTTATGCGCTATGCTATGCTATATGTTGCGCTATGTGATGCGCTATGTGATGCGCTATGCGCTATGTGATGCGCTATTCGCTATGCTATGCGCTATGTTATGCGCTATGCGCTATACGCTATGTTATGCGATATGCGCTATGTTATTCGCTATGTTATGCGCTATGCTATGCGCTATGTTATGCGCTATGCTATGCGCTATGTTATGCGCTATGCTATGCGCTATGCGCTATGTTATGCGCTATGTTATGCGCTATGCTATGCGCTATGTTATGCTCTATGTTATGCGCTATGCTATGCACTATGTTATGCGCTATGCGCTATGTTATGCGCTATGCGCTATGTTATGCGCTATGCGCTATGTTATGCGCTATGCTATGCGCTATGCTATGCGCTATGCTATGCGCTATGCCTTGCGCTATGCCTTGCGCTATGTTATGCCCTATGCTATGCGCTATGCGCTATGAGCTATGTTATGCGCTATGCTATGCACTATGCGCTATGTTATGCGCTATGTTATGCACTATGCGCTATGTTATGTGCCATGCGCTATGTGTTGCGCTATGTTATGCGCCATGCGCTATGTTATGCGCCATGCGCTATGTTATGCGCTATGCGCTATGTTATGCGCTATGCGCTATGTTATGCGCTATGTTATGCGCTATGTTATGCGCTATGTTATGCGCTATGTTATGCGCTATGTTATGCGCTATGCGTTGCGCTATGCGTTGCGCTATGCGTTGCGCTATGCGTTGCGCTATGCGTTGCGCTATGTGCTATGTTATGCGCTATGTTATGCGCTATGTTATGCGCTATGTTATGCGCTATGTTATGCGCTATGTTATGCTGTGTTTTGCTATCCTATGCTTTGCTGTGTTTTGCTATCCTACGCTTTGCTCTGTTTTGCTATCCTACGCTTTGCTGTGTTTTGCTATCCTACGCTTTGCTGTGTTTTGCTATCCTACGCTTTGCTGTGTTTTGCTATCCTACGCTTTGCTGTGTTTTGCTATCCTACGCTTTGCTGTGTTTTGCTATCCTATGCTTTGCTGTGTTTTGCTATCCTATGCTTTGCTGTGTTTTGCTATCCTATGCTTTGCTGTGTTTTGCTATCCTATGCTTTGCTGTGTTTTGCTATCCTATGCTTTGCTGTGTTATGCTTTGCTGTGTTATGCTTTGCTGTGTTATGCTTTGCTGTGTTTTGTTATGCTGTGTTTTGTTGTTTTACTATGATATGCTATGTTTTGTTTTGCTATCCTATGCTTTGTTTTGCTGTTTTATGTTCTGCTGTTTTGTTGTGTTATGCTATTTTATGTTTTGCTATGCTATGCTATACTATGTTTTGCTATGCTATGTTTTGTTTTAAGTTATGTTATGCTATGTTTTGCTATGCTATCCTATGCTTTGTTTTGCTATGTTTTGTTATGTTCTGCTGTTTTGTTGTGTTATGCTATGGTTTGTTTTGTTTTACTATGCTATGTTTTGTTTTGCTATTCTTTGTTATGTTATGTTTTGCTATTCTATGTTATGCTATGGTTTGTTTTGTTATGCTATTCTATGTTTTGCTGTGTTATGCTATGTTTTGTTATGCTATGTTTTGTTAGGCTATGTTTTGTTATGCTATGTTTTGTTATGCTATGTTTTGTTGTGTTATGCTATGTTTTGTTGTTTTACTATGATATGCTTTGTTTTGCTATGCTTTGTTTTGTTATGCTATGGTGTTTTGTTGTGTTTTGTTATGCTATGCTTTGTTGTGTTTTGCTATGCTATGTTTTGTTGTGTTTTGCTATCCTATGCTTTGTTTTGTTATGCTGTGCTTTTGCTATCCTATGCTTTTGTTTGTTATGCTATGCTATGCTGTGTTTCATTATGCTATGCTATGTTTTGTTATGCTATGCTGGTAAGGGTATGTGAGGGTGTGAGTGTGTGTGAGGGTGAGTGAGGGGGTGAGGGTGTGAGGGTGAGGGTGTGAGGGTGAGGGGGTGAGGGGGTGTGAGGGTGAGGGGGTGTGAGGGTGAGGGGGTGTGAGGGTGAGGGTATGTGAGGGTATGTGAGGGGTGTGAGGGTATGTGAGGGTATGTGAGGGTGTGTGAGGGTATGTGAGGGGTGTGAGGGTATGTGAGGGGTGTGAGGGTGAGAGTGTGTGAGGGTGAGAGTGTGTGAGGGTGAGAGTGCGTGAGGGTGAGGAGGTGTGAGGGTGAGGGGTGTGAGGGTGAGGGGTGTGAAGGTGAGGGGTGTGATGGGGTGTGAGGGGGTGTGAGGGTGTGAGAGGGTGCGAGAGGGTGTGAGAGGGTGTGAGAGGGTGCGTGAGGGTGCGTGAGGGTGCGTGAGGGTGCGTGAGGGTGCGTGAGGGTGCGTGAGGGTGCGTGAGGGTGTGTGAGGGTGTGTGAGGGTGTGTGAGGGTGTGTGAGGGTGTGTGAGGGTGTGTGAGGGTGTGTGAGGGTGTGTGAGGGTGTGTGAGGGGTGTGAGGGGTGTGAGGGGTGTGAGGGGTGTGAGGGGTGTGAGGGGTGTGAGGGTGAGAGTGTGAGTGAGAGTGCGTGAGGGTGAGGAGGTGTGAGGGTGAGGAGGTGTGAGGGTGAGGGGTGTGAAGGTGAGGGGTGTGAAGGTGAGGGGTGTGAAGGTGAGGGGTGTGAAGGTGAGGGGTGTGAAGGTGAGGGGTGTGAAGGTGAGGGGTGTGAAGGTGAGGGGTGTGAAGGTGAGGGGTGTGATGGGGTGTGAGGGTGAGGCAGTGTGAGGGTGAGGGGGTGTGAGTGAGGGTGAGGGGGTGTGAGGGTGTGAGGGGGTGTGAGGGTGTGTGAGGGTGTGTGAGGGTGTGTGAGGGTGTGTGAGGGTGTGTGAGGGTGTGTGAGGGTGTGTGAGGGTGTGTGAGGGTGTGTGAGGGTGTGTGAGGGTGTGTGAGAGTGAGGGGGTGTGAGGGTGAGGAGGTGTGTGAGGGGTCAGGGGGTGTGAGGGCGCGGGAGGGGGTGAGGGTTAGTGAGGGTGAGTGTCTCCAATGCCTTCTTTGAAAATGTTCAGTGCTGCAAATAGAGCATGCCGCCCTAATTATCACAGCATGAGGCCCCAAAGTGATAATTATCACAGCATGCAGAGAGCCGCCCCATGCTGCTGGAGCACTCAACTGCACATTAATTATAGTTGAGTGCTCCAGCAGCCTGGGGCGCCTGTTGACATGCTGTGATAAGTGGGTCTCATGCTGTGATAATTGTTGCGGTGCCTGAGGAAGTGGAGACTGCTGCTGGGATAATTGGTCTTGTGGCACCTCAGGAAGTAGAGTTTCATGCTGGGATAATTGGTCTGGCGGGCTTGCAGCGCCTGACGTCCAACAAACGTGCACAAGCTGCTCAACCTTGAAGCGCGTTCACAGACCTGGGTCGGCTCGTGCCCAGGTCTGTATCGGGCTCATTCACAGCTGTTACTCCCTTGACAGGGAGGAAGGTGACTATAGTCTCGCTGGCGGGAGCGCTTCGCGCTCCAACGCCAGCTCGACCTAAAAACCTACCCTAGACCCCCTCCTCCCTGCTAGCTACAGGCCCATCGCATGTCTCCCGTTCCCTGCCAAGATTTTTGAAAAAATCATGAACATCCAGTTGTCAACTTACATACATAACAACAACCTGCTGGACGACACCCAGTTTGGGTTTCGCCAGGGCCACGGAACAGAGACTGCGCTCCTAAAAGCAGCGGATGAGATAAGGTCCACTATGGACAACGGAGGCTCAGCGATTCTGATACTCCTAGATCTCTCCGCAGCATTCGACACGGTCGATCATGTCACCTTGATCGACCGTGTCGCGGCCATAGGAATAAAAGACAAGGCTAAAGATCTTCTTGCTTCATTTTTGTCTAACCGCCCACAAACAGTGAAGATAGGCAACTATATCTCTCAGACTTTCTCCTTACCTTGTGGAGTACCGCAGGGATCCTCGCTAAGCCCGACACTCTTCAACATATATGTGTCGGACTTGGCGAGGGTCATAAAATCCCATGGAATCTCACTCACTACATACGCTGACGACACCCAACTGGTGTTGTCTGTATACAATGACGGCACTTCTGTGGGAGCCAATTTCCAAAACGGAATGAAGGCAATAAGCTCCTGAATGTCATCCAATTGCCTAAAATTGAATTCTGATAAAACAGAAGTGATGACATTCGGGAGGCTGCAACCTACTTGGTCCCCGCAATGGTGGCCATCTCAGATGGGACAACCTCCTGAACCAGTGACTAAGGTACGAAACCTGGGTGTCATCTTCGACAACAAGATGTCCTTCCAGCAACATGCTAATTCGGTGGTCTCCTCTTCTTTCTACATCCTAAAAAAGATTAAAAAACTAATCCCTTACCTTCCTCCATCTGCAGGTAAAACCTTAGTCAGCACACTAGTCTTCTCTAAAACAGACTATTGCAACGCCCTCCTACTAAACGCACAACAAAAGGTCCTCAACAAATTGCAGACAGTGCAAAATGCAGCAGCTAGGACACTGCTATCCATCCCCAAGTTTGCATCTATCTCCCCTTACATTAAACAGTTACACTGGTTGCCGGATCAAATTCAAGGCTCTATGCATAGCATACAAAGCTATCCACAATCAAGGCCCTCTATTCTTAAGACAAGCCTTCCGGCCGCTCGAACACCTTGGAACCTTACGCTCATCCACAGCCCACTTACTAAGAGTCCCTCGAACACGAAGAGCTAATTGGGGAGACAAACGTTTCTCTGTCGCTACAGCCAAGTTGTGGAACACGCTCCCCCTCTACATTAAATCTGCGCGGACACTGCTCAATTTCAGAAAAAAACTAAAAACTTGGTTGTTCCCAGCCTGAATACTCCCCGATCCATTGGAAGTTCTGCAACTATAGCGCCGAGACACCCTTGGGGTATTTGCGCGCTCTAAAAATCGCTCAAATAAATAAATAAATAAATAAATTGTGTCTGCATTAAATTATTATGCATTCTTATTATCCAGACATCCGACAACCATGATATGATGTTCATAAACATTTACATCAATTTACTGTTAAAGAAAAGAGCACTTTTGATATGACTGTAAAACAACCAGAAAGAAAAAATGCTCAAAACCACGATACACTAATATTGTGTCCCAGAGTCTGAGTGTGGACAAAAAAAAAATACTTAGCATCCCATTCTCTGCAGTGGAAAGAGTTCAGCCCACATACAAACCTCAAACCAGCCAAAATTACAAATGTGCACAGACCAGTGAAAATGAAAGACATTCATTTGCATGCCGTCTGAGGGCACCTCGGGTCTCAAACACTGGATGTTAGTCGCACAACTTGCAGCTCTCCAACCCTTGGGCATTTTTAAGGACATTTACCTTAATGGAGTCTAACACAAAACAATTGCCATTTTTCTTATAAAATACCTTTTGGACCAAAATCCAGAAATCTCATTCCTACGGACTCGCTAATATTTGAGTCTCTGGGGTCTAGCTTTCCATTCAAAGAAGGGACCTACTCAGACTGGCATTTTAGGGAAAATGTGGGTGGCCCAGTCTACAAACCGGTTTGTACAAAATGTCAAGTGTAGGAGATATACAAGTTGTCTCCGGTTTTGTGGTTTTCCGTCATTCTTTTGTTTAGTCAAAGCAAACGTTCAGGTTAAATTAATCTCTTGGTGTGCAATACAGACTTCAGTGAAGATGGAAAGGCCCCTGACCACTGCACAGTTTAACTTGTAGTTACCTTAATGAAAGCCCTAGTGCAAGGTGTGCATTTGCAAGTGGGACCCCCTGACCACAGAGTGGAGTTTTATAGCATCTACCTTGCTCTTCATGAAAAAAGAAATCTGAAGCCTGCTTTACTTGAAGACATTATTTTTCATACCTGAAGTCATATATACTTTTGTATATATTTATAAGTGCTTATTTTTGATGTTGTCTTTTTTTTTTTTTTTTTACATCCTGCTACAGGGAGTAGTAGGCTTTTGGAAGTCTGTTTTTTGCTTGATATATATTTCTCTCTCTCTTTTTTTTTTTTTTAAGTAAACCAACCTTGGGTCACAAGCACAGATCTGTTACGGTCCATGTATTCCAAGCTCCTTCCTTAATCTAAACGTCGACCCACCCTTACTACTGTACTGTTTGTGACACGGACTTCTCGCTTTGTAAAACCCTCTCTGCTAATGGAAGTTAGGTTTCTGCTTCGTAAACGTCCCCTAGCAACACTAAATTAAGGGTGGTGTTGTCTATTTTTTTTATTATTCAGCTCTGAGATCCTGTGAGGAAGATTTAGAAATGCTTTGAACCATTGACCCGTGTTTGCAGTGCGCTCCCGAGGGTGTGGCGCCTGCCCGTGCACCTGTCAGCTTGCCGCCCTTTCACACCAGCACGCTTACAACCAGGAAATACCACAGGTAGAAGAACAATAAATACTACAACCGGTCCAACCGAACTCGCGCACAAAACTGTGATAGCAAGAAAATATAGGCCTTGCCTCGTTTTAGTCCCAGAACTGGTGCCCGATGAGCAATTTGAGATATTCCGTCGCTGTTTCCTTGGTATATATTTAGGGGGATTTTTTTAAACAACTCTAATAGAACAGTTTGGAGCATTTTCTCAGTTTTTTCCTCACAAACACTGATTAAAAAGGTGTTGTGAAAATACCAGAACAATGTCTACAACAGGGGATAAAACACCACAGGAATCAGGGCGGCGTGGGTGGCAACACCCACTATAGTGTAGTTGTACACCTCAGCCATGTCTCCCCGCCCACGACAAACACATGCTCTTTATATCCCTAGAGGACTGAAACTGACAGGATGCCAGGCTGCGTGAGCAAGCACTTCCCTGCACTCGATCTGTGCGTGCTGGCAGCTTACCCCATACTACGAACAGCCCACCTGCGAGATTTCCTGCTGCATCCCGAAAGGCCGGCGGGATCGGAGATGAGTCAGTTACACACCACAGACATCCCTCCTGTGCCTCACTTTTAAACAGCTGAAAACTCCGATCGGAGCATCATAAATGCAGCTTAACCATAGCCCCTCATCCGCTGGCACACTGGTTATTGGACTACATTTTCCTTCAATGAGAAAGTGGAAAACTCGTACACTTTTGCAACCAAAGTGCTACGCCTTTAAAAAGCCTGGCGCCTGCGTCACGTTACTTATATCTTATAGATCTCCATGACAAATGAATGGAACAGCAGGCAGAGTGTTAGAAGGACATGGAACAGGGCGAGGCGCAGGGAATGACTCACCGGTCTGAAGCTCCGTTACAAAGACTCGCCCGCGCCAAGTCCTGGGAAGGCTGCTACTGACAGCCAGGCCGGGGGAGCCGCAGGAGACGGGAAAGCAGCTCGTCGCAGTATAATCAGGGCAAGTCTGTGCAAGCCTGTCTACGGAGTACCTCCCTCCTTGCTCCTCCTTCCGGCTCTAGGCAGTCTGGCCGACCTCGCCTCCCCCTTCCCCAGGCCCCACCTCCACTCTCTTCTTTTTCTCCCCGCTGTCTTCAACAGGGCACGTCCCGTCCCGAGTCTTCCTAGCCCCACCCCCGCGTCCTGTCCGCTCGCCGTTCAATACAAAAAAACTTTATTGGCAACATAAACCGAGCAAGCGTTGCTGAAGTGCATACGTACGGCACAGTACTGGAAGTGGAAGAAATACTCAAAATTAAATTGGGGTTCACGGTGTCGCAACGTAAAAGGGATCGAATGTTGCAAAGGGTGCATTTTTAAAATAGTTTATGAGGTTAAGGTACCTGCTGCAGAGATATATGTGTGCCCAGCAAAACTAGGGGGATAATAATGGTAAGATAACTCTGGTGGTTAATGTGCTTGCTGGTGAGTAGTCGCAGTTTTGCCTCATGAGGTAGCAGAGAGGGTTAATGTGATTGCTGCAGAGCACAGTGGGTAAAATGCAGATCACATATTTTTAGGTGGAAGCCTTGCCTAGGACATCTTGTGGGCATTCTGCTGAAAGCTTCACTGGGAATGCATTTTGCTCATGCTTACTATTGGCTTTGTAATTCAGTTGCTTGTTGCTTCTGTTTGCTGGCTTTGTATGCTTTAAGCTGTCCTGCTTGAGTTTACCCCTCCCACAGAGCGCCTCTTGTTTACTGTACCCTTCCGAGTCCTCACTTTCTGTAAACAGGCCTTTAAATCTTGTTCTTGTTACATTTGGTGTGCATTCAAAGGCAGAGGTCAAATGTCAGACTCAGTCTTCCAGAGAGACTGGTGTTTACTTTTCTTTCTCTGGCTTGAAAGTGGGATAATTTATGTGGCCGTCCTACTGAGTACCAATGCCAAAGGAGAGGCTGTAGGATGTTATGTTTTCTAGTACACAACAAAAATGAACTGTGCTTATGATTTCTAAATTTATCAGAATTAGTTAAGTACAAATGAAGCACATGTTTTTGAAATTCTGAAGTGTGGTGGAAACAAATATTTGAATACAATCCAAACGCATCCATACACTAGATGATGACATTTCCACACATTATCAATTGTGTGCAGTAAAACTGTATGTCGGTGCAAATGTAATGGTCATTTCATTTGAAAATGTGTTGTCTGTAATGGCAGTGCGCTACTACACCATGCATATTCCACTCTACTTTACATCACTCCAATCTACTCCACTCTATGCCCTGCCATTCTATGCCATGCCACTTCACTCTAAGCCCTTCCGCTCTATGACACGTCATGCCACTCAACTCTACGCCACATCATGCTACTCTACTTCTTGCCACTCTACCCCCCCACCAATCAACACCAATTACCCCACTCCACTCCAATCTACCTCACCCCACTTTACTACAATCTACCTAAATCTACTCCACTCCAATCCACCCACTCTGCTCCAATCTACCCCACCACAATCAACTCCACTCCAATTTATCCCACTCCACTCAATCTACCCCAATCTCCCCCACTCCACTCCAATCTACCCTACTCCATTCAATCAATATAACCCAATCTCCCCAATACACCCAATCTAATCTACCCCACCCACTACACCCCAATCTACCCCACTCCAATCTGCCCCACCCCACTCGACTCTACCCCAATCTACCCCACTTCAGTCTACCTCACCCCACTCCAATCTAACCCATTCCACTACACTTCAGTCTTACCCAATCTACCATACTCCACTCTACCGCAATTCACTATCTAACCCACTTGACTCCACTGTACCCCAGGTAACTCCACTCTACTCCAATCTACCCCAATCCACTCCACTATGATCCAATCTACCCCACTCCACTCCAATCTACCCCACTCCACTATAATCTACCCTACTCCACCTCAACCTACCCCACTCCACTCAGATCTAGCCCAATCTACCCCACTCTGCTCCTGTAAGGAAACATGCTTTTTGCAGGTTTACCCCTGACTGTTTGTCCCCATTTTGACTACTAGGTACTAGTGTAATGGCTCTGAAATGCCCGAGCCCTCCTAAACTGGACTCTGTACATGGTCTCTGACCCTAAAATGGTGCATGTTTAATTGGCTTGTCCTTAATTCGCATAGTCTAACTTTCTTGTAAGTCCCTAGTATATGGTGCCAGGGGTACCCAGGGCCTGCAAGTTGGAGTGTCCCCCAGGAACTGCAGCACTTGTTGTGCCATCCTGAGAGGGACAAGGTAAAACATGGTCCCAGTGTGCCACTGCAGACTGGAAGGGCAGTTTAAAACTGCTAACTGGACTTTGCCATTTAAAGTCAGAAGAGGTGTGGCGCTGCGGCCAGGGCGACTGACTCCGGAATCTGGGGATCACGGTTCGATCCCCGGCACCAGATTAGCCCAGCACCATGTGACTCTGGGCAATAGCTTGCTTAATCTTCCCGACGGCCCCCAGCGCCTAGAGACCCTAACGGGTGATTGTGCGCTTTACAAATGTGGATATTATTATTATTATTATTAAAGTAACGTGAAAGCCCAAACCTCCCGTTTTAATGTATGCAAATCATCCCTATGGCAGGTCTAACAAGCCCAAAGGCAGGATGCTGCATGTTAGAAAGTGGAACAGGTACTTTAACAAGTTCCAGCAGTAAAAAATCCTAAATTGTAATTTTTACTGTGAAAAGGCTAGTAACTTCATTGGCAAGTAAAGACTTACAGGCTGGCACCCCAACCGTGCTAACTTCTGAATGGCACTACTAAGGTTTGTACTGTTTGGTATCAAAAGAATCAGAGCAATTTGCCTGCCGTTTATTTTGCAGTCCGTATTGCCACTTACTGATCTCACAGGAACCATCTGCAGACCCTTGCCAAGCCTCGTGGACCTGCACCGCTTGTCTCCCGCCGCCCTACGCTCTCTGACCACCTGGAGCGGGGCCGCCGAGTGGAGACGAGCGAGGGGTGCACTACAACTCCCAGAAGCCCCAGCGCTCTGCCGTGTCATCTGCCAGCGCCAGGAGGCGCATAAAAGCGGCATCGTCCCCATTGAGCGGGGGAAACATTTTGCCTGCCGTTTATTTTGCAGTCCGTATTGCCACTTACTGATCTCACAGGAACCATCTGCAGACCCTTGCCAAGCCTCGTGGACCTGCACCGCTTATCTCCCGCCGCCCTACGCTCTCTGACCACCTGGAGCGGGGCCGCCGAGTGGAGACGAGCGAGGGGTGCACTACAACTCCCAGAAGCCCCAGCGCTCTGCCGTGTCATCTGCCAGCGCCAGGAGGCGCATAAAAGCGGCATCGTCCCCATCGAGCGGGGGAAACATTTTGCCTGCCGTTTATTTTGCAGTCCGTATTGCCACTTACTGATCTCACAGGAACCATCTGCAGACCCTTGCCAAGCCTCGTGGACCTGCACCGCTTGTCTCCCGCCGCCCTACACTCTCTGACCACCTGGAGCGGGGCCGCCGAGTGGAGACGAGCGAGGGGTGCACTACAACTCCCAGAAGCCCCAGCGCTCTGCCGTGTCATCTGCCAGCGCCAGGAGGCGCATAAAAGCGGCATCGTCCCCATTGAGCGGGGGAAACATTTTGCCTGCCGTTTATTTTGCAGTCCGTATTGCCACTTACTGATCTCACAGGAACCATCTGCAGACCCTTGCCAAGCCTCGTGGACCTGCACCGCTTATCTCCCGCCGCCCTACGCTCTCTGACCACCTGGAGCGGGGCCGCCGAGTGGAGACGAGCGAGGGGTGCACTACAACTCCCAGAAGCCCCAGCGCTCTGCCGTGTCATCTGCCAGCGCCAGGAGGCGCATAAAAGCGGCATCGTCCCCATCGAGCGGGGGAAACATTTTGCCTGCCGTTTATTTTGCAGTCCGTATTGCCACTTACTGATCTCACAGGAACCATCTGCAGACCCTTGCCAAGCCTCGTGGACCTGCACCGCTTGTCTCCCGCCGCCCTACACTCTCTGACCACCTGGAGCGGGGCTGCCGAGTGGAGACGAGCGAGGGGTGCACTACAACTCCCAGAAGCCCCAGCGCTCTGCCGTGTCATCTGCCAGCGCCAGGAGGCGCATAAAAGCGGCATCGTCCCCATTGAGCGGGGGAAACATTTTGCCTGCCGTTTATTTTGCAGTCCGTATTGCCACTTACTGATTTCACAGGAACCATCTGCAGACCCTTGCCAAGCCTCGTGGACCTGCACCGCTTGTCTCCCGCCGCCCTATGCTCTATGACCACCTGGAGCGGGGCCGCCGAGTGGAGACGAGCGAGGGGTGCACTACATCTCCCAGAAGCCCCAGCGCTCTGCCGTGTCATCTACCAGCACCAGGAGGTGCATAAAAGCGGCATCGTCCCCGTCTCGCGGGACGCCGGGCAAAGCCCGGGCCAAGAGCGGGCCCGTCCTATCCCATCACAGACCGGAATAGACTGGGCTGGGCCCCCTCCCTAACGTCTACCATCACCTACAGACACGGGACTGTCAATTCTTCCTGTTCCTTCCTGTTTGCACTCATTACGGCCCATAGTTGACCCACTTTGTCTACATTTGGTCCTTCCTAACACTATAAACGCCGCCTGTAAAACATGTCACTGGTGTTCATCCTCTTTGACTCCAGCCATACATTGTTCCACACACAACAAGAATATGTTTCTCCTCAACTGCCGGTCCCTGCCCAAACACCATACGGAACTGGCGTTATTGATTGAGGAGCTTAACCCCGAGGCCCTCTTTCTAACCGAGACATGGCTCCAGTTACAAAATGACCCAGCATCAGTATGGGCCATTCCGCAGGGTTATACCATCAAACGACTGGATCGCCAGTCTGGTAGAGGTGGAGGACTGGCCATCATATATAGAGATATCTATACATGTCGTGTCACCTCCTCTACCACATTATCCTGTGAGAGCCTATGCTTTGCCCTTGAACTTTCCCATACCTTCACTTTCTCTGGTATTTTAGTTTATCGACCACCTGGTCCCCTTGGCGATTTCATCACTGACATGACGGATATAGCTGCTAACTTGGTGCTCACCGGAGCAAATCTTACCTTGCTGGGTGACCTAAATTTGCACCTAGACGATCCGTTGGATGGCGCCGCCAATAGCCTCCGCTCAAATCTTCAGGCGATTGGCCTGTCTCAAAAGGGGTTCCATGCAACACATAATAAAGGACACCTTCTAGATCATGTTTATAGTAATCTAGACACCCTTTCGGCCGAAGTACCGATTCCACTACCCTGGACCGATCATTTTTTAATTCCCCTTACCTGGCCCGTAGGTACTCCCCCTGCACTACAAACCGAGGACAAATATTGGGGTAGGAAATGGAGCTCTTTATCGCCCCTTAAATGGGAACAAGTCCTCTCTGAACATCCACCCCAGAAAACGAGCAACTCCAATAGGGCAGCCCTTAACTTTGATAATTGGATTTCTGATACTCTCGACCAAGTTCTTCCGAAAGGCTCTCTGCAAGCTATAAAAAGATCCAAAGTTGCTCTTTGGTATTCTGCTCTTAGAACTTTGAAACAAGGATGCCGCAAAGCGGAGAGAGCTTGGAGGAAAGATCGCTCTCAGATGAAGCAATCAGAGTACAGAACTGCAATTAGGCACTATAAAAATGAAATAAAACTTGCCCAAGTTGAGTTCTATGGAACCAAAATCACTCGGGCAGCGAACGCTCCTAGAGAAATTTTTAAAATCGCAAAATCTCTCATTTCTCCTCCCCCTGAGCTCCTGGCATCAGATGGTGCACAGGCCCGATGTGATAATCTCGCCACTTTTTTCTTTCAAAAGATTCAGACCATATACTCCCTATTCCCAACAGGTGGAAATGACACGGGTCTTACTCCCACGTCAGATCCTGATTTGCCCTTGTCCTGTTCACTGGTTACCTTTCCTCTCTTGGATTTCGGTATACTGGATAAATTGGTCCATAAAGTCACTTCTGGATCTCCTAATGACCCGGCTCCTCCGCAGGCCTTAGTTAAAGTGATTGATACTATCCGTCCGTACATCTTAGATGTCCTTAACACCTCCATCACCTCTAACTCCGTTCCAGCCCCATGGAAGTGTGCGATGGTTAGGGCCCTGTTGAAGAAACCGAACTTGGATCAGAATAACCTGTCCAATTTTCGTCCCATCTCGCTGCTCCCGTGGATGAGTAAACTGGTGGAAAGACATGTCAATAAGGTCTTAGTGGATTATTTGGAGTCTAATAATCTACTACGTGTCTCCCAGACGGGGTTCCGCCCTCAGCATGGTACTGAAACTGCCCTTCTGGCAGTAACGGAGGCAGCTAGAGCCATAATGGACCAGGGAGGAAAAACAGCCATTATACTGCTCGATCTAAGTGCCGCGTTCGACACAGTTAACCATGCCACATTATTACATCGTTTGAAGAGCATGGGTGTGTCGGGCGCGGCCCTTGCTTGGCTGACCTCCTTCCTGGACGAGCGATTTTTTCGGGTGTTTGAGGGTGAGGTGGTATCATCTAAGCATCCGCTTAGCTGTGGTGTTCCTCAGGGCTCCTCCCTGAGCCCCACCCTTTTTAACATTTACATGCAGCCTCTAGAGGAGATAGTCCACCCGTTTGGCGTGCGGATTATCACCTACGCAGATGATACCCGACTGGTGGTCTCCCTGGACCATTCGGAGGGTTCATCTAACATCTTGGGCCCCTGTCTAGAGGCTGTTGCTAAGTGGATGCAATCTTCCCACCTCTAACTCAATGGGGAGAAGACCGAGATCATGTTATTGGGCAATCCTTCTTTGACCAACTTAATTTCCATCTGGCCCTCATGTCTCGGTGCCCCCCCTCCCCCTAAACCCCTGATAAAGAGCTTGGGAATCTGGCTCGACAAAGCACTGGATTTTTCAGCTCAAGCCAGTAAAACTGCCTCCACTTGCGTCGGGTTGATGAAAATGCTCCGCAAAGTGCTCCCTCTGCTCCCAATCCAGGCGAGGAGGGTCATGGTGCAGGCCCTTATACTTTCTCGCCTGGACTATGGAAATGTGTTATATCTGGGAGCCCCTGCGGCAGTGGTCAACAGGCTCCAAGTCACCCAAAACTGTGCCGCCCGACTGCTGTTCAACATTCCTCGCTGGCAATCAGCCAGGAAGGCTCTAAAAGAACTCCACTGGCTCCCTGTGGCTGCTCGAACGCAGTTTAAGGCCATGTGCATCTTGCACAAATCTTTCCATCGAACAGGCCCTGCTATTCTGCATTCTCTAGTGTTACCTTACACCCCCTCCAGAGCTCTCCGCTCTGGTACACTGCATCTGGCAACCTCGTCCAAAATTAAAAAGGCCAGATGGGGCGGGCGTTCCTTTACCCACACAGCGGCAAGGCTTTGGAACTCTCTGCCTCTTACCCTGAGAGAAAACAGCAACCTACTGTCCTTCAGGAAGGCCTTGAAGACCCACTTGTTTGCAAAAGCGTATTAAGTACCCGCTGGCCCGACACAGTAATCAGTCTAAAGCGCTGCGAGGCCTCCGGGTAGTTATGCGCTATAGAAGTGTAATTTTTCATTTCATTTCATTTCAATTAGCTGGTTTGAATACAGACATATAAGGTGTAAACCACTCTAAAACGAATATCTTTAATTTTATTTGTGCCCGTAAACTTTAACATGTCACCTAGAGGTAGCCGTAGCAAAACAAAGCAACGTATGGCAGATTTTGTAGGTCCTATCGACCAGTTTATTACTAAAGCTAATGAAGCCATAGATCAAGGGATAATATTGTTGGATAGAAGAGTCTCACAGGAGTTAGCACAGGCAAGACGATCTTCACTTGGGTCTCTGGCGTTGGCACAGACTCCCGCCATTCAACGTAAGAAGGCTTTAATCGTAGAAGTAGACGCTGATGTCCATGGTATCCCCAGTTCAGTCGATCTTTCTGTGACATCATTAATGTCGGACTCACAAACCGCCGAGGCCCTTGAAAAAACCCCCGATATTTTTGCGACACAATTGTTAACTGACCAGGCACAAGTTGCAGATAGGGGAATTAAGGAAGGTGCTATTCCAAAACAGAAAAAGCCATCTAATAAGAGAAAGAGAATAATAGATTTAAGCTCAGGTAATACCCGACACAAACTGCAACCTAACATTCAGGGGAAGGGTAATGCTACATTAGGATCAAAATTGTACAATTCTAATTTACCTAATACAGATAATGATAGTATAAACCACCTCTCCATGGCTGTGGATCTTAGTATAACAGATAGAACAACAGACGATTGTGCTAACCCCGATATAGCAGGTAATCAAATGGGGGATAGCAACCATACATGTGGTGCTGATCAATTCTTGCTAGCTCAAATTAGAGAACTAATAACAACGCAACTACAGCCGTTCCAATTGAGTCTAGCAATTATTGAAAAACAACTAGCAGTCCTAACGTTAACTCTGAAGACATCTACCCATCAGAAGAACTTGGGGATGAAAAATGTAGGAGAACTGAAAAGCACAGACAATAATCTTAAAAAACCGGTAGGCACTAACAAACCTGCCTCAGGATCTGCTACCTCAAAAACTAATGCCCTAAAAGAAATCGCTAACAAGGTCCCTTTACAACAGAAAAAGATACCCCCTGTAGCTGCCACCCCGGTAATTCCAAATCCTGCTCCAACTCTTTCTATTTCTAAACCAGCTCAGATTAACACTGTCCAACATGACCCTCCACCAAGACAGAGTCACCTGGGAGAAAGACCTAAGGGAGGGGGGCGCAAACTGACAAATCTCCCCCCTGAAGCAACCCCCTTTGTAGTCATTATGACAGGGGTCCCTGAATTGACTCACAATAGCGAGGAACCAACTGGTCCCTAAAAAATAAGGTCCAGTATTGGTTGAGCAATAATAGACCACTCCCACAAAACTGTCCCAGCAGGATTATTGCAGTGCGTAGAGTCCCTTGGATTGGCTATCAACCAAAAAAAATCTCAGGTGACTGCATCATAGTTAATTTCGATGACCCACATACAGCAGATCATAGCTGCTCTTGGGGCTCGATAAGTAAACCTGACGGGATATCAACTAAACGACTATTTTATTTCTACCCACCAGCATCCCGCTATAATGAAGGACTATATTGGCCCTGGCACGAACCAGTAAATCATCAATGGGGTGGGGACTCAGAATATACCAGGCAGGGGAGGAACGATTGGGCAGTATGGACAGGTAGGGACAGAAGAAATCCACCATATAGGGATACTTGGGGAGGTATACCAACATTTAACAGATACAGTGGTCTGGAGATGGTCGACTGACCACTATTACAAAATAATCATGATAGTCCAGGTCCTATGCACTTAACCAAGCTAACCTCACATACAGTGAAGGTAACTACAGGCTCGATTAAAAACTATTATACCATAGATGTCCCCGAGAACTGCTCCACTACTGCAGTACCTGTAAAGGGTAGTTCCACCATCACAGAGAGTACTTTGAAAGTAACTAATGAGACACGGAGGGTAAACTCTCCTGTGACGCTGACTAGCGAGGTGCTGCAGACGCCACTTAGTTTACCTACTCCAGTAACCTCCGATAAGCAAGCCACCTTTCTCTTCTGGAACATAGCAGGCTTAGCTTCTAAGCACACGGAAATTAGCTACCTGCAGACTGTCAACTTAAGCAATATTATCTGCTTACAAGAAACGTGGCTTAATGAACCGATACATCTGTTAGGTTACAAGACTTATTTCTCTCCAGCTAAAAAGTCCACTGCTGGTAGGAGCAAGGGAGTGCTAATCACTTATATCTCAAATCTTCTGCCCTGCAATGATATTATCCCTGTGAAGGTAGAGCCTAATTACCAACTACTTATCCTCCAAAGATCTACTCAGGAAGTGTACTTCTTAATTAATTTTTATAATAATCTGAATGCATCTGATTTCATAATATTGGTAACCGAGATCTCTGATCTCCTCAAAACCTTGCGTCTAAGATACGCAAGTAAGACATACGCTTTAGTCTGGGGAGGGGATTTCAACTTGCACTTATGCACAAAAAGTAATACCCCTAATTGCGGGATCATCGACGAACAAGAGAATGGGCTTACACATTTTATACACACGCCTGAGGGAATAAAAATGTATGACATAATGGTGGAACTAGAGATGGGCTTCGCCAATGAATTAAAAACTCCAGCAGTTGTATTTGCGCCAACATTCAATGGAAGAGGCGCACAAACCGTGATTGATTACATCCTAGTTTCCGCTAATAAAGCCCCTCACATCAAGATCTTTCGAATAATTAACAACGTACTTAGCGATCACTTTCCCATAAGTGTGGCCCTGCAGATTGGGCATAGTCAAACCAGTGAAGGTTCACTGCAGTTAAACGTGCTGGACCAGCAAGAATTAGTATTGGACCGTCTGAACGGTTACACTTTAAAATGGGGTAAATTAGATCAGATGGCTGTAGTGGCAAAAATAGTGGAGGCAAGTCATTCTCATATAATGAAGTGCCTTGATCCTTTGGCTACCCCGGCCCAAATCTTGGTTAGCTATGCCTCGATTGTTGAAGTCATAAGGAAAGAACTGACCAAAGTCGGTAAACACAAAAAGAAGCCTAGAAAGGGATGGTTTAGTCCTGAATGCACTAAAGCATACACACTACTAAGAAAGGCCCTAGCCAAGGACATGAGAGATAGAGGCGAGATTATTAGCCTTAGGAAGGCTTATTCCCTGGCTATAAAAAATAGAAAAAAGGAGATTAAAGCCGACCTGTGGGACCAATTACAGAAGAGCAGCGCCTTAAAGGATAGTTCTGCCTTTTGGCAGGTAGTGAGATCTTTTTTTCTGCTTGCCCAGGCAGACACACCAACTTTGGACGTTGCCATTGACGCCAGAGAATGGGTTGAGTATTTCTCGGAGGTCTTCCGCAGGGACAATCCTCATGAGATTGGCCCAGTTGAAGCTCTCCCTCATGTTAAGTACCCACTAACTCTCTGCTTTGACCACAAAGAGGTATTTAATGCAATAAAATCATCTAAAGGGGGGAAGGCACCAGGTCCAGACACGGTCCCAGTAGATCTGTTCAAACAAAACCCAGACCTCTGGACACCGATCCTCACAAATGTATTGAATGCGTCTAAGGAGGTTGGCCTGATAAAATCTTGGTCAACCTCGATACTAGTCCCCATTTATAAAAAGGGCGATAGGAACAGTCCATCCTGTTATAGACCCATCTCACTCCTGGACTCGCTCGGGAAGATGGCTGGACGCATCCTTCTCGAGCGACTCCAGGAGTGGACAAATCAACAAAATCTGATTTCGGACTTGCAATACGGATTCAGGGAGGGACTGGGTACGGTGGACCAGGCACTGAACCTGACGCTTCTGGCTGAGAAATATATACATGCTAAAGGTGCTTCCCTCCATATGGTGTATGTAGATCTGTCCGCAGCCTTTGATTGCGTCGTGCACTCAAGGCTGTGGACAATCATACTACAGATGGGCATTGATCCATCGATTGTTGACTTCCTGCGAGAGCTGTATACGGGGGCTACAGGGAGAGTAAGATATGGAACCAACGGCCAGTTAACGGATAGCTTCCGGGTAGAGAAGGGGGTCAGACAAGGGTGTGTTCTTGTAATCCTGTTTTCCCTCAGGATTGGGTAATACCTCCTGGCCCCCTGACTTAACGGAAGTACGTACAAAACCGTACGTTTTCTGTTAATGGCTCTTTATTAACAACAGACAAGGCCAATTGAGGAATCACGTATAACTCTTCGTTACGCTGGCCAAAGGCAGGTCAAACCGTCCTCTGCATGAATACCGGTCCCGGTATTCCCCAACAGAGGACACCGTGCTAAACAGTGGCCGACAATGCCACTCGAGAAGGTATAGTTATATGTTCCTCTTTTCGTCCTCCGCAGTGGTGTCGGTCCCGACACTCACTCCAACGGAGGGCAAGGCGCTGTTGGTATTAGCAAAGAAGGTCGCGGTGTCCCTCACACTCGATAACCCTCGAGTGGGGACTGGCAAGGTTCGGTAAACAATAAAGTCCCAGCGCTCGATAACCCTCGAGCGGGGACTGGCAAAGGAAGAGAAGGGAACGATGTCCCAAGCGCTCGATAACCCTCGAGCGGGGACTGGCAAAGGAAGAGAAGGGAACGATGTCCCAAGCGCTCGATAACCCTCGAGCGGGGACTGGCAATGTTTGGGACTGCAACAGAGTCTAGACGCTCGAATTACCCTCGAGCGGGGACGGCTTGGTTCGAACTGCCACAGAGTCAATACGCTCGAATTACCCTCGAGCGGGGACTGGCTTGGTTCGGAACTGCCACAGAGTCAATACGCTCAAATTACCCTCGAGCGGGGACTGGCTTGGTTCGGAACTGCCACAGAGTCAATACGCTCGAGTTACCCTCGAGCGGGGACGGCTTGGTTTGGAACTGCCACAGAGTCAATGAGCTCGATTTCACCCTCGAGCAGGGACTGGCAATACAACAGTGTATGGAGTTTTACAACTGACGGCAAAGGAAACGGACCTGTCTCCTCGGTGCCGGCGGGATCAAATACACAATACAACTAGCATCTCTCACCTTGCTTGAAGCCTCAGAGCAACGGGAGTTCGGCATGAATCCAAAATATCTGACGCGGTCGGCGTCTTCCGGGTTGGTTTTATGGTGGCGCGATCTGCGCATGCCCAGGGCAGGGCGTTCTGGGTATTGTAGTTCTGCGTGCGTTTTTTCTGGGGATTGTAGTTCCTAGGGCTTGGCGGTCGTACTCCTTTGCGGAGCCCTGGATTAGTGTCCTAACAGTTCTGGCCCCCTTTCATTTTACCCTGTATACTAATGGGCTTGAGGCCGCTTTGCTAGAGGGCACGGATGATCTCCCAGCCATTGGTCGTCGGCATATTCCAGCTTTATTATATGCCGACGACGCGGTTCTCCTTGCCCGAACCCCAGTACAGCTTCAACGGGTCCACTCCTGGACAAGTATTGTTCATTTATGGCTGGCTTGAACTTAAAAATAAATATAAAAAAAACGTATGTGATGCATGCTGGCCCAAAATATAGAAATCTGAAGACAATTTGCGTTAACAAAGAGCCCCTTGAACAAACACTAACATATCCTTACTTAGGAATTTTAATTGATAATAAGTTCAAGTGGAGGGAAGCCATTAATTCTTGCAAGCTAGTATTTCTTAGGGCTGTAAAAGCGCTCAAATCCTTTGCGCAAAAGCTAGGGAAAAAACCACCGACAGAAATTATTAAAATATATAAGGCAAAGTGTATAAGCGCAGCAACCTATGGGGCAGGGGTTTGGGGAGAAGCGAACACGGACCAGCTTCAATTAATTGAGAATTCTTTCCTAAGGTATTTGCTATCGATGCCAAGAAGCACGACTACATATGGATGCCATAACGAACTGGGATTAGATTATCTCTCGGATATAATAAAAATCCAACCAGTCATGTTGTGGCGGCAGATTTGGGTTACGGAGCAGTGCCACCTGACAAGGGCAATCGGATGAGAGTGAGAGACACTGCCCCTGAAAAAACGAGTAGTCAACACAAGCTTCATAATATGAGAAGGATCAAATGGCTGGCCTACGTTAAGACATTCCTTATGGACATGGGCCTTGAGAAATACTTTGACGATCCCCCCGCAATAGTGGACATAACAAAAACAGAACTAAGAACAGCTTGCACTTTCGCATTTGAGCGAACTGCGCCTTTTAAAGGAGGCTGGGAAAACATCAGTCCAACACTGTCTATTAATCCAAACTGTGCCCACAATTCAACCATATCTAAATTACAGTATAAGCCAATATGGGAAATTTTTGCTGACCCGCTTTAGGTTCAATTTGCTCCACCGTTTGCTTTCATTCCCTCTTCAAAATGATTGGTCCCCAAACCTATGCCCTTGTCCTTGTGATTCTACCTCCCCACAATCTACCATAAATAAATAAAATAAATAAATTCAAACTTTTAATTGAAACCACAAGTCCTTAATTGCAAAATGATGTTGGTTTAATGTCAGAGCTCCCAGAACGTGTCTCACTTGAGCACGTGGCAGATACATATAATGCCTTTTTATATCTAAAAAGGCAGGAGCACCAGCTATGAACCAGATTCCTTGGGAATGTGCAGTGTAGCTACGAAGATGGGAAAACAAAGAAAAGGGATGCGAGGGGAGGAGAGAAGGACACAAGAAGAAAATAAAGTTTGCGAGGAGGGAGAAGGCAAAACAAAAAGAGGAAGGTGAGAGATAAAGAGAGAGAAGGAGTTGGGGTTGAGGGCATGAGAGATAAAAGGGAAGATCACGTTGAGAAAGAACCACGATGCTCTAGGGCCTACTATTTTGGCTTCTATTGCTTAACCACCCAACTATAATGGGTAGCTCAGTAGCTGAAAGAAATGACACAAATCCATCCCAAATTCTGGAAGGACTACTGAGCAAAACTTTCTTCACCCATACATAAGCTCCGCAGGAAATTCTATACCTTGTAGAGAATAATAATAATAATTCTAGATTTGTAAAGTACGACTTATCACCCCTAAGGGTATCCTGGCGCTGGCAGCCGTCAGGTAGATTAAGTGAGCTAATGCCCAGAGTCACATGATGCTAAGCTGAGTTGCCGCCGGAGATCAAACCGCGAGCCCTGCGCTCTGGATTCAGCCACTCTAGCCACTGCGTCACACCTCTCCCTTAAACTCACACAACCTTACACCTTATTGCCTCAGAGATACCACCAGTTACCGTACCCAAACCTCAAGAGTATTAACTTGGGAGGAAGTGGGAATTACAGTATAATTAGATCTGCTCAGGAAAGGTGTATTTGTCCCATTTCAAATAGTTGGTGCAGGAGTGAGAGCTCCATAGAAGGCAGAGAGGAATTTAAAAGGGCATGGCTGCAAGGACCTGGAACTCCCTTCCTCTGCATCTCAGGCAATCACCATCACTGCCTCAATTCAGGAAGTACCTCAAGACCTGGCTCTTCGACTGAACAGCAGGCTTCCCTCCCACTCCTGCTGCGTCTTGAAACCCTTACTGATGAGTAGTCGCACTCCTCAAAACCCTGATTGATTGATTGATTGATAAATACTGATGGATCGTAAACTGTGAGCCACTAATGCATGCAGTTGTGCAAACTCTATATATACATGATGTAGGATGGTAGAAGAATAGTTAGTTGCTCTTGGAACATGCAGGTACATCTAGTGCTACACTTAGGGACAAATGGGAGCCCAAGATTTTTATCAAGAGAAAATGGGAGCTAGTCCTAAACTACCCATACAAAGTACCCCGCAATACCAGATTTCAATACATCTACTTCAACTTTCTTACCAGGGATTACCTAACTCCAATTAAGATCAATAAAATATACCTTGTGGCATACTCTTTGAGTGCCCAAAATGTTATAAATCACAAGCTGGGTTCATATACCTGAAGTGGGTATGTCCAGAAATCAGCAGATAGTGGCATAGAGTCACTGAAGTTCTCACTAACATAACACATACATTTGTTTAACATAGAGGTGTGCATATTAGGGCTTTATATACATTCAAAACTGAGTAAAGCGTACCAAAATTCTTGACTCTAACTCTACTCTTGGACGTAAGAGGCATTTCTTCATCATGGAAGGCTCTTCTGCCCCATCGCTGGCCAGAAGGGGCAAGGCTTTGCTACAAGGGTCTGAAGCAGAAAGTGATGCATTACATGGGGAAGATAAAAAAGAGGACTGAGAAAGCATCATATAGCTAGGCAGTGGAATGATTATGTATTGACCATCTCGAAGGGCAGTAGAGATGATAACAT
Source organism: Lissotriton helveticus (assembly GCF_964261635.1). Taxonomy (NCBI): domain Eukaryota; kingdom Metazoa; phylum Chordata; class Amphibia; order Caudata; family Salamandridae; genus Lissotriton; species Lissotriton helveticus. The sequence goes on along the minus strand of NC_136070.1, from coordinate 934,033,143 downwards.
GCGACTGACATCCTTGTTTAAAATTCCAATGTTAATTTAAGCTATTTACATTATACCCTGGGAATGTTTTAGACAGTTCTAAGACAATGGGACAATTTATATGCTGGTGGAGAGGGAACTCCGTTGCAGCAGCAACGGAGTTCCCTCTCTGCCAACATCATGTCCCACCGACCAAATTTAGAAGCAGGTGGACCATAGTTTGATGACAGCAGAGACACTCTGTCAACGCCATGGCCAAACATCTCCAATGGCCTGACGGAGTGTGGGCCATCGGAGAATTGACTCTTTGTCCCCCAGCACAATTTAGATGGGCGGACATATAGCCGGCTTTTTACTGTCCGTCATCACCAGGCAAACTGCTTTGGAATTTTCTTGTTTAAAATTTTTAAAAAGTAACTTTTTAACGTTGAATTTGAGGGAATCTTCCATCAAAGTTATTACTCACTGACAGGAACCACTGTGACAGCAGTTCCTTCCAATGTTAGAAATGTATGCCAGCCTGACAGATATTCCTAAATCTGGCAGGCAGTATCTTCATCAGGCGACAGAGTAATTTTCTCCCTCCCCCCGGCGGAGATATAGGCCTTCCGCCAAGATATAAATTAGGCCTTTTGTTTCTAATTTTTATGGCATGACACAGAGGCTAACATTATGCAAATCTCCTTTATTGCCAGCTCACAGCAACAACAATTGAAGAATATAGAACTTCAAGTAACATTCCAACACACTATAAAGTCCATCTACGCGCAGCCATCTTCTTTCTTTGTTGCTGCTGCTCACAACATAAGCACCTCTCATTTACTTTGAGTTTGTATGTACTCTGTAACTATATTTAGGATAATATATATTGTGTTCTTGGGTCCTATAGACCCCACCATGCCATCTTATGCACTGTCCTGCTATGCGAGGTTTAGGTTTGCTGGTATTTTCCAACTTTTAATTGTTCCTTGTTTTGACACTTCTGCAGGGGAACCGTAAACCAACTGCTCCAGGTTTTCTATCCTTATCCCTTCAACATCCTTTTCTCTGGGAACTGGAACCTAGTGATGCAGGACCCCTGGGTCCTGAGCACAGTCAGGGGATACAAGTTAGAATTCCTGAATACCCCCACCCAACTGATTCAAGCCATTTTTCCAGGCCCCTTGTACTACCGAGCTGTACAGAGACTCAAAGCAAGGAAGTTGAGAGTAGCACAATCGTACTCCCAAACGACATCTTTAGACGAAGACTCGAAAAAGGAACTGTGGTGGTGGCTAAAAATGCAGAAGTATGGAATGGCAGAGACATCTTTTGGGAGGAACCAGAGTTAATAATAGAATCAGACGTGAGTTTAGAGGGATGGAGTGCAAGATGTGGCAACACATCAACAGGAGGTCGCGGGACAGATCAAGAGAAGGAACTGCACATCAACTGCTTAGAATTACTAGCAGGTTCATTTGCAGTTCTTTGCTTCACCCAGAATTCGATGAAATGCTATGTGATGCTACGCATGGACAATGTATCAGCAGTAAGGTATGCCAACAAGATGGGGGGACCTTACTTAAAGGGACTTACAGAACTAGTGAAGGGTTTCTGGGGACATTGCTTGAACAAAGGATCTTCAGTAACAGCAGAACACATTCCTGGTTTAAGCAATGGTGTGGCGGACTGGTCCTCAAGGAATTCCAAGGACTCCAGCAATTGGAGATTAGACCGGAGATATTCCTGACTATCCAGGCCAAATGAGGTCCCTTGGGGACAGACTTCTTTGCGGACAGAGTGAACACACAGTTGAACTACTTCAACTGGAGGCCGGACCCTCAAGCTCGAGGAATAGACTCATTCCTCCAAGACTAGAAAGTCTTAAGGCTCATACTTTCCTCTATTTGCCATGCTACAGCGACTACTTCTGCATGCACGATAATGCAGAGAGAGTCTGGAAGTAATAACTCCCCTATGGAGATCACAGGCTTGGTTCCAATAATTCTGGAAATAGGAATAGACTTCCACATCCTAATACCATCATTCAGAGAAATACTCTTACGCCCAGAAGGAGAGTTACACCCACTCATAGAACAGGGACTACTGGTACTGACAGCCAGGAGGATTTCAGGAGACAATGGCAAACCCTGGGCTTTTGCCAGATGCTTTCGGACTCAAATCTGAAACGTGGGCTTCTGCAAAAAAGAAGGCATATAGACTGGCCTGGAACAAATGGATTCACTGGTGTTTTCAACGACACTACAATCCCGTTTTAACTGATCTAGTATATGTGATAAACTTCCTATCAGAACTATTCACATCAGGCCTAAGTTACAGAACAGTTAATGTTTAAAGATCAGCCATAGCTGCAGGACAAGCCTTGGTGGATGGCGTCTCTGTGGGCCAAAACATATTGTATAAGAAAATAATGAGAAGTATGCGGGTACTACACCCACTAACTGCTAAATACGCTGCCTAATGGGACGTTAAAATCATTTTACGGGGGGGGGGGCGTGGCTTCGCGGGCGAAGATGGTGGACTCAGCCTTCTAGAGCTCCCACCAGCCCGACATCCATCCGACGATTTATCCTGGCTCCCGGACCCGGCCTGTAGCCCACACCCGGAGTGATTGTACCAGACAGCGAGGGGTATCATCCGGTGCGGAGTGTGGCGTTCTCGGGCCCTCTGAAGCGGTGATTGCGGCAGTAGCAGCCTGCGGCCTAGTCCCGGTGAGTGCAGCCGGCGCCTCAATTTTGGCGCCCTCCGGACGGGAGACCTTCGAGCGGGCCGGCCGCGCCAACGTATGCTTCTGGCCCGGTGCCCATGATTGGCGGCGGAGCGGTGGGGGATGCATCGGAGCTGTCCCTGACTGAGCCTGTGACGGCCCGTGCAGCGGGGACGACTAAAGAGAGCTGCGGCCTACACGAGGACCGAGAGACCGGGACCTCGAGTTTGGAGGCTCCCGGCGGCGAGTGGTGGCGGCCTGGGCGGCGAAATAGAAGGACCAGCGGTGCTGTGACCCTCGAGACGCGACCCTGCCCAATGAGCCTGGCATAGCGCTGCGGCACCTCCTTGGTCCACGGGCCGGTGGACGGCCAGAAGATCCGACGGGTGTGCCACCCAAGCCCTGGGTGGCCCTGCTGCAGTGCTGGAGAGGGACGTAAGTGATTCCTGGGGCCCCTACCGTGCGTGCGTGCGGAAGACGGGGAAGGGGGGCCGCGACCCGCAGCTGCAGCGCCCGAAGGCGCCCCAGTGCGTTTGGACTGTGCAGTGAGGGGGCCCCTTGTAGTCCAGGGCCGGCAGCCGATCACGGGGTGACCTGGAGTGGAGCCACGAGGCCCCCCTGCGGAGCGGCGTCCAGACCAGGGGTCCTACAGCGAAGGGACAGGATCCGGCTGAGGCCACGCTGTGCACCCTAGACGGGAGGGTGGAACAGTATACAGACCCGGGGTATCCCTCAGCAAAAGACGACGACAGCGTGGAAGAGTTGTGAACCCGGGGCAGGAGAGACTCGAGTGGCGTATCCTTGGTCATTATTGGTGGTGCTACCGACTTGAGGACAACAGCCTCCCAGTGCGATTCAGACAGGACATGGGGCGGAGGGGGCAGCGGGCCAGCCAAACAGGGGCCCATTGATAAATTCACCGGGCCGAGTGGGGGACCCAGAGCATCTGGAGGCGGTCAGGGGACAGGGCCGGACAATGCAGCACTCATGGCAGCGATTACACAATCCAGGGATATGCTGGACGCCAAAATCGGAGCGGTTGGGGCGGATGTGACCCTGCTGCGCCAGGACCTGCGCAATGCAGTGACGCGTATCACAGAGGCAGAATCCAGAATCTCAGTTGTGGAGGACGACATGGGGGCCCTGAAGCAGAAACTGGCGGCGATGGAAAACATCCAAAAAGGTCTTGCGCTCCGAGTGGAGGATGCCGAAGGGCGGGCGCGCAGGAATAACCTTGCTTTGTGGGCTTTCCCGAAGGATGTGAGAAAGGGAATATGGAACGCTTCTTGTCCCAATGGCTGGAGAGCTGGATCCCTCCAGATGTTCTATCGTGCTGCTTCGTGATAGAGCGCGCACATAGGGCCCTAACGCAGAAGCCGCCTGTGGGGGAGCGGCCAAGGCCGGTGATAGCTAAAATTCTGAACTTCCATGATGGAGACACTATTCTACGAGAGGCGAGGGCAAAGGACTCTCTTCTATTTGAAAGTCAGAAGATCATGATCTTTCCAGACTACACCAGAATAGTGCAACAACAACGACACTCATTTCTAGCTGCCAAGGCGAAATTGCGAGGTCTGAAGATCCAATACTCCCTACTTTATCCGGCCCGCCTACGGGTAGTGTTCCAGTCATGGACCCACTTTTTTGATACGCCGGAGGCGGTCTTCGAATGGACAGATGAGATGGTGAGGGTCAGGCCGCATGCCCAGCCGGGCCTGAACCCGGGTCGGTCGAGGGGCCCATCGCAGCGCTCCTCTTCTCGAAGTGGAAAACAGGACGGCGCGCCTACTGACTCTGCCCACTCCGGAAACGATAATTGAGGGACCTCAGGGGAGCGAGTTTGTCTGCAGATACCACAGGCTCCCGCTGGGAGGAGTTGCATAGCTGTGCCTTGCTGAGCTGACAATTGAACACTGAGCATTTGGCCGCCACTCGCTTTATCTACCGATGATTGTGTGAGGCGGCGGGGTGGGGTTCGGGGTGCTTTTATGCAGGGGCTCCTTGCCTCCTACACGTGTGGGAGTTGGCGGGGGGGTTCTTTTGGTTGAGTGGGTAGTTGGGATCCATTGGTATGGTTGGCCTTGGGCGCTCTGTTTTGGGCCCGAGGTTGCCCATGCCGCGACAGATACTTCAGAGTTCTATGAGGTATAGGGGTGGGGGAAGGGGGAAGGGGGATAGGGAGTTGAGGGGAATGTTCGGGGGGAGTGGATGGGGGGGTTGGGGGTGGTGGGTGGGGGGTGCACGTGATCTCTAATGCCTTACTACTGACTGTGCTGTGCGCCTGGGCCTGGGCCTAGGGCTGGGTGCTTCTGTGTTGGGTCCCATTGGATCATGGCTGATACATCAATTCCGGGGCTCCCCAGGGAGTCCATGCGCATACTGAGTTGGAACGTCAGAGGGATGCTGGATAAAATCAAGAGGGGGCGATTTTGAGGTGGGGGAAGAGGGAGGCGGCAGATGTCTTATTGCTACAAGAGACACACATGATGGGGACGAAAGTGCTTAGCCTGCAGAGATTTGGTTACCAACAGGTTTTCCACGCTGGGTTCTCCAGGGGCTCCAGGGGGGTCACCATCTTGGTTCATCGCAGGTTGGCTTACATTCATGAACGACAGTGGATTGACCCACAGGGCCGGTACGTCTTTGTAAAAGGAATGGTGGGTACGGAACCCAATGTGTTTGGGAGTATATATGCCCCTCCCCCTTTGCAGTGGTCCCTGGCTGAGAGGTTGTTTGCGGTGTGGGCCGGAAATCCCAGATTCCCTAGCAGTATTGGGAGGAGATTGGAATGATGTGATGGATGTACACATGGACCGTGGGCGACCGCGGGAGCTGCTGACTGCTGCTGCCCCTACCCGGCTGAGTGCGATGGTGGAAGGGTTGGGCTGGGTAGATGTTTGGCGACACATGCATGCCGGGGCCCGTGAGTACACCTATGTTTCTGCTGTGCATGGCTCCTTCTCACGCCTGGACTATGTTTTTGTGCCTTGTGTGTATCTGAGTAGAGTGCGGGAGGCGGGTATCTTACCTAGGGGATTGTCTGACCATTCCCCGGTGGCCGTGGAGGTTGAATTATATAGGAAGAGACAACCGTTCCGATGGAGGATGTCTTCGTGGCATCTTCAGCAAGCTGAATATATACGGCACATGCGGGGTGCGATCGCCCATTATTGGCAAGAAAACCTTGTGGCGAACATGGACGTAACGGTGGTCTGGGAAGCCATGAAGCCCACCTTGAGGGGGATAGACATAGCGTGGTGCGCGGCGGCCCGTCGCCGACGTTGGGAAGCCATAGTTGCGGCTGCGGCGCAAGTGGAAATTCTGGAGCGGCGGTGTCAGAGTGAGGGAGACGATGTAGCGGTGCGGCTGCTCCTGCAGGCGCAACAGTCCTATGCGTCCGTGTTGATTGATGAGGCCCGCCAGGCGTGGCTGGCCACGCGGAGTAGAGTATATCAGTGGGGAGACAAGTCCTGTACTATGCTCCATAGGTTATGTCAACATACCTTGCAGCCTCTTACCCTACCTGGACTCACGGATGGAGATGGTGTCGCTATAACGGACCCAGTTGAATTGGCAGCGAGTTTTGCCCGATATTATGTGGGGCAATATGCGCCGCAGGATTGCCTTCCGGTCGACGCGGTCGATATATTTATTGCCGACCTGCCCCCGAGGGCAGTCTCCGCTGAGACGAGAGCAGCGTTGGACCTTCCTCTTATGGCGGAGGAGCTGGGGGACCACTGGGGCAGCTCAACACAGGGAAGGCGCCCGGGCCGAGCGGCTTCCCGTGTGAATTCTATAAGAAATTCCACCTCCAATTGGGGTCCCATTAGAGGACTGCACTGGAAGCAGCGCGGGAGCTGGGTCGGCTGCCAGCGGACTGGCGCCACGCTGAAGTGGTGGTTTTTCAGAAGCCGGGTAGGCCCCCGGACCGACATGACTCGTATCGCCCTATATCGTTGCTTAATATTGAAGCTAAACTGCTGGCTAAGGCGTTGGCGAACCGCCTTCTCCCCTACGTAGCTGAACTGGTCCACCAGGATCAGGCTGGTTTTATGCCGCGTAGGGCGACCCGACACAATATTAGACGGGCGCAGACAGCTGTGGACGCAATGGGAGCCACCGGGAAGCGAGCAGCCCTACTGCTGGCAGATATAGATAGGGCTTTTGATTCTGTGAGTTGGACCTATTTATTTGCGCTCCTGCCTCATCTTAATCTAGGCCCTTTATTTATCTCGTACATCAAACTGCTATATACTGATATTACGGCATCCGTGCGTGTCTCCGGAGCGGTGTCGGAAAGGTTTCCGATCGGTCGGGGGACCCGTCAGGGGTGCCCGCTGTCACCGTATTTATTCGCACTAGCCATGGAGCCCCTTGCCTCTTGGGTACGCATTGACGCGCAGTTACGGGGCTTCGTGTGGAATGGGGGACTCACTGACAGGATCGCACTCTATGCGGACGACGTCCTTTTCTTCCTCACGGATTTAAATAGATCGGGGCCCCGAGTATTGGAGATCATGCGCATCTTTGGCGAGGTGTCGGGCCTCTGTCTTAACCCGCGCAAGTCCACCCTATGGGTGCTGGGTGGTGGGGCGGTAGCGGGCACGTGGGCGTCGTCCCTGCAGGTGGCGGCCGGAGGCATGATGTATCTTGGAGTGTTCCTGTCCGAGTCCGCGGCGATCTCATGGGAGCGCAACGTGATACCGGTGTGGGAGAAGGTCCAGATGGATATTAAAACGTGGTCCCGGATGCCTCTTACCATATATGGTAGGTCTGCGATCTTTAAAATGGTCGCACTTCCACGCCTTTTATATCAGCTTCAGAATCATCCGCACCAGATCGCGTCTCGGTGGTTCCGGCAGGTCAACTCGGTCCTTGGCCGCTTCTTGTGGGCTGGGGGTGCAGCTAGGGTGGCGCTGCGTACCTGCTTCCTATCCACGTATTGTGGTGGTCTTGCTACGTCGGACTTACTGTCATATTACCAGGCCTCCCACTTGTTAGTACTAAATGAATGGTGGTACGGGGACGGAGGGGACCCGGCATACGCCCTAGAGCGCTCGCTGATGGGGGACAACACGCTGCACACAATCCTATACTCGGCCAGGCTGCGGAGGCAGCTGCCATGTGCCACACAAGTGGTTTTTGCGATTTGGCGACAAGCTCTGCGTCGCATGGGCTGGTGGGGTAGATTGACAGCGGAGACCCCGTTGTGGAATAACGGGCGGCTCCCCGCACTGGCCTTCCTAGCGGGGTTTGGCGGATGGGATTCTATCGGGATCTCTTTGCTTGGAAATGTCGTGACCGGAGTGACTCTCAAGTCATCCCAGGAGCTTAGGAACGAGTTCCATATGCCCAAAACCCAATTTTTCAGGTATCTGCAGTTTCGTCACGCGCTTGCGCCTAGTCTGATTGGTTTGGAGTCGCTGCCGGAATTCAGCCCAGTGGAAGCGAAAGTTTTCATGGGAGACCTCGACCAAACACTGGTCACTCACTGTTCCTCTTCCCTACTTCCGTTAAAGGCAACCTGGGAGAAGGATGTCGGACCCCTAGATGATGATGATTGGAGGGAGGCCTTGGAGTCCCCGCGTGGGACCGCTATCGCAGTACGACTCCGATTGATCCAATTTAAATATCTACATAGGGCTTACTATACACGGGAGCGGCTGTGGAAGGCAGGCCTGAAAGCGTCCCCGGAGTGCCTGAGATGTGGAGCTGAGAGGGGTACTCTGTTGCATACAGTATGGTCTTGTGCTGGCCTGACTAGGTTCTGGAATGGTGTATGGAGCTGTCTGTCGGAGGTACTGGGCTGGGATCTCCCCCGCACCCATCGCTTGGGCCTTCTCCATGTACTGGAGGGTGTGGGAGGGAATATCTATAAACGTCACCTTTTGTTACTGGGTCTGGTTGTGGCCAAGCGGGGCTTGGCGCGAGCATGGAAGAATGAGCGAGCTCCCCCACTGTGCGCATGGAAGGCTGGTCTAGACTATTTTATGGGGTTGGAGCGCCCAGTGTTTGAAGCCAGAGGATGCCCCCGCAAACACTACAAAATTTGGAAATGATGGGCCGACTATAGGGATTTGACTCTGGAGCCTCCAGCAGAACCTGACGAAAGTCCGGATTTGGACATTGGACCTCAGGCCTAGGGAGGCGCATGGTGCCTGGCATGATACAAACTGTTACTGGAGGCTTACTGTGACCACGTGCACTGGGTTAGGGAGGGTTAAGGGGTGGGTAGAGGGGTTGTTGGGTGGCTGTGGGAGGTGGGGGGAGTTAGGGGAGGGTCGTTCCTTTCTTTTTATTGATTGGGTTTACAAGATGCTGAGCCATGTGTTGATATTTGGCAGTGATCTCCTGACTGTGGAGAGCTGTGTATATGCCTTGACCTGATCAATCAATAAAAATGTGTTGTGGAAAAAAAAATCATTTTACGGGATGTGTCTTCTTGGGGTGACAACTCAAACCTGTCTCTTAAATGTATTTCCTATCAACTTACAGTACTAATCTGCCTGGTGTCTTTCAGGCGAACTTCAGACATAAGAGCCTTAGACATCACAAGCAGGGCCTATCAATCTGAGAGAGTTTGCTTCCACCTCAAAAAGAGAACCAAAATTATGTTGTCTTCTATCTTCTATCCTTTCTTTCCACAGAATGAAAGACTGTGTTGTGAAATGCTTGAAAGAGTATGAAAAGAGAACTTAAAGCTTGAGAAGAGATGCAACCAAATTATTACTTTCTCACAAATGGCCACACAAGGCAGTTTCTTCTCCTACACTAGCGAGATGGGCGGGCGAAATAATTTATGAGCGAAACTGGCGTGGATATTTCTATTTTTGGAGCACACTCCCTTAGTGGTGCATCAGCTTCCAAAGCTTTTATATAGGGTGGAAGCCTCCAAGATATCCTTAGAGCAGCAGACAGGTAGAATGACAATATGTTTAAAAACTGTTATTTCAGACCAATCACAAATGTGAGTGACAATGTGTTAAATATACTTTAAACTTGCATAATGTTAGTCACCGTGTCATGCAATAAACTTTTGATTTTTCACAGCCTAGTGGGTAGAAAATCTGGATTTTATTAAAGACACAGAGGCTAAGATCAACCCTACACATGTTAGCGTGACCCACCCCAGGAATCATAAAGATATTATCTACTGTGTTTTTTTCTGTTTCAGATTAAGAAGTCTCCTATGGGTTTGCTTGGTAAAGGTGAACTATTTTCCATCGAAATTTAAGTTTTCTTATCTGGAAGTTATCTTGTAGGTAGCTTCTGGAAAGACAGAAGATGGCTGCTCGTAGATAGACTGTATAGTGTTACTTGAAGTTCTATATTCTTCAATTGTTGCTGCTGTCAGGGCCGGCTTTAGGCATGTGCAAGCTGTGCACCTGCACAGGGCCACCAAACCCCAGGGGCCACCATGCCAATATATATCCTTAATATATTAATCCTCTGAGGATGGATACATATTTGTGTGGTGGCCCCTGGCAGGGATTTGGCGGCCTCCGGCTCTGTTCCACTTCTAAACACCCTGACCCCCTCCCCTCTTTCCTGGCCTACGCGCTCCGCCCCGCCCGGACCCCCTCTTCCGGGCCCCCTACCTACGCTCCCTGCCCAGGGCCACCGTGAGCCTAGAGCCGCCCCTGCTGCTGTGAGCTGGCAATAAAGGATATTTGCAAAATCTCAGCCTCCGTGTCTTTAATAAAATGCAGATTTTCTGCCCACCAGGCTGTGAAAAATCTAAATTGCCTTGGCTGTTTATTAGTGTTCTGATAGCTCACCTATTAAAACTATATACAAATACTTTGCACTGTGAGCTCCTTTTTTTTTCCAGAACAAAATTTATTGTTTTCTTCGAGAGAGAGAGAGATTGCAAGAAAATCACAGCGCTCCGACCACCGGAGAAGCTGTGAACATAAAAGCAGAATGCACTGAAAGCAATCAATACAATATTTCAAGATGGCATAGTTACTACAACTCTCCCGCCCTCCTACCCCTAAAAACAACGATAAAAATGTCTCCCTCCCGGATCCCACCCAAACCCCTAGCACGATGTCCACTAATTTCTAATAAAGAAAACAATGATGAGTCTTGTAAGGCATACTCACCTTCACCCAGGATCTAAGCGTATTTGTGCAGCCTCTATGTCGTATTGCACCGGTGGCTCCAGCCACAGTCCCCTGTAGTCCGCCCACCTTTTCCAAATTTTATAGTGCTTCCTGGGACAGCCGCGGGCCTCAAACACCGAACGCTCCAGCCCCATACAGTAATCCAGCCCCTGTTTCCACACTGTGAGCTCCTTTTAAAACTCAGATATCATTAAGGATGTTTTTTTTTAAAAAAAGGAAACTAATTCAAACTTTAAAGCGAGAGTTAGTGTGAAGGGGCAATGCAGATCCATGAGGTTCAGATAGAGACCAGATTGTTAAGACTCCAACTTAAGATAGATGAACATAGAATTCATCTAAATAGTCTGTGGTCATCCGGAAAGTCTAGCTTGATTCTGGACCTCCTGAACTCATATTAGTGATGCTTTTTTATGGCGTAAATATTTCATTAAGGTTTAAAAAAAACACAACTACCCACCATCATGGCCACTAGACTGTAGAAGATTTCTGTGGGTTTATATTTTTGTACATCGTTAAAGTGCATAATGCATTTTGACACTCGATTACTCATGTATACACTGATATAGTACTGTTGGTTTTGAAACAAATTATTTATAATGTTATAAAAATGGGTTGTTTCTGGTGTATGTTAACTAGCCCTCAGTTTAAATACAAATGCCATCTTTTACAAATTGGTAATCACCCCTGGCGCTCACGTTTCTTCCCCTTCACACCTTCTCTCCTCACAAACTCTACGGTACGCAGTCAAGTTGAAATGTTCTGGTTGATTTTGACGGTTTTTGTTGTCCTGCCCTTGATGACCTTTTAGTCACAACTTGAAAAATCCCAATGTTCTATTGGTTCACTGTAGTCATTAATTCACATAACACATTATTGTTTATGTATCTCGTAATGTTCCAGCAGCTCTAGGCGACATTAGCATTGAATGTGCTCAATAGTACTGATGTAGTGGGTTAGTGCTTATGTGTTAAGGCAATGTCACGTTTGCTTTTCATTTGACCTCATTTGCTAATGAAATGTTACTTTTGCTCACACCAAAGTAAGTTTGCAGATTTTGCAATTTACTATGAAAAAATAATGTATATAACCCATTGATTATGGGGTTGAGCCAGAAGACTTTCCTTTTCCACTAGGGATGCTGTTTATTTCTTTTCCAATTTTGCTGCTCATTTGGACTTATAATAATTTCAGATGTTTGTATTCCCTGTATAACTCAGCATTGAGAGCCTTCATGGCATTGAAATTGTACTGCTTTATTATTTTAATTCTGTAATAAAACCCTTTGACTTTCCTTTGATCTAAAACTCGGTTACTAATTAGGCCCATATCATTTATTAATGTGACCTTCGACACCCTGAACCGCCAGCTTTGCTCCGCGGACCTCGCCCTCACCACCGTCCCACGTATCTGCCGAACAACCACCGGCGGAAGATCCTTCTCCTACCTCGCCACCAAGACATGGAACACCCTCCCCACCCACCTGTGACAAACCCTGTACCTGCTGAACTTCAGGAAACGTTTCAAGAGCTGGCTGTTCGATCAGTAGCTGCTTCTCCCCTCCCCCCTAGACCCTTGAGACCCTCACGGGTGAGTAGGGCGCTTTACAAATATTTTGATTGGTTGATTGATTGATTGATTGAGGAGTAAAGATTCACCACTGGAACACTGCCCTTTTTCCTTCCATTGCCCTATGTGGTCCTTGCGACTGGAGAAGCTAATTCTATAAGCCTCTCCCTTCTTTCCAACCAAATGATCATACAAAGGGAGTGCTCAATATTGTGTTAGTAAGAAAGTGTCATTGTTTTTCAGCTTTTGTAATACACAACCCTGTAATGAATGCAACTGTACCACCTTGTAGTATGTATTGATGTTTGCGATAGCGAAGCCTCCCCTCTGCGGATAAAGGGCTATTTGCCCCCTTCCGATTATCTGGACTTTACCTCTCCGGTGAAATTGTCACCCTGTCTTAAGTATTAAGCCAGTGGCTACAACATGGATGGTTTGAAATTAGAAAAGTGTTTTGAGCATAGTAGACACCTTGACTACGGGTACAACCCAGCACTTACGCCAGGTGTGCAATTCTTGGTGTGTCCCCGTGAACAACAGAGTGCAATTGAGCAGGATCGTCTTACAAATACAAAAGGAGGCTAGCTGTATCCCCATATAGTTAATGGATCTGGATGCCCATTTTAGTGGGGGGCAGGACCTCATCTCCTCTTTGGTGATGCTAGATATAAAGCTGCAGCCCTTCAGAAGTTCATTTTCAATCCCAAGACTTTTTTATAATTTGTCAATTCATCCATAAGCGGGGACAGAGACTACAAGTGGTCAGCGAGTGATACTAGAATATCATTCACATACTTTGTGAATTTAAAGTAACTTACCCAATTTTGACACCCGTCACTCTGTTGTCGTTGTGATTTCAGCTCACCCTGAGTTCTACTGGTAATGCAAAGAGGAGGAGTGGCAGAAGGTAGCTCAGTCAGCTCCCCCTTTCCATAAAGAACAGTTATGGGCTCATGACACTCACTCATGCCTTTGTACTAGGTGAATGGCCATCAGCCCTCCTTCCCAGTCCAAAACCTGGAGCCTAGCCCAATAGTTCACAATACCCACTCCAGAAACGTCCAGCTAACCCAGTCAAAAGTCTTCTTGGCATCCAGAGAAAGAAGGATGGGGTGCTAGTGCATTAGCGCCCAATTGTATATCAGATTAAATACTTTCTTGGTGTTTTCTCCTGTATGTCTACCCAAGAGAATCCCTTCTGGATCCCAGTCAACAAGTTGGGCATCCACAAATTTAGTTAAAAGTGCAATATGTCTATGGAAGACCGCAGAGCATGGGTTCTTTTACGGATATTGGAATCAACTATATAAGAGGTTAAGGTTCTCACATGGTGTTCATGACCATACCATTTACAATCATCAAATTAAAGAGATCGGTGAGAAATGGAGCAAGCATTAACCCAGGTTTTAAAGAAAAGAGCAGAGAAGCCATACAACCCTACAGCCTTAGATTTAGCTTGGAGATGCCCTTTGTGACTAGTAAATCTACATGCCTTCAGCTGGAGATGCCGTTAACTTTTGCAAGCTCAAGGAGTCTAAAGTCATCATTCCATTTACTCTTGTACAATTTCTTCTAGATGTTCCAAAACAAGCGGTATTGTCAACCTCATATACAGGCGCGAGATAGGAGTGAATCTTGCAAGGAGGGAAGACCTTCCTCATTGTTAATTTGGAGGATCTGGGGCCTTTATTATAACAACTGTTAATCCCTTGTACTTTAGTTAAAAGAAAAGAAAACGTATCTCCAGTTTCACACCTGGTTTCTTTCGTCGCACATTCATAATCTGCACAGAGGATAAACCAGGGTTTTTGTTTTACCTCTTGTTTCCTCCAAGACATAATTTAATTTGTTTGCCTCAGCCACCTACACCTTGAATCACAGCTGCCCATTTTATTACCACCTGTTTAGCATCTGTTTGATAATGAGTAGTGAGGATACTCCTTTGTCAGTACGTATGATTCACAGTGCTAGGATTTTGCACCACAGTGAGAAAGACTTGGTCCAGCGTCTGCTGCACTCTAAAACTAGATTCAGAATGCCGGCATGCACGACACCGTCACTCAGAGAATCTGAGGCCCACTGGTCTTCAAGAAACTCTCTTTGCTGGGGTTGAGGACATCAAGAGTACCTAATGTTTACTTAGACCCCATCTAGCTCCACAAATGGAATCAGAGACTTTATGTATGCATCTAGGAGCACTTGTAACACTACCCTAAAGGTGAGTTCCAATTAGCACTGAAATCCTTCATTTCTTTGTGGTATCGTAGAAGTGCTGGCCCTCACTCTTTGTTTAGAGCCATCAGGCAGTTAATGATGCATGGAGAAGGATACTGAGAAGGATGCAATCCACTGGCATTATGTGGATCCACCAGAGCGCCTGGACCGGGGGCAGCATTTGTGTGCTGGGAGGTTTTCATAGAGTTAAGAAATCTGCATGTATCTAAACAAATGTATTATGCGCCTGGCTATTTTTAAGGGTATAATGTATATGTTCAATAATAAATTGTTGGTTGTAGTCATCAACTGTAGGTTATGTCTGATTAAAATTGATCAAAGGATTCTCCGCTACAACTGTTAGTAGCTCTATTAGACATGCTACACTTTCTATAAAAAGTCCTCAGTTACTTATGCTTGTACAGCAATGCCCCGTATTTGTTATTTCCTATCGCTTGAGAGCATCCTTCACTAGTTCTTCACCCCACTAGGAGCAATGAAACATTGATTTTCATTTATTAAGATCCCCTGAGCACAAATCAGGAGTAAACATGGGTGTAGAGCAAAGATACTCAAAGTGCGGCTCGGGTGCAACATCCGGCCCTCCTAACCTTGACATGTGCACCATGGTCAGCAGCAGCACTGGGCTAATGTTTATTCAACTCAGCATTCACATTAAAAAGATGTTACATTAACAAACATGTATTTACTTAAAGGTTAATTGAAGTTAAAGAAAGAAAGTAACTAGGGTGTCCAGCACCACTCAACATTAGGAACACTTTCATTTTTAAAGACATTTTTCAGAAAAAGTGTAAAAATATGGCAAAGTCTTCAAAATTCAAAAGAAATTTGATTGACACACGGAACTGTTTCACCTTGGTACATCAGATGATATCAGTGCATTGAGAAGCATTTTTTTTTAAGTTATAGGGGCATATTATCAAGGACAGGCGATACATTATCGCCGCTTTTATCGGCAGGAAACTGCCGATAAAGCGGCGATAATGGCCTTGATAATATGCTCTAAGGAATTCCAATCGAAGCCCATGTTAGATGTGAACACATCTAACATGGGCTTCGATTGAAATTCATAGAGCATATTATCAAGGCCATTATCGCCGCTTTATCGGCAGTTTCCTGGCGATAATGTATCGCCTGTCCTTGATAATATGCCACATAGTTTTCAAACATGAAGTTAGAAGCATTAATTTTTTCTCCAACTCTGACAACAATGCCTTAGTTAACCCCTTGACCGCGGGCAAATTCTGCTGCGGTGCTGGGGAATTATTGAGTGGGCGTGTTGCGGACGGCCCCCGGCCGTCCTCCGCACACGCCCACTGTGACGTCGGACAGCCGGGGGCAGTCCGACACACCCAACAAGTTAACTATGAAGCAAGCTACTTCTTAAGGGGCACTCTTTGGATGGCCTGGGTTCCTAATATACATGAATATAATAGTTTATTAAATCAAATACAGGGGAAGGTTTTGTACAGGTTACATCCGGAAGTTATTTATTTCAACACCCTCTAATATGAGATAATGATTAAAAATGAGGGAAAGTGAAATAAAACAATTTCCTAGAATCACGTATTTTGGTAAAGTGGGAAAGCCGGGATTAAACCCAGTTTTTCTGGTTTTCTAATTGTGCAATTCAGCTGCTAGATGTATATGCCTTGCTTCCCCTACACCAACCATACTGCCATTCCCACCTCCCGCAAACCCCTACCACCATCATACTGGAATCAATGCGGCCCTCCGTCACATCGCAGACCAAACTTTTTGGCCCGAGGAAAATGTGTGAGAGTACCCATTGTAGGAGAGTCGGGTCTGCTTTCCTATGGTCACCCCATTTTTTGCTTTTTGCTTCACTGGTTTTCGACTTAATGTGGCTGTGGGCCTGCTAATCAGACCCACAGGCCTGCTGTTCTCTCTCTAAATTTCACACAATGTACTTTAGGTACATCACCAATTGGGATTTGGGTCACTCTTCTGAGTCCCTGTACAGAGTACTATAGGTACCCAGGGCATAGGTGCACCCAAGGCCTACCAGGGGATGCAGCATATCTTTTGCCACCCCTGGCTGGCCATCCAAACTGACACAACTGGCTGATCACTCAGCTGGGGCAAGGTTGTGTAATCACCCCTCGCCTAGATATAGTATACCTATGTCTAACCTTATATCTGGACACATTTACACCTATAAGTCACTCCTATGGCAGGCCTTAACAATCCTGGAGGCAGAGTGCTTGGTTTTATGTGAGATGGTGCTCTAGCATGAGCTGAGCCTGTCTGCAGCTTTCGGAACCATGTCCTTATAGCTGTTCAAGTATATTGCCATACCATATACTCTTAAGTGCATTATGAACCTCGTGGTTAAATGCTAACTCTGGTTTGCCTTTATCAAAACATGTCGTGAAAGGTGTCATACGCTTTGGAATACTACCCCCTCGCCAGTTCTGGCGACGGGGGTAGCATTCCACCCTTCTAGAGGGAGAAGACATGTTACTTCCATTAATCCCGGTCAAAGTTAATCAGAGCCTCAACATCACAAAATGGATGCTGCTGCCACAGACACAAGTCTGACCTCCTGCTGCTGGGAGTCCTTCCAGCGAGGGAGGCTTGGACAATAGGTTTCCTGTCACAGGGAGGTGCTAGCACCACCCCAGACAGGCTGTAGTGTATTGGGGCAGGGAGGGCTGAATGAAATGAGACACTGCCTGGGGCACACAAGGTGTCCCATGCATAGTCCAGTTCAAGCCAGTGCTGGGGCACTCCAGCCCCAGCTCTGGCGCGAAACTGGACAAAGAGAACGGGGTGTAACCACCCCCTTCCTGGGTCCCACCCATAGGAGGGACCTAGCAGGTAATCCAGCCCCTAAATTTGGTATATAGGTAGGAGCTGAGTCCCAAGACTTTAGATTTATCCTGACTGAAACTCTGATACGAAACTCTGGACCTTCGACATCCTACTCGACGTAGAAGACTGAAGAATCTCCCTTGTGGTCAAGGAGTGACCACCCTGCACAAGCAGGCACCATCAAGCGATCAACGGTTTGCTTTGTCGACGCTCCTGCCGGAGCCCGAGCACAGAGCCTGACAAGACCCAGACTTCCTGACTTCCTTCAGCCCGATCCACAGCCACAGCAAAGCTGAGATCAGTGGAGGCGACGCGAGACGTGGGACCGGCCATCTTGGAAAGCCAGCTAATTGCTTTCCGTGCACCTTCTGAGGCACCCTCAAAGTTGTGCATTAGGAATTGAGAAGCCCCAGCCCCGAGCACCAACTGCACCGAAGATCAGCCCTCCACACTCCACGAGTTCTGCGTGGGGCCCTTCTGCATTTTCCTGCTCGACGCGTCTGTCCAGTCACTTGCCCGTTGGCTAGTGGCGTCTGTGACGACGAACCTTTGAATTTCCAACACTAGTCAGGTTGTTCCAGACTGGCCCTTGCTCCCCTGAAAAGGAGCAGCCCATCAGACCTTGATGGTCTGATTAAGAAGCCATCTTCCTTTTCTGCGTGGGTTGCCTTTGCCAAGGCTTGTTGACCCCAATCCGGAAGCCGACACCGCCAACAGCGAGAACCGTTGTGGGACAGTCCGTATCCAGCTCCTGGTCATCGTCGACACCTCCTGGTCCACGTGGCTGTAGAGACAAGCTTCACGACATCACCTGATTGCTTCACGACATCGCCTGGTTCCTTCCTGGTTCCATCCTGGTCACTGGCTAGTGACCCAGACTCTGTCCCCTCTGCTTTCAGGTACTCTTCATCCTTGATCCGCCTTTGGATCCACCCGGCCACTTCTCTCCTGGTCGCCTGCAGCATCTTACTCCAAGGTTCCATAGGAATAACCGACGAAACTCGACACACTTTGACACCTATGCACCCGCTTCCTGTGGGTGAGGTAATGCGAGTATTTCGGTACTCCTGTGGGTATTGACTATCCTAGTGTCCTAGTTTCAAGTAGCTTTTCTCTAGTCCATCCGGAAGTGTCCTAAAAGAACTAGTGTCCATTTCTTCCGTTCCCATTCTAACTCTATAGTAACTCGCGTGCGTGTAAAGACACTGCACGCGCATCCCGTGGGCCTCCTGCTCTCCAACCATTGGTAGTACAGTGTAGCCCCAGCGATTCTCCAGGCCCTAGGTCTTTCCTTTGTTCGTGACGTGGTCCTTATACCACTATTTTAGTATATGGTTCGAAGTGCCCCTAGGGCATTACTGTATTTTGTGCAACTTATTGTATTTTAATTAAGTATCTTGTATTGTGCTGGTGCCTCTGACCTCATAAAGAGTTCAGAGGATTGTGTTAGAAATAAATACATATATATTTTGATATACAACCTGTGTGGTGTCCTTTCACTTGGTAGCAAAGGGATTACATATGGTAAAACAGCTGGCTTCACATGCCCTCTTGAGTTTAGCCTAAGACTGCTTTGTCCATGCTATCACTAGGATAGCTGGTCTATAAGGTTGACTTTACAACCATCACCATAGGGGTTGTTTGGACTGATACAAGGTGCCCACTAGAATAGTGGACATCACATATCAGGCCAACTTCTCACATTGGTGTGCAGCGGTTGGGATTTGAGCTTGCTGTTGTTTTACCAATTGTAATCTTTGCAATATCATTTGAAAGATCATACAGGTACCTATAGGTACATATAAAACAAGACTTAGAATACTTAAGTTCTACTGAACTTAGTTATTGTAGACCAAAGGGCCTAGCACACCCTGACTACAACTCCTAGGGAGGTTTAGTAGGAAAACACTTAGTGTAGGTAGGTGCACACACCACACCTCACTAGATCATGTCTGGCGCAGGTGAACCATCTGGATCTCTACCTGTGGTGAGTGGCCCTCCCAGGGCACCCTCCAGATATGACATGCTCAACTTCCAAGAGATGAGACACTTGTGTACCTCAAGGAGATTGAAACAGGGTTCCAACCCTACCATCCCACACCTGATAGAACTCCTAGAGAGAGCTGATCTTGAGAAGGCCTCTAAACCAGACCCCCCAGATAATACAGGTGAGGGTGTACCCTCCACAGTAGATGATCTCCAACCCCAGAAGAGGAGGAAGAGGAGGTAGAAGAGGATTCTGAGGGAGAGGTAGACAGCCAAACTATAGTCAGGAGACTTAGCCAGGCTAGCTTAAGCCAACTTGGGGCTGAGAATGGGACAGCCCCATTCAGGCCTTCAAGCGGGTTTAACCAGAGGTATAGGAGGGACAGATCTCACTCAGGTGAATCTCTCCATTCCAATGGCTCTAGAGGTTCTCAGAGTGGAATGACTTCCTCTCAAAGGAGAGAACACGAGGCTAGGATGAGGGAAGTCCAACTCAGAATAGAGAAGGAAGAACTAGCCCAAGCAAAACTTGCTTTGGCAAGGGAGCAAATGTTAAGTGGATTAGATTCCACTGGTGGCAGCAATATCCCTAAGGATAGAGACAGGTCCTATGACAATAGACACCTGAGTAAGATAGTGCCCCCCTACAAAGTTGGGGATGACATCCACAAATGGATAACTGCTTTGGAGAGGGCCTGCAAAGTACAGCAGGTACCCCAAAGTCAGTGGGCAGCAATCTTGTGGCTCTCCTTTGCAGAAAAAGGAAGAGACAAGCTCCTCACAGTTAGTGATGATGATGCTAACAATTACACTGTCCTGAAGAGTGCTCTAATTGATGGGTTTGGCCTAACCACTGAACAGTACAGGTTGGTGTTCAGAGATACCAGAAGACACAGACTCAGGACTGGACTGATTTTGTTGATTGTGCCACTAAGGCTCTGGAATGCTGGTTGCTGGGAAGTAAGGTTAAGGACTATACAGGATTGTATGATTTGATCATGAGAGAACAAATCCTTAATAATTGTCAGAACCAGTTGTTGCACCAACACCTGATTGACTCAGATCTGACCTCTCCCCAAGAATTGGGAAAGAAGGCAGACAAATGGGTCAGAACCAGGGTTAAGCAGAAACCCCAGAACCAAGGTGGTGATCAGAAAAAGGCAGACCAAAAAGGTGGGGATCAGAAACAAAAAGACCAGAAGTCTTCATCAGGGCCCCAAAATTCTAATGAAGGGGGGGTCCCAAACTTCTAAGAAGAAGAAGAAAGAAGGTCCAAAGAAACCTTGGTGTAATTACTGTAAATCTGCCTCTCACTGGTTTAGTGAGTGCACCAAGAAAGGTACAGCCCCTACCACTGTAGCCCCTAAGGCACCTGCACCCCCTAGTACAGTTAACAGTGGTAGTTCCCAACCCAAGGCTATAGTGGGGTTAACCATGGGTACTGAGGTGGATTCTGGCCTAGTCAGGATTCCAATCCAGGCTGTTCCTGTCTGCAATGTGGACATGGCTATGTCCTCAACTGTGAGTCCCAGTACTCTGGGCAAGTACAGGCAAACACCTTTGATTAATGACAAAGTGGCTCAGGCCTACAGGGACACGTGCCAGTGTCACTATGGTGACACCTAACTTTGTGGACCCTGGACAGATTGTACTGGGTGATAATTACCTGGTGACCAATGCTAGCAATGTCACTACTACCCATAGTGTGGCAGTTGTTAACTTCTCCTGGGGAGGGGTAACTGGCCTCAAAAGAGTTGTGGTAAGTGCAGACCTCCCAGTTGAATGTCTGTTGGGCAATGATCTGGAATCCTCAGTATGGTCAGAAGTGGAGTATAGGACTCATGCAGAGATGTTAGGCATATCAGCACATGTCCTTGCTGTGACCAGGTCACAGGCCAAAAAGTGCCAAACTGAACAGGCCTTGGATCCTGAAACTATGGACCAAGTGCCATCCAAGAGAAAGAGCAGTAGGGTTAAGGCAGTGCCTTCCCCCCTGCCTACAAGTGAGGATCAGCCTTCTCAGGAAGCTGATTCTGAGACTCCTGAAGGAACTGTCCTGGAAGAACTTGAACCTGACCAGGTTGAGTTTCTTGGGACAGGGGGACCTTCAAGGGCAGACTTGAGGCAGGCACAGTTAGACTGCCCCTCTTTTGAACCCCTCAGACAGCAAGCTGCTTCTGAGGCTGCTGGGAATGCTACAGGTACCCACAAAGTTTACTGGGATGAAGGACTCCTTTATTCTGAGGGTCGAGACCCCAAGCCTGGTGCTTCCAGGAGGTTGGTTATACCTCAAACCTTTAGGGGTTTCCTTCTTACCTTAGCCCATGATATTCCCTTAGCAGGACATCTAGGCCAGAACAAGACTTGGGACAGGCTTGTCCCTCACTTTCACTGGCCCCATATGTCAGAAGATACTAAGGAGTTTTGTCGCTCCTGTGTGACCTGCCAAGCCAGTGGCAAATCAGGTAGCACAACAAAGGCCCCCCTCATACCACTACCTGTGGTGGGGGTACCCTTTCAAAGAGTTGGGATTGACATTGTTGGACCAATGGATCCCCAAACAGCCTCTGGGCACAGATTTATACTGTGGTAGTGGATCATGCCACCAGGTATCCAGAAGCTATTCCCCCAAGGACCACAACAGCACCTGTTGTGGCAAGAGCCCTCCTGGGAGTTTTCTCAAGAGTGGGCTTTCCAAAGGAGGTTGTCTCAGACAGAGGTGCAAACTTCATGTCTGGGTACTTGACTGCTATGTGGAAAGAGTGTGGTGTTAATTACAAATTCACTACACCCTACCATCCACAGTGCAATGGGCTTGTTGAAAGATTCAACAAGACCCTCAAGGGTATGATCAAGGGTTTACATGAAAAGCTTAGGCAAAGATGGGACATCCTTCTACCCTGCCTTCTGTTTGCTTACAGAGAGGTCCCACAAAAGGGGGTTGGCTACAGCCCTTTTGAGCTTTTGTTTGGGCATCCTGTAAGGGGACCCCTATGTCTGGTGAAGGAAGGATGGTAGTTACATCTCAAAAAGCCTAAACAAGACATAGTGGGCTATGTACTTGGTCTCCGCTCCAGGATGGCTGAGTATATGAAGAAGGCTTCTAAAAACCTTGAGGCTAGCCAAGAACTTCAAAAAGCTTGGCATGACCAAAAGGCTGTGCTGACTGAGTACCAGCCAGGACAGAAGGTGTGGGTGTTGGAGCCAGTGGCCCCAGCAGCACTCCAGGACAAATGGTCTGGACCCCACACCATTGTTGAGAAAAAGGGAGAGGTCACCTACTTGGTGGACCTTGGAACCCCTAGGATCCCCCACAGGGTGCTCCATGTCAACAGACTCAAAGTATATGTTGACAGGGCAGACATGGGCTTGCTCATGGCTACAGATGAGGGACAGGAGGAAGAGAGTGACCTTCTCCCAGACCTGTTGACTCAGAACACTGATGATGGTTCAGTTGATGGTGAGGCCTTAGCTGGCAGCCTCACTGACCACCAGCAACAGGACTGCAGACAAGTTCTACAGGCCTTTAGACATATGTTTTCATTAACACCTAGTCAGACTAACTGGTGCACCCATGAGGTGGACACTGGTGACAGTCTGCCTGTGAAGAGTAAGATCTACAGGCAACCTGACCATGTCAGGGACTGTATAAAGACTGAGGTACAGAAAATGCTTGAGTTGGGAGTAATTGAGCCATCAGAGAGCCCCTGGGCCAGCCCAGTAGTCCTTGTACCAAAACCTCACATCCAAGATGGTAAGAGAGAGATGAGGTTCTGTGTGGACTATAGAGGTCTCAATGCTGTCACTAGGACATATGCTCACCCACTTCCAAGAGTAGATGAGCTCATTGATAAATTGGCTTCTGCCAAGTTTCTGAGCACATTTGATTTGACAGCTGGCTATTGGCAAATCAGGTTAGCTGAGGATGCCAAGGCCAAAACTGCTTTCTCAACCCCAGGAGGTCATTACCAATTTGTGGTAATGCCCTTTGGCTTGAAGAATGCACCTGCCACTTTCCAAAGGTTGGTGAACCAAGTCCTCACTGGGTTGGATGACTTTTGTGCAGCTTATCTTGATGATATTGCTGTCTTCAGCTCCACCTGGGAGGATCACCTGATCCACCTGAAGAAGGTTTTAGAGGCCCTGCAGAAGGCAGGCCTAACTATCAAGGCCACAAAGTGCCAGATAGGGCAGAGTAAGGTTGTGTACCTGGGCCACCTTGTAGGTGGGGGTCAGGTTCAACCAATGGAGAATGGAGAGTAAGATCCAGACCATCAAGGACTGGGCTCCTCCAACCCCCCAGACACAGGTCAGAGCTTTCTTGGGCCTGTGTGGTTACTACAGAAAGTTTGTTAAGAACTATGGGTCCATTGTGACACCACTTAATGACTTGACTTCAAAGAAGATGCCAAAAAAGGTTCAGGGGACAGTTAGCTGTCAAAAGGCATTTGATGACCTGAAGAAGGCCATGTGCTCTGCACCTATCCTAAAGAGTCCTGACTACTCCAAAGAGTTTATTGTCCAAACAGATGCTTCTGAGTTGGGGGTGGGAGCTGTGCTTTCACAACTTAATGTAGATGGTCAAGACCAGCCCATTGCTTTTATTAGCAGAAGGCTGACCCCTAGAGAGAAAGGTTGGTCAGCTATTGAGAGGGAGGCCTTTGCTGTGGTTTGGGCCCTGAAGAAGTTGAGACCATACTTGTTTAGCACTCACTTCAAAATTCAGACAGACCATAAGCCCCTCTTGTGGCTAAATCAGATGAAGGGTGAGAATCCCAAACTGCTCAGGTGTTCCATTTCCCTACAGGGGATGGACTTTACAGTGGAGAACAGACCAGGGACTGACCATGGCAATGCAGATGGTCTCTCAAGGTACTTCCACTTAGAACATGAAGACACAACTGGTCAAGGTTAGTCTAATGTCCCTGCGTTTGGGGAGGGGGGTTATGTAGGAGAGTAGGGTCTGCTTTCCTATGGTCACCCCATTTTTGCTTTTTGCTTCACTGGTTTTCGACTTAATGTGGCTGTGGGCCTGCTAATCAGACCCACAGCCCTGCTGTTCTCTCTCTAAATTTCACACCATGTACTTTAGGTACATCACCAATTGGGATTTGGGTCACTCTTGTGAGTCCCTGTACAGAGTACTATAGGTACCCAGGGAATAGGTGCACCCAAGGCCTACCAGGGGCTGCAGCATAGCTTTTGCCACCCCTGGCTGGCCATCCAAACTGACACAACTGGCTGATCACTCAGCTGGGGCAAGGTCATGTAATCACCCCTTGCTTAGATATAGTATACCTAAGTCTAACCTTATATCTAGACACATATACACCTTTAAGTCACTCCTATGGCAGGCCTTACCAATCCTGGAGGAAAAGTTCTTGGTTTTATGTGAGATGGTGCTCTAGCATGAGCTGAGCCTGTCTGCAGCTTTCGGAACCATGTCCTTATAGCTGTTCTAGGATATTGCCATACCATATCCTCTTAAGTGCATTATGAACCTCGCGGTTAAATGCTAACTCTGGTTTGGCTTTATCAAAACATGTTGTGTAAGGTGTCATACGCTTTGGAATACTACCCTCTCGCCAGTTCTGGCGACGGGGGTAGCATTCCACCCTTCTAGAGGGAGAAGACATGTTACTTCCATTAATCCCGGTTAAAGTTAACCAGAGCTTCAGCATCACAAAATGGATGCTGCTGCCATAGACACTAGTCTGACCTCCTGCTGCTGGGAGTCCTTCCAGCGAGGGAGGCTTGGACAATAGGTTTCCTGTCACAGGGAGGTGCTAGCACACCCCAGACAGGCTATAGTTTATTGGGGAAGGGAGGGCTGAATGAAATGAGACACTGCCTGGGGCACACAAGGTGTCCCATGCATAGTCCAGTTCAAACCGGTGCTGGGGCACTCCAGCCCCAGCTCTGGCGCGAAACTGGGCAAAGGGAAAGGGGTGTAACCACCCCCTTCCTGGGTACCACCCATAGGAGGGACCTAGCAGGTAATCCAGCCCCTAAATTTGGTATATAGGTAGGAGCCGAGTCCCAAGACTTTAGATTTATCCTGACTGAAACTCTGATAGGAAACTCTGGACCTTCGACATCCTACTCGACGTAGAAGACTGAAGAATCTCCCTTGTGGTCAAGGAGTGACCACCCTGCACAAGCAGGTACCATCAAGTGATCAACGGTTTGCTTTGTCAACGCTCCTGCCGGAGCCCGAGCACAGAGCCTGACAAGACCCGGACTTCCAGACTTCCTTCAGCCTGATCCACAGCCACAGCAAAGCTGAGACCAGTGGAGGCGACGCGAGACGTGGGACCGGCCATCTTGGAAAGCCAGCGAATTGCTTTCCGTGCAACTTCTGAGGCACCCTCGAAGTTGTGCATTGGGGATTTAGAAGCCCCAGCCCCGAGCACCAACTGCACCAAAGATCAGCCTTCCACACTCCACGAGTTCTGCGTGGGGCACTTCTGCATTTTCCTGCTCGACGCGTCTGTCCGGTCACTTGCCCATTGGCTAGTGACCTCTGTGACGACGAACCTTTGAATTTCCAACACTGGTCTGGTTGCTCCAGACTGGCCCTTGCTGCTCTGAAAAGGAGCAGCCCATCAGACCTTGCTGGTCTGATTAAGAAGCCATCTTCCTTTTCTGCGTGGGTTGCCTTTGCCAAGGCTTGTTGACTCCAATCCAGAAGCCGACACCGGCGACAGCGAGAACCTTCGTTGGACAGTCCGTATCCACCTCCTGGTCATCATCGACATCTCCTTGTCCACGTGGCTGCAGAGACCAGCTTCACAACATCACCTGATTGCTTCACGACATCGCCTGGTTCCTTCCTGGTTCCATCCTGGTCACTGGCTAGTGGCCCAGACTCTGTCCCCTCTGCTTTCAGGTACTCTTCATCCTCGATCCACCCTTGGATCCACCTGGACACTTCTCTCCTGGTCGCCTGCAGCATCTTTCTCCAAGGCTCCATACGAATCAGCGACGAAACCCGACACACTTTGACACCTATGCACCCGCTTCCTGTGGGTGAGGTAACGCGAGTATTTCGATACTCCTGTGGGTATTGACTATCCTAGTGTCCTAGTTTCAAGTAGCTTTTCCCTAGTCCATCCGGAAGTGTCCTAAAAGAACTAGTGTCCATTTCTTCCGTTCCCATTCTAACTCTATGGTAACTCGCGTGCGTGTAAAGACACTGCACGCGCATCCCATGGGCCTCCTGCTCTCCAACCATTGGTAGTACAGTGTAGCCCCAGCGATTCTCCAGGCCCTAGGCCTTTCCTTTGTTCGTGACGTGGTCCTTATACCACTATTTTAGTATATGGTTCGAAGTGCCCCCAGGGCAATACTGTATTTTGTAAAACTTATTGTATTTTAATTAAGTATCTTGTATTGTGCTGGTGCCTCTGACCTCATAAAGAGTTCAGAGGATTGCGTTAGAAATAAATACGTATATATTTTGATATACAATCTGTGTGGTGTCCTTTCACTTGGTATTAAAGGGATTGCATATGGTAAAACAGCTGGCTTCACATGCCCTCTTGAGTTTAGCCTAAGACTGCTTTGTCCATGCTACCACTAGGATAGCTGGTCTATAAGGTTGACTTTACAACCATCACCATAGGGGTTGTTTGGACTGATACAAGGTGCCCACTAGAATAGTGGACATCACATATCAGGCCAACTTCTCACATTGGTGTGCAGCGGTTGGGATTTGAGCTTGCTGTTGTTTTACCAATTGTAATCTTTGCAATATCATTTGAAAGATCATACAGGTACCTATAGGTACATATAAAACAAGACTTAGAATACTTAAGTTCTACTGAACTTAGTTATTGTAGACCAAAGGGCCTAGCACAACCATCGCCATAAGGGTTGTTTGGACTGATACGAGGTGCCCACTAGAATATTGGACATCACATATCAGGCCAACTTCTCACACCCATGTTTTAGAGGGTGGATTCCATCACCACTACCAGCGTCCGAGGGGGGCTGAGAGGTGTTTGTGGTGATAATTTTTGCTCCGGCACCTCGTCTACTAGCAGTTTGTAAAAAGTTAATGCCTCAGGGTTTTCCCCCACCTCCTATCACATTGGCAGCATTCTCCACCAGTGACAATGGCTTAGCAGGAGTTTATCTTTGGGTCTTGTCACTGCCCTCCTTGCACCCTGACATGTCCTAATGATGCGTGAATGCAGGTCAAAAATGCATGAACAGCGAGTGATTCACTCCTTAAAACAAGCCTTGCCAATAGTTGAGGCTAGCTCATAAAGTGAATGTGTTTCGACACCTACTGGTGCTCTGAGCACACTGAATCTATACACTACATTTTTATTTTATTACCTTATGCAAATGCCTCCAGTAGTGTATCGCACTTGCACACCCGCTGTATTTTGTTTGTTGCGGAACACTGCCTGATGCAGGGCATTTTGCATTGACTGACTAAATGTGTACATTGAATCTGCCTCACCTGCCACTCACAACACCGCAGAATACCACTCCACTTTCAACCACATCCATCCAGTCAGCTATAAAGTTCCCTGGGATGTGCAGCACCCTAGGAGTTGGCAGGTGTCGCCTACATAATATTCCAGACCAGTTAAAGGTATTTCCAAGTATTTATTGTAAAAATGTTTTTGCATTTCTCCGTTACTGTGTTAATCTTATATTTTTGAAACGTGTACATGCAGTCAGGAGAGCACAGCATATCACAAACCTCATGCACCATGTCAGATTTCTTTTTAGGTATCGCCAATTATTGACTTTAATTTCATGTACCATTCTTGATTCCCCCGCCATTACTTACAAATATACATAACAATATTAGGAGCATGCAGTTTCTTAATTATCTGTATTCTATTTCATATTCATTCATTAAGAATATAATTTGGAGTACATTATTTCATGCTATGCAAATGTTTATAAACACACGGATTACGCCCTAAACATGGAACTGTCTGCTTTGCATTCACAAATTGCTCTATATGTATGTTCAGCTTACGTATGAATATATATGTGTGTATATATATTACCTACTGGCGGTCGCCAGTAGGTATATATAGTTAGGATTTTTTCTCTATGGGTTTTTTGAAAATTCTATGTCTAATAACTTTGGCGTTTGTGGACGGAATCGGCTGAAATTTTCAGGAAAATGGCACATTTTGTTTCTGAGCAGCCCTTGAAAATTTGGGGGGGGTTCGTCCAGTGGGGGCCGAGAAAAAAGGGGGGTCCCAAAACGTGTTTTTAACATTGAGTTTTCCATAGGGCGGTTGGCCTCACTTTTAGCCCGAACGGCTGAATGGATTTGCACGAAACTTGGCAAAATTGTAGGGACTGGTAGCCCGATGTGCCTTTTGTAGGTCTCAATATATGTGCTCCAGTGGATTTTGAGAAATTAACGTTTAAAAAAAGATATATATCTGTAACAGCGGACCGGTTAGCGCTCTGGTTCGCGGACTTTTCGCGCAACGGAGCTTTGTGAAGCGAAGCTGATTGGTTCTCCGGCGTCTGTCAACATTCCAAACAGTCCGTAGCGGCCGCCATCTTGTCTCTCGGTAGGATCGAGAGACAAGAGGAGGTCAAAACAAAGGGGGAAATAACTATAAGGGGGCATAGTAGATCCTCGCTGACCCCCTAGGTTTGATGTGGAGGTTTTAAAAGGGCCCCGCGGGGCAAAAAAAAATAATAAAAATAATAATTGAACGGCTGAATGGATTTGCACGAAACTTGGCAAAATATTAGGGACTGGTAGCCCGATGTGCCTTTGCTAGGTCTCAATATATGTGCTCCAGTGGATTTTGAGAAATTAACGTTCAAAAAAAGATATATATCTGTAACAGCGCTCCGCTTCGCGTAACGGAGGTTTGCGAAGCTGATTGGTCATTCTGTCACTGGGCTATAGTTGGGCTACATCTGGCTGATATTTGGGCTACATTTGTTTTTTTGTGTGTCTGGCGGCCATCTTTGGGCTACATTGGGCTACATTGGGCTTCATTGGGCTACATTCGGCTAATTAGCAAATAGCTCATCGCAAACTAGGAATGGTAAAGAATCGCTATTTATTCCTTAAAGTTCGCTATTTAGGAAATGCAAATAACTTTGATGATACATATGGCGGTTCATCTCTAACAAGATAAGAAGCATAGGGATAGATTTATGATGACTGGCGCATCACCAGGGATGTGTTAGTCATTCTGTGCCGCTGTTCCGTCACCTATGGTGTGCTGCATTTACAATGCGGCGCATCATGGGGCAAAAACAGCACAGATGCGTGATGTATCTGTGCCGTAAAGGTGGCGCATTGCTGGAGTTGTATCGCAAGTGTGATGAAGCTCCAGCAAGGGTCGGGGGTGCCCCTGTCGCAGGGTTTCTGTTCTCACACAGAACTGTGGACAGAGGATTGGAACCTCGGCGAATTAGGGTGTCCCAAAACTCACGTTAGTAATCAAAAACTATTTAGCAAGCTAGGTACAGTGTCACATTGGATATAACAAACTCTCAATGTTTAGACAATCCAGAATATGAACTTATAGTACCTCAGGATACGTGGAACTCATGAACAGTCGGTCGTTATATATTTCTTAGAAACCAGAACATGGAGTTAAGAAGAACACATGTGTATTTGAAATGTTTATTTACTAATGCCGTCTTCTCAGGCGTAGTACCTTAGATAATAAAAGTACACATATTATCAGTAGCAAAATTACCAGCATAGTTACTAGTACATAAAAAGTGAATGGTGATAGTATGTTAACATGCTGTAAATGAATAAGAGTTAGCAACACTTATAAGCAGCCGCGGGCCGTGGAGGGAGTTACGGTGAGGCAGGGAGGCGGGGAGGGGGAGAAGCAGGGTGGAGAATACAAGTACACATATTATCAGTAGCAAAATTACCAGCATAGTTACTAGTACATAAAAAGCGAATGGTGACAGTATGTTAACATGCTGTAAATGAATAAGAGTTAGCAACACTTATAAGCAGCCGCGGGCCGTGGAGGGAGTTACGGTGGGGCAGGGAGGCGGGGAGGGGGAGGGGCAAGGTAGAGAGGGCTCCACCCTGCTTCTCCCCCTCCCCGCCTCCCTGCCTCACCGTAACTCCCTCCACGGCCCGCGGCTGCTTATATCTCACCCTCCCTAATACACATATTATATTATTTGCTAAGAAGGTCTCTTTGTGTTGGTTTAGGGCGTGCCCATACTTTAGTGTCTTAGATTTGAAGGAATCACATCAGCATACACCAGCTCTCTCTTCATGTGAACCGCATCAACTGTTGTGTATGTGTGTTCGGCAAAGCAATATAAAACCCGCCTCATGCCCAGAATTGGCAGAAGTTGCACTTATGTTATGAGTATGAAGTCGTGGAGATCAGACCTCATAACAATTCTGTATCGTGTTGTTCTTGAAACTTTAGCACTCGCTGTACAGATATAGTTTAACAAGTAAAGCAGATAGTAGACCAATAACATATTATTCTCATGTAAACCACGATGAACTACTAGGTGGAAAGCTAAAGCAACAACTAAATGTCGTGTGCAGAAGTTGCAAAAAAGGAAAAATGGCGTTTAAACCGGTAATGAGCCCATGCTAACTTAACACGGTGTAAAGATATCCAGGACCTAGATGACACCTCCCCATGATCCGGAAACGAACTGAATAAGATAATAGAAGTGCCATCTCATGAGAGCAGATTGCAAGTTTATATGTGGACGGTCCGCAAGGTAAAGCATTAAAAACTAGGAAAATTCAATGCTAAAGAAAAATAAAACAGCCAAGTACTTTATCGAGTCTTAAGCCAATAGGCAAGGTAAATAATAAAAACTTGACAATTAAGTCAATGAATTGTCAATGAAATGCTAGTACTCAGCATATGAAACATGAAAAAGGTCTATGACATAACTGTGTATGCAAAATAAGCTGCAACAGCCTCCAACAGGAAGTCACCGTCTTCATCCGAAAACAGTTCAGCCATCCAATTTAAAAGCGGAAAAGAACATACGTGCTCTCCCAGCACCGGATCCTCTATCACCATCAGAGGACAGCTCGGTGGGTTTTCAAGAAAGCTGTGTTCCAAGAAAGACTGTGCTGCCGCCAGTAAATTCCAGGGACCAAGTAGTCCATGCATCAATGCCACAGCCATAATCCTTTCGCCAGGACAAACCAACTCGTGAGTAATGATAGGAGTCATCAGCTGATTAAAGTCGACGTCAGGAGAAACCGGTCCGCAGAGACACAAATCAATGGCCCAATCGAAATCACAGGTCAGGCAGTGAAATACAGGCTGGACACAGGTGAAGTAGGAGAACCGAAAAGATAATCCATATGCCGTGCTTAATATCGCCAACGGCATTGTGCCATAATATTCTAGCATGCGATTGCGGAACAGTGTCAGCAGCTGCAGGGTCGGAGGTTGCATAGGAGGGACATCCATATTTAAAAATGTAAAAAAGCACAAGAGCGTCCGCTGGTAATGCAAGTAAAAATGCAATCCACGAACCAGAGTGGAGAAAATGGAATGAAAGGGAGCAGGGATGACTCCAAAGATTTTCTCAAATGAAGTCACGAGACCACTGGTAACAACTTTAAAAAAGTGTGCCAGGGATTTTGTGGAGGATGCGTTAAAGATAGTCGGAAACATGTTGCTGAAATTGAAAGGCAAACCTGTGTACGGGTGTTCGCTATGTGAAGTACGAAAGTTTCACGGGCCGAACTCAAGGCCACCTCTCTCTGAGACAAAAGAGCTCTTATTCTTGTCATGCCGTTGAAACGTGTCCCAAGGTTGGTATTTGTGGCCAGATTGAAAACTCCCTATGTTCATGTGTGGGAGGAAATAGAACATTTCTGCAGCAAATAACCCGTTCACTTACTGTTACGATAAAAGGAATACTTTTAATTAACTCAGAACAATCTTCATTATTGAGCATCAAATAACTACCATTTTCCAACAACTTGAACGTGGGGATGATAGCAGGAACTGGCGTGCCTTGCAACACGCAAGCCATATTTGGTCGGTGTTTGTTGCATGAATCGTGTAACTGTATGTGCCTACACATTAGTGAATGATCTGGCGTCTCAGTGCATTCCTCTCCATTCAGATAAACTTCTTGATCATCTTTGAAACATCTGTATGTGTATGGAAGCGACCAGACCTCATGAACAAAAGCACTACCTAAAGGTTCATAAAGACCTATTGGTATATATTTCATACAATTTGAAAACTTATATAAAGCAAAAGGCAGCGTTATTAAACCGTGGATAAGGCATGTTGCCAAAAAACCCGCAATCCTCTGCTGATGATGTCACTGAGCATGTCATGAATGATGTAATATGTGACATCATCAGTAGTGGATTATGGGTAATAGTATCTCTAGTTTACTCCCCTATAGCTGTCTTTCTTTTAACATAAGTGTGTGTTTCCTTCCCTTATACTTACTGTTTTTGGTTCGCTTCCAGTTCGCGTACCAGCGAGCGAACTAGGAAGCGAACTAAGAGAAATAGAGGTTGGCACAGTTCCAAATATTGTACCAATTTTTTAATAACGGGGAGGTAGTTCTGAAAAGAACTTTTTTTTTTATTTTTCTGAACATTTTTTTAATGTTTTTGAATTTTTCGGAACAGTTTTATATTTTTTTGGGTTTTTCTTGGAGGGGGCAATGAAAACGATTCATTGTAAAGGGCTCAACAGGAGCAACAAAACAAAAAAAAGAAGTATTTATTATTTTGGGCGTTTCGGACAAACTTGCATATGATAGTCAATAGCTCTGTTGATCAGAGTGATGCTTCTTTCTCCGTAGGAAATGAATCCATCGCAAAATACGCAGGTGTGTTTTACTTCACCAAATCTCATTTGTATATTTGGCACCATCTCCCTGCCCTCTGGTCCCGTTACTTCCGGTACAACAGATCTTCTGGCCATAATAGGGAGATTATCTAGGTCGTTCCGAAACTGTGCAGCACTGTAGTTGTTAGGATGCCACCTAGTCATATGGCGATGCATTGTGTAGTTTCCGAAACTGTATTTTTTGTCGGTCCCTCTGGACAGTCTATCTTGACATATAAGGCAAGTTACGTATCTTGCATTTACTTTTTTCTGACCTTTGGGAATTTTAAAAAATTGCCAAATGAAGTTTTCTTTCCGGTGAGACGTCTTGGGCTGCTCAGGCAAAAACTGCCTCTCTTCGTGCTCGTCCTCCTGTTCCTCTTCTTCTTCTTCTTGTTGAATTACAACTTGAGCAGGTGGTCCTCTCTTCCTTGGAGGTGGTGGAGGTGGTGGGGAAGCACCAGCTGAAGCTACTAAAGAAGCCATTGCTCAGTGATCACAAAGGGTCTTTCTCTCACAATGATGAAAGTCAGAGTGAGGAAAGAAGGAGGGATTTTCATCATTTGGGAAAAACAAGAGTTCTCAACCAATCAAAAGTGTTCATTTTAGATTATATGACCTAGTCTTACATCATTAGGAAACCAAAAGTGAAATGAACCAATGAAAAGTGTTATTACCAAGTCACATGACTTGCTGTGTTTACGTTAAGCGCTTTGCAGGGCCTCCCGGTTTGCTTCCAGAAACCTGCGCTTTGGCACTCGCTTCGCGTACCAGTTCGCTAACGTAGCACGTCATATGACGTATCACGCGACAACGTGGAACGTCATGCGGACGGGAGGCGTCACGATGTTGTTTTCTAACGCGGCACTTGCGGTAAAGAAACGTTTACCGGCTCGCGGTCTATTTCGCGGCATCAAGGTCAGCTAACGGGAAGCTTCCCGATTCGCGAAGCGGGAACGAAGAAAAAAAAATATTTAAAAAAAAAATTATTCATAAACATATAAAATATATTTTTGGATTTAAAGAAGAATACATTTTACAGCTACAGATATTAGCTGTTAAAAAACCAATGAAATTCACAGAAAAAACCATAGGTTATAGACCATATATAGTTAGGAATTAGCATTTACAAAACCTTGAAAATTCACTGAAAAAACCATAGGTTATAGACCATATATAGTTAGGAATTAGCATTTAGAAAACCTTATTTTACTCACACAAAACCATTGAAATTCCATATATAGTTAGTTGCACTAACTATATATCGCGCACCCGCAATCCACTGCTGATGATGTCACATATTACATCATTCATGACATGGTCAGTGACATCACTGATGACATCACTGATGACATCTCAAATGACATCACTGATGACAACATCCAGTGACTGTATGTTTCTGTAAAGTTAAAATATGTCTTAGATATTGAAGAATGAGTGGATGTATAAGTGTCTGGATGAAGGATTTAGTAGGTGCGTGACTGACTGTATGAGTGAGTGATTAAATGTGTCTCACTGAATGCATGGGTTAGTGACTAAACTGTCTTAATTTGTGCATCATTATGTCTGTTGTGATGTAAACTGCTGCATGTGTTGATCATTAGCTATACGAGAGGCTATATGTGTTATTAATTGGTTGCCCAAGTATTTCTATGGGAGATTGAGTTTGTGTGGGGGTGGCTGGGAGGTGTGTGACTCTGTGCATAGATGTGTGAGCAGTTGATTCACTAGGTGTATGAGTTCAAGAGTGCATGTGGAAAAAGCTACATGGGCGGTTGACTGTGTGCATGAGTGTATTGATGAGTGAATGGATATCTCAATGCTACATGTCATAGTAAGTACATATGTAAAACACAGTACATGTGAGAGTTGGCATATATAAATAACTGTGCATGAGAGCCACTGAATGTGTGAGTGGCTGTATGGATCATTGTGAACTTGTATCAGGGATTGTATAAGAGAGTAAATATGTGTTAGTATATGTTTGAATAAGTAAGGTGTGTATAACTGTATAGTTGAGGAAATGGAGGTGAGATTGTTTCTTTGCATGACTGACTAGGTGTGTGAGTAACTCCATGGATGAGTGACAGTGTGTGAGTGTCTGTATACACTGAGTGTATCTAAGGTTATATTAGAGTCTGAAGAGGTTTATCGTATTAGCACAAGAATGATGTCAAATGAGATGTCATCAGTGATGTCATCAGTGATGTCATTTGAGATGTCATCAGTGATGTCATCAGTGATGTCACTGACCATGTCATGAATGATGTAATATGTGACATCATCAGCAGTGGATTGCGGGTGCGCGATATATAGTTAGTGCAACTAACTATATATGGAATTTCAATGGTTTTGTGTGAGTAAAATAAGGTTTTCTAAATGCTAATTCCTAACTATATATGGTCTATAACCTATGGTTTTTTCAGTGAATATATATATATATATATATATTTGCATTGATCCAATATGGGAAGCGATTCCTTATTGTGTGTGATAACTACCCAGGTATGATTATCATACTTTGGAATGCAGCCCTTAGCAGTGTGAGGGATGAAGAGTGAATGATAGATGTCTAGTTTATCATTTTCAGGAGGCTGGCAGCTTTAAAAAGCAGGGTGTAGGTCCCTCTATGGTATTTCTTACAATCAAAGTCCACGAAGCTAATAACTGCACATGAGATTTTTTTGTTTAGGTTTATGGTCAAAAGCATGCATATGCTTGAGGGAAAGCTGGTCAGGAGAGCTGCTGGGATGGACTTTGTTACAATCATCTCAATTGCGTTTGTCATTGTTAACTGTTAAGAAGCAGTCATAGCATGGAGTTAGTAGAGACTAGCAGAGTGGATAAATCAGATTTCTCCGGCAGATGCAGTATGTGTTCTATCTGTTCATTTATTCTAGATCTGTTTAGTTGATGATGGAAGGTTTGTTGCTATTAACTAGTACAGTACTGAGTCACAGACACGACCTGCGGCAGTTCTGTCTTCTGTGAGTGTAAGAGGGTCAAGTTGTATAAGAAACTGATATGCAGCCTGCTTGAACTAAAATCAGCTGTACGACTGGGAAGTGTTATGGTATCAGTTAGGGTGTGAGAAGCTGGCTGAGTATATAGTGCTCACTTATTTAACACCCTGCACTAATAAAGACAACCATTATGGTGATTTTAGTGGTCTTAGACAACCTTAGAAAGCTCACTAAGTGGTAGCTGTGGAGAACAGTCTACGGGTTTATTCCAGGAGTGTAAAGCAGCTTGTTTAACCAGAACATAATCTCATTGGTATAGATTAAGTGAAAAGGAACCAAACAGTGTATCCATAAAAATATGTATATGTTATAAGTAAGGCTCCCTGTTTTCCGTTTTTACAGATTTTTACAGATTAATACAGACTGAAAACAATGTGCGTTCTGTCTGGATTTAATTTTTAAAAGTGGATAAATACAGAAAATTGTGCAGCTTTTAAGTGACTGCCCATGCTGTCTTTCATGACTTCTAGCCCAACAGCTGAACAGATGGACAGCACAGGAAATTTTAAAACAAGATTACATTTCTTTAATAAACGGCATGTGTCAATATACATTTGAGGTATAATGCTAGTATTTCCCAGTGGATGTATGGTTATGTAATATTTGGCAGCTTAAATAGCTAAAACACAACAGACCTCAAAGTATTAGCGCCAGTCCATCAGTTAAATAAATATGGAAATGTACAGTTTTACAATGTCATTTATTCGCAAAACACAAAATAAATATGGGTAAAACCAGGTAAAATGGCCCAAAAAATATGGACACAGACAGAATTGTTAAAAAAATAAATACCATAAAACTGGGAGCCCTAATTATAAGACACATACTAACACATACAAATATCTCCTGCTCCAAGATATACGCAATGCACACAATACTTTATTAATGAAACGGGCAAGTATCACGGATATACAGTGATCACCAGAGGGAGACCAAACCATATACTAAAATAGAGGTATGGAAACCACGACTCAAGTCAAGACTTTACTCAGAAGACGTAGAAGTGCCGGGGACCCAAGGAACCACCAGAGGTAAGTAACCAGGGATCCCACGGAGGCCGTGTGCAGAGTGGGAACACGACCGTAGGCTTCATACAAGTCACTAGGGAGGTCGCAGTTGTAATTTTAAAGAAGAAGGACCCTTTCCAGTGGACCCTGAAGAAATCCCGTGGAAGGCAGAAGGTTGGAGAGCCACCCCATCCGTGGATACCCCAGGACCAGGATACATACACCAGGGAAGCCGGGTGCATTGGTGTGAAGCAGCATCGGAAACCGCAGTCAAACTCAATTGAGGACTTCAGGAAGATGCCATTGCTGGAAAAGGTCAAAGTGTCAGGTGGAACCCAAAGGTGGATTCAAGATGAGAGGTACCTGCAAGCAGAGGGGACAGAGTCTATGCCACTCAGGAGTGACCGGGTGGCATGGAAGACGAATGCCCACCTATGTTGGGTGTTGCAGGAGAGCTGACGGTGACCATGGAACTGCAGCTGTGGGGACCAGGCGACGCTGTGGAAGATCAGGAGCTGTTCAGGAGCTGTCCCATGTTGGATATCGAGAGTTGAGGGGTCGGTGTCCGCGGGAGCATCAACAAGCCTTGGCAACCGCAACCAATGTAGAAAGCAAAGAAGGTGCAGTGTTGAGACCAGCAAAGGCCAAGTTGACTCACCACAAGCAGGGGAGAGCAGGCCCGAGCAATCAGGGGAGCTGGTTGAATTCAAAGAAGACCCTCAAGAAAAACCACTGGCCGGAGGCACTGGAGATGCAAGAGGACCTCAAGGAGCTCACCACAGATGCAGGCCCACAGTGCAAGTGATGTGGTGAGGATGAAGATCTTGGTCACAGAAGATGCTTGCAGTTGGGGATACTTGGAGCCCAAAGATCTTGGAGGAAGAAAGCCAACAAGCCTTTGCAATGGCAAGTCGACACAGTGCACAGGGGTTAGTTTCCTGCGGATCAGACAAGGGAAACAGGCCGCAAAGTTGGTGAGAGGACAAGGTAGGACTCAAGGGATGTGACGCATCAGCATCTGCGTTGCTGAGCCTTTCAGAGTCTGTGGGAGCCCAGGATCAGTAGTCGGGTCAGCTTAGTTGCGGTGCCTGCAGATGCAGGTAAGGGTCACCTTCACTTCAAGGGAGATTCCTTCAGGTGTCTTGGATGCCGACAGGCCTTGGAAGGTTCCTGTATGGAGCACAGGCATGAACTTTGCAGCAGACGAGCAGGGCGACGAGATCAGGAGCAGCCGGAGTCTTCCCAGTTGCAGGCTTGCCCAGACAGTCAAAGAAGTAGTGATATCTTGAAATGAATCTTGTCCCACAACAAATCTACGGACCCACCCTCAGGTAAGCCCTAAAAATACCCTAAGGAAAGGGTTGGGATGATTCAGAGGAGGGGGAGGGGTTGGACAGTGGGGAGGATACTCCCATGTCCTTTGTCCTGCTTCGCGCTAGAGCAGGAGGCAATGACTCGCTGAGCTGGTTTGAAGTGGACTATGCAATGAGGGCACCAAATGTGCCTTTCAAGCAGACTGAGTGGCGCTGGCAAGTGCTCCCACCCAGCCCCAATACACTAAACTCTGTCTGGGAGGTGGTCACACCTCCCTGTGACAGGATACTTATTGTTCGGCCTTCCCCTGCTTGAGCTTGGCTTAGCAGCAGGAGGGCAGAATCGTGTCTCTGGTCAGCAGTAGCCACGTTGTTCTGTCTGGGTCTAGAGGACTGGCACCGCAAGCACTAAAGGCCTCCCGGAGGAGCTTTACAGTGCATGGAATCATACATCCCACATCGTTTACGGTGTGAGTTTATGATTATGATTCCAACATGTTTGATACCAAACATGACAGGGTTCGTTACACCCAGTTTATCGTTAGCCATCGCATAATGACAAATGGCCACTCTATATATCGTAATGGCTGATGCACTTA
This sequence comes from Lissotriton helveticus, assembly GCF_964261635.1. Taxonomy (NCBI): domain Eukaryota; kingdom Metazoa; phylum Chordata; class Amphibia; order Caudata; family Salamandridae; genus Lissotriton; species Lissotriton helveticus. The sequence goes on along the minus strand of NC_136070.1, from coordinate 933,993,950 downwards.
CAACCTGGGAAATGGACTCCGAATGTTGTAAGGGTGTCCTGCTCATGCAGGAGCACCCTCACACTTAGAAACGTGCACATTCAGGATTGAAAGGCCTGCCTTAAGGGTGACTTATAGGTTTTAAGTGCAGTGACCCCAGATAGTGGGAAACCTATATGTGTTGTAAGTGGTGCTAGAATCAGCTTACACAGGCTACATTGGCAAGCCTGCAATCGCAATAGGAGTGGTCTTTCATAGGTGGCATAATACATGCTGCAGCCCATGGGAGACCCCTGGTGTACCTATGCCCTGAGTAGCATATACTAGGGACTTATAATGGTACACCAGTAGCCAATCAGAGATGTACCTAAGTACTCACCATAACCAATTTAGGGGAGAAAGCACAGAGCCTGGGGTCCTGATTAGCAGGACCCCAGTCAGAATAATCAGAAATAGCATAACACCAGTCAAAATGTGGGGGTAACCATAAAAGTAGATCCTGTTTTCCTACACAGGGCCACGAAGGTTATGTATGAATTTACAGTAGTATGTAATACACAAGCTAGGCAGAGATCAGGCCATCATAACTCACTTGGACACAGGCAGTTGTTATTAGTGTTTGCCAATATAAGAGTGTGCTGATTGGGCTGTTGCATATGTGTGGACTGTAGACAGTACTTGAAAGAATGGTTATAGTTCTGGGTCGTTGGTGTAGTTATCTTGAAAACAGACATATTTTCACCTCTAATTGGAACTGTAAATGTTCCTAGATGCTTCAATGTTTTAACTACTAGTGAGTTCCAGATTTTGGAGGTTTATACAGAGAAAGTGGTGGCTTACATTTCTTATGGTAAAGCTTTGGAAGTTGGAGTGATTCAAGCCTGGACAGCAGGGTTCCATTTAGCTTTTATTGCTTGAACTTCACTAGTAGGGATAATGGTCCTTTTCCTTGAGCGGCTCTGTGGATGATGCAAACTGCCTTGAACCTTGCTGGTCTAGCTACAGGAGGCCAGAAGAGAGCAGGACTGGATTCCTGCATTCGCTGGAGTTGAGGTGGGAAAGAGTTCCAGCAGCATTTAGATTAGTTTCATTTCATTATATTTATGTGTTTCAGCCAAAGGCCATACAAATAAGAGGAATTGAAAAACAAGAACAAATAGAAAGAAGAGACAACTTTAAAAATATTTAGTTTGTCCAAAACAAGGATAGATTAAAAGAATACATATATTCTGCCCAATACTTATGTGAGGTTCATGTAAGAGCAGTGGGAAACCTTTATTGGCCAAGTTAATGATTCGATCTAGTCAGTTTCCAAAACAGAGTATATAAAGAGTCACTTTAAAAAACTGGGTGGATTTTAAAAACAACATCAGTTTTTCCTCCGTGAATATGGATATTAGATATAGTTTAAATATCGCAGTTGACAATGCGAAAATATGACTTGAGTAAGTGGCTGGTCACTGATTCCCATTCTGATTACACGTGGGTCAGATAGTGCTTTTTGACACTCTGAATGGAGAATGTGCTTGGGTCGGTCCATTAATTTGTACACCCAATGTTGACTATAGTTGTGGATACATGGACCTGCCACGGGACCTTTATGTGCCCTTGAATAGTAGGAATGTCCAAGAGAGCGTCTTTGAAATGAGACATGGTCTTATGCATCCACAGCCTGACCCAATGCAAGATAAGCCTGATGAGAATTCATGATGCAATACTCAAAAGACCCACCTTGCCCTTATTAGCTGCCATTTATTCTCTTATACTTTGAGGTTCTCAGGCTTCCTACAACCCCATAGTTCTGCCCCATACGATCAATTCAAGCTCCCCTTTGCTTTGAGGCATTAATGGCAGGTTCAAGGGATCGGTTGCCAAAGTAGTTGAATAAGTGGATGATTGCAATCGCATTTTGACTCAACAGGGCCTCACCAAGCATATGCAAGGTTGCCATTGCAGGCAGGCTGTGTGTCTTGGTGCAGAAAAAATTAAAAACATGTCACTAACACTGCATGTAATATTTGTAAGTCAACTCTACTGCAGGCCTGACAGCTCTAGGGAAGGGTGCAAATATTACATGAGCGGGCATACATGCATGAGCAGATATGCCCATGTGCTGGTCAGTCCTGTTACTGCCAGTATAAATGGCCAGCGAAGCCATTTACAACATGTGCTGGACACTGGTGAAAACGAGTTCCCCAGCCACATGATGGCTTCACTGAAGATAGGGATGTTTGTTATCAAACATCTCGTATTGATAAACTCACACTGATTTCAGTGATGAATTTGCCAATACATGCACCCAGAGGGCACCTTAAGAGGTGCCCGCTGAAGACCTACGAGCTTCATGTGTGCTCTCTGACTGGTTTCTGACAGCCTGCCACCTGAGACACTGTTCAGACCTCCTAGGGTGAGAGCCTCTGCTCTCAGAAGGACAAGGCTGTCCTAGAAAAGGGAGTAACACCCCCTCCCACCGGATGGCCTTCTGATTAGCCTTCCTAGGCCAGCAACCTTCAAAGAACTCACAAGGCTGACATTAGGATAATAAATACCATATAGAGAGGGCACTTTTTGATCACTGTGTATTTCAAGTTCAGAAAATGCCTCGTGGCTTGGTCAAATGTACTCTCTAACCTTCAAAATCCTGCTCGATGATCAGACAGTATTCGATTTTCCTCAGCCAAATTATCTAGCCGTTTCAACAGCAGCTTACTGTAAATTTTCCACATAGCATCTAGGAGTGATATTGGTCTATAGTTGGTAGGATCGCTGCAGCTCCCGTTTAAGGTCAAAGCCTACCAGACAACACAGCTGCCTGGTTGTGAAAAGACTTTGTGTGGCATTCTGAAAGCTACCCTGGGAAAGCGTTCCTCCCATGATTGCTTACCATTAGCTTTGTGGTTTGCAACTCACATTCTCTAATTTCTATTTGCTGGTTTTATTTGTGTTAGGTGGTACAACATGTCTTTGACCCTCCCATGGAGCAAAGCTTGTTCATCATTGATTCTTGTATAATTCCACAATTCCTCGCTTTCTGTAAACAGCCCTTTAAATGTTGTTCTCATCTTGTCAAATGTGCTGTGCCATTCAAAGACAGATGTCAAATGTCAGACTGTCTTTCATGGGAGCTTGGTGCTTACTTTTCTTTCTCTGACTTCAAATTGAGAGAATTTATGTGACAATCTTGCCAGGTACTGTGAAAAAATGTTTGCTTTCTAGCACACATCAAAATTCAAATGTCTGTAAATAGACTATGCAAATATTTTAGAATGTATCAGAATGAGGAAAGCACAAATGAAGCACATTTTTTTTGCAATTCGGAAGTGTCGAGCAAATAAATATTTTAATATGATCAAAACAAATCAGTAGACTAGGTGATGCCGTTTCCACACATTATCGTTTGTGCACGCATAGTTTTATCATTAAAACTGTATGTGCAAATGTATGTGTTTTCAATTGAAAATATGTTGTGTGTTGGCAGTGTGCTACCACACCATGCATAGTCCACACTACGCCACTCCACTCTATGCCCCTCTACTCGAATCCACTTCAGCCTAGTGCACTCTACCCTACGACACTCCATGCCACATTATTCCACTCTACACCCCTAACTCTATGACACTCAACTTTACTCCACTCTATCCCACTAACATGTATGACACGCTACAAAACTCTACTCTACTCTATGCCATCATACTCCAATTCCCTCTAGGTCACTGTATGCCACTCCACTGTTTTACTTTACATCACTCTATGCCATTCTATGAGACACCACTCTACAGCATTTTATTTCACTCTACACCCCTGCATTCTACTCCATGACACTCCTGTCCATAACACCCCACTCTCAGCCCCTTTCCTCTACATTTCTAACTTTTAACCATGCTGAACAGCAGTCAATCTGGTGTACAAAACGACTAAAACACCACGGCAAAGCCAATAGCTCTTGCATAGGCAAGACCTATCTTTGCCAATGCTTGTTTATGTATAGGAATTATTATCGCTATGTTCAATGAAGACTGGAATTGCTGATGGAGCTATATAGCAATAAACCATGTGGCTAAGCTGGAACCCACAAGGATGAATTGCTTCAAAAAACGTCTGCAGGAACCTTTCCTAGGCCTGGGGGCCTTTTCTTGGCTTCTGGCTGAATATTGCCAGTTGTACTACGTCTTTTGTGAATTCTTAATGATAAAGGAAGTGGCTGCGCAGAGTTTCTGATGTGAGAGCACTGGTGGCTTCTTCACATGGGTTAGGGATCGCAGTTGGCGAGTGGGTAGGTCAAGAGAATCGAGGTCGGGGTCTCTTCAGGTCATGTGATTCTTGTTCGGAGCTTACTTTCTAGGTGATTTATAATTTTCCCCTCACTGGCCATTCTCGCCACTAGGCTGGCAGATTTAAGTTGGTGCAAAGAGGAGAAATGCTTAGCCCATTCGCTGCAGTTGATCCCTGATTCTAGGTTCTTATTTGACCCCTCAAACCCCCCATCTGACCAAGTCCCAAAATTTGGTGGATTTTTTCTCAACGATTGCCATCTCCTATGACATCCATGCTTTGATTTGAAGTTTTGCCTAATTTTAATTAGAAACCTCTAATTTGTCCAAAGTGTTTTAGATATTGGTTTCCTTCTTTAGATGTGTGCCTTCATGATAGGGCACATGACAGCACTTTCTTCTGTTTTAGGCAATTTTGGTCAAACACTCTAGGAATGTGCATTTTGTGTATGAGGAAACTAGCACCTCAGGTTTGACTGCACGGTAGGCCACGTGGGTGTGAGGTTAAAGCATGACACATCATTGTATGTACAAATTATTCCACCCCATCCACTCTTTTTAAGTCTGGCCTAGAGAGAGCTTTAGCTGTCTCACCAGTCTTATGTTTTGCCACCCAAACAAAATCATAATATAAATGCACATACATCTATACATACAAGGGCGTTTGGTCAGTCCACTTAATCCATTGGTCTGTTCAGTTCACATTTTGTTCCTGCCCACTAAAGCACACAATATGGAGTAGTGGCCAGCCCCCTTCAGACACAAAATGTCTCAACTGAGAGTAAATTTTGATTGTGCACATCCACGTAAATTATGTGAACACTTCAGCTCCCAACGCTGGTGTGTCAATCTTTTTCATTTAGTTTTTTTTTTAATTATTATTATTGTGATGGGTAATTGTTTACGTGTTTTTGCAAACATATGCATGGCTTGGCAGTTCGGGCTAAAGAACGGTGATGGATTAAACCCAGATCAGTTGACTGGGGGTGAGTGTTTGTATTGTCAACGCTCCGTCCATCACCACCTTTGGTTTGCTTTGTTCGCCATAAGTTGGCAAGGTATGCTCAGACGTGAGTCCCTTGCTCACTTTGCCACTGGATTCAAGCAAGCCGGGCTGAAGACGGCTGCAATGCCAGAAACTGGTCCTCGGAAGCTTGTTTCCGGTCCAGGGAAGGCATGGCTTGGCAGTTCGGGCTGGACTGTTCCCATGAAGCACAGGGTCAGACTGATTTGCATATAGCCATGTCTGAACTGGGGTGGCAGAGTGAGCTAAAGAACGGTGATGGATTAAACCCAGATCAGTTGACTGGGGGTGAGTGTTTGTATTGTCAACGCTCCGTCCATCACCACCTTTGGTTTTGCATAGTACACCTTTAGTAGGTGGCATTTTCAAATTGATTACTTTTAGTAAACATTCCATGTTTAAAAACAAAAACATAAAAGTGCCTTCCAATGCCAGACTTTATGCCTTTGCAAATGCTGGTTTGAAGGACGTGTGCCTTTAAAGCCCTTAGTCTTTGCTTGTTGACCTTGCAACTTATCAGAACAGGGAGACCTTGTTTTGAATATAGGTACCTGAAAGTCAGACAAAAAGCGTAGAAAACGTGTCTGCGTAAAATCATCTAGATCCGTGGTAGTCATAGTACGGCCCGCAGGCCGACAGCAGTCAGGCAGGCCTTCATTGACAGCCTACAGACCTTGCCTTGCAGTTTCTACGTTTCAAGTGAGGCCAGCAGTAAACACAGAAGATGACCGCAGGAGCATACGTAGTGAATACCTATTAAATAGGTATTCACTACGTATGCTCCTGCGGCCATCTTCTGTGTTTACTGCTGGCCTCTGTGAAGTCACGGCAACGTCGGAAAACGTCCCAAAAGGCCCTTAAAAGTCAGCTGTATGCGCTTTCACAGCTGACTTTTCAAGGCCCTTTTGGAAAGCTTCCTGTTTGGACAGAGATAGATAGAGGCAGAGAGAGGCAGACAGAGACGGAGAGAGACAGAGGCAGAGAGAGGCAGACAGAGACGGAGAGAGACAGAGGCAGACAGAGATACAGACAGAGACAGATAGAGAGAGATAGAGACAGAGATAGGGACAGATAGAGACAGAGCAAGACAGACAGAGATAGAGACAGATAGAGACAAATACAGATAGCGAGAGACAGATGGAGACAGATAGAGGCAGATAAGAGATAGCGACAGACAAATAGAGCCAGACCGATAGAGACAGAGCCAGAGATAGAGACAGATGAAGAAAGAGAGAGAGAGAGATGTAGAGAGAGAGATGTAGAGAGAGATAGATAGATAGATAGATAGATAGATAGATAGATAGATAGATAGATGTGTGCATGCTGGGTGTGGTGGCTCAGTGGACTAATGTGTCCACTGCAGGGGCCTGTGTTCAACCTCAGGGTCACAGTTTTTTTTTTTTTTTTTTGCTCTAGCCTAGTTCCCCCCATTGACCCTGCCCCTATTGGTGCAGCCCTCGGTCACAAACTACACTGTAAATATGGCCCTGAGAGAAAGTTTGTGAGTACCCATGATCTAGAGGCAGTGGAAAAGGGCAGTGCCACGTTTCCAAATACTAGTCGAGAACATATTTATAGCACAGTACATTTATTGGCTAATTCACAAAAACAACCCTGTACCTTCAAAAGAAGAAGGGTGGCAAAAAACATCAGGCACTTGCAGTTATTAAAAGTATTTATTTATTTATTTGTGAGACATTGTGGACGGATTTCACTGATTCGGTTCGTTTAAAATATATGCATGAAAATAGATAATTCGGAAGGTTTTCTAGTGTAGATCGTCCTGAAACATCACAAGAAAGGATGAGGCGTTGAGACTTCCTTTAAAGCGACCTTCTCTGGATGCTATTGCCATTCACAGGAAGAGGTGGCGCACCGCAGTCAATGCCTCTTTAATCCCACGTCTGACCAGAAGATGGCAGCGCAGCCCCACAGAAGAACAACTTACATGATAACTGTTCGGAATAGTCACGAATTAGGACATCGTCTCCAGAAAATCAGTGCATTTTGACAAAGTAACACAACTACCAGTGCCCTGTGCCACAGTTACATTTACCAGTTACAACAAAACAATACCTTCCAGACCATGGATCAACGGTTTTTTCATCAATGGAAGGCTCAAAAAATATCTCCACTTATATTCAATTATTGAACCCTTCTTACTTATTTAATCTTTGCGGAAAAATTGCTAGCGTTTTACCTTTTTAGGTTTAATATATACAACTCGAGAGGTTATACCAAATCATTACTCGTGTGCCAGGTAAGTTACCTATATCAAATATTTATCTTTGAGGGTAACAATGAAAAGAAACAATAACATGCATAGTTACATTTTGGACAGTGATAATACGTTAATAAAGACGGTACACAAATGTAAGTCACACAGAATAAATTAATACATTCTACACAATAGAAATTCTAGACATTACATACATTTTACAAAGTAGACATACTAGACATTACATATGTCTTGTTGGACTGTGCCAATTATTCCATGTGTTACATCTTATATGCCATATTAAATTCTAATCTCGGGACCTATCATCTTTGTGTCCTCGACCCTTTATAGTGTGGGGTGTGGGAGAGGTCAGAGTACAAGAATGATGATTCTTGCCTACGCCATCTTAATAATGCTTAGGCATTTAATACCTCTTCATAATAGTTGAACAGGGTAACTCTTGGTCTCAGTAAAATATGTGTCGACGCGTTTCAACCTTCGTGGTTGGACCGGAAATAGTTTTAATAGAAGGTCTTCCTCAGGGCTGGGGGTACTTTTGTAGGAAACTTGATTGTTCCCCAGTGTGTGTTTGGAACCCACCTTAGATGGAGATCTATCCGTGAAGGAGGTTGAAGACTTGGTGTCTTCACATTTTTCTTGTCTTTTATTCTTTATTTCTTTTTTCTTACGATTTCGGCTCCGGTAGTTACTATCCTTTACGGCGAGCACCAAAGCCGCCAGTCAGTTCACCCGAGACTCCTTGAGAAACTACCGGAGCCAAAATCGTAAGAAATAAAGAATAAAAGACAAGAAAAATGTGACAACATCAAGTCTACAACCTCCTTCACGGATAGATCACCATTCCAGTTGGGTTCCAAACACACGCTTAGGAACAATCAAGTTTCCTACAAAAGTACCACCAGCCCTGAGGAAGACCTATCAAAACTATTTCCGATCCAACCACAAAGGTCGAAGCACGTCAGCACATATTTTACTGAGGCCAAGAGTTACCCTGTTCAACTATTATCAAGAAGTATTAAATGCCTAAGCATAATTAAGACGGCGTAGGCAAGAATCACCTGTAATGTCCAGTATGTCTACTTTGTAAAATGTATGTAATGTCTAGTATGTCTATTGTGTAGAATGTATTAATTTATTCTGTGTGACTTACATTTGTGTACCGTCTTTATTAACGTATTATCATCGTCCAAAATGTAAATATGCATTTTATTGTTTCTTTTCATTGTTACCCTCAAAGATAAATATTTGATATAGGTAACTTACCTGGCACACAAGTAATGATTTGGTATAACCTCTTGAGTTGTATATATTAAACCCAAAAAGGGAAAACGCTAGCAATTTTTCCACAAAGATTAAATAAGCAAGAAGGGTTCAATAATTGAACATAAATGGCGATATCTTTTGAGCTCTCCATTGATGAAATAACTGTTGATCCATGGTCGGGGAGGCATTGTTTTGTTGTAACTTATCTTTGATTCCAGCCTCCTCAGTCCAAAACGGAATCACTCTCCTATAGAAGACCCCACGGTTACATTTACCATCATCAAGGAAAGAAGCATTAGGTCGAACGTCATAAGGGTTCCAGTTAGAGTGCTCCATACGGACCACAGCTTTGGTTGTCTGATTTGGAGAGAGAATCTTCAGAGAAAAAACATAAAATTTCCAATACAAATCAGTTCATGATTATGAAATACAAAATACAATCAGACCCAAAATCGGAAGCAACATGATTAAGGATACCAGATAACTCCATGTCACAAGGAGACACGATGCTGCAGCCTTGAGGTGTTCTTATATAAATCCTTGTTTTTAGTCATTATCAGTAGTGGCCAGCATTGCTCGTGGGTGGGTGGCGGGCGCAAGGGGTCGTGGGTTGTGCTGGGGGGGGGGGGGGGGGGGCAGTGTTCCACGGGGAAATGTAAAAAAATAAAATTCAATGTACCTTTCTGTCGGGTCCCGCGTCTTCTAGGCTCCTTCTCTTCTGCCTCCGACAGGAACAGGAAGCAGGCAGCTAGGCTCTCTCCCCTAAGGCAATCACAACGATGCAAGCAGCGTTGTGATTGGTTGGGATGTTGCCCAGCCAGGGGCTAATGGGGTGGCCATGTTCTTCTTGGAGGCTGCAGCTTGCCTGGAGAAGGGCAGAGTGCACACTACTGGTTTGGGTGGCCCAAGAGGGCTGAACAAACAGTCTTTGCGCACTCAGGAGCGGGCAAACCACTCCTACCCTGCCCTGCTCAAAGAGCAGAGCAGTACCGCCCACCCGCAATGCGCAAAGGAAACATAAAATGGTAATACTTTTTAGTTATTTTCATTTTATGTTTTGGCTTTCTCGCACTGCGAGAAAGCAGCAGGGCGACGCTCCTCCGCCCTAGTGGAGGAGCAGCCCCTGGTCATTATTCAATTGAATCAGCTTAAATGAAGTCAATATGTAGCAGGTTGGTAAATGAAAACCTGGGACAGGAGCATCATATCTTTGGTGACATGGATTTATCTGGTGAATTTACTTTTTTTTTGTATTTGTGGGTCATTACTAATGATTTTGAAAACTAACAAATAATCCATTATACACTTCCACCGCTGGTGTTAGCCCCTGCCACTAGTTTCCTTGTGAATTTACATAATACCTTGATTAGTGATAGCAAGGCAAAAACACAAAGTCAGGCAGTGACAAAGCTTAATGCAGAAAGCAAGTGTAAGTATGGAGGAATATTACTTAGCACTGCAAACTGTACTATTGTTTTGGAGCCGTGGACCAGTAACTCCCCCTTCTAGCCTCCAAAACATCTTCATAAAATGTGCACTGTCGTTGAATGCAAGGCTCGCAGACCTACAATTATTCCTAAAGAAGAAACCACAGCGAAAGAGGGACCATCATCCAACATTGTGCTTTCCAAAGGGTACAACCAAGATGGATGCTTCTTTCGCAGTAGTACTGGGGAAAGAACATGTCAAAGACAGAGCCTTGAAGCTCATCTGGAGTTTTCTTCAGCTGTGCTTTGGAAGGTCTCTGCTCATTGTATGATGAAGGTGTAGAAGAAGGGGAGTCCAAACTGAATGGAAGAAGTTATGGATACATAGAGGAAAGGGTGAGGGAACAAGGTGGGCCGGTAGAGAGAGGTAAATTAGAGACCTTTAGGCAGATCTGAGGCTTGCAGATGGACCAGTACCTCCACAGAATATTAAATATCAAAAAATAGATTTTTGAAAGCATCATAATACTGTCATTATGAAGTAGAAAAATACGTATTTTGGTATAGTTAAAAACAGTTTAAGTGCAGACTTTTCCACTTTCGTCACTTTTTCTTTAAAATGTCTCATAGCCCTTGGCTCCAGGCGCACCCACTTCCTGCGTGTTTTCTCATAACTGACTCCTTTTGCGGTAGAGATATGCATTGCTGACCTGGTTCATGACCACTAGGCCAGTGATGATTGGACAGAGGGCAGCCAGGTACCACAAAAACCCAGTAACCGTAGCAGTGAACCAGAGCGAGCACATGCCCAGGAGGAGGCTGGTACAGCCCAGCAGGTACCCCACCAGACCAGATGTACCATGGTACACCTTCCGCTTCGACAGGCTCCAGCGAGTGATTAGCTTGGGGTACAGAAGGGTGACACCTCCCAAACTCTGAAAAGCAGCATAGATGACAGTGATCAGACCCAGAAGACCATGCCAGGTGGCAAAGTGCGGCTTGTCATTGAGGTACTTGTTGTAACTGATAATGACCAATCCCAGTGCAGAAAAAAGAAGGACACAGAGCTGGGCGGCCCAATGGAGGCGGACCTTAACATTGCGGGAGAAGGAGCGGAGCAGGGAGCTGTCTGGAGAGAAGACCAATAGGGCTTCGGTCATGAAGAAAGAGAACTGTGGGAAGAAATAGAAGCAATTAAATGGCTGATACAACTAGGTCAAGTCAAGGTAATCACACAAGTTAAATCAAGACAAAAGAGGCACATGCAGAGACAGCAGTATGACCAGTTGATCTGCAGCACAGATCAAGAAAGACAGACAGAACAATTGTCATGGATCACACAATCACCAAATATACTATGTAGCATTTATCCTGAGATAGAAGCCTTTCATCGTGGCCAGAATTGAAAACATTTTGAGATTATCACCACTATATTCACTCTGCTCATTACAAGGCATTCAACGACTCAACATTAAAGGCTAAACAGCTGGTGTTATTGCTGACTTCAAGGATATATTTAGCATTAATGGAAGCTCCGATGTACATTTCTGAAACATACAGCATTAAAATAAATGGCTCCTTAGGTTTCAGTAAAGTGTTGTCGCACACCAAAACAACATGGAAAAACTGAAAGGGTTCTCGATTAACTTAATGGCTGCCATTTTCTAGGCCATGAAATCTTAACCCGAAACAGTGAATACAATTTTATTCTGCTACATTTTACCCCCACTACCAGGAATTGTATGTCCTTGAAACCAATGGATTTCCACTGACTGTGCTAGTTATGAAAATATTTGTAAAAAGAAGAAAGCTAAGAGTTCCTAATCTTAGACAAGTGAGATTGAATCCACAAACATACATTTAAGATGGTTTGATTTTTTTCAATCTGCTAATGCGCTCCAAAAAAAGATTTAATTATTGTACTCCGAAAACAGCAAATTTCTTCTTCTGCCCATTTCTTTATCCATGGCGTTTCATGTATTTTTCCCACTTTGAAATGCTTTTTGCTCAACAGCAACACAGTTTGCCTATCCATCAAAATCCTGTCAACCGGACAAATAGCCCTCTGCCCCAGCACTCCTCATTGCCTCATTACCAATCCTTCGAGCATCAGCTCCAGATTGTTCGATTAAAATTCTGAAAATGAAACTTTAATAAATTTGCCATTTTCCAGCCCTAAACTTTATTAGGCCTTTTAGGAGTTTCCAGCTGCCTAGGCCTTTTAATTGCTCCACTATCAGGAATGCATATTGGGCACACACAGTGAAAAATATGACATGGGTGTGGCTGGGGAGAGGGCTATCCTGCCAGAACTTACATTTCAAAGGAGCAGCCTCAGTACACCCACCAAGAACTGGACACCAGGCTTTTATTACCGTAGACATCTTGGGACCTGGGCAAGCAGGAAGGAAATTCCAGAACCATCTATGAGAAAGTGTCTCTCTTTTGACATGACACTGTCTGCCTGGTATTTGATATGGTTTTGATTTTACTACACAGGGTCCCTGCCAACCAGGTCGCCAGTGCTTCTTCCCTAAAACATATCCACAATTGGTACTTCTGCCCCCTGTAAGTCCCTAGTAATTGGTACCCTGGGTACCTAGGGCCTGGAAGCTGAAGACGGTCCCCTGGGAACCCCCTCACTAGGACCCTGCCCATGCCCTTGCAGCTTGCATGACCCTGTGAGGAAGAAAATGACAAAGTTGACATGACACCTTGCCTGGGTGCCATGCCAGTCAGCACTGCCTGTAGGTATAGGTAAGTCACCCCTCTTACAGACCTAAGGCAGGGTGCACTATACCACAGGTGAGGACATATCTGCATGAGTAGATATGCTTCTACAAAACTTAAATCAATTCTTAAATATTGTAAGTGCCAGAGAAGCCATAAGGAGTACATAGGCTGGAAACTTGACAACTCGAGTTACCCAGCACCATGATGGCTTCACTGAAACCAGGAGTGTTTCATACCAAACCGCTTCTTGTAATAAATCAACACTAATGCCATTAGGAGATTTATTACATGTACTCAGAGGGCTCCTAAGAGGAGCCCTCTGGAAACCTACCAACCCTGGTGTGGGCACGTACTGGCTTTAGGCAACCTGCCACACACAGACATGTTAGACACGTTTCTAGACCCCTGGGTGAAAAGCCTCTGCTCTCTGACCAGTAACTATACACAACCTGGGCCTAGGTGTCACACCTCCTTGCCCCAGGATGGGCCAGTGCTCGAAGGGGATTCCTCAAAGGCCTGCCGCCTTGGTAATGCAACCCCCAGCCTCGGCTGAGAATAGCAGATGGCATCCCCCGGTTTACACGCCTATGTTGGGCGGGAAAACTCCGGAAGGCTAGGAGAGAAGTCCACTTTTGTCAACCCCACCCCTCAGGTGGAGGAGGCGAAGTTAAGCTCACTTTTCAGTCCCTCCATCTTGAAGATGAGGGGAGGCTTCCAATCAGTGCTAGGTCTTTGCCCCTCCCACAGGAGGGTGGCATATTAGTGGGTGTAGTCACCCCAGGTAAGGAGCCCATTGGCCCAACATACTACTCCCTTAATATTCCCCCTAAAGTTAGAATTTAGGTGTCTGTCCCTGACAAAGAAAATAGATTACTGCAACCTACAAAGAAGAACAAAGAAGACACCATACAGCAAAGTCTGAAGAAGACTACTGGCTTGGTCCCTACCCTACTGGCCTGGCTCCATCTTTAAATGCTCTGTAAAGAAGACAACGCCTTTTCTGTGACCAGCGACTTCCAGAATCCAGAGGAAGCCTGCCAGCTCTTCAACAAAGACCAGCTCTCCAGAGGACAGCGGCCCTGTCCAGAAGAATCCAACTTTAAGTTCTTGGGATCCAGCTGGAATCCCGACTTCTGCCCACTCTGCACCGGGCACCCACGGCTCGAGTCCGAGTGGCTCACCTATCCATTGAAGTCTCCCCAGCAATCCTGAACTCAAATTCAGCGTTGGCTGATATCTCCTGAACCCCACAATAACACCTGCAGCCTGAATCCAGAGACTCCCCTGTCCGCGACCCGTACCGGTAAGAAGACTCTGATGTCTAAAGGCACCCCTGCACCCGAAGCCCCAGCGTCTTGGTGAACTGAATCAATGGTGCCCTTACATCTCTACTTACCTCTGCTGTCATTGGTCTCCCTCATGCAACCTGTTTGTCGAAAGCAGAAACCGCATTGCAAAGCATTGGGCGCCCAATGCTGATTTTGGTGCTAATTTGTGCCCCCCTCCCCCGTGTTGAACCTAACCCCGAAAGCTTTTGATAGTTACCTGACCCTTGCTGACCTTTGGTCCTGAAGACTGGAACTTAAGTGTGATACTTACCTGTTTATTCTCAATATCGATTTCCCCATAGAATAACATTGACCTGCTCAGAAACTGTTCTAAGTGTCGACTTTTGAAAGTGAAAATTATTTATATTTTCAAATGCACTTACTTTATTGCGAAGATCTTGGTCTTAAAATAAAGTACAAACAAAGCTTCTTAAATTGCTGTGGATCTCCTTTTTTAATAATAATAATCTTTATTTGGATATAAAGTATCCTTAACCCCTTGGGTGCTCATGACGGAACGGTTCCGTCATGAGCGTCGGTTGGCCTGTGCTCATGACGGAACCGTTCCGTCATGAGTCCATAGGTTCTTTAGAACCTTCAGCACTGCAGCGGAATTCGCGCAGCACTGAAGGGGTTAAAAGAGCACTTCGGAGAGTCCAACAGCAATACACATTATTGAGAAAGAAAGAGGGAACTCGACATAAAAACAATGATTAGATAAGAATCTTCCAAATTACATTAGGGGGCTTCAATAACATATGGGTGATTAAAAAACATAATGTGCAACACAGCAAAGTCAACATGGCGTTAAAACACAAGAGGTTTGTGGTACTAATAATTAGCAATGTTGAGCTAGTAGATACAATCTGGTGTTCAACAAGTAGCAGCAGGTTATGAAAAGGTGCGGTCAGATGAAAACAGTTTTGGCAGCATAAAATAAAGTGCGATTTAGTGTAGACTATTGCTTAAAAGAAGAAGGCATTGGCGAGCTCTTCCGGTTACTGAGTAAAATTACGGTATGCAGGACGTATAAAAGTTGTAAGGCCTATATTTAAAGCTGTATTTTCAGGGGTCAGAGCTGCGATAATTGCCTGTCTGCAGGTCCGAATTCCCAACCTATTCCACTCAGTTTTCAGTTTACATCTGCGCTGTGACATAAGAGCGGGGCAAAGACAGACCACATGCTCCAAGGTTTCAGCCGTCTTGCCACACCCTCTGCACAATAAATCCTCTGACGTACGACGCCAAGAGGGCAAATCTTTTAGATATTGCCAGTCGCCCAGTCTGACAGCCATGCAGCTGAGTTTTAAGTACAAGGAGTAAGTGCAGGACAGATAGGAAGCGGGAGATATCCACCCGTAAGAATTAATTTTTGCCCATGCGTGTCTGCGTTTGGCAAAATGAGCTTTATCAATAATTAGGGACCTCATTCGGATACATTTCTTAATGCTGACTTTAAATACTGTCTTGCTGGGATTGAGGACCCATAGGTCGCCCGCAGACATTTGCTCGATGGAATCCTTAAACAAACGGCCGTAAGAGACACCTGGGTTTTTCTAAGAGTTATCTAACCAAACTAATGACTCTAATGAACCTGTGTCTGCTTGTCTAAGTTTGTGGCACAGATTTAGATGTGTGCCGATGTTAGAAATGTCCTAATTTAATAAGCCCAATTCTAGTCTGATCTGGGCGGCAGAGGCAGTTTTAGGCATGTGGAGGACTTTTTTGTAGATTTTGGTCACATGTTGGTTTAAATTGATATTTAGTTTACCCCTAAAAATCTCAATGCCGTATGACAGAGTCGGCCCGATTTTTGCTCTCATAACTTCCAATAGTGGTGATAAACTTGGGCCAGACAGATTTTTTAAAGCTTAGAGAGGGTCACCTGAAGGTTCATGGCTTTTACTGAAATTTCATTGCGCTGTTTGGCAAAGTTACCCCTGGAGTCAAAGTTGACCCCTAAGTATTTATATGTAATTCCTGTTGAAAGGCTCATGTTGTTATACAGCCATCCACCACCGAGGTTACTTTTTTTCCAAAGGTAACCACTTGGGTTTTCTTTAAATTAACCTCTAAGCTATTCATGGCGGTATAACTGTGTAGTTTATTTAAAAGCCTTTGCAGCCCTACCCGTGTGAGACTGAAAAGGACCAAGTCGTCGGCGTATAAAAGCTTACTTATTGGCAAACCTCCCATCTTGGGTGGGTGGCTATTCGTTTCTTCTAGGGTGGCGGGCAAGTCTGCTATAAACAGGTTAAAAAGAAGTGGGGCCAGCACACATCCCTGTTTAACACCTCTAGATGTCATGATTTTCCGGGAGAGATGTGTGCCGGACCCCAACTTCACTTGAACCCATGTGCCTGAGTGCAGTTGGAAAATCGCCTCCAGGAGTTAACTGGGATCCACCATTTTTTAGCTTTTCCCATAGAGCAGCCCTGGGGACCCGATCGAAGGCGGCTTTAAAATCTACAAAGCAACAAAAAACAGCCCTGGATGTAGTAAGTGCTTTGTCAACAATTATAGACAATGTCAGTAAGCTGGTCAGAGTGCCGGAATTAGCGGTGAAGCCGGTTTGGTTCATTGGGATCAGGTTATTCTGCTCTGCCCATGTTCTCAGCTCCTCTAATAGAATACCTGCATAGTGCTTAGCCTCGATGTCTAAAAGGGCAATTAAACTATAATTGTTTGGCGAGGCATGAGAACCTGACTTGTAGATCGGATGGATTATTGCATCTCGCCAAGAGTCCGGTATGGTTGAGCTTCTTAATGCAAAATTGGAAAGGTTAGTTAGGTATCCCAACCAAAAGGACTATATTTGATTTGAACAAGTTCTGTGGTAGGCCATTTGGACCCGGAGCTCCGTCTGTTCTTGCTTTTAATAATACTTTGGTGACCATTTCTTGGGTGGTCTGCAGATCTTCACTTCGAGGGTCTAAACATCCAGTGAGCCTGCTCCAGCTCTTACTCGGGCTTATTTTCGTCGGGTTAGGAGCACATGTGTCTATAGGCGCTGTTCCCTCTGAGGACCTAAAGTGGTCTGTCAGGAAGGCGGACCAATCAGCTTCTGCAATATTTGCCGACCCAAAGCTCGATGAACTAGAGTTATGACGATTGATTAAGGCCCAGAATTTTCTTGAATTGCGGTTTTTGCTCTCCCATAGTAGTTTGCACCAGAATAGGCCTAGGTGAAGTCGTTTATCTTTTTGTAGAGCCTGCCTAAATGATTTTTGGGCGGTTTTTTTGTACGCATTCAGGAGCTCGTTGTTTCCTGGGGATATCTTGAAGGTCCGCAAGGCATTGTTTCTGGATTTCTTCAGTACCCTTGTTTGGCTTGAGATTGAAAACTGGCGACTAGAGGAAGCCTTATGGGAATGCTGTTTAGCTGGGAAGAGGCTTATCAATTGGGAACAGAACATCGACCATGCGACAGTGGGAGAGGCCACCAGGTCAGTGCCTCCTGTTATGAAGACCAAACATGCCTTCATAACGTTGGAGCAGATGTCTTCGCTCCATCTTAAACGTTTTAGATTTTCAGTATAAGTTCCTATACATGTTGTTGAGGTGGATTTATGATGCTCTGGCTGTATGTTGAGAGTAACGACCTGTGGACGGTGGTCGCTTTCCGATCGAGGATGAATACTATAGTTGCCCAAGTGTTGGAACAGGGCTGAATTGCAGATGGTATAGTCAAGATAGGAATGTTTGCGGCCATTTGTCCTAGACCACTTTGGTGGAGTGTCATTTATAGATCTACCGTTCATTACAAAAAATCCGGCACTGTAAAGTTGCAACACGCAAAGCTCTCCCAGACCGCAATAAGCTTGATTTGGTGGTTTGGACTGTGCCTCTACTTCTGTTAATGTAGATGGAAAAAGCCCTTCATAGTCAGCAGAGTTTCCCTGAAAGAGGTTGGTGTTGAAATCTCCGGTGATCATACAGTCTGAATGGGGATGATCCGCAGCCAGGTCACACACGATTTTCATTAAACGTGTTAGATGGTCCTTTTTCGTGCGTGTGCTTGGATTGATATAGACATTAAGGAGTAGGAGTGGACGCTGTTTACTCCATGAACTGATTTTAACTCAGAGTAACCAGTCTTCATCAAAATTCAATAGCACGATCAGGCCTTTTAAGATATTTGAGACGTAGATTGACAGACCACCTTTAGGGTGGCCATAAAGACAGTCTCTAACTGCTGGTTTCCAGAATTCAATAAAGCCTGTCACTGGACAATTTTGGGTGGCCCATTTTTCCTGAAGGGCTATTAAATTGTGCCCAAATGTAAAGGAGTGCATCTCCAAGTTGGTAATTTTCTGGTGGAGACCACTGATGTTCCATGAACACAGTGTAAAGGAGGACTGCGACTGGGAATTTAAGAGATTTGTAGGAGAAGATGCTTGGGGTCTTAATTGGCCAGGTCCTTGTAATTTGGGTCTGCAGAATATGCTTCGCATTGGTCAGTCTGATTTTTTGCGGGACAGGGCAGCCGGAAGCCATCCCCAATCTGGGGTTTTATCAGGGTTAGGGGCTTCAGACCATACATTTTCAGTTGATTGTGTTGTTCCTAAGGCATTTTTTAAGATTGAGTATGGCCTGTTTTTAACTCCAATCCTAGGGCATTCAGCTTTTGACAGGGTGGCTGGCTGATTTAGTAGCACTGTGGGGTAACCTGGGATGGAATAAGGATAGATTTTAATACCCCATTGCCGAAAAGTATCCTTTTGGTCTAAGAGTGCTCGTGCCGAAGTAACGGACCTGAATGACACCAGAGTTACCTCGGAGGGTTGTATGCCTCTTGGTGGAAGGAATTCAATGGACTCAATGTCGTCCGACGTCAAGGCCTCAAAACCCGGAGCACCGTTCACGAATTTAATTATATTTGATCTGTTAAGGGTATCATTCCGACCTTTTGATTTATATTAAGGGGCAAGAAGTATTTTGGAGTACTGTGGATCACTTTTAGCACTCTTGGTGCTTGAGCTTAGGTTAGGCCGAGTTGTTTTATCGATTAAGGAGCCTAAGTCTGATCCCAGTTGGGTTTGGGGAGGATCTCGTAAGCCTTGACTGGATGTCCGAGTATTTTTAAGTGGAATTGATATATTGTTGTAAATTACTTTTAAGGGATTGGGTCCAATATTTAATTTTTCAGACTGGGGTGAACTTAAAGGGGAAACTAGTTGGGGTTGGGTTATCATGACTGTCATCATCGTTGTGGTTAATTCGTTAGGTTTGACCCTTGATTTTTCAGTGCCGGGCTGAAGCTCTAGTGCCACTATTTCCACAGGTGAAATATTTTGATCGTGGCTGCATGCAGAAATCTGTTGACTGGCACTTGAAGTTGAGTCTGCCATAAGGGGGCTTTGACAGAAACTTGTTGACATTGGTGGTAGTTGGTACTTTATTGCGAAGATCTTGGTCTTAAAATAAAGTACAAACAAAGCTTTTTTTCTTAAATTGCTGTGGATCTCCTTTTTTGAGTCTTTTGTCCATTATTGGGCAAAGGTGTGCAATATATGTCATACACTCCTCTGTGTTAGGCCTAAGTCTGCTCGCCCACAATATCACTCAGAGCACTTTGGGTTTTACATTGAGCCCTTTACACTTTTGGGGTACCCCTGCACTCTGTGCATGGCATAACCACTTAGTGGCATACCATATACAGAGCCAGCTTCCTACACCCTCGGTGGGGAACACTACAGAAGTTTCTTCCACTTCAAAGTTGGCAACAGGTATAAATAGTGGACCCTCTGAACCACTCTTCAGTATACTCCTAGACCTGCAGAAGACTACAGAAGGACTGCCTCGTACTTCAGAGGACTGAACTGCTGCATGAAGCCTGCCTTGTTCTTCAGAAGACTGCCCTGCTGTTTGAGGCCTGCCTTGTTTTTCTGAGTACTGCCTTGCTGCTTGAAGGAGAGAGGACAACCTCGCTGAACCCAGGACTACCAGAGTGACACCAAGGGTCAGTTGGCTGACCTCCTGTTATGAGCTACAGGCACACATGCTCCAGAAGGCCAGAAGCCTCCCTGCAATGGCCCAGCTGACCTACTGCCACTGGCCCTGCCTGAACCTACAACAGGCCTTGCCTAAGCCCTGCTGGCCTCTGCTCGAGTGAGTTCCTGATCCCCAAGAGGTGCCTGCCCAGCTCCTGGACCCTTGGCTGGCATTAGCTGAGCTCCTTCTGTGAAATCCTGAAGTTTTGAACTCTGCGTGTCGGACTTTAAGAAGGTAACTTTTTCAAGGGGACTAGCCTGGTCCCTGTATCTGGCTCACAGTCCATCGGGTTTGGCCTCAACTGCTGACTTTGTCCCAGTCTAGCACTACCAGATACCCATAGTTAGCACTCTCTGCTCTTTACACTATTTTTACTTAAACCTTTAAAATTGTCTATCTCGGGTTCTGCTGGTTGGATATTTGTCATTCAATCTCATTTTATTTTTTATATTTACTCTAGTTTCAAAATTGGTTTGAGATTTTTCTTGTGTTATTTTCACTTTATGACTGCTTATGTAATGCATAAAAACTTAACACAGTGGCTCTAAGTTAAGCCTCACTGCATTTTCCGCCACTCTACCAGAAGGTCAAGCGCATGTTAATTTAGTGGCTTTTGCGGTTGCATTTTCAAAAACATGTAAAATGTGCACATATCATGTAAAACTTATTTCTCATAAATAGTGTCTTTTTATGAGGCAGAGTTGTAACGCTAATTATATTGCACTTGAAATGAGTTACCCAGTCACCTAGATAAGTAGATGATGAGATGAATAGTTATGCCACATTTTTGTGTAAGACGGATTCTTTCTGATAGGGATGTAGTGTTTGATGTTCTGTTCAAATTGTTCCTGTTCATGCCTCCCTCCCAATCAGTGCCCCGCTGTCAAGCCATCTCCCCCTTGTTTCATCAAGTGAATGACATAAATGTAATAGCGATGTACAATCTTTGCCTGTATTGCAAATGAAGCTTCCATCATGTACCTAAAGTATCACTTTCAAGGACTTTCACTGGAAGTGTTAGTGTGAATGTGCAGAGTCTTCTATAAGTCATTGTTAGATGGATGTTTCATTTTGTGCTGATCATCTACGGAGGACAGTTGCCGAGGGAGAAGATGGAAGATTTCCCTTACCTTAAGAAATGGGTTAGTGTTGAATGTTTTTTAATTATGAGGATGTTTCTGATCTGCCCAACCAGGATTGTACTATGCTGAATTTGCAGAATCTATTTTTAGAAAGTGTGGTTTATGTATAACAACTCTTGGACTCTAGCACTTAAAGTTTAATCTTTTCTTCATTAGGCTGTACCTATTTGGATTCCATTGGATTGTAGAGCTACAATTGAGAATGCAGTTACTGGAGACTTTATTTGTCTACGTCCATTTGACTTCGACTCTCTATGTGATGTGTCTGTACTCATTATGAGCTTGACATTTAGAATTCTTACTTAGATTCTGTTAACTAGGTATTCATGGGATCTCTGATTTTCCATTTATTTACAATTCTGTAATTTGAGACTTTGACATTTCATGCATATTTTCTATGTACGGCATTTAAAAATTTCTGTATAAAAATACACCTTTTGCTTTATTGTTGACCTTGAACTCAGTACTTTACGCCCCCAATATTTATTTCTGTTTAAGTCTGCTAAATTGTGATATTCTGATGAGGAATGTAGTCTAACAGCTAGATCAAGTGAATATGCTGTAGACTAATTACTTATGTAAATTTTGGGGTGATCAAATATCAGGGTTCAGATTATTGGGGCTCTGCTCAGACATGGTTCAACCTGACAAGGATTGTGATTGTTGCCTGGGAAGGGTTTTCAGCCCCGCTCAATCAAAAAGCCAATTCCTCACATTTTTGTTCAATGGTGGGATCCAGTACTTGTATTTGTGCAGTGCCATTCAGTGATTTTGTGCAACACAAAAATCCCATCTAAATAGCTTGGCACCAAATACACCCTTTTTAGGTTTCGACCTGGCGAGGGCACTGCAAGTGCCCCGCCCAGGGCGAAACTTTTGTCAACAGTATGGATGTTTGGCACGCCTCTGTTTCCCATTGGCTAGCTCCATAAATGGACGCTAGCCATTGACAAACAGAGGCGTCCGTCAAATCCCGAGGCGACTGGTGGGCGTTCCGGCAATGTTTTTCTCATCCTGCCCCTTCTGACAAAGTCATGCGGCCGTGGGCGGGGTTTATTTTTTTTTGTCCTCCATGTTTGTTTTGGCCATTCCGCGGCCGACCGCCGCCGGAGGAGGTCCAGGTGAGTTCCTTTCTTGCCGTTTGCGTTCCCGCCCCCCTCCCGCTCTCCGTGCCGTTCCCGCCCCCCTCCCGCTGTCCGTTTTAATCCTATCTTATGTCTGCCGCTTAAAGCATCCCTACATTACGTTCTAGGCTCAGTGTGGTATTCATTTTGTGAGGACAGGCTTTCAATTAGGAGAGGCATGTGCTTGCCAATGCTTGTTTAGTACAGAGTTAAATAGCTGGAATCAGGAGGAGTGTGTGTTGAGGCGTGGTTTTTAAACTCGGATGATTCTCACCCACATTTGCGCGTGAGGGAGCGAGTAAACCGAAGTGAGTGAATAAGTGGGTTAACATTGAGCTGTCAATCACGACAGCTCTGCAGTTTATTTGACCCCCCTCTGTCTCACCCTCGCATTCAGATATGGCGTAGGAATAAGCATGCGGCGCTGAGAGCACGTCTGTCCTCGGTGCCAATTTCAAATCTCGCTGTAGGGCTGCATCCTCCGTCGGGCAGTGGCTGCAAACCGAAAGGGGCAGATTACTACGGGTGTTTAAAGGACGCGGGCTTTTTTTAGCCACTGTAAACAGTTACAGTACCGAAGCCGAGGGAGATTAAATGTTCTGTATGGGATCACACAATGTAGTAAAAGGCAGAGGAGAAGTCGGGAATAGAAGTAGGTTTTCCGTGTCCACAATTAGCAGTTCAGCGCTGAACCACTGTTTGTAAGAGCCACTTATATGATTCAAGGGCAGGGAGTCGACAAATGCGCCGATTACTTACTGGCAGTGCTTAATTAGTAATAAAAAATGAAGTGCGAGGACCCTTCTTGGAAGGCCACTGCAGTCTGCACTACGCATTGGCCCTGCCACCGGTGCCAATGACAGTACCAACACATAACACCTAACCATTGCACTCATACAAGTGTGACAATTCGGACTATGTCAGGTCATACAAAGCTATAATGGTGTGAGCAGCTGGTATTATTCATTTTCAGTGCCATTCATTTGATTTAATAAACACGGTTGTCGTATACATCTCAGACAGCGCCAGTGCTGACAATTGAGTGCTGGTGCCGAGTACCGGACACTCCCGGCTCAAATTAAGCACTGCGGGTGACCTTAATTGCATCGGTCACCCTTCCTTCACCCAGAATTTAACATATTTCAGGTTGGAAACCCGTGTATCACGCACATGGTATTAAAATAAAACTGCCCTTTCTCTCGGACTCGCTCAGCCGGCCTTTCTTTCCATTGCAATCTTAGCTCAGGGGAGGGATGCCTGTGGTGTGCGTAACCAGTGCGTTACAGGTGGCAATATCAGTTCTGTATCTCATCGATTCACACACAGGCTACACAGGTAGCAGGTTTGACTCCATGCAGGGCAGGTTCACTCTCTCATCCTTATGGTGTAGATAACCGGAGGACTGAGGGACACGCCGCCTTGTAGTGTGCGCAGTGCAAGTGCCTGTCGTCATTTCTGTTACTCCGAGTCGGATGCACCGCGTCAGTGGGCCACGCTTGCTAAAGAGCCGTGCCTCCTGCAGCCCGCCTGAGAGGCTGAATGGAGATTTTGTGTTGGCGTGGCGCGCCGAGGGCCTCCCGGTGACCCGAGGGGCGGGGAGGGTTGGGTTTGGTTGTTCCCTGTGTGTGCACCCTGCGCCTGTGTGCACAGGCTGCCCCGGGTCCCTGCATCAGCCTGTGTGATGCGCAGTGTGTGTTTGGCTGGCACTGGCAGGCACGAGGCGCTGCATCTTCACGGCACCCGACCAGGGGGCACACATGCCTGAGCGGTGACCTTTCGCAGCAGCACCACAGATCATCCCTGTTGACGGAGGAGGCAAGTAAGGACAACAAGGGACACCCGACTCACAAAGAACCAGGGTACCTAAGCTTGCACACGTAAACCGCTAATTCCAATTAATGTTTAGTCAAGAGGTTTTCATTCTGTTAAACACACAGCATGTCAGTCACGTTAGACGGTATCGCAGGGACGTACTCTTTTGCTCTTTCTTTAACATGCCTTTTAAACGTTTTGTATTATGGTTTTAATTAACTACACAATATATTTTCGTACTACTGGTACAGCATGTGTTGCACGTCAATCTTAAACTAATTTTTTTAATGGAATGTCTTCCTTTTTCGTACTCGCTCTTGCATGCACCCGCCTATTTCTTGTGGCCGGAGGGACTCTTCCCGGTGGCTGCTATCGCAGGCCCGTTGCCCTTTCTCCTTACGGGCTCTGCACTTTGTAATGTTGTATAGGAAGCTGCATATGCAAGCTCTTGATATTGGAGTGCTCGATACTTGTGTCTTCAATGTCGAATTGCTTACTGTATCGCGTATGTGTCACCATTTAGCCACAAACATAAATGTTTCAGCTTTGTATATTTGCATCAATAAATGTACAGATATTTCCACCATCCTTTTTATAAATCATATATGCTTTGTGCGAAAGTCAGTCCCTGCGCCATGGCCGAAGCATCCGTGTTTCCTTTCAACAAATGGCTGCGTAGTCCTTTGGCTAAATGTCATTCACCCACCTTAATTTGTGTCGTTATTGGTACTGTGATAACTATATGTTTCTTCTTCAGGGATGCAGAAGGCGCCGTATATGGGCGCGATGGCTACGACTGTGACTGCAGAGTGCTAGGGAGTGCAGACTGGCTAGGGAGTGCAGAGTGGCTAGGGAGTGCAGAGTGGCTAGGGAGTGCAGAGGTGCTAGGGAGTGCAGAGGTGCTAGGGAGTGCAGAGGTGCTAGGGAGTGCAGAGGTGCTAGGGAGTGCAGAGGTGCTAGGGAGTGCAGAGGTGCTAGGGAGTGCAGAGGTGCTAGGGAGTGCAGAGGTGCTAGGGAGTGCAGAGGTGCTAGGGACTGCTAGGGACTGCAGAGGTGCTAGGGACTGCAGAGGTGCTAGGGAGTGCTAGGGACTGCAAGGGACTGCAGAGGTGCTAGGGAGTGCTAGGGACTGCAGAGTGACTAGGGAGTGCTAGGGACTGCAGAGTGACTAGGGAGTGCTAGGGACTGCAGAGTGACTAGGGAGTGCTAGGGAGTGCTAGGGACTGCAGAGTGACTAGGGAGTGCTAGGGAGTGCTAGGGACTGCAGAGTGACTAGGGAGTGCTAGGGAGTGCTAGGGACTGCAGAGTGACTAGGGAGTGCTATGGAGTGCTAGGGACTGCAGAGTGACTGCCGAGATTAAGCTAATGACAATGTAAATGACAATGCCATTTATTTATCTGTTTTCAAAACCAACACATAAATACAAATTTTGTCATTTACAATGCCAATAGCTCTAACTTTTCCAAAGGCGAAACCATTGCATTGTAAATGCTTGTTAAATTCTTCTTGCAAGACCTGGTATCCTTGGCTTTGTTTCTCCTGACGTTTTGTCTTCTGACCTCCTGTTTTGCTGACTTCATTTTTGCTGGCTTAAGAATTCTTGGCACTTTACCACTGCCAACCAGTTCTAAAGTCCATGTGCTCTAAATATGGTAACATTGGCTTATCCATAATTTATATGTTTCAATTACTTACAAGTCCCTAGTAAAGTGAACTGTTATGTGCCTAGGGCCTGTAAATTAACAACTACTAGTGGGCCTGCAGGACTGATTGTACCACCCACTCAGTAGCCCTTTAAACAGGTCTCAGGCCTTCCATTGCAGTGACTGTGGGTGCAGTTTTAAACTGCCACTTCAACCTGAAAAGTTAACCTACCTGCCAGGCCAAACCTTCCCTTTCATTACATATACGTCAGTGTATTTAAAAGGTTGGGCATGTACTTTTGATTTTTACATGTCCTGATAGTGAAAAACTATTAAATTCGCTTTTCACTACTGCAAGACCGATCTCGCCCATAGGTTAACATTGGGACTACCTTGTTACATTTTATAAATGTAATTTCCAATTGGGAATAGATAGAAATTTGGAGTTTGGTGTCTTTGGGCTCACAATTTTAAATTTCAACTTATGGTGAAGTTGGATTTGAAATTGCAAGTCTGAAAATGTCACTTTTAGAAAGTAAAAATAACAAATGATGAATGGAATGCTGAACAAATCAAACATTCACCCACAGTCATAGATCGGAGTTTACCCCATTGATTTTTGCTCACCACACCAACCCAGTTTGGACCCAGCCATATGCAAATCAGTCTTCACCCTGATCCCCATGGGAACAGTCCAACCTGAACTGCCAGGCCAGGTCCTCCCGAGAACGGAAACAAGCATTCTAGGACCAGTTTCGGGGTATCACCACTCATCAGCCAGGCAACCTTGAATCCAGTGGCACAGTGAGCATGGGACCCACGTCTGGGCAAAAATCTTAATATTGAACTCACATTCCTCTATTACAAGTATAAAATAGAGGGCACCTCCTGGAACCAAACTATGACGAATAGATAAGAAAGAGTGAAAAAATCTCAAATAGAAAGGTAAAAAGACCAGAAAAGGCTAAGGAAAAAGACAAACTGCTATGGATAAAATGAGAAACATAGGCTTGTTTCAAAACTAAACTAAACACAAGCATGGAAATATATTCGACAGACACAAAGAGCAGGCCCTTGATTCCATTACACTACACAGAACAGAAATCAGGACAGGAAAAGTATAGTCTTTAATTTCCATTAGACAAACAAAGCATCAGTATCTCCATAATGTTGTTTACTCACAGCCATAGACATCAGAAATGGATGCCAGGAGAAAAGACCTGTTAAAAAACATGAAAATGACCATTCATGAGTGTGATGTCCACATCAGTTCCTGTGCAGTCTCCTCATACATGTGGCTGCATACCCTCAGACTTTAAAGCACACACACATACTATGTACTGAATTTCAATAAAACAAGTGCCAGTTACATTACTACACCCCTAAACTAATTTGTAGACCACCTTGGTACTTCTTGTGGCCACAAGCATACAGAAACCTTTTGAGGAGAGGTCATACTGTATTTTCACCTTGGGCTCAGGCCGCCTGCCTTTTGTAGATAGAAATATGGCTCCACTACATGCAAGGGTGATACAGTAGAGTGGAGGATGGGAGACTTGCACATTGTAGACAAACAGCATCATATATGTAAAGAATAGCTGTGGACATTTCTAATTAATGGGCGAATCATAGAGGGGAGGTCTCACAATCAAATCCTTAATCTCATCCCCAAACTCTTTTTCTGGGACTAGTGATGCAGCTGCTTAATAATATTTAGCTACCACAACTATTCACTCTGATTCACTATTTGCTGGCAGGGTCTTCAACTTCAGAACCATTCTGGTGCTCTCTCTGGAACCAAGAGAGGCTGGAGACCCAAACTGGAACATAACAAACAGAGTTAGGCTTCTGTACTATGGGAAATAACGGAGGTTCAAATTACACTGACTTGTTCTGTAGATAATTCCTTAAGATAACTATTTGCCAGGGCTGTACTGTATTTTGATTATGCTAGTGACATTTCACGTAGCTCCCAATTATTGGCTTGCACACTGTTTTTAGTAGTTTTCTTGGTTATCCTTCACCTATGCCCGAGAACAATTTTTTGCTTGTGAATATTAAATCCTGCAAGAGTTTTGGATGTGACTACATGCCTTGCATAGTATTTCCACACAAATGTCTCACAGGGTAAACGTACATCAAATTGCACTTGCAAATAAAGTCCGACATAGGGGATTATGAGGGGCATATTTTTCCAAGATCGAATACATTGTCAAGAGAAAAGTTTGCAACTTTGCAATCCCTTACCATTCAACAGACAATACCTGCCACAGTCAAGATCATTTCATCCAAGCACTATTATTCTGTTCAACAAACTTTACAAAATACTAAGCAACTCTGACAAATGAACAGCTCTTCATAATCCAAAGCAGTATGCTTTGTGCAAGAAGGAACTTACCTCATGTAACAGGCTTAATGTGCAATTATGAGCACATATTTAAGACATCTTCAAGTTATTGTTTTAACCCCTCCACTGCGCCCGCGATTTTGCGGGAGTGCGGCACTTCTGCAAAACGGGCGGGGCCGCGTCGGCCATTGGCCGACGGCAGCACCAGCGAGGTAGCGTTCGATGGCAGCATGGAAGGGGTTAATGTGTGGAGGGAAGATTATGAGGTAGGAGTTCTGCTATTTCTTAAGACAGGGGTAGTCTTGTACAACACACTTTGCTGACTGAGCAGTGCCTACATGTGTTAGTTGTCAACCTTAGTGCTGAGCACTACACTTAATCAGTTACACACCTTGAATCTCACCAGTAGACATTTACATTAGGCAAGAAACCTGGTCGTTAGTTACAAGGTCATCATGGTGCAGTAAATGTAGACACTACAGGTTTTATTCCCTAGGATTTTGAGCAAGCACGTGCATGAAGCAACGTGGTAAGCAAGTGTTATTATAAAAGCCAGGGGGTGCATTTCAAAATTGTGCAGTTTAACACGAGTGTCCACACAAGCTTTGGTAAATTACCCCTCTATTTTAGATCCTAGTGCCAGGCAGAGTCTTAGCAACCACAGGTAAAAACTACATCAAGGCCCTAACATCACACATAGGACCTGATTCACAAACTGCCCTTTAGAGTAAATTTACAATTTTGAGTAAGGTGATTACTTTTTGGTATTCTCAAACTGAACTTTTGTAGTGAGTCCAGCACTACAAATGGTCAGCCACTGATATTCCAACAACTTCCCATTGAAAATAATGGAGGTAGGGCCTTAATATAAACCCCAAAGGAAATAATGTTACATTTAATTTTTAAATATAAATAACTATAAATGAATGCTAGAAAATATGTGAAAACAGTACATATTCATTCTGATTTAATTATAAAATAATAAATAACCTATTTTGAATTTAAAAATACTGTAACAATATAAACAACCTATTTTGAATTTTCAAAAATATAACAATTATAATAAGTCATGCTGCTTCTTTACTCACTTGATCCTGGCCTGGCCACCACACCCACAGAGATGGTCAAGGCCAGAGCAGAGACGTGTGCGGCCACACCAGAGAGGGCTCGCAGGTAGCGGTAGGGCCAGGTCTCTGTTTCAATGCTGAGAGCCATATCCGGGTCACTTGGTTACTATTAGATTGCTTCTCTGAATGGGATCTTGCCACGTCTATTGTCCGTGTCCTTGGGCTTCGGTAAACCACAGTAGAGATTGAGTAAAGTGCCTGACAAATACCACTGGAAAAGAAGGAAAATAATTATGTGGAGTCCAGAAATTCTTCGATTTAGTGGTGAACGGTTAGTCCACTACATGAACTTCTGTCAATTACTAAGAGAATTATTTCCTTTGCAGCAGCATCTCCCGCCAATGGAAACTCGCAAAATACTCCCAGATTTTGGGGGGACTCAGATTTGCATCATGTGGATAAAAGTGACTGCATACTGTGGTCCGTTATGTAATTGAAATTTGTATGACTCTTTTAAACAATTGCTATGGCACTTAAGCACTTTTTCCCATTTGGGTGCGCTTTAGTCGAAATTGGATGAACCTTCAATATCTAGTGCAGTTTATTTGATTGTGGATAGTTAGTTTAGAGTTTGCTCACTATTTCATTTTGAAACTGTTTGTGTCAGTTAGATCAAAAATAAAATAATGTTGGTCTGGAAAGATTGATGCATGTTATGTGAATGGATGGGTGCATCAAACCGCTTTTTTGTTTTTGCTTAGAACGGAGTTGTTGACCGTTGCTCGACCAAAGGCAGTGCTTTTTATATATTCATCACAAGCCTGGTCCACATATTGAGATGTGGTCTGAGCAAGAGCATAGCACACATATACATATTTTCTTGTGTGTAGTTCCAAAGTGTATGCTTATGTTGTTCATGACAGTGCTGTTGATTTAGCAGCTTTGCCTACTACATAAGTTTGGTGCTATACTGAGCGCACAATTGTGAAAGCTGTGTCTAACATGTGCTGTTACAGAATGTTAATTTGTAGAAGAAACCAGAAGAATAGTGAGTATGTGGTGTTATTTTTGAAAACAGAATACTTTTAGTCCAAGGAATAAAAATATATGGAATATCGGAGGTGCGTTATGTGCATGTTTTATAGGCTCTCTTCAGTGTATGCTTTGAGGGGTTGTGGTGTTGGGTTTGGATAATGAGAGTGGTCAAAGAATAACTAGTTATTCCCCCAAACCAGGGTTGCTTCATAACTGTGTGTGATGTTGGTTGATGCTGATGCTGCCAGCAAAAAAGTACTTAGAAGGAGAGCAGGTCGTTCTGCAGGAGAGAACAAGGAAGGCAGACCAGCAAATGTTTTTCACAAAGCTTACTATGAAGTTAGACACAAATATGTTAAGCAGTCTTTGCTAATAACCTCTGGTTAAGAGATGACATTGCATACCTTTTACAATAAGTATTTAGTGCGAACAAGGGAGGAAGGTGGGAAAGCATCATGCTGCCTGGAGATACTTCAGAGAAAGGCAGTAGCAGAGCTGGGTTTAGAGTGGTGTACAGAGACAGAACTCTATTTATCTAGTGTCAATCTCTAAGACAGCAGAAGAGTTGAGGTTGAATTAATCTACTGGGAAAAGTGTTATCCAAGTCTGTAGCATGACTGGAGTGAGGCCAAGGCAGTGATGGGCAGCATGCTATGTAAGATCCCACAAGGAATGTGACAGAGCTGAGTAAGTGTAACTTTAATTCAGTTTACCTGGAGACGGTGGAACCTTTCAATGTGCATCATCCTCATTCATTCTTCTAACTCCTAAATCGAATGGGGTAAATAAACCAACAAAACCCCTCCCCATCAATTCACGCTGAGAGTTTGCCCATGTGATGATGCATCCTGCGAGGCATATACTCCCCACGACAGACACTGCAGTTAATAGGGCGTGGCAAGTTGGGCTCATCAGCTTCCAGTTCACGTTGGCCAATATTTTCTACCTATATAAACATAACAGCTTTTCTAGTGGTGGGCTTCAGTGGACTTTCTTCTAGGCTTTTTGCACTCTAGAATAAGTGTGTTAAACATTAGACTAACCATGTCAGAGAGGTCTCAGAGCCTACCTTGAGTGCAAGCAAATACCCTGCATCTTTGTGGACATCTGTTTCACCCACTTGCTCACTGACCCACGTGCGTCTTAGGGTGAGAAGATGTTGGTGCTTTGGAAGGCTTGTCTCTTAATAAAATCTGGATAGACATCAAGAGTAGCACTGTTTTTGGATAGATCCTGTGAAGATTTTTTTTTTTAATTATTTGATTTTCTGTTAGTAACGCGACAATCAGGAGGATGCAACAATGATAGTTTGGTTACAGAGATCACAAGTTACATCGATCCCATTTGGGGACCACAAACATAACACTGGCAGGTAGCATGCCCATAATACATTAGTGAACAAGTCATCACTCAACATGAGGCTGGGTGTGTCTAAGTTGTTCAACGCCACATCCTAATTCAATTCCATAGTGGTTCAACCAGGGACTGCATACCTTGGTGAATTTTCTCAGGCATCGTCAAGCCTTAATTGTGACTTTCTGAGCAGCCAAGAAGAGGCCCATCCCAGCTTATCATTCTTGGAGTGTGGGGGGGGGGGGGGGGGGGGGACTAGGTACACCCCTGTGTTTAGCTATATCACGTTTGGCCACCACTAGGCCCAAGTTACTAAACAAATGTTTTGCCATGGGAAGGCCTTTAGCTTTGCCCTAAAGATCGGGAAGCTAATACGGTCTGGATCTTTTCACTTGTTCAGTACAATATCCACCACATATTGATGTATTGGCAAGCCTACACTCTATGGTTTCTTACATTGGTGCAAAACAGTGTCTCTCAAAGAAGCAGTCACCTCTTCCACAGGGAAACACATATGTTCCCTGACATGGTTCAGCAAGCCAGGGTAATATACTTTCCCTTTGGCTCTAGTGGAAAAGAAAAAAAAAGTTTCATCTGACAACTATGATGCTCCTAAATCAGAATACATCGATTCCTGCTCTGACATACTTTGCCCACATTCGTCTTCTTTAAGGATGACAAAGTCTCCAAAAGTATCCTCATTGACCCCCCTTCCTCTTTTTCTGCCCCCTTGGCAGGTGGTGATGGCGGAGCAAACCCACTTGAAGAAGGCGATGGAGAGCAATACCTGTTTTTCATTCAGTGTGTTTAACCATCAGAAATGAGTTTGAAATCGCAAGCATTTTTCAAAATTAAAACTTACACAACACCTGCCAAAAATCTCACCTCTTTATAAAAGCAGCTCCCTATTCTCTGTGCTTCTTTGCACGTGGTAGAAAACTAGACTGACCTCCTGTGCAGACCAAATCAGTCCACTCCAGGGCAGAAGTAAAGCTCATATCCCTCCCAAAACAGCAGTTTAAGTTCTCCCCAGCCCCAGCAGGGAGAGAAAGGTCTACAGTCGTTGAAGGTTGAAGCCCAGTTAGAACCTCTACATCGCTGTACCACATTACACATTTGGACAGGAAACAAAACACGAAGAGCTGCATGATTCTAACCTAGTATGCAGCTGAGGGCGAGTGGGGTTATAGTCGAGGCCAGTGCTAGGCATGAGGAGTCTGGGCTGCTGCTCAGGTCACCGCTCTCAGCGCATCACAGCAAGGCTTTGCCACACTGGTCTTCTCCTGACCCCTGCTCATCTAATTTGAGAGCAAGGTGTCTCCTTGCAAATGTGCTCTGGTGAGGGCCCCCCCGCTCCTGATCCTCAGAACCATGGTATAGTGAGCTGAGACCTAGCAGAGTGGAGGCCCTCTATGAGCCCAGTTGCAAGGAGACACATTTTGCAGGGTTGCCCTGCATTCAAGCCTCCTGCCCTGCTGCCCATTGTCCCACAGCAGTTTTAACCCTTTGTGATAAAAAGCAACTCACACATTCAGCCCTTTATGAGCTGCTAAGTGGTGCTTGTAGGTGGCTGAGAAAGTGGGGCTCCAGGCCAGGAGGGGTCTGCACAAGCAGCTGAAGGAGGAAGCGCATCTATTGAGATGCAAAACAGCCCTGAATGTGTCAGGTTGAATGAGAGGGGCCTGCCATTCCCTTTCTTCCCAGGGCCCTCAAAATCCTAGAACCGTCCCTGGTTATAGTTACCATTTCCTGTTTCATTCGTGTCCTAAGAAAAGGTTACATTCCTCAGGAAGTAATCACTGGGACGAGGGCGGTAGAGGCAATTCTAGTGTTCAGGGTAATACGAGGTTTGATGTACGACCGTAACAACGCTAAAAGCACATAAAAGGCAATTTATTTTAGTTTTGGTGTGCTAGTATGCATCAGGTGGTTGCTCTTGAAATGCTGTGCACATCCTTTTAAAGCAACAATGAGAAAATCATATCTTTTCGCCAACAGGCATTTTATCATAATGTGTTGTTAGTTAAGAATTGGGTGCTGCCAGGAATGTATGTAGGGAAAGTAACCAGCACCAACCAAAACAAATCGACTTCTTCCCTCCGATTCTCTACCTTCTTTGCGATGGGTGATATGCCAACAAGATAAAATAGAAAGGGACAAAGGAGAGAGAGTCCAAAGGTGTCCAGGCAGTGATGCAATCCATCCGACCCAGCATCCATTGTCACTACTACTACTAAAGGTACATGCTTGCTTAACATTTGAAAAAAAAGTAGTTCCAAAGAAAGCCAGACTAAGTCACCCACTCCAATATACATACTAGCCTCTCGGTCTTTGTTTGCATATGATGCCTGACGGACCGGCCTTCTCGGACACCTGAACGAGCACCGCAAACCCCCCCCCCCCCCCCCCCCCCGCAATGGTGAGAACATTTTGCTCTGTAAATCTGAAATATATTTGTCCAACCATAATTGCTTCAGCTTTTCTTAAAATGTAACCTTGAGTGAATCTGCAACTTTAATATACGCAACTCCAACTACTAGTTACTGTAGTAGACGTATGTATGTACTTACTAACATTCTTATGCGAGTTTAGAATGTATCTATTTCGTGTCTTTAATGAAATTCGTATACTCTAGTCCTTATGTAATGTAACTGGTTCTATTGTAAAGCACTCTAACACCTTTGGCTAAAGTTTGCGCTATATAAAAAGGCATAACTAAATAAATAAATAAGCTTCATTCTCTGAACTGTACCACCTACAGAAACTTACCTCTAGATGAAGCACAGATGAAAACCTACAAACGTTGAACAATTAACTTCCTGCAGACAGACGCCGTTTCGGAGTCCCTGACGCTCATAATGATTATAACAAATAAAGGTCCGGAAGAACGGAATATTCACTGAAAGGTTTCTTTCATTTACCTTGTGATCATGTTTTCTAAAACTCCGCCCCATCCTTGTGCGCAAAATCGTAGAAGAGACACTATACAGGCGATTTCTGTAAAAGACTGCAAAGAAGACTTCAAGCCTCGTTTTGGGACGTATCCCCGGGCGATGTTCTGTATTTCCTTGTTCTAACTGGAACATTTGCTTAATAGCCGGCGGCCATCGTTGAATGTGTGTGCTTAGGTTGCGCCTTGATGAAAAAAAGATTGAATATGCAAGGAAAATAACGTAGTTTCTGTATTTTTACTAAATAGAATTAGTTATACTTATTGCTTTTAATTTTTTATATCCATAGAAATGTTTGTTATTGCAAACCTATAGACGTTTACTACTAAAACAGCCAAACATAAAAAAAGAGCTCCAAGAAATAAGACTCAAAGCTGCTCTTTATTTGTTATTATTTTTGAAAAAATTGTGGTTCCTTGTGCCCACCTTTAATGTTGTGGTCTGTGAAATGTCGCTATGCCAAGATGGCCGCAGGTTTGGCGGGTCCATATTTCTTCTTGTTTCTGTAGGAGTACGACCAGTATTAAGCTTTGCCTGTTGCTGAGCGTTTTAGCTAATGCCGTGATGTAAATTTACAGTGGAACAGAGAGGAGGCGAGGGGTAGGTGGTTAATGCAGTTATTTTGAATAACTTAATTAGGACTCATTTAACCTTTATCACTGAATATCTTCACACATGATTGAAAAAATAATACACACAGGTACTGATAATCCCCGCCGCCCACACACAATGAGACATAGTTTGGGTTGTGTGGGGGATAAGGTGCATGGGGTTCTAAGATGTGTGTTAAACATGGTGCGGTGATTGTCGCTATGAATAAGTGTGTGGTGTGGCAGAGTACTCAAGTTGTACATTGCCATGGGTGAGTAGCACAACCAGTCCTTGTTTTTAGGTCTCGCCTAAAACGTTGCATGCTAGAAAGACATATTGATAGCTACTAGTGGGCTAGGAGCCCTGTCATTGATTACCAATAGTTGGCTTCAGTGTCACTCTCATTTATCTGCTTCTTATTAGTTAGCGTGTTGACTTACCTTTTTCTTGTGTTTGTTCCGCCCCTGGAGAGTTGGCGCATTTCTGTGTTCTTTCACTGCTCACTTTTTAGGTCTGGCAGAGCGAGACTATAGCGACTTAAACAGACTTTACCCAACTAGTATCCCAACTGGCGATTTGGTGCTATACCCTTGCGCTTTTCTATAATGCGCGTGCACATCATCAAATCGCCATTTGTTCCCCAGCAGCACTCCTCCCACACCTTTGAAGTGAAGCTTAGCTTCACTTTAAAGGCCCCTGCTGCTTCACACCCTCATCGCCGCTCTCCCCGCTCCGCCCCCTCCCCTGCCCGCCGTGTCACATTTCTCCTCTCCCCTCCCCTTCTCTGCCTACCCTCCGTCTTGTTATTTATTATAATTTGGCACGCTGTATCTTATTGTGAGTCCCTCAGCTCTCCCACTGTGAGTGCACTGTTTATTCAATTTGGCACGTTTTTTCTTTATGTCGTTGGTAACACATTCAGTTTTTAAGTGAGAGAAAATAGGCAGTGTTGGTACACTGTTATACGGGGCGCTATTACTCGCTTCCAGGCACTCAGTATCGGACTTTTTTCCAAATGCAGGCAAAACAGACGCATACAACAAGCCGTTCGTTCCTCTCTTACCCGGTGCCTCGCAGTCTTTTCTGTCTTCCTGTTCTCCAGGCGCTCCTCCCCCCTCCCCTTCTCTGCCTTCCCTCCGTCTTGTTATTTATTATAATTTGGCACGCTGTATCTTATTGCGAGTCCCTCAGCTCTCCCACTGCGAGTGCACTTTTCTTTGAAGCGAGGGATGCATTACGTCGACTTTTGGGAATTCCAAAGCAAACAATTTGATCCATTTTGATAAACTTTATTGGCATTCCAAACCACAGCCTTATTTTTTTTATCGCATGCCTTGCATCAAAGGGCACCGCCTGCCTCCAGTTCTACACGCATGACTCAGTGCAGGTATGTTTAGGGTGCCCGGCTAGCAACACGCCAAGGGGCCAACGTTGTCGCAGCCCTGGCCTTTCCTTTTTAGGTGGCATCATTACAAGGTTCGTTAAATCGTATGGTTTCCTTTCAACCAAGGAAAGACTACATCTGCCAGAATGCGCTGATATGTTAGATGGCGTTTGCATACAGGAAGCATGCTGTCAAGGTGACATAGAGGCACCCTATGGATTGTTCTTGATAAGTCTTTTTTCTCCTTTTCCGTGCCCCCATTTATTTTTTGGCTCGGTGTTTCCCATACCTTCCACATCGTGTTCCGTTTTTATTTTACTTTCTCTTTCAATAGTGTCCGCACTGTCTTCACTCTCTTGTGTACCTCTCTTTACTTCTCTCCTTTGCACCTGTCCCTACATCCTTATTCTCACTCTCCAGTTCTCTTTTTGCCTATCTCTCACTATTCCTCTTTCTCTCTCTTCCCTTTCTCCCAGTCTCCTTTCTTTTGTTGTTCTCACTTTCTTGCATTGCTTTCTTCCCCACTGTTATAGGTGTCACATTTGCGAAAGTTAAAACTATTGGCATTGTAAATGACAAAGCTATTAATTTAGATATTTTAAAAAAGAACACATAAATAAAAAAAGTCATTTATAAGACCAATAACTCAAACTTTCCTAATGCGAGACCTATTGCATTTCCAATGCTTGTTTAGATGCTACTTTCGTTTTATTTCAGCACTTTACGAGAATGCATTTGTTTTCCCACCTCCTCCCACACGTGCTTCTCACCCCCATCAGTGCAGTCTGTGTTCCTCTTGCCCATGTGAGTCTATCCAACTCTGGGGCATCTCCTCCGTAATGGCAAATTATCACAATGTCTTTCCTTTACCTAGTGGTGGAAGACTGGAGCGCTCATATTAAATGGCTTCTTTGCTACTTCTTCTTTTTTTATTTACACAGTGTCAAACTTTGCATTTTGTCTGGATGACATTGTTTCTGAGACTATTTACTGTAGAGGATATAGGATACATTGTACTAATAAACGTAATCCGCATGAAAATGTCAAAGAAAGAGGGTTATTTTTCCTCGAAGAGAAAGTTTCTTCCTGTACATAAACAATCATTCCCTTCAATGCAGGCACCCTTGCATTATAGTGCAAGTCTACCTATGTCTGCGCTAGGCAGCTAATTT
Organism: Lissotriton helveticus; assembly: GCF_964261635.1. Taxonomy (NCBI): domain Eukaryota; kingdom Metazoa; phylum Chordata; class Amphibia; order Caudata; family Salamandridae; genus Lissotriton; species Lissotriton helveticus. Next base: position 933,956,070 of record NC_136070.1, on the reverse strand, counting down.
TAGCGTCAGCCCTAGGGAAAACACAGGGGTGTGCCGTATTGTTTTAAATACGGCACATCACTGCGTTTTGGAAATGTTGGAGTGGGGCGCTTGCCAAATTTGACAAAGCTCTGCTCTACGACAGTTCTTTGTAAATGTCCCCCCTCATTTCTCTTGAATGAGGTTGGTATCCAATTCCCAAAGAAAAGATGAGCAGAAGATATTATTAATGTCAAACGAGGCTCTTGCACATATGTTTTTTTAATCTGCCTGTATATTTTTTACCTACAAGGCTGAAGTACCTGAAAGATTTCTTCTTGAGGTATAATGCTTCTACATGAAGTAAAGCACACGCACTTGTGATGTAAGCTAAGACAAAAGAGAGCTATTACATACATTTTTTATATCTATATATCAGAAGTCATTTTTATCGACGTGTGTGCACTAACCATAGTTTACATTTTTTTACTATTGTGTTTGCATATGTAATAAAGCACTTGCTCTTTTGCTGGAAGCTAAGACTAATGACATTTGTTATGTAGAAATAAAATGTTTTGATTTTTCTTTAATATTTGAATGTAAGCATTGTAAGTTGTTTTAAAATCACGTGTTTCTGTTATTATGTTTAAGTCCATTTAAGGTACAAGAATTGAATGTTTATAGTCTTGTTAATTATGCCCATCAGGAATGCTGCATTTCTGAAATTTCCTATAGTGATTTCTTGGACTAACCATGGCGAACAGCAGACAGATTGAGTGTATCTTCTTCAGCGAATTCCACCCTACGCTGGGACCAAAAATCACATACCAGGTGAGCAGATCCTGAAGATAAACTAGTATATTTTTATAGATGTAGGAATGAGGTTAGGGAGAGAGAGAGAGAGAGAAAGAGAAAGAGAGACACGTGGAGAACAGAGAAAGGAGAATGCCGATTGAGGAAGGAGTAAAAATACAGAGAGACCTGAGCCGAAGAATGATGAAACCGAATAAGGTGAGCAGAGATAGTTGCAGACTGAATGAACACACTCAAGGTTGGGCGTATGTCTGTCTGTCTGTCTCCATCTCACCCTCCCTCTCTCGTTCTTTTTTACTCTCTACAAACCCAGAAGATGTCACACCAAGCATGGAGTGAGGCAAGCTTAGAGATGGATTTGGGCAAAAGTAGGGATATGTGAGAGCGTGAAGATAAACATGGAACCATAAAACCATGAGGGAGGAGGGCTGTGTTAACCCAAATTTGGGAAGCACTAATAGGCTTAAAGGTGGTGCAGCACATAATACTTACTCCATTTGAGGCCTGCTTTCTTATGCATTACAGCTCTCAAAGATCCCTGCATTTGGTTCAGAAGACTGGATGATTTTTCATTCTAGATGTTCATGCCTCTTTTGCATTGTGTAGTCTACTGAACATTGTTCTCCACTGCAGGTCCCAGAAGAGTACATATCTCGAGAGCTCTTCGACACAGTCCAAGTCTATATAATCACCAAGCCTGAACTTCAGAACAAGCTGATCACAGTGTAAGTACTACAACTGGTGTCTTGGTGTCAGACATGATACAGTCCTCCCCAAGAGGTGTAACATGATGGCTCCATAATAGTGGTCTCAAGAACTTCATGTCACATGGAACATCTCCCCAGTATTATCAGAGGAACGTAGCTAGAGAGGTCAAACGTGTGCTTGAGTCCGAGCACTACTTTATATTCTTTATGTGTATTTTCCCCCTTGATTGAACGAGAATCCCCAGCTTATGTAGAAATGGCTACTGGAAGTTTACATCACATTAGAGGAATCCGGTGTATCATAGCAGTTTACCATAATGACAAACATATTAGGAGATGTTATGGCATGATCAGAGGCTAGCTTTATGCATGAATCAGTTCAATGCTATAAGGACATGCCTGTTTTTGCTGATTTCTCCCCACAAATAAGCTTTGGACTAATGCTACAGGTTTAACCTAATAGAAAAGCCCAGACTTCTCTTTTTAATATAAAAAAGTCACCACTACAGCAGGCCTATCGAGTCCTAAAAAAGCGTGGGTGTATTAACAAGAAAGACACATACTTTTATATGTCATAGTAGTAAAAACTACAAATTGCCGTTTTTACTGTTGAAAGGCTAGTAGCCCCACTGGCAATTAAAGGGTTAAGTCCTGGAAACTCAGCTGTGCTTTTTCCTGAATGAGACTCCTAAAGTTGGTACTTTATAGTATGAAAGTAATGGTTACTTGATGCCCACGTCAAATTTAATATAATTTTCAAACTAAAAGTAAAAAATTGCCAATCTGTTGCCCAAGTTTTCAAATTGCAATTCGAGGATGCTGGCCACAAGGCAGCCCTCTGCCTTCCTGGATAGAGGTGTGAACGACTTACAGGAAAGGAAGCAACAGAGGCCAGCCATTGAAAGAGATGTCACCTCGCAGTGGCAAGAAGCCACACAGGGTGTGAGCCCAAAAGGCGAGCTTCAAAGGGGAAGCCGCCTTTGAAAGCCTGCTCTTTTGTTCTGTTAGACAGTTTGGCATCGGGCACAGAGAGGGGATCACTGTTGCCGAACTTGATTTTTCGTGGCCATGTAGCCCTCAGGTAGCCTTACCTATAAGGTGGGATGCCAAGCTCCAGATACCGAGAGAGGGATCCTGCCATCTTGAAAGTGGGCTGATTGTTGCACTCTGAGATAGCTAGATGCCGCACTGCATAGAAAGTAGTCATCGGGCAGGAAGGATCTGGTAGCCCATTGGCTAGTGACCGGTGTATCCCTGAGGGCGCTTTCTGGCATAAATATGGCACCCCTGGCACCCTAACCTCAGATCACGTCGGCACTGGAGAAAGGACTGAACCACTTCCCTGCTGTTCCCTGGACCTGGCAAGAGAGGCTGCACCAACCGCTTGACTGCACCTGCTGCTCCTTGGTCTTGCAAAGAAAGGACTGTGCTTGTAGTGCCTGCCTCATGGAAACGTCACCTCCAAGCACCAGACAGAAGTGATGAACACCAAGAGTCAGTTCACTGACTTTCTGTTACAGGGCCTGCAGGAGGATGGATATCTGACTATGGTTACCCCAGATTTTTTGCCTTGTGTTTAGCTGGTTTTTGACTTAGTTGGCCTGGGACCCTGCTAATCAGGGCCCCAGGCTATCTGCTCTCTCTGTAAAATGGACTCCATGTACCCTAGGTACATAACTAATTGGATATTGAGTCACCTTATCAGCCCCTGTACAGTGTACTATAGGTACCCAGGGCATAGGTGCACCCAAGGCCTTCCAGGGGCTGCAGCATATCTGTTGCCACCCCTGGCTGGACATACAAACTGACACAAGTGGCTGATCACTCAGCTGGGGCAAGGTTGTGTAATCACCCCTTGCTTAGGTATAGTATTCCTATATCTACCTTTACATATAGACACATATGCACCTATAAGTCACTCCTATGGCAGGCCTTAACAATCCTGGAGGCAGAGTGTTTGGTTTTATGTGAGATGGTGCTCTAGCATGAGCTGAGCCTGTCTGCAGCTTTCGGAACCATGTCCTTATAGCTGTTCTATGATATTGCCATACCATATACTCTTAAGTGCATTATAATCCTCGCGGTTATTGCTAACTTTGGTTTGGCTTTATCAAAACATGTTGTGTAAGGTGTCATACACTTTGAATACTACCCCCGCGCCAGTTCTGGCGACGGGGGTAGCATTCCGCCCTTCTAGAGGAAGAAGACATGTTACTTTACTTAAACGCGGTTAAAACTAACCAGAGCCTCAGCATCACAAAATGGATGCTACTGCCACAGACACGAGTCTGGCCTCCTGCTGCTGACCGAAACTTGGCAGAGGAGGCTTGGACAAAAGGTTTCCTGTCACTGGGAGGTGCTAGCACCACCCCAGACAGGAGATAGTGGATTGGGGCAGGGAGGGCTGAGTGAAACTAGACACTGCCTGGGGCACACAAGATGTCCCATGCATAGCCCAGTTCAAACCGGTGCTGGGGCACTCCAGCCCCAGCTCTGGCGCGAAACTGGACAAAGGGAAAGGGGTGTAACCACCCCCTTCCTGCGTCCCAGCCATAGGAGGGACCTAGCAAGTAATCCAGCCCCTTGATTTGGAATAAAGGTAGGAGCTGTGTCCATAGACTTTAGATAATCCAGACTGAAACTTTGATACATAACTCTGGACCCTTCGACATCCTACTCGACGTAGAAGACTGAAGAATCTCCCTTGTGGTCAAGGAGTGACCACCCTGTGCAAGCAGGCACCATCAAGCGCTCAACGGTTTGCTTTGTTGCAGCTCCCGCCGGAGCTCGAGCGACAGAGATCGACAAGAACCAGATTCCCAGACATCCAACAGCCCGATCCACAGCCACAGCAAAGCTGAGACCCATGGAGGCGACGTGAGATGTGAGTCCGGCCATCTTGGAAAGCCTGCGAAGTGCTTCCCGTGCAGCTCCCGAAGCAACCTCGAAGCTATGCATTGGGGACTGAGAAGCCCCAGCCCCGAGCAGGTTTTGCACCGAAGATCACCTCTCCACAGTCACCGAGTACTGCGTGGGGCCCTTTTGCATTTTCCTGCTCAACTCGTCTGTCCGGTTACTTGCCCGTTGGCTAGTGGCCTCTGTGACGACGAACCTTTGAATTTACACAGCTGGTCTGGTTGCTCCAGACTGGCCCTTGCTCCCCTGAAAAGGAGCAGCCCATCAGATCTTGCTGATCTGATCCAGAAGCCATCTTCGATTCCTGCGTGGGTTGCATTTGCCAAGGCCTGTTGACTCCAATCTGCAAGCCGACACCGCTGACAGCGAGAGCCTTCGTGGGACAGTCCGTGTCTGACTCCTGGTCATTGTCGATGCCCCCGGGTCCACGTGGCAGCGGAGACAAGCTTCTCGACAACTACCTGATTGCGCCCGACATCGCCTGGTTTCTTCCTGGTTCCATCCTGGTCACTGGCTAGTGACCCAGACTCTGTCCCCTCTGCTGTCAGGTACTCTACATCTTCGATCCACCCTTGGATCCAACCGTACTCTTCTCTCCTGGTCGCCTGCAGCATCTTTACCTCCAGGCTCCATAGAACTCCACGAAGAAACCCGACGCACTTTGACACCTATGCACCCGCTTCCTGTGGGTGAGGTAACGCGAGTACTCCGGTGCTCCTGTAGTGGTTTACACCTCTAGTGTCCTAGTTTTAAGTGGCTAAGTTCTAGTCCAGTCGGAAGACTCCTAAATCTGCAACTTTGTAACTTTTACACGCCATTGACTTTGCATTGGTGCACGCGTGTGCATTAGACACTGCACCTGCGGGCCGCTCCCGCCCTAACTTCAGTTAGTCCAGTGTAGCCCCAGCAATTCTCAAGGCCCTAGGCCTTACCATTGTTCGTGACGGAGTTCTTATACCACTATTTTAGTATTAGGGGCCACCAGGGCCTATCCATATTTCTGCAACTTTTGTATGTTATATGAAGTTCTTTGTTTAACGCTTGTGCTTCTGTCCTCATAAACAGTACAGGGGATTATTCTAGTAATAAATACATATACTTTATAATATATAACTTGTGTGGTGTCCTTTCATTTGGTATTAAAATGATTGCATATGGTAAAACAGCTGGCTTCACATGCCCTCTTGAGTTAAGCCTAAGACTCCTTAGGTCCATGCTACCCCTAGGATAGCTTGTCTATAAGGTTGACTTACAACCACTCACCATAAGGGTTGTTTGGACTGGTACAAGGTGCTCACTAGAATAGTGAACATCATACACCAGGCCAACCTCTCACAGGGCCACAAAAGCTGAAGTAGTCCACCTTGGCAAGTCAGTAGCCACAATCACTTGACTGCCGATGTGCAGTCTGTGAGACCATTTACTAGCACTCAAAAGTTACACCCAAGTCCGCTGGACCTGGGAGAGTCGGGGTGCAGTTTTGCACCCAAAAAGGACAATAGTCTCCACCAAAGAGAACTGATGGTTTTGCTGTGACCAGTGACCAGTACACCAGTGGCAACTAAACGTTTGCTGGACCAACTATTACTTTGTGGGACACCAACCCCTGTGACCAAAGTCACCCCACCAAGACTGTGGACAGAGTAGCAGCCCCAGGAAGCCCCCTGTCGACCTCAGAGCATCTGCAGCATTCTGTATTCCTTGCATCAGGACTACTCCATTGTAGTCTATGGCGGTTCACCATAGAGCTTGGAACTGGACTGGAGACTGCATGATGGCAAAGTAACTCTCCTACAACTCTTTACTAGGCCTCCTTGACCTGTTCCCTGTCAGAGTTGGTTTCCCAAAGCAGGCCAGAGTACCTGAAACAAATCTTTAAAAGTTTTACAACGTTTCCAAAGTTTACTCTAACTGCAGTAATTGTCAATGCTTGTTTGCATTTGGAGTGGAAAGCTGTGATTTACGTTGTACTCAAAAATCTATACCTCTGGAACCCTCCAGTCAATTTTGTTTGTTTTGGTGTCTATAAATTCATTAAAAACACATCCATTTTTATAAATTGGTGTCTATTCCTTTTGTGTTGTGTGACTCTATTATTTTGTCGTTTTGATAAAGACAAATAAACAGGGTGCATCTTGTGCACGTAACACAGTCTACAGATCATAGCGGGTTTATAACACCACCTTTTGCACCAAAGGGTCTCCGCTAATTCGCTTAATAGAGTATTACATTTGCAATATCACAGTATTATAAGGCCAGGAACTTTGCATAGTGTGCTACTGTTGTTTTGGTACTGATAAATTATTTACGTTTGTTTGTTTATGCCTTAAGACTCAAATCCACTGCCTCCCAGGGTTGAGCTAAGGTTTAGCAAACAAGCCTGACTGGACTCCAGTCAGAATTGTGAGTGTATTACCTGGGGAGGTCACACAACCACAGCATATAATACACCAATTTCCTCACAAATGCAAAAAATCACTGCCTCTATAAAGAACTACGTGTCTTACCATTGACCCAACTCTTCAGAAGGCAGTGTACTTGAGGATTCCCACAGCAGATTTTAGGGTGGCTTACAGTACTACAACTTAAGAGCCTTACCAGAGCACATTAAGTATTTGAAACTACCATCTGCCTGAGATCCCAAGTGTATAGTGTTTTCTTCACACCTGCTAGACTTACTTTTGCTCCTTTCCTTTCCAAATTTTCATCTTAACGGACAATTTCTTTGGTTCTCCGGTGAGTGCGGGTAGTGCTGTCACAAATAAAGGGTTGAAAAAAGTATTGAATAGAATTTGTAGTCTCGTTAGTGGCTGCATAGCAAACAAGCAGGGGAGAGGAAGCAAACAAGCAGGGGAGAGTAGTTGGCCTAACGGCTAGGGCGCTCGACCTCGGACCTGGGGATCTGGGTTCGAGTCTCGGTAACGACGCCAAAAACCTCCTGTGATTCTGGGCAAATCACTTAATCTCCCCGTGCCTAAAAATGAAAGTGTAACGTAACTGGAAAATATGTAAAGCGCTCCTGATTCGGCGGGTCTAGTTCGCGCTATATAAAATAAAACTCTGCCAAAAAAAAAATATATGTTAAGGAATAGGACTTTTTTGGGCCATCTGTCTATTCGATCTTGCAGAAGTTATTTTCCTTCCGTTTGCCTCAGTGCCTCGAGTAATCGAGGAAACTTTGGAAGGTGGTGTAAGTCCATCGGACTTAAAGAAGTTCTCTGTCAACCCATATCTCAAAAACATCTTGTATTAGGAGGCCTGGCCTACTACCAACTCATCTGCAATCTTTCTCCATCACCTCGATAATGGAAACATAACTATAAAATAAATGTAGGACTTGATAGAGGGCAACAGCTTACGGGACAAGAACAAATGTAGATTCTGACCCAAACATGGATACAAGTTGATGTCAATCTGTAAGAGAATACATTCTAGAAAGTGTGAACAAACACCAGACTGCTTCACATATCAGCAGCATTCTACATGGTCAACCAGCACATTTTACTTTGTCACCTTTTGGTTAAAGATCTTGGATGCAGCTGTGCAATGCTTGGCTTCTTTCTTTAAACACTCTCATAAACTCATAATTGCTTCCTCCTACTTTCCCAGTCCACCCCTCCGAGGACCTGAAGATGCACACCTCGCCTCATTGCTTCCTGAGCACTGTTCAGCACCTACCTTTGTCGTTATTTTCAGACACTCCGGCCCTCTTTTCCAAATGTACGCACACAAAACAAACTAGCTTCTTCTTTGAGTTGGATATGGCCGGTCTTCAAAAACGGCATCTCTCCACCTTCAGATCCAGTCTCACCTTGCATCAGTTCAATTCATGGCAGGATTGCTCACAACATCTTAAAAAGGCTTGAATGGAGAGAATTCGGTGTTGGAGGGACGTACGTTTTTCTGCGGGCTACGCTACCCAGGATGTCTTTACTAATCATGGTTTGACCAATGCTAGTAGTGCTGGGCATCTGGAAGGTTACATATTTGACATATTCTTAAGCCGGCCCGAGTACATTAATTTGGGCACTATTGCATTAATGGTGACTTCACCGACCTGACTTTGAGAAAAGAGTTAGACCAACCCATACTTGAGTGTTGGTGTTTTGAATTCCACCGCGGATCGTGAGATTGGAACATATCTGTTCCATCATTAGCAGTTACAGTTTATCTACTGGCAACTGAACTGACTAATTCAGTACCAGATTGTCACTCGTCCATCGGGGTGCTTTTCATGGAATATTAGGACTATACAATTTTATTGGGAGCCCGAGAGACCGCAGTTACAAGGTGGTGATCTCATAAGTTTCGTTGTAGGTGTGACCAGGCTTGGTCCCTACATGGCCCTGATCTCTGTGACTCATACTATTTTTCTGCCTTGAAAAAGTCTTTTGAAAAGACTAAACACGTGTCGGCAGGTCGTGTGCTGGGATTTTTATTTACGGAAATACTAATTTTGGAATAAAGGCTACCTAACAGCAAGATGACTGACTATTCTGGATTTTCTATTTTGGATTATTATTGTTGAAACTGTCTCTAAAGTTGATTTAATGGGGTTATTCATACCCATAGACGTGACATACATGCAATTGACTGAATAATGATAATTGGTGTGCTGTAAAAGCCCTATTTCTTTCTTGTATTGAATGGAGAGAATGCAAAACTAATTCTCCTGAGCATACATTAATAACATGTACTTACTTTGAATTGGTGTCATGGTCTAGGAGCAGCATCTACACCAGCAGACTGGGTCAAGGACCTGCATGCTATATTCTATTCCCCAGCCACTCATGCTAAACAAATAAATTACCCAGTGAAGCACTAGAATGACCATTTTAATCTTTCCAAAAATATTACTCCGTTCTCAATACCTATGCCACCTTCAATCTGACCATACGTTTCCTAAAACAGGATTATGCTGTGCGTTGTACATGGGCCTCCTATCTTTGTTTTGTGTCAAAGCTTCAACATAAACGAAGCATCCAGATGGATATACTGTCTCCCCCCTCTCGAGCATGCTCAGCCAGGCTTAACAGAATTTATACTGGTTTCTTGTGGATACATCAAGTTCAAAACTCTCTGGATCACTCCTCAACTCCGTACTAGCGTAACAACATAAGAGCATCCACATACACCCCCAAGCATGTCATCAAAGGTCTTCAAATCCCTCCATGCTTTCTGTTTTGAAATTGACCAGAAAATGCTTTGACAGTTTTTCATTACAAGCATCCTGCTCAGGAATTAGAGCCAACCTGCTTCAATTCCAGAGTAAATTTAAGGCTCATTTTCTTGCAGTGATTTGAATAATTTTCCTGGACCACTCGTTGCTTTTACGCTTTTCCTTTCTGACTCCTCCTTGCACCCTCTTCATTACCCCAGCCCTCACATTCCTGTGTCACTTACTTACACCCATTCCACTAATCATGCCCTGCTGCCTTCATTCCATCCCTCCCTTCCTTGCTTGTCCTTCAACACTTTTAAATAGTCCCTAGATCTGAACGTAGCATTTTACAAATGCTCATTAAGTAATAATACATGATTTGGTGTTCTGATGGAAAGAGTATGTTGCTGCTAATTGACCTCAGTTGTGCACCCTTTTGTCCTCCGATAGAACTGCCATGGAGAAGAAGTTGATTGGTTGCCCGGTATGCATTGAACACAAGAAGTACAGTCGTAATGCTCTACTCTTCAATCTGGGTTTTGTTTGTGATGCCACGGCTAAGACCTGCCATCTGGAGCCACTAGTGAAGAAGTTGGCTGGATATCTCACCACCCTTGAGGTCTGATCCTGTGTGTATCTCTTCAGTCTATTGTTGTTCGGTTTATGTATTTGTTTGTACAACGCACATTACACAAATGGATTGCTTGATAGCGCTGAATAACAGGGCAAGTGTGCCAGGGCTTAGAGGGAAGAGGAACCTGCAGGTTCAGTTACATGTGGATTGGTAAGGGTGGTTCGTCTAGCAAAACTGTTGCATACAGGGATGAAGAGAGAGAAACGGAAGTGGCCTGCATTGAAAAAAGAAAATTGCAATTTTAGCAGTTGTTGTGAAGGGTTATGTTAGTGTTAGGGTTGGAAAAGATGTGTTTTTGATTTGCACCTCAAGAGTATGAGGGATGGAGCATTGCAAGTGTCATAGAGAAGGTGGGCCCAGAAGTGGGATGCCACCGCTGCAGAGCCCATATCACTCCTAATCTTGTTTATTGATGTTGGTGTGGCCAGACATTTTCTCCTCAGGCTCATAGTGAGAAGGTTAGTCGGTATATTATCTTGGTAGTATTTTGGTGCATGCACCTGTAGGTTAGGCAGAGCATCTTAAATTGTATTATTTTCTGTACATGGAGCAAGTAGAGGCTTTTAGTTGTGGTCCTTATGTTGGTTTTTTTGTTAGCCCAAGTATGAGCCACCCTGCCACGACGTCGCTTGATCTTTGATGCCTGGGAGACTGGAATAACAAGGCGTTAACTTAGTCAAGACAGGAGTGGTTTAGAGGACTGAGAAGTGGAAAGATTATGTAGTAGTTTAATTAATAAGAAAGTAACTTTTACTGCAGTTCCTGTCTGTGAACTGAGGCTCAGTTCAGCTTCCGAAACGAGTCCCATGTTTCTTAGTGTAGATTTGATGGAACCCATTTGGTAACGGAATGTATCAGAGAAATGAATTAAGACATTGTTTGTTTGAGGAGTTGTTGTTGGCCCAGGACGAGATGTTTGGGTTTTGAGACACTTAGGGGCTATTACGATGGCAGGCGGATCGCCCCCGCCGGGCCGGCGGTTGCCACCGCTGGCCCGGCGGGGGCGATCCGCCGGCTATCCATGCCTGATTGACCCCCTGCCATATTAGTATGGCTCGTGGGTCCGCGGCACACGGAAAGACCGTCCGCCGGTCGACTCGTCCACCGGGCAGAAAAGGGGCATAATATGGTGGCGGTGCAAGACACCGCCATCCATATTATGATGCAGGCAGAGACCAGCCTTTCCATGGCAGCGTTACCGCCATGGACAGGCAGGCGGTTCATGCTTTTGGGGGCCCGTTGCGGGTCCCGAGGGTGTTGGGGGGAGGGGGGCGTACCTATGGTACCCCCCTACATTTGCATGCACAAGGTGGCAGGCACCGCTCGGTGCCTGTCACGTTGTGCATGCAAATGCACAAAATGCATTTTGTACATTGCGGCGGGTGCTGCTTACAGCACCGCCCAGCATAATGTAAAAAATGCGGGATACGACCGCCAGTGTGGCGGGCGCATCCTAATTTGAATGGCGGGACTGCCGCATCATCGGCAGTCGGTCCCGTGCTCTGATGCAGTCCGCCCGCTGTTTTAATAGGCTCCTTAGTGTGAAGCTGTTGTGGCTTATCCAGTTTTTTATGGCTTCAAGGCCTCTGGATATGGCCACTAATCTGCTGGACTTCCTGACTCCATAAGATAGATTTTGGTGTAACCAGCACAGTACTTCAATGTGTTATAAATTAAGTTTTGCTTTCCTTAGTTAAAAATTTGGATCAGAAAAAACATCTTTGGGGAGTAAAACAGGATGATCAAAACAGGAGTAATATCTTTTTAAGTAAACTAAGTGTTAATTTACTTACAGCTATCTGATGTTTCTCAATGCAGAAAAGTTTAAAAGTATAGTGCATGGAGCTTTAACTTACTGTTTTTTTTTAAGTCAGTTGCCTCTTTCTTTGTTCCTCTCATGTTCTTTCCCTGTCCATCCCATAGCGATCACATTCTTCTCCCAGGATGTTTTCTGCCTTTAGTAAAGCAAGAAGTGGTCCCTCTGTGTGTTTTTCTCTCATACTCCCACTAGACTCAATGATTGCTCCTCATCCATTCAGAAACCTCACATACACAATAAGTACTACTGCTCAGGGAATCACAGATTTTTATTGGGTGCATGCCTATATGAAGGACACTCCCATTCTTTCTCTGTCTCTTCTGGACACTCGCTGGCTCATATTTGTAGGTCTTGCATAGGCAGCACATGCTCTATCTCTTTGAGACTGCTGTATCTACTCTGGAGTAAGTGCACCCCCAGATGCACGCCTATTGCTGCCATTGGTTCTTTGTAGTGCCTCTTGTAAATGCGTATTTTTTTACTGGTCACTTAGTTGTGTTTGTCCCTCCTTTCATTGCTTGGTTTCCTCCCATGGAGACTGCCCCTGTTACATGTACACTTAATCTGTTCTTAATGTATGTGTTTGTTGGTGCATTATTTTTTTGCTCTGTTTGGCTCGTTTTCAGGTTCAGAATGGCGACAAGAGACGCTCTTATCAAAATGTAACTCAAGTTCGGCATCCTGCTGTTACTGCGCTCCCTCATTCCCGCAGTCCTCCAGGGTTGTTTAACAGGAGTCCTTTTGTTTTTAAGCATCCCCATTTTTTCACCGGAGTTTAGTTAGACATTGTTCGGCTTTTTATAGTACGTTGTTCCTGGTTTCCATGGAGCCATGAGGCATTTCGGCCCCTCCCACTCCCCCTTGTGCCCGGTGCTCCAGCCCTGTCCCTCACCACTCCCGCCACCTTACTTGCTTGGTGGGAGCCCCCGAGCTGGATTCAGGAGTGTGCAGCCGCTCACATGCGCACAAAAAACATAAATCAAACTTGTTTCCTCATTTTTACAGCATGCAGCACAGTAGTACTTCTGCTAGCGAACAGACACACAAAGCAAACTCGTGCTGTCTTGGCGCCTTACACAATTCCCCACGGCAGCACTTGCAGCCATGTCTGCTTCATGGGTTAGAACCAGCGGCCTGCGGGTTTACTACAGATGTCTGCAGTATTGCCCGCTTCTTGTGACCGCTGTAACAGAGCGTCCCATGCAGCTTCAGTGCAGCCAAGTAGTTTATTTCCTGCGTGCCTTTGTGCCTCTGTGTTCTGCATGTGTCGGGACTGAGAGCCTGCCCTTTTTGTCCCCAAGTACTCGGAGAAGATCTTCATAAATGCACTCTCCTTGCCCCCATTTCTTCTCCTTCACCTGGTATTTGCCCTGTGCTTACGTGACTATCTGTGAAAACACACAAGAACTTTTCGCTATACAAATATCAGGCTTGCACACCTTGCTCCCAGGTGATAATCTGACACGTCAGCAGCATAGATGTCTAATCCTTAATGGAGTTTCCTAACAGGAGCGGTGAGAGTTCCTGCGGCCAGCGCATGTGGTGAAGCCAGCGAAAGAGCCCGCTACACCAGCATTGATGGGTTTTCTGGGCCTCAGTTAAAGCTGTCTTGGTGACGTCTTAGGATTTGATGATGCTGAAGCTACACTGATTATAGGTCACTAAGATATTTCAGGATAGGTTTCAAGCGGAGACTACATCTGTCATGTCAGTCGGAGGCACATTTTGTGGTTTGGTCTGATGGGTGAGTTTTTTTTTTAATCAAAGAATCACCTGGGATAAAGTTGTGCTATTAGTGACTGGAGACTCCACCTTTAGGACACTGGGAGCACCGGGTTGTTCCTTCTCAAATTGCAAATTTTCTTTCATGGTCTGTTTTCAATAACACCTTGAAGCTCCTGAAAAGTTGGAGTGAGCGCATTTCAAAAACCTGTAATGAATAGCTGAGACGCATGTAGTAAAGACCGCTGTCCTGGCAGGCGTTGGCAGGTTCTTGTATCCCAGATCCTGGCTGTGTTTCTGGTAAGATGCCTGCGTTGTAGGCCTGAGATCTTTATATCTTTCTCACACACTATTTATGCTCCTCTGTCTCAAGTTCAAGAGTCACTTCCTACACAAATTACCTATCCTTCTCATTCTTCCTTTCCATCTATTCTCTGCAGCTCCCACCACTATCTACTCACCATGCCACATAATTCCACTACCCAGATACACTACACAACATACAATTCCACACCATACTATTCCACAACTAACAATTCCAATACAACCCACACAATTCCACTCCACACCACATACATCCACTACACTCCAAAATAAAACACATAGGTAAAAGGCATGATCATTTACAATGCCAATCGCTCTAACTCTCACAAATGCGAGACCTATTGCACAGCAAATGCTTGTTGACAATTTACTTCAGTTGACGACCTCGCTCTGTGGTAGATCTGGTTCATTGGTTATCGCTTGTGTTTGCAGTCAGCAGCTCAGCTACTCTCCTAACATATTGACCTACTCACATAAGACCACTTCACTCATCATAGACATGTTCTCTGGTACGACTGAGAATTTTTTCGAGTATGAAGATTCCATCTATTTGCAGGTTAGCGGGACGAGCATGGGAAGTGTTTTTGCTCCCAGTCTCGCTAACCTGTATGTCCATACTTTTGAACAGACACACGTACTCGCAGACACTAATCCCCATCTTCAGTGTCTGCGAGTATGGAAGAGGTACATTGATGACATCTTTGTCGTATGGCGGGGTACGGTAGACGACCTCCGTCTCTTTCACACATGGCTGAACGAAAGGAATCCATTCCTTAAATTCACGATGGAGTTTCACAAACATCAATTGCCATTTTTGGATTTGCTAATTTCTGCATCACAAGGAGGCCTGCAATCCGAATTATATCGGAAACCTATGGCAAGGAATTCCTTGCTCAACTATGAGAGTTTCCACCCCAAATCACTGAGGGACAATTTACCCTTTGGGCAATTTCTCCGTATCCAGAGGAATTGTTCGACCAGGGTAGCTTTTCGTGAACACTCCCATACACTTGAAGTCCATCTACGGGAAAAGAAATATCCTAAACATCTCATCAGTCGGGCAAGAAAACGGGCAGCTAACAACAACAGGGAAAGCCTGTTAGAAATACCACCCGAGAAAGTACAACAGGAGAGGATTACCTGTGTGAACACATACAGTACCCTGTCCAATAAAATCAAAAACATCGTGTCCAAGCATTGGAAGATCCTAAATACCGGAACGGACACAATACCTCCCCCCCTGTTTGCCTTTAAGAGAGGCCGTAATTTGAGAGACCAGCTGGTTCATACCAGACCTAAAACTGCAATTCCCCGATCGGTTGGCACCCTATGGGACTTACCAGCAGTTAATGGACACCATCCTTGTGGGAGCTGCGCGGCTTGTCCGCAAACCAAGAAAACTCTCACCATTGACATTGGCACCGACAGACCTTGGCAATTGAGGAGGTTCACCAATTGCAATAGCGTGAATCTAATTTACTTAATAACATGCCCCTGCAAGCTGAACTACGTGGGGATGACCACCAGAAAAATTAAAACCAGAATTTCTGAGCATAAGAGTTCAATCCGTTGTGGTAAGCAAGCAACGAAATTGACAAACCACTTCTTACAAGCTGGTCACCAGCCCACTGACATCTCGTGGACTGTTTTGGATCAACCATGGATACCTCCCTCTGTCACTGACACTTCTAAATTCCTCTTTAAGTGTGAACAGAAATGGGTTTATAGGCTTCGTAGTGATGTATGTGGATTAAACGATGAAATACCGTGGATGTCGTTATAGACAGGAGGCATCCTTTCACATACCTCAGAGCTTGATCAACACATTTTGATGAACCTAGTTGGTCTAGTTTTGAGTACGCTCCGGCACTAAAGGATTAGTGAGCCTGTGTGCATGCGTCATCCGACACATATGTTTGAACTATTCTCCAATTACTCTGCAAGAAACGTTACGTGGCATCCCCACCTGGAGTATACTTAGCATCTAGTACCATGTAATCCAAGGTGTGATAGTAGCTCAGTTGCTTCACTCATTGCTCCTAGACTCATTGGTCTCACCTGCACACTCTCTACAATGTTAGTGGTGCAGTCCTGATAAGCTCAGCCTGGCGTTGTGACTTGATGGGTTGCATTCGCTGTGGGGACTACATGCCCTTCTCCTCTAACCAAGGATGGCAGATTCACTCCTTGACGACATCATCGTTCAACTTGGGCTAATATGACCACATTACCAGAATTTAATAACATAATAATGTTAATGATGGCAGACTGGGTTTTCACAATATTAGCGCTGAACGTTGGGCTAACATGACTATTCATGGAAGATTGCGTCGTCACTTGTTGTTAACATCAGCGCTCATGATTGGGCTAATATGACCGCAGTATCAGTATTTATTAACATAATGGATGGCAGACTGCGTTTTTACAATATTAGCGCTGTACGGTGGGCTAACATGACCACAGAATTACAATTTATTAATACGGTCACACTCTGTTGTAATAGGGATCCCGGCCGGGATTCGAACTTTGTATTATGCCTCTTAAACGGGTGTGGAACTACATTTCCCATTCAGGCACAGCGCGCATCACGCTGCGGGTGATGTCATCGCGGCAGGCGGACGCCTGCACACGCCCCCAGCCTCACGCGGAAGCAGTTTGTTTACTTCTAGACTTCCCGGTACACCGAGTCGGTTCCTCCCCCAGATAGAGCTCGGAGGGACGACCGGTGTACCGACGGATAGGTGAGCGGTCCAGCCTTGATTTGTTTTACTGGTTGGTATTTGTCATGGGAGCAAGTGAATAAGGCGAACTGGGTGCGCAATGAGAGTGATTGAACTTGGTAGCGCAATCTCGCCGATGGTTCACAGAAACGGCTGTGAACAGAAACGAGCGCTTGTAGCCCTTACATGTGTCTTTATATTGAAGCATCTCTGCCCTTAGACTTATGGGGATTATGGCTATTGTTGTAAGGTGCAGCATCAGAGATGAGTACTATCACGAGCTACCTGTGCATAATTTAAAAAAATGCTTTAATTAGAAGGGGAGGCTGTGGATTCTTACAGCTCCTTGGAACACACTCGTGGTAACACTGAGATGTAATCAGCCAGATTGTTGACTGTTTGGGTTGCGTTGTTTGGTGCTAGATGTGGCGTACGCTTGAGCCAGTTTGCCCGGGAGTACTAGCAGGTGTTATTTACAATAATGATTATCTATGTTATCTTCTTTATAGTGCGGTGCATCCATCTACCTGAGCTCGCGCCAGGTGAGGTGGGGTTTTTCCTTCCCATCGAGTGGGTGAGTGAACCTTCTTTAAGATACTCAATTGTTTGAGTGGTGACTGATTTAGACAGCCCCTGTGCCGGTCAATAAGTTCTTGTGACTGGTTCTACATGTCATTGTATGCGTAAATTGCATGCTTTGTATATACCTCACACAGTACTCAGTTACTTTTTGAATACTTACACGTTTTCTTCTTATATTTAGGATGGGAAGATGGTTACACAGTTACCTACACTATTCAGGTGATATGGTTCATTTATTTTTTATCTAGCAGTAGCATTTTTTGGTCCTGAGGAAGCAGCACGAGATCTCGAGACTCTTTTAGACTGCAGAAACATGTCGACCTTATACAACTATTAAGTGGTTATTTGTTACGCCATTTATTTGCACTGTTTTTATTGATTTAGGAGTGTGACGGTGGTTATTAAATTTGTTGTCCCTGAACACTACCTAATTTTAGAACTCCTTTTCTTATCTTTTCTTTTTCACCCACACCTTTTCACTGCACTGCTATTCAGTATTCCACTAGACACGCCTTTCTCACATCAAATACAACTGCTGTGGTTTTTCCTGGTACATGGCTTGTCATCAGGCCAGTGCAGGTTTTTTCACCTCTAACAGCAGCAGGCACTAGTGTCGAAAGAGATCCCAGATGATGAAGGGCGGTCTCGATGGTGTACTGATGGGAACTCATTCTAAGATAGTTCTCTGTAATATTGTGTAATTGTAGTTGGGTACTTTGTTAGTGTCTGTAGACTCTCTGTTGGTTTTTGTTGGTGTCAATTCTGTTCAGGGGATCCAACTTTTAGAGTCTTTAAACAACCCCTGGGACCTCCTTTTGTGTATAGTATGTTCTCTGGTACGCCTCAGCAACCAAAACAAGGAAAAGAAGAATCTGAACTGATGAGGTCACTGCTTTGATTTAGTTTCTATTGAACTGGTGGAATCCTTAATTATAGACATGAACTGGGTGTATCAGAAAAAAATCGAGATGGGGTTGAGCTCAAGGACTTTGGCCAACGTCATTAAGAGTCGTAATATACACATCTGTGTTTGCCACCAACTGTTTTTTCTTTTTCTATAAACAAGATAATATTCCAGACCCAATCACTATATGATGCCGCTGCTCATGTAATAAATACATTTTGCAAAACAACTGTTCTAGGTAAATAATGTGTTCTGTGTTTTACCTCCAGAAGTGAACTTTCCATGTTTCTTAAAGGGGGCCTTCATAAAATAAGATTCATCACTAGAACGATGAGCTTGTAGGACTACCAAGGATGTGAAAATATGTGTGTAATATAGAAAGATATAATTGTTGCATACCTTTAGAGATCAATACACAGCGAGAATTCCTCTTTTGGATTTTGCTGCAGTTTCTCTGTGTCTCATGTTCAGTACAAACTCTGTGTTTCTTTGCCCTTTGTACTAAACATGAGGCATAGTTCTGAGTGGGCCTTCACAGCATTTTCCTCAACACAAGATTCCTCTTTCTGTCAGTGCACACTCTTCAGACTCTGGTATTGCTATCTGTGTTAAGTCTTGTAGCATCCCACTGTACCACACTGTGTTCACACTAGCACTATCTTTTCTTGCAGTTGGAAAACAGCTTCATTTCTAACGAGGAGAGTAAGCAGAAGCTGGTCCCAATCATGAGTATCCTGCTGGAGAGTCTGAATGCGACAGGGGAGTGCACACTGCCCATAGGTAATCAAACACACAAGTAGTGTGTAATCGAACATGGCTAAAAGCCCATCGCCATTTGTGCCCTGACGAACCCCGTAGCTTTGATTCGTTTGTATCTTCTCTGCCCCCTAAAACGTTGACTCCCCAGTGAGTGGAATAATTCTCAATCACAGGAGACTTCAAAAGGCACCAAGGTTCTTTTCTTTGGGAACAGTCCCTTGCTG
Organism: Lissotriton helveticus; assembly: GCF_964261635.1. NCBI lineage: Eukaryota > Metazoa > Chordata > Amphibia > Caudata > Salamandridae > Lissotriton > Lissotriton helveticus. Next base: position 933,936,827 of record NC_136070.1, on the reverse strand, counting down.
AAAGCTGTGACTTCACTCATTTCAATTAGCTCACAGTCGACAAACTTCTAAAATGGCTTAATTACTGGTGATAGACACCCTGAGTTATAGTCCTTAAATGCCACTGCGGACCTTTTTTTTTTTTTTTAAGGCCGGGACTGCAACTAACAATTGTATGGTGAGGCAGAAGGATGATGATTACACTAAAATATTACACCCAATGAGTTCCATATATTCTGAATTGAGCAAATGGAAACAGTTTAGAACAGCCATTATTAGCTTTCTGCAAAGCTGTTGTCTGTAGAGGGACTTCCAAAATTACAATGTTTGAATATAGCCTCATAGATTGACTCTCAGAATTACACTGGCCATTAGAGCCTGCTCCAACTGTTTTGGTCTAACTGAAATGGTGGGCAAGTGAGCAAGACTTTAATGGTTGAATGGCTTGCTGTGGTGAGCCATAAGTGTTTTATTTTCCAGCCTATAATGGCCCAATTCCCTACTTAATGAGTCTGAAAGGAGGTATGGGAGTTTAAATTTCCCTACAACTCTAAGCAGCTTCCTTCTCCCATCTTTTGCAGCCGCAGCTGTTCTTTCTTGTTAGTTACTGGGGCGTGCCTGGCCATGTCATTTACTGACGGTAAAGGACAGTAGATGAAACAGGAAGGGGAAAGCATCTACAGCTCGAGTCCCCTTTGCCTCTACCAAATTACTTTGCGTTGTTTAACAGATGCAGATGGAGAGACAGACTCTAGAGGCCCCACCCTTACTCCGCCATGACTAGTTGACATTTGGCGCCACGGTAGCAGGCAGGGGTATTGCTCCACTTTTTTCCCCTTCACCCATAGGCTCTGCCTTTCTAATTCTTTTGCTGAGCTTCACAAAGCCAGAGGGGAGGAAAGAAAAAGTGAATGATGGAAACTATGAATTAGGGCATTATAATGTCTGGGCAGCAGACCTGTACTACTGTTTATAGGCCACCACCATTCAGTTGTTTTCAATGGAGCTCCATCGTTCCAACACTCTAATTAAGTGTTATTTGCCTTATCTGTTGGAAAAAAATTGTGATATTCTCCTCCTACACAATTATAGTCACTATTCTGGAGGCACGGGCTTACAATGAGAGGGTAGGTCACTAATAGTCATTGTTGCTGGTAAATAGGCTGTCTTGTTTTCAGTGTTTATTTTTTTTAGAATTTGAGTGGTGTTTCATCAGTGTTTTCCAAACCTTTTGAAATCAGTGCTTATAAGTGTACAGTCAGTTGCTGCATCCACAAAATAGAAAAACATTTTTGCTGTGATTTGTTATAAAGCACACATTTAATTTAAAGGAGAAGAAATACAGGCTATGTAGTGTACTGCCATTGCCAATGTTGCTATGTACTTATGTTAGTTATTTAAGCATAGAAAGTATGTGCAATGCACTCTCTCTCGCACTCCTATCTCATTACATTCTCTCACATCTCATTACCTCTCACACTTAATCTGTCAGGACTCTGGTTTATAGCACTATTAATTGATTAAACAAGTAAGAGTGCTTTAGTCAACTTTTTAATATATTTCTGGACACAGTTGGGGGTCATTCACCTACTACTTACTGAATATTACGACATTGTAGGGGTGGTCAACCCTGCTAACAGCATAGTACCATGTAAAACCTTTTAACATTTTGAATTGCACCATGTTAGTTTGTAACCCTGCATTATTAGGGCCCCTAATATGTGAGTCTGCTTTTCTGCATTCTTTGCTTGACTACATTAAGAATGTGGTGCTGTTGGGTAAATGTTCATAGCTGCCAAGTGTCCCCTTGGCAAATATCTTACTTTAAGACAGTCCTCACCTGTTAACAGATATCACATTGTTATCTGGGACTTGAAATTGGCCTGTTAATATTTGAACTATGGGCTAAAAAAAAGCAGGAAAATGCATTTGTGTGAAAAGCTGTGATTAGCTGAAAGTTTTACACATTACAATGGAACACCTTGCAGCTATGAATTTTGTTGGTATGTGGAAAGTCTCATGTCGTTTTGTTCACCACTACCCCATGTACATGGTGACCACTCTTTTCATATGTACCTGCCTTACACCATGCACTGAATGTTTACAGCCTGGGATGTTTGGCTGTTCAACTGCTATCAATACTGACTTGTTAGACAATGAGGCAGATGTATAAAAGGGTTTTTACTCATTCTGAGACTGTGATTATATGTGATAGCATATATTGGCCAAGATTCGTATGAATAAAAGTCGAGGAGGCCCCCTTGTTTATAAAGGTCTGGGACCAGGGGATATCGATCAGAAAAGGTACTGGTGTTCCTATTTGTGCATAGACCTTCAATATGGTCTCAAAAGAGGTTAACTCTTTAATTACCTGGTTTTTGGCAAACCTACCAACCGCACAGAAAATGAACCTTCTACAATTTAAAGGACTCACAATGAGGGATTCTGATATCTCTAACGTGTATACGGTATTAAGGCAGTTTCAAAATTATAATGTCAAGGCAGCATCAAAGTTACACAATTATTATGAAGATTTATGAAGAATTAAAAAAAATATATAAAAAATAATACAGACAAAACTTTGATTTGAAATAAAAAACATACACGTCTTTGCGTTGTGTCAGGGTTTAAAACCAATACATCAAATCATACATTCATAAAATCAAGTACATATTACAAAAAATCATTAAGACAATTTACAATAATAATTAAAATGTTCATGAGAACAGGTGTCGACGCGGCGTTTCGGTTATGTGCAATAAGAACCTTCTTCAGGACGGTTTCTATAAAGAAACACATAATTACTATATCATAATGATACATGCAGTGCCTATGTACATCAATTTGTTTTATTTAACTATTACTTGATAGATGTCATCCAAAATACATGTCATACACTCGGGAGAGCAGGAATTATTCATTCTATGTTATTGCTATACATTGTTGTTATTTTACCTTGGTGCCCTCTAGTTTCATGTGGTAGTTTTGCCAAAAAACGGGACTAAATAGGAAAGACAGGGACCGTTGAGTACAGCCCTATATTATTTATATAGAGAGGTAGATCGATTAATGTAGTCTCTTTATTCTTACCTCAAATTACAAAACTCAGGGTTGTCTCTGAGATGCAAGAATGAACCGGGTCCTGATTTGGACACACCGGACTGGCACGGATACCCAACTTTGTTGATTTCGGTGTATCTGCGCATTAAATTTGCTGTAAAGTTGATGAGTATCATGTTTTAATGTTATAACAAGCAATCTGTTCATGCTTATTTTTTTTAAACGTAATTTCATATAGTACCTTAAAACAATGTCTTTTACATGAACGCTGCTTGGGAGGAGCCACCGATATCGGTTTCTGTTGCTGGCTTGTTGCTACAAGTAAAATTAAAATACGACTTTATCTATCTCTCTTTTTTTCTCTTTCCTATGTATATTTATCAATAAGTGAGAAACTCACCAATCATGTGAGCCGGAGAATCGCTGTAGTCGCAGGTTTGGTATACTTCATTCGTCGACTTTACTAGTTTTGGGGGTTGACCTCCCGTTTTCTAGGCGATTTCTAATGAGAAAAATAGGGTGACATATCTTCATTCTATCCTTTCGCATCGTAAGTTCCATTTTGGCATACCCAGATATCTGAGGTGCCTATACACTAACCTTTGTTTCTGTCATACTACGACTGCTATATATAAAGTTTTTCTTACAAAGGCTCACAGCCCTGTTTTGTATATCAGTCTCCTAGGATTAGGCATTATTATTTTTATATATGGTTCACCTTATTGAAGATATACGTTTTACCATGACCCGGATTCAAAAATTACATCTTGGTAACCCTAGAGCGATGTTCATCGTGTCAATCTGTGCGCATTCTATATTTATGACACACTGACTTAACCAACCTTTTTTATACAGCTATAGTTGCTATTACAGGCCTCTAGTTTCTTTAATTAGGCTACATATATCAAACACGGTACATATTGGTAGACTATAGGATCTATGGGGTTTCTTTTTATTCACGGTGATGGAAGCTCTATTCAAATAAATCCCAAAATACACGCCCATGGCGACCTCCATCTATAGAGCAAAACGACGGTACTCTAAGCCTTTAAGTTCGGGACAGGATATACATATATTACAGCCTCCCTCCTTACCGAATGCTCCAGAGTCGGCCTCCCTGCTCCTACCGATGCAGCGTCTCGGGGTTCTGTTTTCATTCAATGGGTAAACGCTTTGGCGGGTGAAATTGCGGTTTAAATAAGCACTTTGTCTCTATTGGCTTGTACTCACTTCGTCCGCTATTGGGTGATTCAATGTCACGTGACAGCAAGCCTACGAAAAACTTTATTCAATTTCTGTAACTTAATGGTTGTAACCCTGATTTCTTTATTACTTTCCTCCACAGTTATTGCATCTAATTATATATTTAAGTATGGTTTATTCTAAATGTTTCAATTTAAGTTCGGCCGCATCTCACCTGTCTTACATGGAGTTGTCTACTCGTGATCTGCAGCTCATGTTAATATACATTTCGAAAATCAATCAGAATTACCTATCGCAGTACGCATAATAGGATAATCACCACTGTGCGCTATGTCTGCTGATATAAACTGCTGCATTCCGTTTGAGCAGATGTAGTGGTGTAGACACACTAATACCTTATATTGCAGCTTAGAGTGGTGATGGTATAATACTAGATACAAATAGGTAAATGTGTACGCGGGACGCGGTCTGTCAATGAAAATTTAATGTTTATATCTAATGGTGCAGAAAGAAGGGAGATTCTGCTAGACAGCGCGGGTACAATCTGTCTATGTACTGCGATAGGTAATTCTGATTAATTTTCGAAATTTATTTTAACATGAGCTGCAGATCACGAGTAGACAACTCCATGTAAGACAGGTGAGATGCGGCCGAACTTAAATTGAAACATTTAGAATAAACCATACTAAGTTACAGAAATTGAATAAAGTTTTTCGTAGGCTTGCTGTCATGTGACATTGAATCACCCAATAGCGGACGAAGTGGGTACAAGCCACTTGAGACGAAGTGCTTATTTAAACTGCAATTTCACCCGCCAAAGCGTTTATCCATTGAATGAAAACAGAACCCCGAGACGCTGCATCGGTAGGAGCAGGGAGGCCGACTCTGGAGCATTTGGTAAGGAGGGAGGCTGTAATATATGTATATCCTGTCCCGAACTTAAAGGCTTAGAGTACCGTCGTTTTGCTCTATAGATGGAGGGCGCCATGGGCGTGTATTTTTGGATTTATTTGAATAGAGCTTCCATCACTGTGAATAAAAAGAAACCCCATAGATCCTATGGTCTACCAATATGTACCGTGTTTGATATATGTAGCCTAATTAAAGAAACTAGAGGCCTGTAATAGCAACTATAGCTGTATAAAAAAGGTTGGTTAAGTCAGTGTGTCATAAATATAGAATGCGCACAGATTGACACGATGAACATCACTCTAGGGTTACCAAGATGTAATTTTTGAATCCGGGTCATGGTAAAACGTATATCTTCAATAAGGTGAACCATATATAAAAATAATAACTCCTAATCCTAGGAGCCTGATATACAAAACAGGGCTGTGAGCCTTTGTAAGAAAAACGTTATATATAGCAGTCGTAGTATGATAGAAACCAAGGTTAGTGTATAGGCACCTCAGATATCTGGGTATGCCAAAAATGGAACTTACGATGCGAAAGGATAGAATGAAAATATGTCACCCTATTTTTCTCATTAGAAATCGCCTAGAAAACGGGAGGTCAACCCCCAAAACTAGTAAAGTCGACGAATTAAGTATACCAAACCTGCGACTACAGCGATTCTCCGGCTCACATGATTGGTGAGTTTCTCACTTATTGATAAATATACATAGGAAAGAGAAAAAAAGAGAGATAGATAAAGTCGTATTTTAATTTTACTTTTAGCAACAAGCCAGCAACAGAAACCGATATCAGTGGCTCCTCCCAAGCAGCGTTCATGTAAAAGACATTGTTTTAAGGTACTATATCAAATTACGTTTTAAAAAAAATAAGCATGAACAGATTGCTTGTTATAACATTAAAACATGATACTCATCAACTTTACAGCAAATTTAATGCGCAGATACACCGAAATCAACAAAGTTGGGTATCCGTGCCAGTCCGGTGTGTCCAAATCAGGACCCGGTTCATTCTTGCATCTCAGAGACAACCTTGAGTTTTGTAATTTGAGGTAAGAATAAAGAGACTACATTAATCGATCTACCTCTCTATATAAATAATATAGGGCTGTACTCAACGGTCCCTGTTTTTCCTATTTAGTCCCGTTTTTTGGCAAAACTACCACATGAAACTAGAGGGCACCAATGTATAGTAACAACAATGTATAGCAATAACATAGAATGAATAATTCCTGCTCTCCCGAGTGTATGACATGTATTTTGGATGACATCTATCAAGTAATAGTTAAATAAAACACATTGATGTACATAGGCACTGCATGTATCATTATGATATAGTAATTGTGTTTCTTTATAGAAACCGTCCTGAAGAAGGTTCTTGTTGCACATAACCGAAACGCCGCGTCGACACCTGTTCTCATGAACATTTTAATTATTATTGTAAATTGTCTTAATGTTTTTTGTAATATGTACTTGGTGTTATGAATGTATGATTGTATGTATTGGTTTTAAACCCTGACACAACGCAAAGACGTATAATAAACATATGTATGTTTTTTATTTCAAATCATAGTTTTTATATCAAAATTTTTTAATACTTCATAACTCTTCATAATAATTGTGTAACTTTGATGCTGACTTGACATTATAAGTTTGATGCTGCCTTAATACCGTATACACGTTAGAGATATCAGAATCCCTCATTGTGAGTCCTTTAAATTGTAGAAGGTTCATTTTCTGTGCGGTTGGTAGGTTTGCCAAAAACCAGGTAATTAAAGAGTTAACCTCTTTTGAGACCATATTAAAGGTCTATGCACAAATAGGGACACCAGTACCTTTTCTGCAAGATTCGTATGAGCCTTTCATTTCACAAATCCGTGAAAGAATTAAACACTGCCAAAAAATCTAATATAACTTTAATATCCCCACATTCTCTCTAATGTATAAAATAATGAGATCAGGCGTAAAACATGCTTCTGAACCCTGCACCTTTAATTCAAGTACACAGAACTGGATGAAACAAGAAGAAGAAACAATATTGTAGTGACATCCCTAAACAGCAAAACTAAAGCAAAATAATCTTACACCAGTCTTTCTTACTACTATTTTTTAAAACAAGGTTACATTCTGTTGACCCCTTCAGGAAGAAATACAAAGTTTGTGGCATGTTTAGCTCTAGATACAATCTAGTGTATTGTCCTGCCATCTAGTGTTGGGCTTGTACATGTGCAACTTGTTTTTGTTTGAAGAAGTCTTTTCAAGTCGTAAGGTTTGGTGAATACACCTATTGTAGAAAATGCGCATGGGCATTGGCTCCATAGTTATATTGTTTTTCTCCGCTGTATGGTTCAGACGTGAATATTTCATAGAAAAACGATTTCATAGAATACAAACACTGAGTAACCATTTCATCTGAACTGTTAATGGCAACCAATTCATAGAGTATCTTTTTGGTCGAAATTGTCTTTTGAATGCTTATTTCTTTTTAACGTGTAAATGCAATGGTTGCAGGTCTTACTTTCAGAAACAGTTTGTCTGAGCTATTTATTTCAGTGCTTTACTTCAGGGGACATTATTTTATAGTTATATATTTCACATTGCAAACAATTACTTTAGATGCTTTTAATTCGCTGACCCATCACCACCCGTAAACACCATCCATTACAGACCCCTCGCAACCATTAAACACAATCAATCCTTGCCCCCTAAAACCCCTCACCTAACCTAAACTACCCTCATGCCTGAAGCCTAAAAGCCCTTTCAACCCCCAAAACCTACCATTCCTGAACCATAAAAGCACTCACTAACCATAACTCCATCCATCCCTGTTCTCTAAAAAACCCTTTCTACGCCTAAACCCCCGCCATCCTTTACCCCTTAAAACACCTCAGCCCACCCAAACTCCACCCATCCTTTAACCCTAAAAAACCCTCACTGAACTTAAACGTCAGCCATTCATGACCCATAAGAACGCATCACCCTAAACTACTCATCCCAGAACCCTCAAAACCGCTTTCTACATCCAAACTCCAGCCATCCCTGAATCCTTAAACCCCCTGACCACCCTATACTCCACCCCATCCTGAACCCTAGAAACTCTTCTCCATCCTAACCACTACCTATATTTGAACATTAAAAACCCCTCCCAGCCCTAAACTCCGCCCATCCATGAATCCTAAAACCTCCTCAGCACCCCTACACTCAACCCATCTCTGAACCCTAAAACTCCTTTTCTATGCCCGAACTCCAATTATTCATGCTTCCTAAAAACCCTTCCTCACCCTCAACATTACTCATCCCTGAACCCAAAAAGCACACAGTAGTCCTAAACACTACTCAATTTTGATATAGTTTTGGAATTCCTCAAAACTAACTTTCCTTTAAAATGTTTCCTTTAATTTTCGATTTCTTTGGATTTCCTAAAAATTGTCTTTCCATAAAATAGTTTTTCCATGATTTTGTATCCTCCAATGTGATTTCTCAGTTTTTTGTTTTCCATTAATTAACACACATTATTATACCAGCTCTGGTTCAATGACACGCTTTCTCGCTGGGTTGCAGAGTGGAGAAATAATTTAAAGGGTCTTAAGATAGCTTTTCTCCCTTTAATTAGACTGGCACTCCCAAAATCATTGATGAGTTAATGCATGGGCAATAAGTCAATGTTCTGTTGATTGGAGTTGGGGGCTGTCATTTTTGTTAAGGTTAGAGGAATCATTCTGGATGCTTTCACAATGTGTTCACTATATGATTAAATGTTTAAATGAGGGTTGAGTCAGAAATATGAGAATTTTACATTATGGGCTATGGATGGTATAAAGCCAACTATCTGTAGATCAATCAACTATTCTTCATATGTATACTTGTGTTTATATATATTCAGCCCATATATTTGAGCCCAGATGTTGGTCCCGTACTTAATGTGCTTCTGGAATGAAGCTATACCTGGCTAATGCACCCTTATCAGGGCGAAACCGGTCCTAGGTTGCTTGTATTCCAGTACAGGGAGGACCTGTCGTGGCTGTTCAGACTGGAGTGTTCCAATTTGAGCAGAGTCAAGACTTATTTGCATGTGGCTTGGTGTAAGCTAAGGTGGCATGATGGGCGAAAAACTATGAGGGTTTTTTAGGGGTTTCAAGGTTCAAAGATGGATGGAGTTTAGGGCAGGCTAATGTTTTTAAGGTTCAGTGATGGGTAGATTTGTGGTTTGGTGAAGGGTTTTTAGTGTTCTGGACTGGGTGGGTTTTAGGGTAATTTGGGGTTTTAGGCTTGGGGGATAGGTGGAATTTATATGTAGAAAGGAGTATTAGGGTTGAGGGATGGGTTGAGTTTAGGGGTCATGAGTGGGTTATTTTGGGGTGATCTGCGATGAGTGGAGTTTAGGGGTAGTGTGGGGATTTTAAGGGGTCAGGGATGGATGGGGACCAGGAGTCAAAAGGGGTTTTTACAGTTCCGTAGTGGGTAGAGTTTAGGGGTCGTGAGTGTTTTTTTTTGTTAAGAGATGAGTAGAGCTTAGGAGTATAAAGGTCTTTATGGTTTTAGGGATGGGTAGAGTTTAGATGTGGTAAGGGTTTCTTTGCGTTCATTGATGAGTGTAGTTTAGGGTTAGAAAGGGATTTTAGGGTTCAGGGATCAGTGGAGTTTATGGGCCAGGGATGAGTGGAGTTTAGGTGTAGGGGGCAGAGATGGATAGTGTTTAGGAGTGGTGAGGGTTCCGCGAATTAAAAGCATCCAAAGTAATTGTTTAGCAATGTAAAAGATGCTAATCCGAAATACTGTTCCCTGAAGTAAAGGGTTAAAATTAATACCTTTGGCAAAAATATTTCTGAATGTAAGGCTTTCAAGCATTGTATTTACATCTTAAAAAATTAAGTATGCAGACGCCATTATCTGGAAAAAAGACATTCTATGAATTGGTTTCTATGAAATGGTAAATGCCATTCATCCTGAAAATTTCCATTAAACTGTTTAGATGAAATAGTTGTCAGTAATGGTATTCCATTAAATTGTTTTTCTATGAAGTCACATACTAACTCTAGCACACATGAAAGGTCTGCTTCTTTCTCTTGAAATTTGACCTTCCGTATTTTCCAATTCCTCTGGTACAAATAAACATAAGTAGTCAATTTAACTGATTTTTAGTTTTCTATATATTTTTTTGAATATCACAAAAAGTTTTTTACATTGATTTTGTTCTGCTTGTGAACCATTTGCCAACTTATGTTGATTATGTTCACTGTAGCAGGGAATCCACTACGTAAACTATAAAGGGATCCCTATAATCGTGTGCTGTGCTGCACTGATATTTTTTAGGCACATAGATTACTGCATATTTCTGATCCCTACATTTAGATTCTGTGACACCTTACATCACCTGTAGATCCTGGGGGCTTTAGGATTTCACTTCCACTGTCACCCTTCCTCCCGTCTGTGTGTCTAACCAATCTGTTTGCTCTCCCCAGCAGCACCAGACTTTCTCAATTTTGGTTGGACATCTCTGCCAGTGATAGATTACTTGTGCCCATACACCAGTATGTACCTGTAATCCACACAGCCAGTGTTGGTGTTACAGGGCTTCCTCAGTTTCTGGTTATGTCCCTCTTTGGTATTATGAAGCTCTCGTTTACAAGCAATTTCTAGTATCTTTTGATTATCGGGCCACAGTTAAAGCAGCCTTCTCGTTTTTTCAATCACATTGTGGATTCTAGTTCCTTATGTACTGCATCTCAATAGCTTCCAATCATTTGGAACTCCCATATTGTATGGAAAAAGTCCTAGCTCCCCCTCACCCCTCCATCTGTTGTTGTTACTTGGTGTAAGTTGCTCTATACAATAGTTTTAACTAAACGAGTCTTAAGCTGGCTTTGATCAACACACCCCTGGTGAATCCTGAGACCTCTATCTATTTGTAATCCTCAATGATACCTACTTCTTGGGGCCAAATGCCTCTCAGCTTCATCAAGTCTTTAATATAGCAATTTGCGCAGGACTTCAGTATTACTCCGCAGTTTATTTCTGCTTCCAACCATCTGTTCTCTAGTGGTGATGTCTATTTCACCATCTCGCTAAATTCCAAAAACACACCTGCAGGGAATGTTGGAGTTGCAGGTATCTGAGGATCTGTGGGCACAACCACGTGTATTCCTCCTTTAGCTGTAAAATCGTGGCTACACCATTCACTCCCTTGACCTCATTCAAATCTGTGTTGTGTTCCATACCTGAACCCTGCCAGATTATTTACATTTTTTCTTGTACTTACCCATTGAGGCATCCTCGGTGTCAATTGACTGGCTCAACCTGTCTTTCTATTGAGTTTACATCACATTACATCACATCTTTGCCACCACTGTAGTGGCTTGCAAGGTCTGCTGAGCAGGGAACCTCCACATTGGAGTGTATATAGCCCCGTTCCCCTTTCGTAACTGTGTCAATTCTATATAGCTGGTTTGCCTTGTGATACGAAGACTCATCTATTGATTGTAATGTGTTGGGCAGCCTTATGCTATTTCTGGGTATTAGGAAGTAGTATCTCCCACCCCTGTAGAATGTGGATCTCTGGAGGGTATCCAGTGCCATTCTGAAGGCCTTCTTTCAGCAGTAGACTTCTGTGCATTATATTCAAGATTTTCTAGAGTGTGATCATTTTGAAAGGGGATGGGGATGGTGGCCCAACAGACAGATAGAGGTAGTCATTTCTAGTGGGAGACATCAGTCTCCATCTTTTGCACCAATGAGTCCAGCTTATAGGCTTTGAATGTTTGGGTTATTAATCTCAAGTTATCTAAAGTGTTTTTCACTCTATGGGGTGTAGGAAGTATCCACTTTGGTTAGGTGACCAGGATGAATTTATCCCAATTAATCCAGAGACTTGAATACCTTTTAAATTGGTCAAATATACATTTCAGTCTAGAGAGTGATTCATCAGGGTTGGCTATGTATACCAGCATGTCCTCCACCTAGAGTGAGATTCTATCTTCCCTTTCATGTGTCCTTTGCTGTCTCATAAATTTGATATTCAAGGCAAAAGCATCAGGGATGGAGGGAAACCGTGTTGGGTGCCCCGTGAATCTTGAATGTCCTTCATATCGTACTATTTACTTGTACTCTATCTTGCAGCCATTTTAGAACAGTACTATGCAGGCTACAAAGTAGGGTACAAAGTCAATTTTCTCACTATGTAAAGCATAAATATCCATTCTATTGAATCAAACACTTTCTTAGTTTGGTGGATCTATTTGGCATAAATCTTGATTGATCTGGATAAATCAAGTTGGGAATTACAGATGTTAATACGTAGGCAAGCACCTTTGCCCAGGATATTGGTCTCACAACTGATATGGGTAAATGGGTGATACAAATTGCATTTCTCCCTTCTTTGTGGATCAGAACCACCTTTGCCCCCCACCGCCTGCTCAGAGGAATGTGCTTTTTTGTCTGCCCCTGCCCTCAAATCCTGGTCCGTTTTGTACTTGCAGTTCTTTTATTTAGGAAAGTCTCTGTGGTGGATAATGAGCCAAATGAGTCTAGCTATCCCTACTCTTCCCCAGGACATTAGCCATCCGATCTCCAGTCTTGTCACTGGGGAGTTCAGTTGTTACCAGATGGTTCGTTCTGCAATCTGACCCTTACGTATCACTGCCCCTAACATTTCTGTGATCATTGTGCAGTGTCCTCCGATTGAGTTTCATGTATCCCTCTCGCCATTGCTTGTTGTGTTTGTCTGTAGAGGCTGGGTTGGCCTTTCACTGTCATCTTTCTGTTTTCCAGAGAAGCCTCGAAATTTCTTCTCCAGGTCTGTCACGTTGCAGCCATTCCTTTCTCTCCAGTTATTGTTGCTGCTTGTTTTGAGCCCTAACTTCCTTCGATTGACCCTAAGCCAACCTTTGTACCAGTCCCATGCCTCTTATGGGGATAGATCTCCGCTTTGCAATTATTTACAGATATACGAGGCTCAGCATCATGTATTAAATATCTCTTTCCCTCAAGGCCCTCTTCACCCTGTCGAAGCTGCATTCTGCCATGTTTCCAGGATGCTAGGAATATGACATCCTTGTCTCGATAATTGAAAAGCCTGACTGCAATTATTTACAGAAAAGCTCTGGGTTTCAGCTGTTTCTGCGGAAAAACAATTGATAGGCCCTTGGGCTCTAGATGCTTGAACTGAATATTCAATTCTCCACAAAAGGCGCGGGCCTGCAATTCGCTGTAGCACCTCACCTGTCAGAAAAAGTTCTGTCATGACTTTCTTTTTGTTTCTTAATTGCGTGATTCTGTTGTCTGACTGTAGTTTCTCTACCAAAGTACCTTCTGAACAGTAATTTAACCTTGGATGTACTGCTCAGTAGAGTTTGTTCGTATGATCTACATTTTTACTCTTCTCCCAGAAGTCGGCTCACAGCATGTTCATCAAGTCAGTTGGTTAGGTGTCTCTTGACGCCAGCTGAACTTCTCTTAATGTTGTATCTTGGTTCATTGGGCACACTTCCTCCGACAAGGATTGTTGTGTCTTTCCAATTCACCATTATATCACAGAAAAGTATATTTGTGCAGGTGGTGGTGCTGCAGGGACTTTTTTCCTGCCATCTTGGGTACTTTTGTTTTTGATATTACGGTCAACTGTCCACTCTCTTTGCTGAGGTCTTATTTGCCCCTGAATTCCTCTCCTGCAGACACACCTGGGACTTGAGTGTCAAGCTTCTTCTGTGGCCCCTTCTCTTTGTGACATACTGTGGGGCCACTCTGCATATTCCCGAACTTCCCATCACACAAATGAGGCAAATGTTTTTTTTAAGTTAACATTTGAGGTTAGCAAGGGATTCCTAGTAAACAAAAAACTGATGAGATCCACACAAGTCACTTCCCCTTGGATTCTCCCAGGTATCTAGTTTTCAAAAATGTACTGGTTTTCTAGGTTTCCCTAGGTGTCGGCTGAGCTAGGGCCCAAAATCGACAGCTACCCACTTTGCAAAAAAAGGATCTGTTTTGAGTGGAAAAATGTGATGTATCCATGTTGCGTTTTGCGTCGTTTCTTTTCGTGAGCACTAGGCCTACCCACACAAGTGAGGTACTATCTTTATCGGAAGACTTGGGGGAATGCTGGGTGGAAGAAAGTTTGTGGCTCCTACAGAATATAGAAAATGTAATTACAGGAATATGACTAACATATGTTGTTTTGATCAAAGTTTGAGGCTTGCAAGGCATTCTGGGTATAAAAAAAACCTGGTGCTTGCCAAACAAGTCACCCCAACTTGGATTCCCCCAGGTGTGTAGTTTTCAAAAAAGTACAGGTTTTCTAGGTTTCGTTAGATGCCAGCAGAGCTAGACCCAAACTCCACAGCTACCCCCTTTGCAGAGAGTCATTTTTGAGTGCAAGGCTCGAAAAATCAAAACAAATTCACTAGGCCTCCAGGTCTAGTAACTTAAAAAATCTACTCGACCTAACTGTAATGCACTTGATCTCTGTCTCTGAAAGCGAAGCAAATGTGACGAGTTAATAAGATTTATAGGCTTTTATATTGCTCATTCACTTTGTGAGCAATAAAGATGCCATTAAATCTTGCTATTTTGTCACGTTTGTTCTGCCTTGAGAGACTGAGGTCAAAAGTCAAGTTGTCTTCCTACTCACCAGTAGGACCTGAAAATAGCTCAGCAGAATTAAATGTGGCCCGCAAATGCGAGCAGGTGAGTGGATTTTTTGAGCCATGGAGTGGAAAAATGTGGTGTATCCATGATGGGTTTAACCAAACAAGTGAGGTACTATTTTTATTAGGAGAATTGAGGGAATACTAGGTGGAAGGAAGTTTGTGGGTCCCCGCGGACTCCAGAATTTTCCATCACATTAACGTGAGGAATTTGTGTTTTTTTAAGTCGCAGTTTAAATTTGCAAGAGATTCTGGGCTAAAAATAACTGATGAGAGCCGCGCAAGCCAACCCATACTGAATTCCCCCAGGTGCCTAGTTTTACAAATTGTAGAGGTTTGCTAGGTTTCCCTAGCTGCCGGCTGAGCTGGGGCCCAAAATCCACAGCTACCAACTTTACAAAACATGGTCAGTTTTCAGTAGAAAAATGTGATGTATACATGTTGCGCTTTGGGTCGTTTCCTGTCGCAGGCACTAGGCCTACCCACACAAGTGAGGTACCATTTTTATTGGAAGACATGTGGAAGCATAGAATAGTAGAACACTTGCTATTACCGATTGGATTTCTCTGCATTTTTGTTTTCCAAATGTAAGCCAGTGTGTAATAAAGAAGACATTTGGAAAAATGTCCTTCAAATCATATGCTAGTATGGGTACACAAAAATTCAGTGATGTGCAAATAACTACTGCTCCTAAACACCTTATTTTGTGCCCCTTTCAGAAATACGTAGGTTTCCTTGATATTCATTTTTCACTCTACATATTTCACCATATGAGTTGGTCTATACTTTCAACACAATGAAAACCATTCTACAGAGCAGCTGTTGTTGGCTCTGGGTACTCTTGTGTTCTTGAAGAATGTATAAACCCTGTATATGCCCGCAACCAGAAGGCTCTAGTGTACGTTATGGTATATTGCCTTTATAAATCAGGCATAGTGACACAAAGTAACAAATTAAATCTTTGCCACAAATGGCTCTGTTTTCCTACTACTATTCAATATTTCTTTATTTCAACAGTTAGTTTCTTTGGGAAAAACTTGAGGGATCTACACATATGACCCCTTGCTGAATTCGATATTTTGTCTACATTTCAGAAATCTATAGCTTTCCTGACATACTCACTGGTTTCACGCTGGTTTCCAACACAACCTGAAAGTAGGTTGAGAGCACACAAAATAAAGAAAATGGGCTACATCTTTGAAAAATGCCAACATTTTAGTAAAATTTTTTTATTCACCCCTGCATGTACCTGAAACGTGGGAAGATGGAGATTTTAGCACAGCAAACGTTTGTTGATGCCATTTTAGGTAGGAAAAAGTCACTTTTATCCAGAGTACTTTTTTCCTGTATTTCCCCCAACACTCAAAATGTAGCTACTTTGTGCCTACTGTCTTAGTCCCCTCCAGGGTAATGCACAAACCCTGGGTACCTTTAGAATCCCTGGGATGTTGGGGGGGGGGGGGGGGGGCACAAATTTGGCTTAGATACCTTATGTGGAAAACAGTTATGGCACCCTAAGTGGGAACTACCCCAAATAGTCAACAAAAGGTTCAGCACTGGGGGAGGGGAGAGGGCTGCCCAGCTGTTAAGGGGTTAATCTAAAAGCTAGCTACTTCATTCTACATTATCTTGTTTTTGATTTCTGAGAGTTTCTGGAAGATTGACAACTGTGTGTCGTTTATGATGTTATTCAGAAAATGCAGAGTTTCATTGAACAAAAATAGTTTAAAGGGCATCAGGCCACTTTCTGTTAATTGTTTTTGCGGAGAGTTTTTAACAACAATTAGATTGTTATAAACGTTTGGGCACGGATACTGAAAGATAGAGTGAATTTTCACGCCAGGCGAATTTGGGACGGGTCGTACAGAATCCCTTCTCTTATCTCAGTTGCAGAAACATGTCAAGGAATAGGACTTTTTTGGCCCATCTGTCTATTCGATCTTGCAGAAGTTATTTTCCTTCCGTTTGCCTCAGTGCCTCGAGTTCACTTGGCTATTATGTAGAAGTAGTCCACCATCAACAACATAGTTCTCTGTAAATGTAGCTAATTCCGTACAGGGCTCTGATGTGTGCAATGACATTTGCCTTGCTGAGAATGAGATGATCAAATTTCCCAGAAACATGACATTTACTCATTGTTAACTAAGTCGTCACCTCAGAGGAATATAGATTATGTAACTTGTAGGCAAAGTAGTGTCGTTGTTGAAACGTTTTCTTCCACCTGCTAACTCATAACTGAGCTTTACTCTGTCTGCTCCCAGTTCTTTAGCTCTGCCGGACCACACATGCTAAATACCATTGCCATGACCTAATGTTTACCTTTCCAGCCTGTTGTACTGACCATTTCATTCTCTGGTTGGGAAATGTCAATGACATGAACTGAGACTGCTAAATCTTTAGAGAGTTATCCAAAGTCTTCACAGATGCCTTCCAAAAAGATTCTATTCCTCTGGACAACTCCATCAGTCACCCATCACAGAAAAACTCTCAAAATAAAATAAATAAATAAATGGCTACTGGGACTGAAGGCACTTAGGCTTGGCTCACTGACTTACAGTGCTGGCCTTGTGAGACAAGAATAGCATACCTTGCTATATCAATGGACATAGAGCTGTATTGTTGAAACAGATATGCAGCTGTGTCCCATCCCTGAAACTCAAAATATGTTTTCTTTTTTGCGGTGCTAGAATGAGATCAGTGCTTAGAAGTAGGAGAACTAGGGTAGTGTTGCTATAAATATATATTAGCTATCATGTTGGAGCAGTTCCTCTTATTTCCACTTTTGGTTAACATTGCTGCTGCCCTTTGGTATCGCCATTTTATTTGTCTTTATTGTGGTTACTATTCATCTTGTGTACACTAGACTAGGATTTTGAATTAAAATACATCTTTAAAATCTATCCTTGGTGGTTCTAGTGTTCTTGAGTTTGTTTATCAATGAAAGAAGGTTTGGAAGTTCCACTAACGTTTCATGGGATTGATTGTTGCCTGAAACAAATCTTGCTGAAGTAACGTTCAGTGGTTTGTGGACTGGATGCAGTGCTAATAGTTTCCTGATTTGAGTTGGCACGTTGACTGAGTTCTTAGTGCCAAGGAGGTTAGAAAACCAGCCTCTGTGTTTCCAGAAAATCTAGAGAACATATAATTTTCCCCACTGCTGCTGACCATCCCAGCCACATGGGGTATATCATCTATCCTTTGGCAGAGAAGAGATAGGGGAAGAAACTGTAGGTGGTGGCTCCGACTGCTGCCTGATGAGATGAAACCCAGAGATTTCTGGCATTGCCACGTCACAACCGTTAAGCGGCTCAGTTAAAGCTATGTAGCACTACCGAAGGACAAATGCGAGTTTTGGGAGCAGAGCTTAGACCTGGGCTAGTGCAGCACCATCTATTTTGGCTGCCCGCCCCAATGCTAATCCATGATCGCAATCATGGTTTTGTTTTAAGCCTGGAGTGTACCACCATATCTTTATAACTATGAAACAGATAGGCTGACTAAGCCCAGCGACAGTAAGAAAAAATGTACTTGTGAGATGTTTGCGAATAGTCCGTGTCCACTGTAATACTTTCCTTGTAAAACAAATAAACCAAAACAGCTGTTCAATTTCCCAGTCCTTCTACTGCAGGTTTGTAACTCATCATTGTGGTTTGTGTAGCGAGGTATTCCTTAACAATCAAATTGATTTACAGTTTTAAATGTATGAAATAGTTCAGCTACATTCTCAGTTGCTAAATCAGAATTAAGTATTTTTTCAAAAACTATTGGACAGCTTCAAATGAACTCAAAAAGTCTGCCAATCCTGGCGTCATTGAGACACACAAAGAAGAGAATAGAGTTTGACATATTTTGCTAATGCCAGGCTCCTCAGTTCCACCTCTGCAGTTCCTGCTCACTGCTCCTCACAAGTAAAGAAGCATCCCTTCAGATTAATTGTGAAAATGCTGGTGCGGTCTAAGCAGTAAGGACGCCAAGCCATGCACTGAGCAAAGTTTTATGTTTCATTGACTGATCACACTTTACACGCACAATCTACCCCAATGTATTTACCACCTTAGGTAACCTCCCAAATTCTGCATGTCCTGCTACTTACCAGACATTTTCCAATAATAAATATTGGCTGTATTGACCTGCAAATAGCGAACAGGGGGAACTTGTCACATCTTGTTCCGGGTACTGCAAAATTACAAGATACACCTAATCAAAGCCTTCGCCTTGTACTGCTGTGAAAATGTGATGAATACATTTTCCATGCCTAGATTGTAAACCAAGTTGTAAGGGCAAATAATTAACTCTTCTTCTATGAGCTGAGTGTGTCTGTTTTAACAATACCTAGTGTCAAAGAGATATACCAGGCACTGAAATACATTCACCCATTTCAAAATCCAAATACCACCATTAATATACAATTTAATTTATACCCCCATAGTGCTTTACCATGTTTCCATTTTTAGATGTTTGAAATCCATAGTGTCATCCATCTTGCTCATGGTTATAGATTCCTTTGTAAGCTCACTTATTCATGCATCTAATGCTCCAGTATGGTTGGAATCTAAGGAAGTGCTTCTAACACTGGAAATAACACTATTTGTTTTTCCCTTTACAGATGAATCTAATACCATCCACCTTAAAGTGATTGAACAGCGGTCAAGCCCACCCATTGTGCAAGAATACGACGTGCCTGTCTTTACAGAAGAGCGTGGTGACTTCATCAGCTCGCAGTGGGACCTCACCACCCAGCAGGTGGGTTCAGGCCACGGGTTAAGAATGCTACCATGAAGTAAGAGGATACAGACAGATCACCAAAAGAGGGACATCAGGTGAATGTAGGCACATCACAACCCAACAAGAAACCTTCAGATTCGGTTTACAAGCAGTGTACAGCCCTTAGCCCTACAAGTTGGTTCTGGCAGCATACAGGTACAGACATCTCAAGACTCATAAGGTGGATTGAAGTAGCTGACCACCTCAAAGGAACATACACTCCCAGCATGTGCATCCAGACAGCTTAACACCCAGTAAGTGGGTAGGAGCAACTCACCACACAGGAGGTGGTACAGTTGACTGAATGCATCAGCATATCATTTGTGGACCAAGCTCATCATTACTGTGTGAGTACAATTCTCATGCACCATCAGACATATCAAGACAGCTTATAATCGAGCTAGTTCAGATCAGCGTTACCATTTGGGTGCATGTGTCTCGCCATCCAGCATTTGTTATCTGCAGCGGATACTTTTGTTCAGTTGCCAACAGTGTAAACAATCCATCTACTTCCCCCTTTACAGTCTGTATCCTTTTTCACTACTACCTCCATCAGATCTTCCTCCTAAATGGGAACATCTGAATGGAGGAACTAATGCCTTGATCTTCTTAGCTCAAAGTAGGACGTGGGGCAGCACATATCTATTGATAAGATTTTGGATCACAGAGGCCCGCGTTCCATGCAAGACTCTGTGGACGAAACAAAATGATTTAAAACAGATTCTTTTCTCCTCCACTAGCCAATGTTTATGTGTAGCTTCCGATTTGATTTCAGCAAGTAAAAGCAATTTTTATGGCCTTATTCTGTCCACACTCATTCTAAGATTATTCAAGACTGACACTAGGACCGTCTGTGCGCTTGCCAGGGCGAATTCCAATTTGTGTAGGGTCCATCATATGCTGCTTAACATGGTAGGGCAAATGCTTGACTAAGTATTTCTCCCCTATTTTAGCAATAGAGGGAAGCAGTGATATTGGTCTATAATAGGATTCTAAAGATGGATCTAGATTAGTTATCTTTATAACACTTTTCTTCCATCCATAGAGAATTATCCCAGACGATAAAGACGGATTTAGGAGTGCCGTCGTGCAGATGGTGAAGAAAGAACCATTGTAGTCAAATCATGCAAAGCCTTGGTGGGGCAGATGTAATCAGGAGAACCTGACCTAACTGATATCAGCATTTGGCGAGTAAGAGCCTTTTGAATACAGCAAATGGTGTCAATTACAGGAACTTCTTGCTAAATGAGATATATATCAGAAGGATCTTCTTTTTGTCAAGACCATTTGAATGATATAAACTGATTATATTTTATCTACGGAATATGTGGAGAACTTACGGAATATGTGGAGAACCTATCACCAAAGACTTGAATTAAAGGGATAGTATTTAATAGGTATGAGGACTTGTAAGTTCTCACACTGTTTTAAAGAGGCTATGAGCTGAGTTGGATGGAACTTCTCTCCGTAAGTGATTTTAGCTTGATGAAGAATGAGCTTATACAGGGCTCGAAAAATCCGAAAAATTGTACTAGTCCTGCAGGTCTAGTACCGTGGAAAATCCCCTCGACCCAACTGCAACCTACTTGACCTCCGTCTCTGAAAACGGAGCAAAAGTGACAGGTTAACAAGATTTAAAGGCATCTTTATTGCTCATTCCCTTTGGGAGCAATAAAAATGCCTTTAAATCTTGTTATCTTGTCACTTTTGCTCCGTTTTCAAAGACAGAGGACAAAAGTTAGTTTGTCTTCCTACTCGCCAGAAAGGGCGAGTAGGACCTAAAAATAGCTCGTCCTCATCAATTCTCCCTCGCAAATGCGAGCGGGCTAGTGGATTTGTCGAGCCCTGTTATACCAACTGAGCTAGAGTCTAAATGTTTGGTGCACCGAAGATGAGTAAGACAAGCACCCTTTGGTTTTAGCCTGTCTTACTGCTACTTTTTCAGCTCTTAACTCATGATTGTGTGGATGTTTTAAGAGAAACATGGCTAATGGCCTTCTTCTACACTTCTTCATCAAAGGTAACTCCTATTTTGTTTAAAATACGAACCGCATCTTTCAGGATCTGAAGTATTGAGCTGTACTGCAATGCTGTTTAGATTTCAGGAACTCCGCCGAAAGGTTAAGTTTGTGTAAGAGTCATGATAAGGTCAGGCCTACTCGATGACTTGCCTGCTTGACGTTGATGCTGGCTAGAGGGATCATGTGTGTGTTGAAGAGAGTCGGGCTCAGGGGCGATCCTTGCTGAACTCCAGATGAGGTTGCTGGCATCCACCGTTTGGACTGCATTGTATGGACGACACTTATGCTCAGTGCTAGATTTGTGGGGTCTTTAGTTGGCGGAGGTAGGTAACTAATAGGGCCCTTGTGTCTAGTCTGGGTAAGGGGGTACACTCCTAAAATAACCCCTGCTCACCCCCTTGGTAGCTTGGCACGAGCAGGCAAACTTATCTCAGAAGCAGTGTGTAAAGCATTTGTGAACACATACAGTAACCCAGTGACAACACTACAGATGGACACCACACCAGTTGTAGTATAAAATAAGTATTTTTTATGTAGACTTAACATAAGACCACAAACGACAAAAATCCACAACACTGTACTTTAAAAATTGTAGAAATAGCTTAGTTCTCTTTAGATGGTAAATGCGACACTTTAAGTTCAATGTACCTTTGGATGCGTAATGCTATACAACGAAAGAGTTGCAGGGAAGGTGATACGTCGGTTCCTTACATGCAAGAACGGTGATGCGTCGGTTCCCTACTGCTGTGTAGGGGACGGTGATGCATCGGTTCGTCTCTGCATGGGGAGGTGATGCGTCACTTTCTTACTGCACTTCCATGGTGGTGCGACCCTCAACGCGATGATGCGATGAAGATCCTGTGCAATGAAACAAAATGGTGCCTTCTTCTTGATGTGACAACGATGCGTGCACGCCCGGCGCCCATGCGGCGACTCAACGAATCTTCTGAGCCGCGACAGGCCCTGCGACAAGTTTCTCCGGGGATGTGACGGCGTCTGCTGCGACTGCGACACTCTTCTCTGGCGATGCGAGGTGCTTCTGCGATACGACAGCGGCAGTGACTACACCCTTCTTCAGTGATACAACAAGAGCGGCTGCGACAGCGTTGTCGTCACGCTTCTTTGTGAGTCGTGCGTCTAGCTCCTTGCGACACGCAGTCCCTCAGAAGGCCCCGCGCAACAGCAGGCACTTAAAAAGAACTCAGGGGATCTGGTGGGTGAAGTCTGTTATCCCCGAGACTTCAGCAGGAGGCAAGCTCAATTTCCAAGCCCTTGGAGATCCTTTAAAAGTTGATGAAAGTAGCACAAAGTTATTTTCTCCTTTCTTTGGCAGTCAGGCAACCAATGCAGGCTAATCCCCCAAACAGCACTCCGCTTAGGGATAGTCTCCTCCTTCAGTTTTTCTGTGGTTCTTCTCCTCAGCAAAAGTTCTTCTTGTTTCCCAAAAGTGATCTGAACTTCTGGGATCTGGGTCCCCACTTTTATACACCTATTCTCTTTGTTCTCTGAAGGTAGAGAGTGTCTGTACCTAGTCCAAACCAGTTCTGGTCAGTCCTGGAGCACTTTGTTGACAAGACTCCTTCTTTCCTTTGACAGTGTGGGCCAGGGACATCAGACGCACCACAGAAGGTGGAGCCAGCATTGTGAAAGGCAGACACAGCCCTATTCAGGTCCCAGGTGCTCCCCTCCCCTCACTCTACATGCAGACGGGTCTATTCAGCCCTGTGCTGACTCACCCTGTCTCCTGTAACCCCCCAGCACCTGTCACTCAAACTCCAGACAAGGAATACACAACCTAGCAGAGGCAGTATTGGATAGTTAGGCAAGAAAATACCTACTTTCTAAAAGTGGTATTTTCAAACACAGAATGTTAAAACCAACTTCACTAAAAGATGTATTTTATCATTCTGAGTTCAGGCATACTAAACTCTAATTTCTACCTAGTTCCCTGAGTCCGTTAGGATTGTAAGATGTTATAATCAAACTGCCCATTCTGGCATATGGGGAACAGGTAG
The DNA here is from genome assembly GCF_964261635.1 of Lissotriton helveticus. Taxonomy (NCBI): domain Eukaryota; kingdom Metazoa; phylum Chordata; class Amphibia; order Caudata; family Salamandridae; genus Lissotriton; species Lissotriton helveticus. Next base: position 933,913,233 of record NC_136070.1, on the reverse strand, counting down.
CTTTGCAATAGTGAAAAACGAAAATGGCTGTAATTCACTATCAGGACATGCCACACACATCAGGGCATGTCCTACCTTTTCCCTACAATGCACCCTGCCCTTGGGCCTACCATAGGGGTGACTAATATGCAGAAAAGGGAAGGTTTTAGGGCCTGGTAAGTGAGTGCACTTGCCCAGTCAACATGGCAGTACCAGACTGCACACAGGCACTGCAATGGCAGACCTGAGACCCACTTTACAGGCTGCCTCTGTGGGTGGCACAACCAGTGCTGCAAGCCCACCAGCAGCATTTGATTTACAAGCCCTGGGCACACACAGTGCACTGTAATAGGGTCTGATAAGTAAACCAAACCAGCCAATCATGGAGTCACTAATCCATACATCAATGTACCATAGGTAGCACTTGCACTGTGGCACTGAATAGCAGTGGCACAGTGCCCAGAGCATCTATAACCAGCAAAAACACATGAGGCAACAACAAAAAATGGAAGGGAGACCAACGCCAATGGTGGCCAGGTCTAAGACTCATATTAAATTTTTTGCACAGAACGCAGTTGGATTCCTATGTCGCTTGTATAACTGGGAAGTCACTGGCTGTTCACTTTATAAATGTTAATTCCACACAATTGAATCTTGGATCAGCTGATCCCACAAATACATTTTATTTTGTAGCCCTGAAGAAGTTGATTGGGATATCTCCCACGATGAACAGGCTGGGCAATCCATCTAAAATAAAGAACATAAGAACACCCAGCGACCATAATCATTGAAATTAATAATAACTGTTATTATTGTGTTTTTAATATGCAGTCACAATACAGTGATAAAACCATATCACGAGTGCTGATGAATTTAGTGTGTGCATAGGATTGTGTCACATATCAATAGTGGACCACGCCATGGGTCCCGTTTAAGGGTTCAGGGTGTTATTTTCCCTCACCTTTTTGCACCGCACGGATCAGTTACATAGAATTGCGAGTACTCAGGAGGCACCAGCGCAACACTAGGAAAAACACACCACTGTTTGTTTTCACTAGGTAAATATTGATCTTACAATTTCAGTCTTTGGAACAAAAAGTCAGCAAGTGCCAGGGGTCAGGTAAGTACCAAAACTGCCCCACCAGTGGCACAGGGGAGGCCAGGTGCAGACCGGAAATCAGATTTTGATCCAATGCTTTCCAGTGGAGACAGGGGGTCCTGGAGCCATACTGCTTGCGGATAGGTAAATAGGTTGCAGGGGACAGGCTTTGGAGGTTAGGTTAAGGACAAGAGGGGCCACAAAGCAGCACCAAACCTACACCACCAGTGGCACGGGCAGCCGGGTGTAGGGCGCAACTTTGACGTCAGGCGCCCAATGCTTTTCAATGGGGGTTTTCTTGACGGTAAAGAGGCCTCAGGCGTGGTACCGGAGGTTGCAGGAGGAAGACCAGCAATAACAGAGGTAAGTTGGGATAGTGGCTCGTGGGGGCACTGTCCGTTTAGCTCAACAAGACCCAGGGACTTCGGGTGCAGGGGTGCCTTTGGCTGTCAGAGACTTGTTTCAGGAGCCGGTCCAGTTGTGGGGACCCTCTGGATTCACTCTGCAGGCGCTGTCATGGAGGGCAGGAGAGGTCAGCCAATGCTGGACACAAGGTCAGGATCGCCCGGGAGACTTCACTGCACAGGTGAGCCACTCAGACTCGGGACGTGGGCGTCTGGTGCAGAGTGGGCTACGGATGCGGATCCGCCGGGATCCGGAGTCTTTGGAGTCTGTTTTTTCTGGACAGGTCCGCAGGTCCTCAGGAGATTGGAGTCTTTATTGAAGGCAACAGTCCTCCCAGGGGTTTTGGAGGTCGCTGCTGCAAGACAGGTTGCGGGGTCGTCGGAGAGCACTTGTATGAGCTAGCATTTGTGTCTGATTACTTGACTGTTTGACATGGATTTAGAGAAATGCCTCTCTTGTGTATCCAATGTGAATCTGACCTAGGTTGGTGGTGCTTGAAATTCATAACCTTTCAATGATTTATTTAGATGGTCTGTGAAATAGTTGGTGTTTTGTATCCCTTTTCCAGTGCTCTGGATAATCTCTACACAGGACCACATTTATCCCAATTATCACAAACTAACACTCCTATCACCACCCACCTCTGCTAAGAAGCTAAGGACTAAATAACAATGTATCTGGACGACCTCTTTAGCAGCTTTAGTGCACACCGGCTGATAATATGTTGGAGCATGTACTTCTGTGGTGCGCCTGTGTTTCTTTCCTTTTAATCATGTACACTCATGTACACTTAGCAGTACTTACATCCATACACTGAACACTCAGTGGAGAGGGATTCAGTTCACTCTGCATGCTCATTAAAAATCACTTATTCAGGACAATTCTGAGGTTCTTTTTCTCCATGTTTTATTGGACTAATGCTGGTTTAAACAGTCAAACAACTTTTAAGTGTAACTTTAACGTCTGTCCTGCAAAACATCAATATGCACACTTACACCACCATTCACAGCTAGTACAGCGTTTGTTCTAAAGCTTGCATTCGAGCATAGTCGTCCTTAACAGCTATTATCGCTGCACCATCACCATCACTATGAACAGCACATACGTTGCTGGAATTTATTCTTCACCCAGACAGCCATAGCTCCTACATTATCTCCAAAGTAAGCTCGCCTGCATTTGTCTGAAAGCCAGCTACCTTCCATCAGCACTCACAACAACCATTCCATCACTCAACAACTTTTATTTACACCATTTACCGCAAACTGTAATAAATGGCTTTTTATCTGACCCGTCAACTCACAATTTAGTTGTTTACAAACGCTGTACATGACAAGCTTATCCAAATTAGTGACAATTGGTACTTTCAAACCATTGACCCTTGATTTTGTTGCTGTATAGTTTTTCCCACACCCTCCCCTTTAGCCAATGCCCGTACACCCTCCTCCAATGTTGCTTTATAAATCCCTTACTCCTGTGCTTCTAGGACGTACTTCCACATAACCTAACCAAGTCACCCATAATATGTTTTCCTACCTTGTTGTATTCTTCATGTTTATCTTCTTAAAAATAGCCAACGTTTTCTTTGTTTTCTCAGATTTTACCGTATATTGATGGATTTCGGCACATTCAGAAAATTGCAGCTGAAGCAGATGTAGAACTGAATCTGGTTCGGATAGCCACGCAGAACCTTCTGTGAGTAGAGAAGCCTTGTAAAAGTTGGCAAATGAGGGTTGCAGTGAGTGAGAAGAATAATAAAACAGAAAGCAGAGTGTTCAATGCAAATTGTGAGTTTTATAACAAATCTGGTTAATTTTGGAGTCCTATAGATCTGCAGTACCTTTGAACCTGTTAGAATTTTGTGATGCAGGCATCTGATTGGGAACATTGGTTTTCTTTTACACAAAAGCTGAAAACATCTGGGTGAGAAGTAGTGTTAAAAATTGCAGATATCGGGGCGTGCAGTGTGCATAAAACTAATGATGTTTGAATCAGAGGTACAGAACAGCTTCAATACCTATCAGTAGACCAACACTGGAGCTAAGAAACAAATTGGCAGGTGATCTTTCTGAAGTTTGGTACATTGAGCAATGACTAGCCAGCTGTACTGGGCCAATCTCAAAACCTTGCCAAGCTTTTTCACAGATAGGATATTGTAGAGCAAGGAGAGCAGGAACAGTACTTTGATGAATGGATGTTGAAGGCTCCTGTTCCCTGGTTGCTGTGTAACTGTTTGGTTGTTGAAAAGACAGAGTATTCAAGTCGTGAATGTGCCAATGGCTGTGAAGCAAGGAGGGCTTCTCCTAAAATGTTCCAATTTCCATCAGTCCCAAGCTTTGCAGGAACAGTTAAATCTTTCCCAGGAATCAACTGGAGCCACATTTTGTAACACCTTTATTACTGCTTTATAACCAGTCTGTCCCCATTAGAATCACATTGTATCCAGTGGCTTCCTTCTTTCACTTGGCTGCTAGACAGTCACACAGAATTTTCTGACATAAATTATTACAGTATCATTAGAGGCTGCAGTTGACATCAGCTCTACAATTGATCTTGTGATATTCATGCTTTTTTGTTATTTGTATCACATCTTTGTATTACAAGTCTCACAGATACTTTCTCCATTGTATTCCCTTTGGAGGATGTTGCTAAGCAGGCTGCTACCAATTATCATAGTAGATCCTGAGTAAACAATGCCACCCAATCCAGTTAAAAGAAAGTGCTAGGTTGCCGGCCAAAGGGTGATCTTCAAATCCATTGTGTCTGTCTTATTTGCTATGTTTTTAATGAAGTGAACTAAATTCCAAACTTTGAACCTGAATAAGTAACTTTATTTCAGTTCCCACGGGTTCGTTTATAGACCATACTGTTGCTACAGGTCCAATTGATCATGACGTACTGATAGCGGTAAAAAATGTGAATACTCACAGTATTCTTGGTAGCCATTTGTTTAGGTGATCTCAAACAGAAAATGTTAAACTTTCTAAACTGCTGGACATAGTTGGATTTCCTACTATACTTTCAGTTCTTACTCTCCTTTAGATATGGGTTTTTGTTAACCTTTTGACTCCTACATTTTAGAGCTGTGGGCGGTAGCCTTGTGGGAAAATGGTGCTCACTCCCTAGGAGGTCTCTCTTGCTGTGGTGGTGGTGAATAGAACCCTCCCTAACATCCAGAAAAACGTTTGTACTCTTCATCTGGTCAGATCAAAAGTCAGACTTGAATCTCTGATGAGTTGAGCACTTTGTAGTTTACTGTACAGCCCTAACAGAATTTCTCAAGGATCTTGAAAGATGTGGTTTGGTACATGCATTATGATGATATTTAAATGTTTAATTCAATACGTCTAGACCCCAAATAAAGCAGCAGAGAATTTTACGTTCAGGTTAAAAAACGGATACATCCTTTCAGAAACAAAACGTGATCTAACCGAAATAAAAAAATGAGGTGGATCAAAAAACATGAATAACAGAAAATTAATTACCAAGGATGGTATTAATGTGTAACACATATTACAATGATAGTAGCGTCATTTAATTTCTAGTGTTATGGAGGCCATAGAGAGTGTCCAATTTCTGATATAAGCTTACGTCCAGATGAACATTTCCTCTCAATTTCTATCTAGTCAAGATCTCTCACACCCGTAGAAGGGGTGATTTACTTGCTTTTGATGCAGTGTGATATGGAGCATTTGCGTCTGCGGTGCAAGGAGGAAGGATTTGCCTTAGCTACATGGTTCATGGAAGGAAGTTTCCCCTCCAGCCAGGGTCACTAATTTGTGTGTTGTGTTGTATTGTGGCATATCTATAGCGCTTTGCCACTTCTTGTCAAGGCTCCGAAGCACTCTTCAGCTGGTCTAGTAGGTGGTTCCCAAAACTTCCAGTGCATGGTTAAAGAAAAGATGTTGGTTGCAGTATCCTCTATTAGTGTTGTTTCGGTGTCATGCTTAAAGATGTGCTGTGAGTCACTGCATTTTACGTAGTTTTGTGAGGATCCATGTTCTAAGACTGTGGTGTACGCACTGGGAAAAAAGCTTACCAGTGCGGTTTTCCTGGATGTGGACAAATGAGCAATAGAGGCATACAATTCTGGAGGTACTGTTAATCCACCAAGTAAAATGCTAATTGGAGCAAACTAAGATTCAATAAAAGACCAAAACACTGCAGGCACTTTTAAGACGCCAGAAAATACGCAATACAGAGTCCACCCAGGAGGAATAGAAGCCGGAATCCCTAGAGATGCTTTTAATCCACCAGATAAAACCCTATCCCGAGAGCAATAATAGCTTGGTACCCTGGAGGGACCCTTAAATCACAGTTAGATTGTCAGTGCATTCCAGAGGTAAATACTAGTATAGCCTAACATGCAGCCACTTATTTCTCTAGGAGATGTCCACTGTGGATGTGTGAATCACCAAAGACAAACACTGCTTGATCTGGTGCCAGTAAGGAATAACTTGCAATTTAGATGTGATAAATCCGAGGTCCTCTTCTTTGGGTGTAGTTCAGATCCGGACTGGAAGGTGTGGTGGCCAGAGAACATGTTTCCACCAGCAGGTTCGTCCCAGGTGGCCAAAAACCTAGAAATTAAGATCGACAACGGCCTAACGCTGCGCTCTCAGATAATCGGTCTCACTGGCACGTGTTTTGGCCTGCTCCGGATGTTGCGCAAGTTTCTCCCCTTATTATCGGAGGAGCATAGGAAGATAACAGTGCAGGCTATAATTGGCTCGAGAATTGATTATTCGAACATTCTTTATCTCGGCCTGCCAGAATATCTGCTTCAACGGCTTCAGGTGGTCCAGAACTCGGCAGCACGGGCAATCTTTGGGCTATCTCGCCGTGCCAGAGTCTCGGGCCTCCTGCAGTCACTGCACTGGCTTCCCGTCCGGAAGCGGATAATCTTTAAGGCCTTGACTCTAGCGCATAAAGCTCTTCATGCCTCAGGGGCGAAATACCTTCAAAAAAGGCTCGTCTTTTACCATCCAGCCAGGCCCTTGAGGTCAGGATCCCTGTTCCTCGCCACGGTTCCTCGTGTAAAGAGGGCTCGCATTGGAGGCTGTTCTTTTAGACTGTTGGCCCCCCAGCTGTGGAATACGCTCCCAGTGGCATTGCGTAGTACATCTAACTTATTGGCTTTTAGGAAGGGTCTCAAAACCTGGCTTTTTACTTCTTAGTTTCCCCTGGGTTTTTTTTCTGGATCTTCGCTCTTTTTCGTTTTATGCTTTTTTTAATTGTTATGTTGTGAGATAGTTGTGCAAATCAAAGCGCCGGGACACTCTTTGAGTAGCCGTGCGCTATACAAAACCAAGTATAACATAACATAACATAACATCAGTGAACAGGGAAGTAGACTTATGGCTGTAGATAATACTAGCTTACCTGCTGATTACTGAATTGACTCTTTGGGGAACTCATTGTGGTAGATGTTGCTTCAAGCAGGGAGCACTTTTTTAGGTTAATTCATTCTGTTATAATTGTGAAAATCTGTCCTTGCTCGTCTCTGCTTGGGTTTTTGGTTATCCCACAGGTCTTTTCAGTGGCTCGCTGGGGCATTGACTGAAATTATAAAATCATCTTAGTGTTCCCTTGGTGTCTCGGGTGGGTATGTTCTTGTTCTCAGATACCCTTACAAGTGTCTTAAAGGGTCTGTAGCACATCTTCGCCGGTGGTTGTCCCTGTTGTGTGTGAAGACTGAAAAGATGGTTCCAGGGTGTACTAGAACAGTTACCAAACAAGATTAAGTTTACGGTTGGAGATACTTTGTAGTGCTGACTTGAAGGTGGCTGTATGTAGTTAATTTAGGAAAACCTGAACAGAGTTCAGTTCCTGCTTTAATCAGCCATGGACCAATCAGAGTTTTGTTTTGGGTACTAGCCAATACGCATGAAAGATGCAAATTGTTGACATGCATCCAGATTGAACTATTGAAGTGTGATTGAACTGCAGCAGGGTGCTAATTCCGGTTTCTAAGCCAGATACATGAAAAATAACTCCCGTTTGTAGCATGTGTCTCATTATGTGTGCTGTGCTGCCAAGTGCTGTTGGGTTTGAAATAATATAACTTGCCATTTGAAGTCCTCTGTTGTCCGTTTCAGGCTTGATTGAATACACTTGTCCTCGATAATGTTCCCTTGAGCTCCTTCTTTTGCGCTCAGGTCAGGTTCTTTGGTGTATGCATGTGCTCTGGGAGAGAATATGCGCACCTGTTAATAACTTCAGCATCGGCATTAAAAAACAGATTTCGGGTATCAGAAACAATGGAAAGACAATTTCAAATCTTTGCTGTTGCATGGATTAGGCTGCATGAGAATGACTCCGGTTCGGGAGAGGGAGAGTAATAGAAAATATCCCTTTAAAATGTCGAAAAATAGCCTTCGAAGGAGAAATAATTCTGTTCACATGGTCACCACCGCAGCAGTGAAACTACATCACATTTTAGTCCAGCAAATTGATCAGTCAGCACTGACAAGCCAGCCTGTACGATACACTGTTCAGCCACAAACTGTTGTCCAGCAAATTACTGTATACATGCAATCATACTGGCGACCAATACCAAGAGAATTGGGCAAGATCCTGGGAGCAACTTTTCCAGTAGAGCCTAAATATCTTCTACTGGGTATACCCACTGATGTAGATGTACTATGTGTCAACCTCCTTTTCTGTAATCTGGGCCTGGTGGTGGCAAAGAGAGACATGCCCAAACACTGGGGTGCTCCCGATATACCATTGATTCAGAAGTTGAGGGCCGGAATAGATATATATCAAAAAGGGCACCTACAAAAACAGGGGGTGTCTGAAGACATTTTAGAAGATCTGGGATCCCAGGATAAAGTATTATGACCTTGACATGATGGAGGTGTCCCACGATTCACAACTGACTCAATGTACCTGCTTGTGAAATTTGCAACTGCTAAAATTATGCTGCTGCTCCTCCATACTACTGTTTGTATTGTAGATGGTACGAGTGTGTGCCCTTTTTGTTGTTTATGTATAAAACAAAATACATTTATTTTTAAAATCTATCAAAAAAATAAAATGGAAGACCGTCTTCAACATTTTCCTGATCTGCATTTCTGGTGAGCTCAGTAAACTGTTCAAGTAGGAAAGTCGATTTCAGCTGCTGCTGCCAATAATTGTCTTTTGAGACACACTTTCCTGACAGATTAGTATACTATTATTATGCACACTAGCAGACCTCGGGGTATTGGTGTTTCATCCTGAGGTCCAGGTCAATTTACAGGACATGCCACTTGATTCAAAGGCAGATGATTTGCTGCAAAAGTAAAATGTTATTTATTAAAAGGGCAAACTCTTTTGGTGTTTTCCAGCAACATTGACCATACTTCCAAAGGACACTGAAAGACTCCTGGCAAAAGGGCAAACCGTATCTGGGTCTTCAGGATTCACAACAACAAATTCAACAGTAGTCTAAGTTCCCCAGATATACAAAAGTGATTTATGGAGACTACAGTGGATCTAAAGCCAAAGGGCATCAAGACAGAGTGTCTTCTGTCACCAAGTGGTGATTGCATATTTCCTCCCCTGGCCATATAACTCTTATCGGAAGGAGAGCAATGTTGTTTCCTCACCAGTTGCAGGACATTAACTTTAATCGGTGGGCACTCACAGCAGTCAGAAATGGGTACGGAATCCGTTTACAAACAAAATACCAATTCAGTATCCACCAGGAGAAGACTGAAACACCTAAGCTGATTTGCCAATCTTGCAGGTACGAGTTGCATGATTGGTTAGCAAAGGAGACATGAGGAAATGCTGCTACTCCATTTGGGGTAAAGAAGTGTACGGTGACTACTTCATGATGTCAAAGAACATAACTTCCCATCCTGGGCCTGCACACACTGAACTGGTATGCACGCACACTCCATTGTAGGACAGTAAACTGGCAAGAAGTAATTTCTCTGCAACAGCTGGGAGATTGCATGACTTAAAGAATACCCACTTTCACATGCCAATGCATGTTGCTTACTGGGATCGCCAAATATTTGTGGTAGTTAGAGAACATGATCAGTTCATAGTAAAGATATTGAGATAAAGTCTGCTCTAAGACTGGTTATGAAATGCCTTTGGTGACAGCTCATCAAAATCACCTTTTTTTAAAAATTATTAGTATATATATCCGGTTTTATAAAATAGTAAAATATACCAATAGTAAAGAGGCTGTTTTCACAACTGACCTGCAAATCCAGTGGCCTGGTAATTGGAGTCACCCAGCCCATCAACATTTTAAGTTTTTTTTTTTCAAATTGAGATTTTGGCTCCTGGAAGTTGTAAAATCTCCATGAGGAAAACGAGTGGCAAATATAGCGGTAACCCCAATTCCTGCCTATTATTCCCCCAAAACATGTGAACCCATTATTCCCTCATCCCTTAAGTTACTGAGACATCCACCAATGGTAATGCCAGGGCTGGGAAATAATTATGATTTTTGCAGGTCACTCATAAGGAGGGCATTGTGATGTTAAAAGATTTTTTACATAATTGAATAACTTCAGCTTCTATACTTTAATTTCACAGGGTGCTCCTTCAGATTAAAGAATCTCCACATTTGTTTAAAACCCCCAATTACTTGTTGCGTTTAAATGTTATATAGCACTGCATTCACCAACTGGCATGGGACCTGTGGGTACCTTAAGGTTTATAGCATACATCAAGTTGCTAATGCCTGAGAGATGAATCTACTGTCAAACAATGCACTGCATTCTGCAGGTTCTGCAAAGCCTCTAGTGAGAGATAACCAAGGGCCACATGTATCAACCAAATTTGCGTTCGCAAACGGGCCGATTCGCAGAATCGTCTTGCTTGTGAACGCAAAAAAGGCTTTTTACATGTATCAAAACCCATTTAGCTTTCCCCATTTGATAACCTCCTCCAACCCCCGCATCTATGTTTCTCCCCCCCCCCCCCCACTTTCCTGGGCTTTTATTTAAAAAATGTATATTTAATCCCTTCATAGCCACTGCTTCTTAGATGCTCCCCAACGCTGCTAATGGTCCTCAAAAATATATATTATTATTTTTACAATTTTTGAGGGCCCTGGGCCACCCATTTGCTGCTGGACTACTGAAGTTTCAGAAAATTCATTTTTTAATGTATCACTTCAAGTGACATCCGCCATCTTAGATCAGTAAATACACAAATAAATAAAATGACGCCTGTGTAATTTAGTATGCGTGGTGACGCATGCACGTGCATACCCCATCTCGCGAGCATAAAGCTGCATGACATTATGATGCATGTGTTCATACAAGCATCATGTCATCACATCTTTTTAGGTCTCGGCTAGCGTTGCTGCGCACATGCGCAGCTCGCTCGGCGAGATTTAATGATTTAGAGTAGTTTCAGTAAAGAGCTTTAAGCCCCGCCCCTCTTTACCATTGGCTTGCATCACAGTTTATGCTAAACGATGGCCAGCCATTGGAAAAGAGCTCTTTATGACGTATACTTTAGGCTTTTTCGGCCGACCCACTTGGACGGCCTTGCCTGCTTTCCTTCTGCCATGAAAGGTTTCTTATCTTTATGGGGCCATGTGTTTAAACACATGGCCCAATAAAGACAAGCTCCTGCATGATCCTCTTTCGTTTTCGGACGCACTTGTTGATCCACGGAGATTAAACCTTCCTATCCGGGCGTGACTTTTAAACTTCGGCTGCAGCTCCTCGTGGGGCACGTGAATGTGCCTGGAGGCGCACGGCTGGACTCTGGAGGTGAGTCTTGGCAGGGATGGGGGTCACGCAGCCTCCCTTTAATCACACCCTTACCTCGCATCCGCCTCCAGTAGCGTTACTCCCCCTTCCATCACCCTCCCTTGGGTTCATTCTTTTATTCCCACACCTTTCCCCTCTAGTGTTTCTTGCAGAGCCGCCTTTCTTGTCCCACAGAGGGGGGCTAGCTCCCCCGGATCACGTACCTGCCGGAGCCCCACAGGTGAGGGGTTCTCTCCTGGGGTAATTATTAGGGTCACGCAGCCCTTCCTTTAACAATACCAAAGGAGTCCAAAACATAAGGGAGGGCACCTTGAGTCCCCGGGGAGCAGCAGAGGAGCTGGACGGGCGGGTGGGGGGTGAAGGCAGGGTCAGGGGCTCTGCTCGGAAGGACGTTAATGAGAGAGACCTACCCGCCCTGCCCATAGTTGCGCCTCCCTCCCAGCGCCTGCCTCTAAGCGCTTGCATCCCCTGTACTTGGGACGCGTAGACGGGCCTGGAAGAGGGGCATGGGAGGAGCTGCCGCCTAGAGTCCCCAAGAAGCGCCAGAGGCGCTTTAATCCACCCCGGGCGGCAGTGATGGTCACTCCAACCACAAAGCCTGCATTTTACTAGTGGTATGAATAGCTGGAGAGCCGATAGCACACACACAGCCAGCGGGGACAACTGTGAGAGCCAGAGTGTAGACATAAGGAGAAAGATAAAGGGGCAGAAGAGGGAATCAGAAAGAAAGACAATAAGAAAGTACAAAATAATGAGAAACCGTTGAGGGGACAAAAAGGAGAAGGGAAACAAGTTGGAAGGAAACCCAGCTGGAGTGGAACACATGAAGGGTAAGGGCAGGTTAGAGGGGAGAACAAAGAACAGCACAAGGAAGACTTTGAGACAAAGAAAAAAACAAAGAGAGAAGATGCAAATGCATGGGCACAAAACACCGTCACGGAGAACTTTTCCACCTTGACCAAATTGTATTATGTTGCTTAGAGGTTTATGTGGACGGCAAAAAAGTATTCTGGAAAGAAAGTATCGAGCCCTGATTTACAACAGTAGAGGTCAAAGATACCACAAAGGCGAGCACGCGGCCGGGCCGGAGGGGTCACGGTTCTGTCCCAAGGCTTGTTACTGCGGACCCTAGGGGAAACATCTCCACAGGAAATCCTAGGTTCCTAGCTGCAAGTCCACCCGGGGTGGCATGTGCCTTATATCACACCTCGCAGAGTCTGAGAGCTGGGACTCAGAAGTGAATGGGTGCGATGGAGAGCGCTGATTCAAACAAGTGCTTTTTGTGCTAACACCTGCAAGTGCTTGTGTTAATTCTGCCTTTCTGCCCTGTTACACACCGCGGGTTTGAGCTGCTGACATTTACTTTTTATTTATTTAAACTTATAATGTGCAACAGCTACCCGCAGTGGGTTTCCCGGCGCCAGGGATAGACAAAAGAAGAAAAAGAAAACACAACACAGTGCAATGAGCCAGCTAGTGCGAGGGCAGATCTGCTAGAAGAGCAGGGTCTTAAGTTTTTTCCGAAAGCAAAATAGATCAGTCTCTGATTTCAGGGCGATAGGTAGTGCGTTGCAGGATTTGGGGCCTAGATGGGAGAAGGACCGACCCCCCCATCTTTACAAATTTAAATCTTGGAACAACAAAATCGCCATTTGCAGAAGATCTCAATGTGCGACTGGGTTTGTAGGTTTGGACAAGACTCTGTAAATATTTTGGGGCCGAGCCCTGCTTAATTTTAAAAAGATAACACAGGGCTTTGAATTTGATTGGGCTCGGGACCCTAAGCCAATGTAGGTCACGAAGAGCCTGCGAGGCCGAAGATCTCCTCGGTACGTTACAAAGAAGTCGGGCCGACGAATTTTGCACCACCTGAAGTTTGTTGATGGTTAAAGTGTCGCCACCAAGATAGAGGACACTTCCATAGTCCAGGCGGGAAATTACTAGCGCCTGGACTACGGTTCTCTGGGTGGCACGGGGCAGCATCCATAGGATTTTCTGGAGCCATCTCAAGGTGGCAAAACATACGGAGGCCACCTTAGTGGCCTGCTGCCTCATAGAGAGCTGCCTCATTTGCGGGGGGATGCAAACCATGCTGCACCGGGTAATTCCCAAAGTGACCCCCGAAGCAGGTATTGGCCCTCACAGGTAGCGGGGCCGGTTTAGCCCACACCATGTAAAAGAGGCTCCGAGAGGGCACCAGGAAGCTTCAATCAGAGGCGGTGTAGTGGCAGCTTCAACCTGCCTAGTGCGGAAAAACACGGTGACCCCCCCTTCCTAAAGTCCCCACCCACTGCCAAACCTCATCTTCTAGCCCATGTCTGTTTCTAAACCCGACTGGCCTGGGGCAAACGTACCGCAGATGTAACTTTAGGTGCCTTTTTAGGTCGAGCATTCGAGACCTCTCATATATACTGTACTATATACTATGTGTAAACAGAAAAGTAACAATATGCAGCAGACCCGCTGTTAGCCTCCGGCAGCAGAGAGGCAATAGATTGTATAGGCATGGAGCCTGGGATGTGTCCCCTTCACGGAGATCTGGTATATGGCTGTCAGTAGTTGAGGGACAAGCGAAGAAATGTGGGGGCGATATTCTAGGTTAAAGGTTGCTGTGTTGGCGCTCGGGGGTCGGTGGGGGTGGTGTGTGTGTGTGGGGGGGGAGGGTGCGATGTCCATCCGTTCAGGGTCTGACAGTTTTTCTACTAATTAGGCTGATGAGATAGCTGGCGTGTTCAAGCGCCAGGTATACATCTCTTCCCCCTGGAGACACGCCAATCTGGGCCTTTTCTCTGCTTAAACACCCGCCCATCCACTGACTCTTCCTCCTGTCCCTTTAATCTCGGCTGACACTTCCACCCGTCCCTTTACGCTCCGCTGACACTTCCACCCATTCCTTTAATCTCTGCTGACACTTCCATCCGGTCATTTGCTCTCCCCTGACACTTCCACCCGACCATTTACTCTCTGCTGACACTGTCGCCCGTTCCTTTAATCTCTGCTAACACTTCCACCCGTCCCTTTACTCTCTGCTGACACTGCCGCCCATTCCTTTAATCTCTGCTAACACTTCCATCCGTCCCTTTACTCTCTGCTGACACTTCCACAATCTCTTTTCTCTCTGCTGACACTTCCACCTGTCCCTTTTATCTCTGCTAACACTTCCTCCCATTACTTTACTCTTTGCTGACACTTCCACCCGTCCCTTTACTCTCTGCTGACACTTCCACCCTTCCCTTTACTCTCTGCTGACACTTCCACAATACCTTTTCTCTCTGCTGACACTTCCACCTGTCCCTTTAATCTCTGCTGATACTTCCGCCAATTACTTTGCTCTTTGCTGATACTTCCACCCGTTCCTTTACTCTCTGCTGACACTTCCACAATCCCTTTTCTCTCTGCTGACACTTCCACCCGTCCCTTTACTCTCTGCTGACACTTCCACCCATCCCTTTACTCTCCTCTGACACTTCCACCCGTCACTTTAATCTCTGCTGACACTTTTACCCTTCCCTGTACGTTCCGGAAGTGATACCCAGTAGATAAACTGAGGCCAGCAGGCTCGACTTCTTTTATTAATTATTAATGGCGTGATGTAAGGTGTACGCTCTTGAAGCCCCCCCCATAAAGTTCTTCTCTTCTGCTGTAGACCTACCTAAGAGAGTGTTTTTCAACTATTAATCCAATTCTTAGGTCTCATGTTACCCTAAATCTCTTGATTCTACTAAAAGTATACATATATATATTATACCTCCTTATAGGAGTTTTGAAGTGGATATCTACATTTCTAGGTCTCTTATTGTGCCCTTCACACATTTTTTCCTGCCCATCACAGCATACAGCAAGGGGCAGTGGGTCAGCTCTCTTCCGCCATTGGCTGACTTCCCTGTGAATAACAATAATAATAATCCACATTGGTAAAGCGCAAACAATCACCCGTAAGGGTCTCTAGGCGCTGGGGGCCGTCGGGAAGATTAAGCAAGCTATTGTCCAGAGTCACATGGTGCTGGACTAACCTGCCGCCGGAGCTGGGGATCGAACCGTGATCCCTAGATTCCAGCGTCAGTCACCCTGGCCGCGGCGCCACACCTCTGAATGACTGTGTGCGGCCCTTTCAAAGGACACACCAACACACAACATAGTCCTTCAAAGTTCCACAGACAATAGCTATGAGTACTTTTTAGAGATTTTTTTCTTTTAGATAAAGTTTGTGCAGCTTCTCCAACAATAACGTTTTTCAAAAACAATAGCAAAACAAAACAAGTATTGGGAATGCAATAGGTCTCGCCTTTGATTAAGTTAAAACCATTTGCTTTGCTAATGGTATTTTATAGAAAAGCAAATGGCTTTAACTTAATGAAAGGCGAGACCTATTGCATTTTTAATGCTTGTTCTTTTCTTTTCACCTTTACTACATAGCATCCGCGAAATATTCTACTAGTAAAGCATTGGCAAAGCCAATAGGTCACAAAGGCACGACCAATTGGCTTTGCCAGTGCTTGTTTTCAAAGCGAAGGGTGCTTCACACCAAGGCTAGAATACCTCAGTTTCCAGGGCTTCCTTCGAAGAGGTTTAGACTTAAATCACTGGTCATCTTTGTGAAGCATAGGATGGTATCCGTGGCTTGTGGGCAGTTAGGTACAGAAAATATGTGAAGGTTCTTTGGCTTCTCTGTATATAGTTGGCCATTTTATGATGTCCATGACATGCTGTTTCTTTTTTCAGGTTACTAACTACTACTATAATACACTGTTTTTCAGCTTGGTGTTCGATGCATTAATGTGGCTAAGTTTGACTCAAATTGATAGGTCTCCTTTAAATTCATTATTTTGAAAACGATCTACCGGGTTTCAGTGTCTTAGGCATGAATGGTTTCATGAGCTCTGTAAGTCTCCTCAAATAATGTAGATTTCGCCACTGGACAGGCTAGTGCTGATAATTAGTTTCTACATTTAGCTTAATTTTTTCACTATTGCTCATTAGGTCGAGCTGGCGTTGGAGCGCGAAGCGCTTTAGGTCGAGCTGGCGTTGGAGCGCGAAGCGCTCCCGCCAGCAAGACTATAGTCACCTTCCTCCCTGTCAAGGGAGTAACAGCTGTGAACGAGCCCGATACAGACCTGGGCACGAGCCGACCCAGGTCTGTGAACGCGCTTCAAGGTTGAGCAGCTTGTGCACATTTGTTGGACGTCAGGCGCTGCAAGCCCGCCAGACCAATTATCCCAGCATGAAACTCTACTTCCTGAGGCGCCACAAGACCAATTATCCCAGCAGGAGTCTCCACTTCCTCAGGCGCCGCAACAATTATCACAGCATGAGACCCACTTATCACAGCATGTCAACAGGCGCCCCAGGCTGCTGGAGCACTCAACTATAATTAATGTGCAGTTGAGTGCTCCAGCAGCGTGGAGCGGCTCTCTGCATGCTGTGATATTTATCACTTTGGGGCCTCATGCTGTGATAATTAGGGCGGCATGCTCTATTTGCAGCACTGAACATTTTCAAAGAAGGCATTGGAGACACTCACCCTCACTAACCCTCACGCCCTCACTCGCCCTCACACCCCCTGACCCCTCACACACCTCCACCCTCACACCCCCTCACTCTCACACACCCTCACATACCCTCACACACCCTCACTCACCCTCACTCACCCTCACACACCCTCACACACCCTCTCACCCTCACACCCCCTCACCTTCACACCCCCTCACCCTCACTCACCCCCTCACCCTCACACCCCCTCACCCTCGCACTGCCTCACCCTAACACTGCCTCACCTTCACACCCCCTCACCCCCTCACACCCCCTCACCCTCACACCCCCTCACCCTCACACACTCACCCTCACACACTCACCCTCACACACTCTCACCCTCACACCCCTCACATACCCTCACTCACCCTCACTCACCCTCACTCACCCTCACACACCCTCACACCCTCACCCTCACACACCCTCACCCTCACACACCCTCACCCCCCTCACTAGCATAACAAAACATAGCATAGCATAACGAAACACAGCATAGCATAACAAACAAAAGCATAGGATAGCAAAAGCACAGCATAACAAAACAAAGCATAGGATAGCAAAACACAACAAAACATAGCATAGCATAGCAAAACACAACAAAGCATAGCATAACAAAACACAACAAAACACCATAGCAAAACAAAACAAAGCATAGCAAAACAAAGCATATCATAGCAAAACAACAAAACATAGCATAACACAACAAAACATAGCAGAACAAAACATAGCAGAACAAATCATAGCATAACAAAACATAGCATAACAAAACATAGCATAACAAAACATAGCATAACAAAACATAGCATAACACAGCAAACCATAGAATGGCATAACAAAACATAGAATGGCATAACATAACAAAGAATAGCAAAACACAACATAGCATAGTAAAACAAAACAAACCATAGCATAACATAACAAAGAATAGCAAAACAAAACATAGCATAGTGAAATAAAACAAAACATAGCATAGCATAACATAACACAACAAAACAGCAGAACAAAACAGCAGAACATAACAAAACATAGCAAAACAAAGCATAGGATAGCAAAACAAAACATAGCATAGCAAAACATAGCATATCCTAGTAAAACAACAAAACATAGCTTAACATAACACAACAAACCATAGCAGAGCAAAACATAGCATAACAAAACATAGCATAACAAAACATAGCATAACACATCATAGCATAACAAAACATAGCATAACAAAACATAGCATAACAAAACAGCAGAACATAACAAAATATAGCATAACACAGCAAAACATAGAATAGCATAACAAAACAAACCATAGCATAACATAGAATAGCATAACAAAACAAAACAACATAACAAAGAATAGCAAAACAAAACATAGCATAGTAAAACAAAACAAACCATAACATAACACAACAAAACAGCAGAACAAAACAGCAGAACATAACAAAACATAGCAAAACAAAGCATAGGATAGCATAGCAAAACATAACTTAAAACAAAACATAGCATAGCAAAACATAGAATAGCATAGCATAGCAAAACATAGAATAACATAACACAACAAAACAGCAGAACAAAACAGCAGAACATAAAACATAGCAAAACAAAGCATAGGATAGCAAAACAAAACATAGCCTAGCAAAACATAGCATATCATAGTAAAACAACAAAACATAGCATAACAAAACACAGCAAAGCATAACACAGCAAAGCATAGGATAGCAAAACACAGCAAAGCATAGGATAGCAAAACACAGCAAAGCATAGGATAGCAAAACACAGCAAAGCATAGGATAGCAAAACACAGCAAAGCATAGGATAGCAAAACACAGCAAAGCGTAGGATAGCAAAACACAGCAAAGCATAGGATAGCAAAACACAGCATAACATAGCGCAACATAGCATAACATAGCGCGCAACATAGCGCATAACATAGCGCATAACATAGCGCATAACATAGCGCATAACATAGCGCATAACATAGCGCATAACATAGCGCATAACATAGCGCATAACATAGCGCATAGCGCATAACATAGCCCATAGTGCATAACATAGCGCATAGCGCATAACATAGCGCATAGCGCATAACATAGCGCAACACATAGCGCATAACATAGTGCATAACATAGCGCATAACATAGCACATAGCATAGCGCATAACATAGCGCATAACATAGCGCATAGCATAGCGCATAACATAGCGCATAACAGCGCATAACAGCGCATAACATAGCGCATAACATAGCGCATAACATAGCGCATAACATAGCGCATAGCATAGCGCATAACATAGCGCATAGCATAGCGCATAGCATAGCGCATAACATAGCGCATAACATAGCGCATAACATAGCGCATAACATAGCGCATAACATAGCACAACATAGCGCATAACATAGCACAACATAGCGCATAACATAGCGCATAACATAGCGCATAGCATAGCGCATAGCATAGCGCATAGCATAGCGCATAACATAGCACATAACATAGCGCATAACATAGCACAACATAGCGCATAACATAGCGCAACATAGCGCATAACATAGCGCATAACATAGCGCATAGCATAGCGCATAACATAGCGCATAACATAGCGCATAACATAGCGCATAGCGCATAACATAGCGCAACACATAGCGCATAGCGCATAACATAGCGCATAACATAGCGCATAGCGCATAGCGCATAGTGCATAACATAGCGCATAGCGCATAACATAGCGCATAACATAGCGCATAACATAGCGCATAGCGTATACCATAGCGCAACATAGCGCATAGCGCATAGCGCATAACATAGCGCATAGCGCATAACATAGCGCATAACATAGCGCAACATAGTGCATAGCGCATAACATAGCGCATAGCGCATAACATAGCGCATAACATAGCTCATAACATAGCGCATAGCGTATAACATAGCGCATAACATAGCGCATAACATAGCGCATAGCGCATAACCTAACCTAACCAAGCATAGCGCATAACCTAACCAAGCATAGCGCATAACCTAACCAAGCATAGCGCATAACCTAACCTAACCAAGCATAGCGCATAACCTAACCAAGCATAGCACATAACCTAACGTAACCAAGCATAGCGCATAACCTAACCTAACCAAGCATAGCGCATAACCTAACCTAACAAAGCATAGCGCATAACCTAACCAAGCATAGCGCATAACCTAACCAAGCATAGCGCATAACCTAACCAAGCATAGAGCATAGCCTAACCAAGCATAGAGCATAGCCTAACCAAGCATAGAGCATAGCCTAACCAAGCATAGAGCATAGCCTAACCAAGCATAGAGCATAGCCTAACCAAGCATAGCATAGCCTAACCAAGCATAGCATAGCTTAACAAAACACAACAAAACATAGCATAACATAGCAAAACATAGCATAGCTTAACAAAACACAACAAAACATAGCATAACAAAACAAAACAAAACATAGCATAACAAAACAAAACATATCATAGCCTAGCAAAACATAGCATAGCATACCAAACACAACAAAACATAGCATAGCATAACAAAACATAGCAAAACAAAGCATAACACACACCACGCACACACAACCACACACAACTATCTATCTATCGCCCTCACTCTGTCTGTCTATCTATCGCCCTCACTCTATCTGTCTATCTATCGCCCTCACTCTATCTATCGCCTTCACTCTATCTATCGCCCTCACTCTATCTATCGCCCTCACTCTATCTATCGCCCTCACTCTATCTATCGCCCTCACTCTATCTATCGCCCTCACTCTATCTATCTATCGCCCTCACTCTATCTATCTATCGCCCTCACTATCTATCTATCGCCCTCACTATCTATCTATCGCCCTCACTCTATCTATCGCCCTCACGCTATCTATCTATCGCCCTCACTCTATCTACCTATCGCCCTCACTCTATCTACCTATCGCCCTCACTCTATCTACCTATCTATCGCCCTCATTCTATCTATTTATTTAGATACTGATCGCCATCACTCTATCTATCTGTCTAGCTATCTATCGCCCTCACTCCTATCTATCACCCTCCCTCTATCTATCTATCGCCCTCACTCTATCTATCTATCCCACTCACTCTATCTATCGCATCACCACAGCATCACTCAGCACCACCACAGCATCACTAAGGGGCACAACAACATCACTATGCGCTACCACAGGATCATTGAATGCCACAGCATCACTAGTCGCCACCACAACATCACTCAGCGCCACCACAGCATCAATCTGTGCAACCATTCAACAACAACTGGGTCAAATATGATCTCTCAATGTTTCAAGCTTTATTACAAATGTCACAAAAAGAGGTTAGTATTTCACTTCTGTTCTTGGATTTTCGTCACAATAAAATACACTGAACATATTCTTCACAAAAGTTATTTACAAAAGTGAAAGCTATTGCCATTATAAATTACAATAACTTTTATTTAAGTATTAATTATTAAAAAAATTCAAAGCCATTGTTATTTGTAATATCAATACATCTAAGTCACGTGAATACAACACATATTGCATTACAAATGCTATAGGTGTCACAAGTTATAACTATTGGCATTGTAAATGACAAAACTATTATTTTTGCTATTTTCAAAACCAACACATATATAAAAAATGTGTCATTTACAATACCAATAGCTCAAACTTTCCTAATGCGAGACCTTATGCATTGCAAATGCTTGTTTTTAAATTGAGTCTCTGTTAGTGCTTTTGCCAGTGCCTCATCTTCCCAATTCGAAGGAGGAGGCTGCATAACCTGAATGTAAAATGATATGTGCATTCATACCGTGAGCATATCAGTAATAACAGGACTACAGTGAACCCTCTGTGTGCATTGCATGCAAAGTCAGTGGAAACTCAGCACTTGGTACTTACAATATGATAATGTATTCACATGCTATCAGAGTTAATAGGAAGTAACATCCTTCATGTTTTGTGGCAGAAAAGTTCCAATTTTGAAAAGACCAAAGCAGCTTCCATGCTTTCACCTCTAATTTTTTGTTGGGAAAAAGCTACCAGTTGCTTTTGGTAAGCATTAACATGTTGATCCTAATGCTAGAGTTGATGTCCGGATCATCAGACCATTATTGCAGAGACTCTCATCTGAGGCTATTTTTATCCTAGTTACACTAGCCCCGGTGGGACACTGCTTTGATAGTTGTCATGTTATTGGTGACCTATACCTGAGATGTGCAAGAAGATGAATACATTCGACTTACCAAAGTAAATGGTGCCAATGAATCCTCGGGAAACTTAATTAATAGTTTACCTATACCTCTTAGTATTAGCAACTCTCTCTGTAAGCTGTTTTCTTAAGGGCATTAATGCTCCCCGTACAACACAGACGCCGGTCTATGGCAGGTGGGACTTGAGCCCTGTGAACTGGTATGTGGAAAGGTTAACAGTAGTCCTCAAACAGCATCCAAAAAACCCTTTAAAGTATTTTCGTTTATAAGCTGCATAGTCAGGATGTGTACATTCTCCACGGTTGTTCATGAGAGAAATACATTTTATTAGCATCCTTAGAACGGTGGACCTACTTCTTTTGTAAGACGTACACTGCATCTTCTTGGTTAGAGTTAGATAACAGTTTTGTGTTTCCTATTGGATGGAATCTCTGAAATAAAAAAAACGGCACGTTGATGCAAGAGTCTAAACACTGCTGACAGTCTCTTGTTTTTGTAGGTACTATGGAGTGGTGACCTTGGTGTCAATACTGCAGGTGAGCATTATGGGATATAACCTCTGTGCGAATATTTTGGCCTTTTAGGTGCTGCGGAACTGACTGCGCAAAGCCTATGAATGGCCCCTTCTTCAAATGGCTCGCTTGAGAAAACGTTCCTCCTGCTAAATGCTAATTTTGAGACCTGAGGAATACTTAGGCAGTGTGACCCTGTGAGTTGGGTCTGTTCTTTCCTAATTTGTATAAGAAATTGATGGTTGCAGGACATATTCCCATGGCCAAAATATCGGCCTCTACGTATGTTGTGACCATGATCTGGACTCCGAAATACTGTCAAGATAATTGTGATTTTTTTTTAATTATTAACTAGTCTATGGTGACATTCTGTGGGTCAATATTATTGTCATGGTATATGTGTGGGTGATATTTCATCCACGATAATGTGGTAAAACTCTGAAATTAATATGTTGCGTTGCTTAACTACATTGATGAATGGGAGATCACTCCCTTCCAAATCATCCAAAACAAACTGACAATCACAACTCATTAAACAAGATGGCGTCTATCCCCTTTGACCATAGTAAGCATAGAAACAGATCATGTATTTCATCAGTTTGCCTTAGCAGTACTGATTAAAATTGGAAAAGATATATTTGCAGTACCAATTAGGATTCTGCTCTTCAAGGTAGAAAGCATGTAAGCCACTCAGCTGCACTACCATCCCAAGCACCTAAAAGTCCCCTATTTTATTTTTAGAAAGAATCACAGCCATACCTTTAAGTTTGATGTTCTAGTAACTAACAATTTCTACAAAATATTTCTCGAACGAGGTATACAAAAGCTAAGTAGCAGTTGAAAATGTTTACGGTTACAAATCACCATAAAAAGACCTACGTTTTAACAGACTAAAAATGTTGGTGGAATAGTGTTAGCATATATAATTTGTCCTCATGGAAAATAGACAATTTATGTCCGTATTTAGAAGAAAATGATTTCAATATTTAAGTTCAGAAAAGACCTAATTATTTTGCCTCAGTGGGTTGTAAAAATGCACAGGCAGAATTGGCGCTAACCAGAGTTTAAAGTAAAGCCTCAAGAAAGTGCTGTGATGGGCATTTTGGCACAGAAATTAACAGATGGCTTCAATCAGTGCAAAAAGGCAAATTATTAAAATTGATATAAAATATTTTAAACTGTTCCGCATATTTTAAAACCACGGCTGAATAAAGATAAATTAAATCTCATGATGATCGGCAAAATGCGAGGGGGCAGCATAGCTCAAAGTACGTATGCAGTTGAGGCATGTGCCAAAATATATCTTCCTATAAGAACATCAGAATCTTATGTTGCTAGCAGTTTAACACCAAAACACAGCCAATTTACATATTAAACAATAGCTTATCACTGCTAAGCAAACATTCCTCATTCCACCTCTTTTGCTAAATAATCGGTCTAATTTGCTCATAGATTGAATAAATCGTATGGTCACAACAGCAGATTCTCCTCTCATACTAAAAATGATCACATGGCAGCACGTTCTGCTACCATATTGGTAAAAACAATTATGAAACCAATATTTGCGTTTATTCGACAAGGGAGTGTACATTCATAGTAAACGAATGTTTAGACCCAATCTACATGCTCCTGAGTTAGACTTATTACACCATTTTGGCAATAGATCATTAGAGGAAAATTGACCAAAACGTAATTGTAATAGACCTATTTTAAAATGGCCCTTGAACGCCTCTGGGAAATAGCTTTGTGGTTGGAGGCGTGTATATGGATTAAGTGTGAGCCAAGCATAGCTCCTTTTGCTGAATCTTTGTTTTTGGAGCAGTTTTACTTGAAGGACTTGTAGACACCATTGGGTAGCTTCTCTCCTTTGAGTTTTGGGTCAGGTTGGATTACCTGGTTTAGCATGAGGACCTTGATTGTGTTCGCTTTGGGGCACAGGAAGGGTCCCTTTTTTTGACGATCCGTGTTTGTTATAGTTATTGAAAGCTGTTTTCAAATGTAGTTTCCATTTATTGTTCACTAATCTACTACCCTTTTTTCTCTCTTCTTATTTACTCTTCCAGTACTCCAATGTATACTGTACCACACCTCTGGTTCAGGATCTTGTAGATGACAAATGTTTGCAGGAGGAGTGCCTACCGTATGTTACAAAGCCAGGTAGGATCACCACAAGCAGAGACGGAAGAGGAAAGTTGGAAAGCAGATTTGCTGTAATTGTGATGGTCATTGGGGGATTGGTACAGAAAATGATTGATGCTTTCTTCTGTAATGGTCTCTTTGCACTCTTGATAGGTAAAGTGTTAATGTGGTTGGGTTTGTCTGTCTAATAAGTGGCTGTGGTATTGCCTTCATTGACTATGGATAACAAGCCTAAGGTAATGTTTAGTGTGGCTTGTGGCACATTAAGTCTAACTAAATGAAGACTGAGTTGTGTAGTTTATTCTGATTCATTGGATGGCAAAACTGCTATTATATTGGGTTTGTCCTGTGAATAATCATGCAGAGGTATTGAAGCTGGTTCTTATTCAATGCACAATTCTTTATTTGTGATGTTGCGTCTAGTTGGGTGGAGAGCAACACTTATGTTATGTAGGTGCTTCTGACGCAATGAATAACAAGACTGTTTTGCTCTCTGTGGTTAAAGTGCGGCTGGATTATATGCTGTCCTTGTGGGTCTTTCATATGTCTTGGGGACTCTTTGACCTACTTAGTGCTTATCCACCAGGAATAGGGCCCATCCAAACCTGCAAACAAAACATGAAATGTCTACAACTATTATATATTCATGAAGTCATTAGCAAATAGGTGAGCGGGACATAATTTCAGATACAGAATTAAAACACAGAATTTTGTACAACTTGCATCTATCGGGCAGGATCGCATCCAAGCTCTGCGGAATGGAGTCAGTGTCAGTCATTTGGTTGTGCTGGCATTCTTGGGATCACACCTAGGCAACACACCAAAAATGGCTTGGAAAAGGTAATTTCCAGGTTGTGACAGTATCAAGTATGAGTCCTACCGCCCTCTCTAACAAGCAGGCTAAGACAGAATTTAACATTGAGTTACAGGGATAATAACCATACAATATCAAAGCCAAAGGAGGTTAAAAGTAGGGGTGTGCGTAGTTCGCGAAGTAGGGCTACGCGTAGCTACGCAAAGTGCACTTCGCACTACGCGAGCTATGCGTAGCACTACGCGAACTGCGTAGTAGCATATTCGCACTGTGCAAGATGTCGTTTTCAATGATTGCACAGTGCGGACAAGCATCCGGCACTGTGCAGTCATTGAAAACGGCATCTTGCACAGTGCGAGCTGTACTTTTCTGCTGCTCGAGTAGATTTTTACTCGAGCTGCAGCTTTCTCAATGCAGACTGGTAGCTTCTCATTGCGAGCGGTCGCGAGCATGCGCGACCACTCGCAATGAGAAACCTGACCTCCCCGCGTTGAGAATCTCGCCGGGAGGTTTATTTTCCATGCTCGCGATCGGCAACTTGATGTTGCTGATCGCGAACAAGGAAAAAGTCTTGCAAGGATGTCATTTTGCTTGCTCACGGTCGCCTATTTTGTCCTAATAATCCCTCACATAAATATCGTCTCTTTGGGTGTGGATTTTGGATTATTAATTCCAGTGTTGCAATATTTTTGTAAACAATGTTCAGGGCGCTATATTAGTCCCATATTCTGACCACAATATTCTGGTATTACACGAATGGGCATTACTTTTGCCATCACCTTGTTTTGACATGTTCTCATATGTTCAGAATGGAGGAAGTTGGACGTAAGAGGAGACAGAACATGTTACTCACATGTTGAAGTAACTTCTATCCCCTTAGTGCCACCTTGAGCTTGGTCCAACTAAAAGTATCCTAAATATCTGTGGTTGATGGGGATCTTAGCGATGATTCACACAAATAGTGTATAAAAGACCAGCTGTAGATGAGGACTTCATGCTGTTTTTGTATTTCTGCATGTACACATTGTGTGTAAATGTGTCTTTTTCTTTTTCCACATTTGAATGGAGGGCTGCTTAGAAATGAAAATGCAGCAATTCTTACTACTGGAGAGTAGTGATTCTTCCCTGCATTTCCAGTTTGAGGCAGGGAACACAACTTTGGGTCCCACAATGGTAATCCCTGTATAGCAGTAGTGATCTATTTGTTTCTCATGTCTTTGTGAAGTTGTGGTAATAAAGTGACTTCCACCATTTACACGTTCAACGTGGTTACTGTAATTGCTTCCAGCATTAGCTGTATGTATGTAACTTTGTTAATGTAGCGACTTTCAACACTACCCTTGTGTATTTGCCTGGGATAATATAGGTGGTTGTAGCATTGCTGGTCTGAAGGAGGCGGTAGTAATGTTGTTATTTTTAAGCATTTTTTATCTGCAACAGACTGTTGTACTGTAATGAGTTGCAGGAGTACTTGTCCACATGAGGATGTAATTGGTTTTAGCATGTCATGCCTGCCTAAGGCTGTGGCACCGTAGCTGGTTCCAGAATAGCTCATCAGTGTGAGGCGGTTGTCTTGAAGATGTTTCTAGCTCTTCAGGCTGCTTCAGTCAATATCAATGTAATTAGTCAGCTCTGCCAGTATTTTGCTTTCATTGGCCGTAACTTTTATCATCCTCTCTTTCCCCAAGGTCACAAACGAGCCAGTCTCCGTGATGTCTTCCAACTCTACTGCGGGCTGAGCCCTGGAACCACAGTGCGGGACCTCATCTGCCGCTATACCCAACAGCTGCAAAGAGTGGATGAAAGGTCAGGCTCAAAGTTTAATGTACATTTAGAAGGATAAGGCAGCACTAATTGTCCTCTTTCTTGACTTTACTGCTGGAAATGTAGCGTTGCCAAAATGCATTCCTCCATGCTGGCTTTTCAAGCAATGTCATTGACTAGCTGTAGCCGTCACTTTCTGCAGCAGAAACTCAATCGATTTTTGTGTTACATTTAAAACAGTAAGTGTAAGTGCAGGAAGCTGGCTCTTTATATGATATACCAAAAGAGGTATATTGTGTAAAGAGTCCAGGTATTCCCCTATGAGTGGATAGGGCTCGCTCTAGCAATCCCAAGGTGCTCTTCTAGGGGCTACTGTGGTCAATTAGCCGTAGGCTTATCAGAGAGGAATGCAGTGGCGGCTGGTGAAATTTGAAAGTGGTGCGGCAGAAACTGATAATCATACTGTAACCTAGTGAGCAAGCGTAGCGAGCGAGCCCGAACCCCCTAAGGAGGGTTCGGGGGGAATTCCCCCGGAGAAAATTTTGAAAAAATGTTGAAAAAATGGTGCATTTTCAAGCAAATTTGAGAAAGCAGGAAGGTTAATAAAGCAAATGTGAAAGTGCAGGTATTACATTATTAAAGAGCTGTCATATAACATAGGTAGCTGCTTATTCAGTATAACTACAGAGCTTTATAACAGACTTCAAGATACAATAGATCGATCAAAATTGCATGGTTTGAAAGGCCGAACCAATTGGCTTTGCCATGGCATAGCTTGTTCATTATTTTCACCTACAGCAGCCATCAGCAAAAACATTCCTGAGCGGAGTACATATACTAGTATAAAATAGTATCTCAAGGTATATTTCGTAAACATAAATCAGAAGTGTTGCAACTTCTGATATAAAACATTCCAGCTGAGTTTTTAGCATTAGCTTAGTATTTTTCACAATACGTTTTCTAAAACTACCGTATCCATAGTGCCATTAGGCCCGGCCTGTCCACCTTTAAAAACATAATAGACCAAAACATAGCATTACAAATAAATAACACCTGCAGCATAACACACTTAAAAATTACATAACATCAGAGCTGTTGCGCAGCACTAGAGACAGAGAACTTAGGGGATCAAAAGTGTTGCTGGCACAGCCTAAGATTGCTCCCATGCACGATGCACCGCCACCACCACCAATTACAGCACGACGTCACGCCTGCACAGTGCACACACCCTGGCCTGCATATGAGCCTGCCTTTATTATTTCCTCCTGGAAATCGCTGGGCTCACAAAGATGTATGCAGGCTGTACAAATTAAGCACCGGTAAAAAATGCACCTATTACTATACTGAGTATAAATATTAATTTCGTGGCATCACATGTTGCATATAAAGGTAGTGCTGCCACTTACAAATGAGGGTGTCTGTCTGCTTCGGAGGAAGCGCCTTGAGCGGAAACTTTGGCACTATGAGAGCCCGAGAGGCATTACTGAAGAGCCCCATCATGACTTTCATCTGGCGTCTTGACAAAATTATTCCACACCACAACCAGTGTCTCGCAGAGAATGCCATGATTTGCAGTGGGTGGGTGTGATATTGTATTGTACACTACTACGACGCCGTTATTATTATGATGAGGGTCATAGACAGTAGTTTGGGGTAGTAGTAGTACAAGCAAGCGCTATCTCAGTAACAGACTGTACACATCTGTGCCCTCTCCGGACTCATAATGACCGCTAAAGTGTATACTGTTGAAGTACTTGGTTGCCGAGTTCACAAGGACAATAAAAAAAAGCGCAAATAAAGAAAATTGAAGAGAAAGTAATATTGCATACGTATAAAAAGGACATTGTTTTTGTCAGTCTCCACATTTTTCCCTGCCTGATTTTGTTGATGTTAAAAGAGTGTACACTATGCTTCTACTAAACAGTGGCATAGCACATGTGATAGCATTCAGATAGATGACAGACAGAAGGTGAAATGCAATTACAAATGCTACAGAGGGTTTTGCGCCTAGGAGTCCCAGAGGGATAGGGCGGTTTGGGCATAGTTTTATCTATGAATTGGTGAGGTGATTGTTTATAGGTGGTAAGGGGAGCAGTATTTGACAGTCTTTTGTTGTGATTGCGCTATTTTACCTAAATGACAAGGTCCTAACACGTTTCTGATTTACGCTTGTTGAGCCACAACTAACAGGATTATTCGTATCTGAGTTTGTATAGCCTTCCAACTTTTCATGCTATTTATCCCTGTTTGAAGCACTAGAAAAAATATTAATTATGTGGCTCCTATCCAAAATGAATCACTTCAGTCATAACCGCCCATTTCTCATGTAATGTGTGACACCTTCAGCTAGTACTGGCTTTTACTTCAAGACCACTACTTGTGCTGGGATTTTCTTTAACCTACACTTACAATGTTACAAAAAAAAGGAAAGTCCCATAAAGTAACAGGCAGTTGGTTGAAAAGTCATGACTTACTGATAAGACGTTACATGGAAATACTTGGCAGCACGGTTTATGGTGCTACGAACCAGCAAATTGGTGATTGCAAACGCTGGATACAACTAAAGATAATAATGTTTCTACGAATTTTGCGTCCCCTCCAAAAACATACACTGTATGCAGGGCCGGGTCCTGCCGGTGCTAAGCAGGTGCGGAGAAGAATCCTATTAGGCTCTCCAATGTTTGCCTTCACCCTCAGGGTGAAAATAAAAATCTTCACTCTGCAGCAGTACCATCCTTCACAGGCTTTGATATAACTTATAAGAGACTCGTTTTACTTTTTTCACAGTCTCATGTCAGAATTGAAGCTTTTTCAATATTATATACAACGAAGCAGTAGTAGTTGCTAATTTATTTTATGCAACTAACAACCATTGACAAAGCCAACAGTCCTGGCTTGTTGTAGGAGTAATGTTACTTGTTTTATATATCTGGATGCAATGACAAAAGCAACAAAATACAAGTCAGGCAGCGCAGCACACTATGCTAAACACCGATTTTTAGCTTACGTGTTTTAAAGCAGTTGTAAGGCACGGCCACTGGCCAGGCCCCTTTGAGAGAGACCCCCCCCCCGCCAACAGTTTTTTCATCCCACTTAAAGCCCTGACTGACTGTATGGTACCTGCATTTCTATCGCGTTTTCCCCCCACCTGACTGTGTGGGTCTGAAACAACAAAATACACTCTGGGCCTCTGGCGCTGCTCAGTGAAAGTTCCACCCCGTCGTTACTTGGTCCATCCGTACCCCAGGCAGGCAGGACTCAGTCAGACTCCAAACTGCCTGCACCATTCCCGGGGACGATCGCCGCTTTACTGGGGATTCTTGGACCATTTTCCTCATGAACCATATTCAGTGATGGCCAGTGTGCAAACAAAATAATCCTTGTTGAAATTTGGATTCTGCAGCTCTCAAACCGTGACTAATATTGTGCACAATTAAAGCGCTAGGAAACATTGAAGGCTCACTTGCTGTTAAAAGACCTGCAGTCACACTGCTAAATAACAGTACTTGAACAACAGTCCATAAGAGTAGCACTGCCACTTACTAGCTCTGAGTAGCTGCATGACGCCCCTCTGAGAGCAGCGCGAAGATGGCGCTGCGTTATCACCAATAGCAGCAGACAGCCCTACACGCCTCAGTGGGCATGCTTTCCTCGTGAAAGTTGAAGTGTTTATTCAGTAAGCAAGGTGCATGCCACGTTTTTGGGTGCCAATTTTTTCTAAAGAATTGTATTTTCGAAAAAAAAATCTCGTGCATATTTAAAAGCAGATTTTATATATTTTTTTAATTTGCACTAGAGCTGATTTTGGATGAGAGTGCTTCTGCAGATGTGTCACAGAGAGGAACGAGGCTTTGAATTGCGCATGCAGATAAAAAGGAAGAAAGGGTGTTTTCGTTTGAGGAAGAACAGTTTCATGTAACATTAAAAAAAACTTCTTTTAGATCCAAATAGAAATGGGATGGTGTCACTGAGACTATTTGCATTAATAGTAGTGAGCTGCTGCTGTGCTACAATATTGAAAACACACATCACTATCCCGGAATAGTATATGTAAACACACTTCGAATTCAGCCCAGAAGGGTTTGAGATTTATGGCCTATAAATCACTCTCAGACCTTGCAGCCAGCAGGGAACCTGGTGGGCCTTCGTTGCCTGAATACAGACATGTGATGTGACCTGCTTTATGTCGTACATGCATGTTTACAACAAATGCCTAAACCAGATGAGCTATCCTGCTCGGATTCGTAGCCATGACATGCCGGTTTAGCACCACACTCTGCAACAGGCATGTAAACGCTCTGAGCTGGCTTATGAAGATTAAACCGGGGGGAGGGGGGGACTTGCTGATTACAAACAGATCTCCGCAGTTCTTTACCACTTATTTTTCCAAAGAGCCCTCGCTGCGTGGCGGTGTACTGTCAGCTTCCTTCTACCCGAGCCCACACCCCTCCCCTCCCTCTTAGTTCAAGCTGTATTCTCTGTAGTAGCCCCCACCTTCTCGTCTCATCCAGCACAACGTTAGATTCGGATTAAAGTGCCCTACAATACTGGTAACACAGGCCCCTCTGTGTGCTTCTAAGAATTTTCCAAAAGTATGCGCACTAAATTAACAAGAATGGACGAGCAGTTAGCACCTCGAAGCTGCAGCGCACAGGGTGCGATCAGGGAGCCTGGAGATTACAAATATATACATAAAATAAACTTACCGTAACCGTCCGTAGAGACTCCATCCCGATTCCCGCCGTCCTGGTTCAAGTCCTGCACGTCATCAGGAAGGCGGCGCAGCAGGCAGCCTCCCTCTCCACTGCCGCGTTTTTCATTGGTGCGGCCGGCTGCCCCAGGCTACGTCATTTTCTCTCTGTATGCTGCTGCTGCAGCATACAGAGAGAACAGGGGAGAGTTACTCGAGGGCAGGGGGGAGTGGCTTGGGGGAGTGGCTTTCCCACTGTTGGTAATACTGTCAGTTTGGGCGGCCTCAGGCTGCCCAAACAGTCAGTATTAACAACAGTGGGCAAGCCACTCCCCCAAGCCACTCCCCCCTGCCCTCGAGTAACACCCACTCTAAACCAGGAAGTTCTGCTTTCTCCCCGAGGGAGAAGGCAGAAACAATGGTAGTTAATAACTACCATTTGTTTCTGCCTTCTCGCACGGCGAGAAAGCAGGGGGGGCGGCGCCCAAACGCCCCCATGGAGGATCCGCCACTGGAGGAATGTTAGACATTTGCAAAATATACACAGTCAATAAATGATGCACACAACTCAATAAGGAGATCCAAACCAATTTATAAAAATAAAATATGTTTATTTATGTTTAGGCACCTGAATCAATACGATCAGGTAAGTACATTTTGTAAGAGAAATACTTTGTTTAAAAAAAGTTGACACTGCATTTTTCAGAAGCTGCAATGTTATCCTATAGGAGGAAAAACAAGTACGGCATTAAGGTAGAGTACAGCGACTTATGAGACCAATCTCCTGCACTTAAGGTGCATAAGGGGCAAGGTCCAGGGCAGCACCAGAAGGTCACCTCCAGCGGCATTAGGGTGGCCAGGTGCAGTGGTGCAGTACAGCTTCCGGTGCCCAATGTTAGTCAATTGGGATTGGTCTGCTTGAAAAGAGGCTGCAGGTTTGGACTGGGAGGCCAGTCGGGCTGAACCAACCAGAGGGTTCAAGTCTTGCGATGCTAGGGGACTTGGGGACACTGGTGGTCCTCTCCTTCTCGAGCCGGGGCAGCCGGGTGCAGAGGGTCTTTGCGGTGTCAAGTTTCTTCGTCCTGGAGCAATCGTGGTTGAGGGGGCCTGCACACAGAGACTGCAGGCGGCATCGGAGACTTCACAAGGGGCGGATCCTAAGGGCTTGGGGACCAAGATCACATCGTTGGCTCACTTCGACTCGGGCTGGGGCGCTCGGTGTAGTGGTGCTTGGGGGCTTTGGGTTTTGGCAGGTCTAAAGTCCTCACTGTTTCTTCTTGTGGTGCCTGCAGTACGCAAAAGAGCAGCTCTGCTGCTCCACTGGAGTCTCTGGGTCTTTGTTGAAGGCAGGGAGCCCTCCCAGGTTTTGGGAGGCACAACAGCTTGCAGACCGCGATGACTTTGGCGCAAATTCGACAGGAACAGCAGACAGGCGAGAAGGTTGGGGCCACGTGTGGTACTCCTATGTCAATCTTTGCTTTCACAGCTCTTCAGTGCTTTCCTGGCTCTTTAGTGTCCTTCTTCGTAGGTCAACAGGATATGCCAGGGGATCCTCCAAGAAGTGAATTTAGGGGTGTTAGGGAGTGTAGGATAGTAGCCAATTGGCTACTTATCCCAGGGTTCACCACACCATCTTTATGAACACTTCCTGTAGGAAATGGGCATAACCCTGTTGCAGAGTTCCTAAGTTTGACATCACCATGATGGCTAACCTTGAAAAGTCGCCTCCACATCCAGTAGCTCACCTTAGGGGTGATACTAGCCTGAGGGTGGACACACCTTTTTGACTAATAATTTTCCCACCTGTCCAGGATCCAAAGGGCTCTGGACAGAGGGGGGTGGTTTCCTCTCCTGTGAGAGAAGCCAGATTCGCATACCAAAGGTGGTGGGCTCTTTCAAGCTCCCCTGCCTTAGAATGCTAATTGCAATTTTCCTATTACCTTGACCGGAGTATCTGGATTTCATTAAAGACACAGAGGCTAACATTATGCATTATTCCTTTAATGCAACATCAAGCAGCCATTTTAAAGTTAATACATCACAAAGCAAAGCTCTAGAATAGAATACTCGTATGTTACAATGGCAACCAACAAGGCTAGATAGATCTGCCTCTTTGAATGCAATGAAAGTCGTACTTCAAATATTCTTGAAAAATATAAGCTTCTTCTTTAGGAACTGATGAATTCCAAAGGAACAAAAGGTACGATGCAGAGACTTGTTTGGAGGGAAGAGGAGGAAATCTTACTACTCCAGGTGAGATCCTGCATCCTGTGGAGGAACCAATTACGTTGAATTATCTGAAAAAGGATAAATTATTGAAAATAATTTGCACTAATAATCCCTTTGAAAAGGGAGAAAATTAACAATATTAAATAGAGCAATAAAAAGGCATTATACAATTATATAACTGAGATGTTTCCTCACTATACATCCCCTTTTTTATTCTTAATTTCAAACAAATGCAACAAAGTAAATTACAATAAATTAATAACGTGCTATCATAAGAGTCTACTCCTGAGAGGGAAGGGTTGGGATAATGTTATCCTCCATGTCTTTAATGAAATCCAGATTTTCTGGTCATGGTAATAGGAGAATCACAATTTCATTACAAGACCGGAGGCTACCATTATGCATGTTGGTAGTCTAGTAAAACTACATCAGACGTGTGTTCCACAGGTTTGCATTAGTGTTTTGCAAAAGTATAGACACTGGACCAGTCGGCCGCCTTAGAAATATCATCTAACTTACCTCCTTTCTAAAAAGATTGGCTAGCCATAGCGCCTCTTAAAGAGTGTGCTTGAAATCTTTGGAGGTCAACGCCTCCCATTCGCATAGCTAGTTTAAACCATCTAGCTATAGAGGAGGAGGAGACAGGTTTGAAGGGTTTAACAAAAGAAATAAGAAGCTGCTTTACACCAGCAGTGCGATGTTTGTTTATCCTTGCGTCATACTCCTTCATACAGTCTACAACTCACAACTTTGGCAAGCATTAAATCTAGGGAGAAAAATAATGTCAGACATGGTTTTAGTTCTTTTGATAATTTCAAATCTGACAACGAAGGCGTCATATGATCTATTGGTTATTTCCAGTGCTTTGACATCTGAAACCCTACGACGGGATATTAGACATAGGAGAGAAGCTAGTTTAATAGAACGTTTTTTATTATCTAGCAGGTTATTATTGGGCCAGTTACAAAATAGGTCAAGTAATAATTTTATGTCCCATAGTGTTTCGTATTTAGGTTTAGGAGGTCTCTGCATATTATTGAATTCTTACCAATAGATCTACCATTTAAAAGGGAGTGACCCGCAGAAATGGCTGATCTATAGCAGTTAATTGATCTATAGGTAAGGCCTCTTTCAAATTGTTCAACAAGAAAGTTTGCTACATGTACGATAGGACCCTCCACGGAATCCAGGTTCCTTTCCAAGCACCAACAAACCCATCTTTTTCATATACCATTGTATCTATAGTGTGTACCGGGGGCTCAGGATTCTTGGAGGAGAGAAGAAGCCTATGCCGAAAGGTCAGAGATTTCATTGGCTCGCCTGACACTTTCCAGGGAAGAAGGTCCAAAGTTCCGCCCTGGAGAAGAGGATGATCCAAACCGTCTATGTGTCTTAGGAGGCCTGGTGAGGATGGGAGAAGAAAGGGTATTTCGTAAGCTAAGTCCAAGGTCGTTGGAAATCAAGGTTGGGACGGCCAGAAGGCTGTTATTAGTCCCATAAAATATCTTGGATTGTCGATGTGAGGAGGCCCAGGAGTCTGGCTAGTTCCTCTTAAGGTTAACAGATCGAGTTTCAGAACATGACGTATCTCTTTTCGAATCTTGGATATCTTTTTCGGGGGAAGTAACAGCATAGACTTCCTGGTGTTACTGTGAAGCCCAGGAACTCTAGAGACCTCGAGGGAGTCATGATTGATTTTTCTTTGTTTATAATAAAACCTGTACTCTCTAGTAAGTTTACAGTAGTATTCAAGTCTTTCAGAATTTGAGAATGTTCTTGAGACATGAGGAGAATGTTGTCTAGATCGATTATAAGGCAGATACCTCTTTCCATCAGAACTGAGGCAATTGGCCTCATGACTTTGGTGAAACACCAGGGGGCAGAGGATAGACTGAAGGGAAGGGCTTGGAACTGGTATAGGTGATTGTTCCATGCAAATTGGAAAAAAGGACCGTTATTCTCACGCCATTGGAATTGTAAAGTAGGCATCCTTTAGGTCTAGTTTCACTAACCAGTCTTTTTCTAAAAGTATGTCCCTGAGGAGATGGATACCTTTCATCTTGAAAGGTCTGTAGGTGAGAGATTTGTTCACTTCTCTGAGATTTATTACCGGTCTCCTCCTTTTGTTTTTCTTCTCCATCAGAAAAATATTGTTCAGGAAATTTAGGCATTCCCAGGGGACCTTTCACCAACATAGAGTTTATTTACTCTGCTACAATAAAACATTGTTTTTAGGTCAGATTTAACACTCTGGGTGTTGTAAATTGTTTGGGTTTTTCTATAAAATCAATTTTGAAACCCTGGACAGTCTGTAGAACCCAAGGGTCTTCCGTAATTTGTTTCCAGGTATGTAAAAGGTGTTAGGCGACCTCCCACTTTCGCCGTTGAAAAGGAAGGATGAGGTGAAACGGTACTTACGTGGAATATTGGAAGAGTTCTGAGCCTCTTGAACGGAAGGGTCTTCCTCTCTGAGGGTAGAAGGAGAGAGTGTTCTGATAGGGACGACTAAAACCCCGCTGTCTGTAGAAGGGTCTTTGGTAGGGGCGGCCGGCAGAGCTACCCCGTCTGGTGGCCCTGGCAAAAACACGCAGGTTAAAAACTCTGCGCATGTTAGTTTGCGCCTTATCGAGTGCTGTGAATGTTGCCATGTATTTGCCTAGTCCCTTGATCACCTCCTCCCTAAAAATAAGTCAGTTTGGGTTCACACAGGGTTCCTTTTCGGCCATGTCACAGAGTTTAGGGTCAATTTTAGATAAAACAAATTTCCTTCTTTTGGTGTTAATTGTTGCGCTAGCGTTGCTGAGGAGGATTAGTGTCCTCTGGCTCCAACCCCTCAACAAATCGATGTTTGGTTAAAGAGCAGTTAATGTGGCTCTCTTCGATTGAATCAATCATTCTGCACAAGGGACCTAGCATATCGAGCATGCGGTCTTGGCAGGTTTTGAGGGAGCGCTCCATCCCCTTCCTAGGGTGCCTGCCCAGTTTAAATAAGAACTTAATTAGTTCTGGGTCCAAGTTTGGAGTGAGACAAATTTTATGTTGAACCATAGGTCTTGGGCATTCTGCTTTAAGGATATTCCTTGTGTCTCTATCAAGGGGGTTTCTTATCCACCTCTCGATAAACTTGGCCACATGGTTTTGAGGCCACCATTAGGAGCTCCTAGGGTGTTGAATGTTATAAGCGGAGAACATTTCCTCACCTTAGGGATCAATGATTATTTCCTTAGAGGAAGAGGGAAGTTCATCCTCTGAGAGAGCAAAATCGGGATCATTATCATCCTGGTCCAGGTCAAGGATGTATTTGTCCAAGGATTCCGTTGTTCCTTGATCATCATCAATTAAGTGGAGTCAGATAGAGCACTTGGATAAAGTGAGCCGCTTAGGGCGTCCGGATAGGTTGTGCCGCTATGGACACCTGATGTTTTTGGGGCACGTAGGCGTCCCTTAGTGTTTGAGGCTCTTAGTCCTCCTTTAGGGTATGAGGTGAGTAAGCCTCCCAATAAGTTCGAGGTGCTTGGACCTCCCGTGTGCTCAATGTGCTCTCTCTTTCTAAAGTGTTGCTTTTTCTTAATCTTTTGCTCCCACATTTAGTTAAATTGTCAATATGTACTCCATGGGGCGCAGTGGGGTTGGTAGCTTCAGGTAGGATTCTCTTTTCCGCAACAATTTGACTTCTAGGCTCCCTCATGCATGAGCGCATTTCTTTTTGTATAGTTTTTTTTATAATCTCCTCATTAGGGTTGGGAGTAGGGGCCTGGGCTTGTGAATCATCTGATTCAAAGTCAAACATAGTAAAAGTTGAATAAAAGGTGTTAACACTGATTAACTCCCGGGTAGGGGAGTTAAAGATAGGTATTTGGGTAAATAGTGGAATAAAATGTATGCTCCAAGAGTTTAGTCACTTGATTAGATAATGGTAAATCTCTTAATGCTGTCTTCCAAATAGAAGTCTTCAAAATAGTATTAATGTGTAAATCAAATCTATTAATGTAGTAGTACTTACTAAGGGTCTCTCCTCTAAGTTAGGAGAGACCCTTGGTTTTGAAGGCCCGAAAAGCGGCGAATCCCGTATTGGCCAAGAGAAGGAACCGAAGGGGACCAGAAAGCAAAGGTATCCTGGCGCGGCCCACGCTCCGTAAATTGGAGCGTGAAGAGGGCCACGCCCGGGCTGCAACGACTTGTAAAGTCTTGCGGTCACAGGAAAAAAAGTGAAAGAAAAGCGGAAAGGAAGAGTGGGGTTTCTCTTCCGAAAGGGTGCAGAAGGTTCGGTGGACACAACAGGAGCGCTGAGGTATGTTGGGAATACCAGAAGCCCAAAATATTAATAAACAGTAAAGTAATAATGTTAAACAGAAAGCAACAATGTTAGCAGGAAATGGTATGGCATAATATTAGGTATATTTAAGATTAAAAACGCAATACAAATGTAACAGTGACAAGAAAGCATAAAGAGTAATGAAAAACAGAACTTATCTGTTGGAAGCCACATTTAAAAGAGGCAGATCTATCTAGCCTTGTTGTCATTGTAACATATGAGTATTCTATTCTAGAGCTTTGCTTTGTGATGTAATAACTTTAAAATGGCTGCTTGAAGTTTCATTAAAGGAATAATGCATAATGGTAGCCTCCGGTCTTGTAATGAAATCTGCAGATCATCCTGCGGGAGGGGGTGTAAACATCTTCTGCCCGAGCAGGCTTTGTTTTCTCACCTCCTAAGAGCAAAGGTCTTCACCCTAGGAGGTCAGAAGCTTGTCTCTGGTGGCAGGCTGACGAGAACCAGTCAGACAGCACACCAGTAGCTGGTACGTTTTCAGGGGGCACCTATAAGGTTGCCTCTGTGTGCATGTATTAATAAATCCAACACTGGCATCCGTGTGGGTTTATGAATACAAGATGTTTGATAGCAAACATCCCTATTTTCATTGAAGCCGTGATGTAGCTGGGGAACTCGTTTTCACCTGTGTCCAGCACATATTTAAAACAAGCATTTACAATGCAACGGTCTCGGCATTGCAAAAGTTAGAGCTATTAGCATTGTACATGACATGATTAATTTAACACGTGATTGTCGAAACATTTTTAGGCAATGAGCTGTCCTTAGCCCCAGGTGTATGGTATGTGGGAGAATGCACTGAACTGCCCACAACACATATCATTCGACTATTGGTCCTTTTGTGAAGCGCTCTGACACCTTCGGGTAAAGTCCGCGCTATATAAAATTGCATAAATAAATTCACGCGTTCTTTGGGAGGCACGGCGGCCTCATTAAGTGATTACTTGTGGGGGGTGTAATGAGGAGGTAATGTCCTGCATCCTATTAAAGGTCGCTAGGTTTATGGCATGACATATAGCGGTCGCAGATGCTTCGGGCACTTGCACAAAGCAGCGCAGCAAACTGAAAGCAGGAAAACTCGGTGTATCTTATCTTGACACCTTCGGGTAAAGTTTGCGCTATATAAAATCGCACAAATAAAATCATGCGGTCTTTGTACAGCGCCTCAAGGGACTCTAAAGCGCTACACGTTAAAGGGCTGCATCAACCAGAGAGAGTACTGTGGAGACGGGACCGACGAATAGGAGAAGGAAACAGTGAGCGCCAGGCTGAGAGGAAAGACTCTGGATAACATCCTCGGTGGTGAATATACACAAACGCACACACATAAACAAACGGGGACACACAGATAGAAGGCACTGCCGCAGACAGGCACACAATGAGGCAGACAGAGAAGCATACACAATCACACGTACAGTCACACACACGGTCAACCACAGGAATGGATTACACTGCTTTTGCTAGATACTGGTCAGACTAATTTTGCCCTCTGGATATGGATAGAAAATAATTTTCCAGTAAGGGTTCAGAGCACATGAATTTGTGGATATGCTCGCTGTTTCCTAAGGCCTTGCAGGGAAATGTCATTATTATTAACGGATACGGAGGTAGGGCAACAGCTGCGTCTGTCTGGCAGCTGGTTAAGGAAATTGGAATCTCTGTTGCTATACCAGACTTTGACGATATAATGGTGTATGCTGTATCCGGTTGATAGGAGGCCATGGTGGTGTGGGGTGGAGGGCAGGGACTTGTTGGAATGGCTCGAGATTAGGGTGTTACATGTACTAAAGTTAAGCGCAAATTATTTTATGTCTCCCTAGTGTGAAATATTGTAATTTGGACATACCATTGACAAGATAAACATACGCCAACAATAGGCAGTCAAGCAGTTAGTCTAAAGCTTCATATTCTACAAGAAACAGTAGCTTATATCAAAGAGGTTCTGGTCCGCACCACAACATGTTTTATCTCAAAATCTTGGACGTTTTCTGCGCTAGTGCCTGTTAGCTGCATTCCTTCGGTACGGAGCAGAATTGCGAGAGGCGGCCCACTTCGAGTATTACGGTAATGTCGAAGGGAAACAGAAAGTGCGCTTCCAAAGGCAGAGGAGCTATAGGGATCTCGGGTGCCGGAGGAAATCTCTTTGGATGTTTCAGGAAAGCCTCTTGGATATTGCATTGAAGGCGAGCGGGGCAGCCGGGCTAGGAGCAACATGTACCCTACGTTTCCTTTACGAGTTCAGGATGGGAGCGAACAATGGCAAGCAGTACGGGAGTGAGGGTAGGTGAGGGTGCCGCTGCCTGCTTGAGGGGGCAGAAAGGGGCTGCGCTACTTACTCCGTCCTCTGCAACATAACGGTATGCTGTTGCGTGCCATGGAGCCCCGCTCTGCCCTCGCCCGCTTTCGCCATTGAATACGCTAACTTTTGCCGATGTCTGCATCGAGTCCCACTGGTTTCCTCAGTTTGTTTTTGGGCAGCGTTGTGCGATCGCTATAGTAACAAGCAGTGTTGTAGGCGGGAGGGGTGGTGCGCTTGTGCGTACGCGTGTGTATGTGCGCTTGTGTGTGTGTGAGAGAATGCAGCTTGGGGGGGGCCTGTATGTGCGTGCGTGCATGGGAGCTTGTGTGTGTGTCTGAAAGAATGCAGCGAGCGCGTTCGCGTGCGCGTGCTCGTTTCGAATCGCCTCCAAGGCGATGCGCGCGGCCAGGAATGTCTCCTGGAAAGGAGACACGGCCACA
Organism: Lissotriton helveticus; assembly: GCF_964261635.1. Classification (NCBI taxonomy): domain Eukaryota; kingdom Metazoa; phylum Chordata; class Amphibia; order Caudata; family Salamandridae; genus Lissotriton; species Lissotriton helveticus. The sequence goes on along the minus strand of NC_136070.1, from coordinate 933,872,083 downwards.
ATAAGTTCTCGGCGGAGACGCGCTTCCGCGCGTTCAGCCGAGCCCTAAAAAGGCTTCCCTGATCACTTGTACCAGCAGAAATGGAGCTGACCAGCATAGGGGCATACCTGCTCATGCAGTTATGCCCTCACAAGTTGTATAGTGTACCCTGATTTAGAAATGCAAGGCCTGCTGTAAGGGTGACTTACCTATACTGCATGCAGTGTCTGCAGGCATGGCACACAAGTTGTGTGCCATGACTTGTTTACACTTTAGTCTGCACCAAGACATCCATCTTGCAGTGGCAGTTTGCATGAGCTTGGGGAGGGGTCCCTTAGGGTGGCATAAATCGTACTGCAGCCCTGGAGGACCATTTGTAGTATTTCAGGCCCTAGGTACCAGGGCTACCATGTATTAGGGACTTAGAGGGTACTAAAGTTATTGCCAATTGAGGTACAGTTGCCCAGTTTTGGGAAAGAGATCTGGCACTGGGGACCTGGTTAGCAAGACCCCAGTGCACTTCGAGTCAAAAAATATTACATCAAATACAAGCAACAAGCGGGGTGACCATGTCAAAAAGGGACACTTTCCTACAGTAAGTCATTAATAAAGGCAAACGAAGTTTGCTGTCTCATCTCACTTGCAGTTGTCCTGTGTTACTTTTTTGTACAGAGAGCACTGTTAGACCATTCTAGTGTGGCATAAAAGCTGCATGTACAAGCAGAAGTGTGAACAATAAATGTTGTGATGGATTCATCTAACCACAGATTCTTCATCTTGTGAGTCCCCCAGATGCCAGACAAGATGCAGAGACTTTCACAGCAGTTCTCTCACCCTATTGTTGGTGGTGTCATGTGGCTCTGCATTGGATCCATCCCGCCCCCAAAGTGATGTTGAAGCCACAATATAACTGCCACCTCTGGAGATCGTCAGCGGTGCCTTCTGAATCTGATCCAGCACTTGCTCCTTTACTTCAAACGCTTGACAAAAAACTTGTATCCAAAATGTTTCTAGTTTACCAAGGACATGTCTCTCCCGCATACTATAGGTTTAAAGCCGTAAACATATGTTGGTGACTGACTCCTACGAACTTGGTCTCTGGTGTCTAGGCTCATTACATAAATAGAAATCACACAACACATGATCTCGGAAGAATCCAAAAGCCATCTGGGTCCATGACACCAAAATCCATGTTGCAGACTGTCATAGAAAGCTTGTAAAGCTCATAAGTGTTTTCACTGCCACTCATCAGAGTAAGGCAAGTCCAAATCCAAAAAGCAACATAATAAGTCAAAGTGCGACTCCATCTCTTCTTGCCACTCTCGTCCGGAGAAATTGAGAAGACGTTGGGGTACTCCACACCTTAGTCTCCTCTCACAGCTCACAGATCCGGTTTTCAGTTAGTCCCAACAGACCCCAAATTTCAATGCCCATGTGCAATGCCGTAGAAGATCCAGGCATTCGAAGAAGCCATGCTGTGCATTTTTGGTGCCCTACTGGCTCCCTCTGTTGCGTCTCTGGGCCCCACTGATTCGAGGAGGTCCAGTTCTATTTCTGCCGGTGGTTCCGTCCCTGATGCACACTGTACCTCCCGAGCCCATTCCTGTGCCCCCCTTGATACCTGAGCAGACGCTTCCCCGGACTCTCACAAGGCGCTGAAACCCATTATTGAGTCCCGGTGTGTTAACACTGCTGGAGGAAGAACCGAAGGTTCTATAGGAAGCTAACAAAGGCGACCTCGGAGAAAGTTGCGCCCTTCTCGAAGCTGCCGGCAGATGGTGCCCAGTAGAAACCGGGAATAATGGGGGTAACTCACCCCACTAGCGCGCAGGCCCTCCTAACAGACCAGGCCTTCGTCACCTCCCCACGTTCTCCTCAGCGCGATTCCCTGACAGAAAACGCGCTGAGGAGAACGAGACGCACTAGCACCCCCTAGCGGCCGGAGGCGGCCAAAAAACGGGCAAAGTCGCGTAGGAACATAAACGAAAACGGAGCATCAAAGTAAATCCCACAATAAAGAATTGTCAAGTTTAAAACCCCAACAAACCTCAACCATGAAGGAAAATGAGGAGAGAGGGATAAAACCACGTAACTGGCTGCGAAGCAGCGAAGAAAGAGGAAGTGGTCATGAGGGGGATGTCCTACCTAGCTGCAGTGGATACTGAGAAAGGACTACGTTATGGACTGCCTTATGATACTCATGGGAGTTGTAGTTGATGGACATTTTTTCATTTGTTTGCCCATACCCTTTGTTCTGTGGTAGGGCTGTTGTTATTTCTGTTTTTGGCTGCTGTGACTTTTGTGAATAAAACAGCGAAGAAGGTACAAAAGCATAATCCTCGCCTCCGTGTCCTTAATAGAATTGAAACTTACCGTTACACTGCTAGGCAAATTTCGATTCATACTGAATGGTTCCTTTACCATAAAATTGTTCTGATCCGATCAACACAGTGACATTGAATGGGATCATGAATCCCAGGTTTTTTTATGATGAAAATCTGTTTTTGGCCTTTCTGGAGGTCACTGGCCTTGACACACGTCTCTTGATACTGGCCTCACCTCCCTGCCTGGTCCCTCTATGGAGGAGTCTGCATAATTTGTTATGGTGATAAGAAGGGCAGTGAAAGTCCTTACCCTACAGCTGCCCACAGTAAAGGTGAAAGCAAAGTTCAGCATTCAGGCTATACTTCAGCAAAGCCACTCCCGACCTTCAGTGACTCATTCACAGACACTCTCATAGGCACCTGGGTGAAACTAGGATCTTTCCTTCCTGTCAACCGCCAAACAGCCAGGAGAGACAGAGCAGCTCCGGGTGGCCCACCATCCTCCTGCAACACCCTTAGAGTGCTCTCCTCCTGCAACACCCTGAGAGTGAACGCAATTACTCTCCCTTCCACTCTTGCAGACAGAGAGCCGAAATTTATGGGAGAATTTGGAAAGAGCATGTTCTCTTCCACAAGCCTTGCAATTAGGTCCGTCAATTCAAGTTGCCTCTTAGGGTGTTATTCGCATGAATTGTGGAACATTGTAACCAATATTTTGCTAGCAAACTCAGATGACCATTGTGCCAACCTTCAAATAATTATTCAGGATGGCCTAGATGCAGTTTAACATTAGGTTGAGTCTGGACATTACCGGCTGTCTGCATAGGGCAGTTGGTATCAGCATGGTGCTTCAGTGCCACGTCTGGATATGCTCCTCTGGATTCTTGAGTGATGTCCAACAATCACTCATGGACATGTCCTTTGATAGCACCTGTCTCTTTGGAGACAAGACGGACTTGGCATTGGAGAACTTCGAAGAGAGCAAAGTAACAGTGTACTCCCTCAGCATAGTATCGCCTGCACAGCAGTTTCCACAGCTGTATCACCCCTTCGAGGTTTCAGAAGAGGTTTGCAGCAGAGGTTGTGTCCAACCTTGCCTCAGCATCAACAGGTTGTAATGTCATTCCACTTTGGGCAGTGTATCACCCTGTCGATGTTCCCTTCTTCACCTCATCCACCCACGTGCGAAGAGAGACTCCATTGCCTGGACCTAAAGAGAGCTCTAAGCTTCTACATAGATCGTTCCAAGGATGACTCAGTAGATGACCAGCTCTTTGTAGGTTTTTCTGAGAAAGGAAGAGCAGAGCAGAAAGGAAGATCAGTGCAGAATCTGACCATCTCCAGATGGATTGTCCTTTGTGTAAAGATCTGCATTGAACGGGCCAAGAAATAGCCTTCTGGAAAGCCTGCAGGATAATTCCATCAGAGCCAAAGCTTCTACCACTGCACTGGTGCGCAGATTATCTGGTTTGGATATTTGTGAGGCTGCAACATGGGCATCAGTTAACACATTCACATACCTCTACTGCCTGGATTGTCAGGTCTGGTGGGAGTAGCACTTTGCCTGTTCAGACCTTCAGGATTTCCTGGTCTGAGTCATTCCACAGATCCACCAACTGGAAAGGTACTGCATTGGTATCCATTCATAAGGTGAGGAATCTGCTGTTAGAAAAGTAACCATCAGAAGAACATGTTAATTATCTTCAATAATGCTCTTTCTGATGGATACTCTATTTAATCACAGATTGCTCACTTACCCACCCACCTCCCCGTTCTGTGGAGTGGACGTCTTTGATCTATATTAAATAATTCCAATTAGAGATTATTAAGGGCTCCTGTAGGAAACTGGGTTTTTGTTGCAGTAACCCCCCACTTTTTGCCTGTTATTTGATGAAACTTTGACTGAAGTGTACTGGGTTCATGCTACCCAGTCCCCAGTACCAGTGTTCTTTCCCTAAACATTTACCATTGTTTACCCAATTGGTAATACCTTTAGCACTCTCTGTAAGTCCGTACTAACTGGTGCCCCTGGTACCTACGGAATGAGGTACTAAAGAGGGTCCCTAAGGGCTGCAGCACAAATTGTACCACCCGAAGGGACCCCTCACCAAACTCATGCAGGGCTGCCATCACAGGCTGTGTGTTTTGGTGCAGGCAAAAGTGAAAACACAACCTGACACACATCCCTGTGTGCCATGTCCCCTAACACTGCATGTAGCATTTGTAAGTTACCCCTACAGCAGGCCTTACAGCCCAAAATCAGGGTGCTTAATGTTACTTGTGAGGGCATACCTGCATGAGCATGTATGCCCCTGTGCTGATCAGTTACATTACTGCCAGTGCAAGTGAACAGGGAAGCCATTTTAGAACATGTGCTGGACACTGGTGAAAATGAGTTCCCCAGCTACTTGATGGCTTCACTGAGAATAAGGATGTTTGGTATCAAACATCTCGTATTCACAAACCCACCCTGGTTCCAGTGGTAGATTTTTGATTGCATGCACACAGAGGGCACCTTACATGTGCCCCCTGAAAATCTACCTGCCTCTGGTGTGTTGGCTGACAGGTCTCTACCAGCCTGCCACCCGAGACAGATTTCTGATTGCCTATTCTATCAAGAGGTCAGAAACAAATCCTGCACAGGAAGAGGGTGTTTCACACCCCCTCCCTCAGGATGACCTACTGATTGGCACTCCTAGGCCAGTGAGCGTCAAAGAAGCTCCTGCCTTTGAAATGTGAATCTGGCTCCCCTCATAAGAGAGGCGGTCGACCCCCCCCCCCCTCCCCCGCCCCCCCTTGTCCGGAACCATTTGACACCTGAACAGGTGAGAAATTAGCTAGTCAGGTAGGCGTGCCTAACCACAGGCTAGTACCACCCCTAAGGTGGCCTAACCTCATGTGGGTACGACTTTTCAGAAGTGACCATCATTGTGTTGGCACACGTAGGAATTCTGGGTAAGGGTTATGCCCACTTCCAACAGGAAGTTGTCATGTAGGGGGCGTCGTGACCCCAAGGGTCACTAGCCCATTAGCTACCACCCTACACTCCCCCAACACCCATAAATTCAGTATTTAGGGGAGCCCCTGGCACCAGGAAATCAGATCCTGCCAACCTGAAAGTCAAAGAAGAACGTGAAGAGTCACATCCTGCAAGAACTGAAGACCCAGCAACTGACCTGTCACCAACCCTGCCGGCCTGTCTGCTGACTTCGACAATTGCGCCAAAAGTCGACTTGTCCTGCAGCTGCTGAGGGCCCAAATCCCGGGAGACCTGCCAGCACTACGCCCAGGAACAAAGACCTCCCGAGAAGTAACAAACCTGCTTCCCTGCAGGCATCCAAAGACTCCTGTGAGGACCCCGTGACCGCAGAAACCCGACACCTGAAGACACCACTGCACCCGTCGCTCCAAGCCTGAGTTGAATTGGGCCAATGGTGCCATCATGGTCTCCAGTCCTCCAGAGACCGAGTCTACCATGGCTTTGCCCCGGTGAACTCCAAGACGTCACCTGCAACCTCTGCACACAGACCACCTCTACCGCGACTGCTTCCGGTAAGGAAAACCTGACGCCTAAAGACACCTCTACATCCGTCGCCCCTGGGCCATGGAGAAGAGGTGTCCTATGTCCCCAAGCATCGTGAGGCCTGAGCCCCTCTATTGGTTCAGCCCGATTGTCCTCCCAGTCCAAGCCTGCAGCCTCATTATGCGAAGACCGATGCCCATAGAGTAACATTGGGCACCCGAAGTTGTATTGCACCTCTGCACCTGGCCGCTCTACTGCCACTGGTGGTGTTCTGCTGGTGCTGCCTTGAACCTTGCCCACCATTCACCTTCGCTCCTGGAAATTGGTCTCATAAGTCGCTGTACTATACCTGAATGCCGCATTGACTTTTCCTCTCACAGGCTAACATTGTAGGTTCCAGAAATTGCACTGCTGACTTTTTGAACTAAAATGAATTCCTATTTAAAAATGTACTTACCTGAACGATTTTCTTCTAATGCCTAAACATATTTATACTTGCTATTTTTATCAATTGGGGTGGATCTCCTTCTTGAGTCATGTCGTTTATTGACCATTGTGTGTATTTTCAGATGTCTTGCGATGTCTCTGTGATAACTTAAGGCTGCTCGACCACACTACCCCCTAGAAGAGCATGTTGGAATTGCCATAGCAAGCCCCTGTCAATTTATTAGGGCGCCCCTAGACTCTACAGAACATATCTAATTTTCATTAACCATATAAAGAGCCAGCTTGCTGCAACTCTGCATGCATCGGTGCAGACAAAGATACTGACGTCCGGGTGCAGGGGAGGCAGCTATTTGCGGCTCTGGCGTAATTACTGGGGCAGCATGGAATCGATGCAAAGCAGCACGATGCCCCCTACCAGCGTGCAAGGGAAGAGCTGAAAAATATCTCTGGATTCATAAGTAGATGTCAGTGAACAACCCACACCAGGTATGTCTCTGTTGTCTAAGCTCTTCACATGACTTGATTTTGTGTGAAGACTATGCCTGGATGAACCCAAAGGCCATCTGTGGCCACGAGGCCAAGCTCTATGTCGCTGAAAACTGCTGTATACATTGTAAGGGCCAGTCTTGCTCAAATTCACGGATACCCTCTCAAGAGAAGCCAAACGGACGTCAGGGTGCCTCCCGATATTGCTCCCCCCGCAGAGTCGATTACACTCACTTTTTCCAATCTAGCCCAAATTCCCGGGTCCCTTTGCGGCACAGCAACAAGTCAAAGCTTTCAATAAGGCCAAGCTAAGAATAGTCGACATCTTATTGGTTCCCTCTGGTGTGCCTGCAGTCCCCAAGGATCTGAAGAGGCTTCCAGCCGGTCAACTCTGACTGTGCCTCTTGACCCCATTCTAGAGTCAGTCCCGATTCTGGGGATGCCTGTATGGGCTTCCCATCTTGCACCAAAATCCTCGCTGATTCCCCTTGTGTCGATGCCAGCACAAAAGTCAGATGAAGAACTGATTGTCATGTCAGACCTTTCACAGAGGAATCACAGTCTTTTGCTGTAGTCATAAGAGTGCTGCAGACATTTTACCTCCAGAGATGGCAATTGGAGGTCAACAAACAAATGTCCTCTTGAGGTCTTGCAGCCTGGGCAGACCTCTTCAGAACTCCTCCCCGCTAGGGAGGACCTAATGGATTCCTTTAATGTGCCCTTGGGCAAAACCTGGATCTTGCCCACCTGTGAACAGGAAAATTCTAAATGGCAAAGACCTGCTCCAGTGGACCCATCTTTTCTCCTCCAGCCCCTACTCTTGAGAGTCATGTGGTGTGAGCTTCCACAAGCAGCCTGCCCTTAATTCTTTCCCGACTATACCTAGAGAATCTAAATGGGTGGAGGCTTTTGGGGACAAGATATTCTCTGCTAGACTGGCTCTTAAATCATTCAGCACTAGTTACCTCTTAGGCAGTTACTCATACATGTTATGGGACATGGTGAGTGAGATCTTGCCCGTGGTCCCAGAAGAGATCCATGAGCTTTTTCAGTGCTGTTGAAGTGTTTCTTATGGCCATGTCAGATGGTGGCAACCCTCTCTTTGAGGAGAGGATTCTGCCCTGGAGTACTTCAAAGGAAGCAGAACCACAGCACACTCCTGTGGCCTTTCAGTGCTTGGACGGCACTATCCTCAACAGTAACACCCATTTCGAGGCTTTGGAAGGGTCATCCAGCAGATGCTGCGCCAAGGCCAGCCTCTTCAACAGCAGACCTCCCAGTCCTTTTGAGGCAGAGGTCAGGGATCCAGCCGACAACATCCAAGCTTCCAGGGGCAACACACTACCCAATCCCCTGCCCCTCCTGTCACATCTTCAAAACTCCTTTAGTTGCCCTCAGTGGCACATTAACACTCAGTCAGAGGCTGGATAATTTATCACCTTAGCAGGTGGCTGGCAAAGCATCACATTGGACTGATGAGTTCTTCGGATAATCAGTATATGCCTTACCTTTCCTAACCACCCTCCCCATATGCCATCTATACTACAGCAAATCCCGGAGGACCACTTTTTTTTTAGAGAGCTAAATCAAGGCTCTCTTGGAAAGGGGAGCTGTTGAGAGAGTGCCTGCATCAGAAATAGGGACTGGATGTTTCTTCATTAATTTCTTTGTGCTGAAAAAGGACAGAGGATTTTATCCTATGTTAGACCTTTGCCCTCTAACTTCTTCCTCAAACAGGCAAGTTCAAGATGCTCATCCTGGCCCAAGTTCTGTCTGTGCCTTGGGTCCAGGCAACTGGATGGTGGCGTTAGATTTGCAGGATGTGTATTTCCACATCCCATTACTGCTGTCACACGGATGTGTCCTGCTGTTCTGAGTGGGACACATGCATTTTCAGTTCTTGGTGCTCTCTTCAGCCTCCACAGTGCCCCTCGGGTGTTATCAAAAGTGATGGTGGGGGTCGCTAAACATCTTCGAAGTTTGGGAATACCAATATTTCCCTACCTCGACGATTTGTTTCTGAAGGCGAGCTCACCCCAAACAGTCAAGGACCACCTCCAGCCAATCTCTTGCCCGCAGTCTAGACCAAAGTCACCCCTGACTCCTTCACAGAAGCTTTCTTTCATTGGGGCCATCCTAGAAACTGCTGTTTCGAGGCTTCCCTCCACTCTGAGTCCTGGACATTCTGGCTAGGATCCCAATGTTTCACCCTTTAACTTGGTTCTCAGTGAGAGTGGTTCTGAGTTTTCTTGACCCTTTAACTTGGTTCTCAGTGAGAGTGGTTCTGAGTTTTCTTGACCCTGTGGACTCCTGAATCCTACTAATAGACAACGCCACGTAGCAAATGTGGGTTGTGCAGTGGGATCAGATGTCTCAGTGGGCTCAGGACCAAGGGAACCTATCGGGTTCCAAACAGGTGTTAGAGGAGACTTCAAAATATCTGCAGTTGTGGTTGCTAAACTGCAATTGGACCAGTGTCTCACCCATCTCCCTACCCAGAGCTGACCGTTGTGACAGGTGCCTCATTTCTGGTTTGAGGAAGCCGCGTAGCAGATGTGAAGGTCAGATGACTCTGATATCTGGCAGAGACCCAAGTCTACATCAATTTGCTGGTTCTTTGGGCAATTCACTTGGCAATAAAAGCCTCCCCCGTCCATTAATGAGGAATGGTTGCAGGTCCTCACAGACAACAGTACTTTCATGTGGTACTACAACAAGGAGGGTGTGGGGTAGGGTCATGGGTTCTGTGCCAGCAGGCTTCACACCTCTGGAACTGATTGAGCCATCAGGGCATTTTCCTGGTCATACTTCACATGGCTGGATCTTTAAACGCCAGGGCAGACGTACTCTGTCTTTATTGCCTAGAGGTCACGAATGGCAATTACATTCAGAGGAGCCGCAGGATGTCTTCCAGCAATGTGGAAAACCCTAGCCCAATCTTTTCGCCACAACTGAGAATGTGCAGTGTCCACGCTTTTGCGTGTTGGATATTCCAAGGTGGTTCTTCCTCGGAGATGGTTTCCACCTGGAGCGGAGCTTGGTGCTTTTGTAAGCCTTCCCACCTCTATTGCCCAAAGTTCTGAAGATCATCAGGAATGACCAGGCCCAACCTATCCTAGTGGCCCGCACTTATCCAGGAGAGTGTGGTACTCGGAACTTATTGCCATGACCATCTGTCCTCCGATCCGATTACCTCTTCAGGAGGATCTTCTGTTCTGCTTTTGACCTCCCTCCCAAGATGTTTGATGTCATCTTGGCAGATAGGAGTCCATCCACCAAAACCATCTGTGCTGGACAATTTGATGATTGATGTTGTAAAGATTGGATGTGATGCTTGTCGATTCATCCAACCTTTAGAAGCCTGGTTGCCTGATGTTTTGTGTGTTGTCTCTCTAGCACATCAAGGACTTGCTGTGACCCCTATTAAAGGTTACTTGTTAGGACTTCTACTGGTACCTGATCAGCCATCATTATCCAACTCACTTGTTTTTTTAACAACTTTTTATTGACAAATCGCATAAAAGGTACAGCTCTCCGTACCCCGGAGGAACTGTGGCAAATACAGTACAGCATAATCAGCGATTCAGTTTACAGTAATATAGAAAAGAAACCCCCAACCCCTTACCTCAACTTCCCTGACCCACCCCCTCCCCTACTTATCCCCTGCACGGCGTCTCTCCCGTACTGTATCAAGTGTACATACATGACAGTAAGGTATTAAACATCACCCTCATGTGCCCGTCACATCCGCCCCTTCAACATCTCTAGTCGGTGCCGGAGGTTCCAGCCACAGACCCCTGTAGTCCGTCCATCTTTTCCAGATTTTATAATGTTTTGTGGGGCAGCCTCTGGCCTCAAATATCGGCCGCTCAAGACCCATACAGAAGTCTAGGCCCTTTTTCCACACAATCACTTTGGGAGCTCTGGGGTCCTTCCAGGCCTGAGCCACATCCCTTTTCGCCACCGTAAGGCCCAGCAGAAGTAGGTGTCTCTTATAGATGTTACCCCCAACCCCTTCGAGGACATGAAGTAGGCCTAATTTAGGGGTACGGGGGAGGTCCCAACCCAGCACCTCCGACAAACAGTTCCACACTCCTGTCCAAAATCTCACCAGACCAGCACAATCCCACACTGTATGCAAAAAATCCCCCAGTTCGTGATTACATCTCAGACACGTCGGGGACTCAATCAGGCCTGCCCTCCACAGCCTCTCCCTAGTATAATAAGCGCGATGTAGATACTTAAACTGTATAAAGCGCAGGCGCATGCCAATAGCCGCTCCCCTGGGGGACTCAAGGGCTTCTCGCCAATCTTCCTCCTCCAGTTCCCCCACATCCCTCACCCAGTGATCCCGCAGTGTCTGTAGATTGGAAGAGCAGTGTATAACTAATGTCTGATAAATTCTGGATATTTTATTTTCCCCCAGGTCCCCCATGAACAATTTTGCCTCTATTGGGCTGAATTCGGGCAGAGTGTCTAATCCCTCCAGTGTGGGTGTAATTGCATGCCGAAACTGCAGATACCTGAAGAACTGTGTTCGGGGCATACAAAACTCATCGCTAAGTTCTTGAAATGATTTAAGCGTTGTGCCCCTCAAGACATGTCCCAGCGTGGATAGTCCTATCAAGTCCCATCCGTGAAAGCCCCGCAACTGTGTTAGTGCCGGCAGTTGCCCATTATGCCATAGCGGGGTCTCTTCCGTCAGCTTCCCCCACCATCCCATAGGACGCAGTGCCTGCCGCCATATCTGGAAGACCACTTGGGTCGCCCTTGGTAACCCCTTTCACAGCCTCGCCGAATACAGAATAGTGTGCAGTGTATCTGGGTCCATCAGGTACCTCTCTAGGGCGTATGCGGGGTCCCCTCTGTCATTGTACCACCATTCGTTCAAAACTACGAGGTGGGTAGCCTGGTAGTATGACAACAAATCCGATGTCGCCAAGCCACCACAGTATGTGGACAAAAAACAGGTACGCAGGGCCACTCGTGCCGCTCCCCCGGCCCACAGGAATCGGCCCAGCGCCGAGTTAACCTGTCGGAACCATTGCATCGGAATTGAATATGGATGATTCTGTAATTGATATAATAGGCGCGGGAGGGCAACCATCTTAAAAATTGGCGATCTGCCGTAGATGTTAAGGGGCATACGAGACCAGCTCTTCATGTCCTGTTGTACCCTATCCCACACCGGGGCGACATTGCGTTCCCAAGCAATTGCCGGTGAAACCGTCAGGAACACCCCCAGGTATTGAAGACCTCCAACTGCAATTCGAAGTGGCGATACCCACGGCCCGATTTCCATGCTGTTATCCAGCATCCAAAGTGTGGATTTCCGTGGGTTGAGGTACAATCCTGAAACCTCTCCAAAGATTTTCATCACCTCCAGAACCCGAGGCCCGGATCTATTCACATTGGTGAGGAAAAACAGGACGTTGTCCGCATATAGTGCTATTCTGTCTGACGGTCCTTTCTCCCATTCAAAGCCCCGCAGCTGCGCATCCACCCGGACCCACGCAGCCAATGGCTCCATAGCAAGAGCCAACGGGTATGGCGAGAGCGGGCATCCCTGTCGGGTGCCCCGTCCTATTGGGAATGCCGCTGAAGGCGCCCCCAACACCCTCACAGAGGCCGTCAGATCGGTGTATAGCAACCGTATATATGATATAAAACGTGGTCCCAGGTTGAGCCGTGAAAGGAGTGCGAACAGGTATGTCCAACTCAAAGAGTCGAAAGCCTTGTCAATATCGGCCAATAGCAGCGCCGCCTGGTCCCCAGTCCTACCCATCGCCTCCACTGCTACATGTGCGCGTCTAATATTATGTCTCATCTCTCTATGAGGCATAAATCCCGCCTGATCCGGGTAGATCAGGTCCGTGATGTATGGGAGGAGGCGATTTGCAAGCGCCTTGGCTAATATTTTGGCCTCGGTATTTAGAAGGAAGATCGGTCGATGAGTCTCATGTCGGTCCGGGGGTCGCCCAGGCTTGCAGAACACCACAATCTCCGCATGCCTCCAGTCTGCTGGCAGTAGGCCATCCTCCCTCGCCGCCTCCAGGGCAGCCTTATAGTGCAATCCCAGCTGGAGATGGTACCGTTTGAAAAATTCGCTTGGGAACCCATTAGGTCCCGGGGCTTTGCCGGTGTTAAGTTCCCCAGAGCAGTACCCAGCTCCTCCGCCGATAGAGGGGTCTCGAGACGTTCCCGCACATCGTCTGGGAGCGCTCAGGGTGGAAGGTCAACTATGAACTTGTCGACGTCCGGCGCTGGGAGATGTTCCTGCGGAGCGTATTGGGTCGCGAAGTAGCGCCGAAGCTCTCCGCCAAGTCCCTCGGGGTTGAGATTGTGGCCCCAGTGTTATCTCTGAGGCCCGGTAACACCTGGGCCTGGAGAGTGGCTTGACAGAGTCTATATAGCATTGTGCTGGATTTGTCGCCCCACTGATAAATTCTGCTCCTTGTTGCTAGCCACACCTGCCGAGCCTCATCCATCAGCAGTGACGCGTACGTTTGCTGCGCTAGAAGGAGCTGACCCCCTCCCTCCTGGCGGCCCGCCACTCCGCATTAGGTTTCCAACAATTCAACGGCCGCTGCGGCCTTTACTCGTTCCTCTTTCCGTTCCCGGCGCGCTGCCGCACACCAGGCAATGTCCACCCCTCGGAGCGTAGGCTTCAGGGCCTCCCAAACCGTCCTCGCGTCGGACACGGTGCCTAAGTTCTCATCCCAGTAGTGTGCAATAGCCTCCCCCATCTTCTGCTGATAGGCTTCCTGCTGCATGTTCCAAGCTGAGAGGCGCCATCGAAATGGCTGCCTCTCTTTGCCAAGAGTGACCTCTATCATGAACGGGAAGTGATCCGACAGTCCACGCGGTAGGATGGACGCCGAGGCAACCCTGTGGATCGCGGCGGTAGGGACAAAAATATAATCTAGTCTTGAAAACGAGTTGTGCACCGCCGAGACATACGAATATTCACGCTCATGTGTGTGGAGATAGCGCCATGTGTCCACCCATCCCATGCCTTGTACTATGTTACCCAGTTTGGTGGGAGTATCTGTACTGGGTTCGCCCCCGGACCTGAACCGATCCACCCGGCTTTGCATAACGTCGTTCCAATCACCTCCAATCACTGCCAGCCCCTCCGGGATCTCGGCCCATATCGTGAATAGTTTCTCAATTAAGGCCCATTGTAGTGAGGGCGGAGCGTACACACTCCCAATTATCAGCGGCTCCGTGCCCAGCATCCCTTGTATGAAAACATATCTACCCTGTGGGTCAAGCCATTGTTTCGTGTGGACATAGGACAGTCTACGGTGCACCAGAATCGCCACCCCCCGTGATCCCCTCGTAAACCTTGCATGATAGACCTGGTCATATCCGTATCTCTGCAGGCTGAGTGCTTTGTTGCCCAGCAGGTGCGTCTCCTGCAACAACAGTGTTCGAGGCATGTGGGCTGCTAAATTCATATCTTAGCATTAGATCGCCGCCTAGTGTTGGGCTCGGATGATTGCACATTGTTGTCCTGGAAGAGTCTTCGAAGTATCCTGAGATAGGTGGCTCCTCCCCTGGACTACAGTGCGCATGGGCATCGGCTCCATCCCCAGATTGTTTTTTTCCGCCATTGGGTTCGGATGTGGTCTCGACGTCTTACTGTCGGAACCAAGAAAAACTAACTTTTAGCGGCCAAAAGGCCTCGATTTTTTTGCGTCGGTATTGTCTGCGCACGGTCTCGAGTCTTCCGTCTCTTGGAGCCGGAATAAGCGGAGTTTTCTTCGCTCTCGGAACTTTGAGGCCTTCTCATCGCGACACGACTGCAAGCCTTTTCGGACATGGAGCGGAGCCCGTTTAAGTACTGCCCGCTCTGTGGGTCCAAGTACCCACACATCGATCTACACCCCGTGTGTAACAAATGCCTTTCGCCTGACCACGACGACGGCAAGTGCAAGTTGTGTGCACAGTTCCGCTCAAAGAAGACTCTCAAGCTTCGGCACGCGATGCGCATGGAAGCTAAACAAGCGGCCCCGGATCCGGAGAACATCTTCGGCGACCAAGACGAAGAGGACCAGGGTCATCATCTCCAAATCTCCCCACCCGAGACGGAGGTCGAGGCGGATCCGGGAGACGACGACGGAGTCGGGGGTCAAGGCCTTGAATACGTCGACGAGGTAGGAGACGACGATGAGATTTATGGGGCCGCGGCGGATAGCTCAGGGGACGAGCTCTGCCCCGAAGGTTACGAGGATACCGACCGGGACACGGGATCGCCTGTCGGCCTTACCCAAGACCCGTTGCCGCAAGCCACGGCCCCGCCTTCGGGCCCGGCCACGGACTTACTTGCTGGGCAGACTGTTTCGAAACCGAAACCGAAACCATCGGGATCGACGACACCTAAAATGGCCGACCCGAAAACGAAACCGAAAGTTAAGGACTCGAGTGTCCCTAAGATGGCTACCGTGCCGGTGAAAACGACGGTGCCCGCTACCCCATCGACTCCGTCGACCTCCGGTCCGCAGAAGTCGAAGAAGTCCGTCGATTCCGATGCTGCGAAATCGAAACCGACGCCAGAGGAGGAGTCCTCCAAGAAAGATGGTCGGCACGGGACAGCGGCTACGACGCCGTCAAAACCCGCCAAAGTCGGCTCCAAGGAGGCTACGCAGGCACACGGAAAGAAGTCTGTGCCCCGAACGCAGGAATCGGAGGCGGTAAAGACAGGATCCACGCCCAAAACGCACAAGGCCCACAAGGACGTCGGATCCGATGGGAAAATCAGACCATCCTCGTCAGCGCCGACACAAACTGTGAGTGTGCCGTCCCCCATAGCCGAATCACTGAAAAGAATCAGGGAGAAGGCCTTTGCCCCGTCGGCTCCGATACCATCAACGCAGCCGCGAAAAGACACTCCAGAGAAGCCGTCTGGGAAACTTCTCTTTATTTTGCCGCCGAAGGAGGCGCCAAAAGCATTTTCAACCAAATCGGCACCGAAACAGGTGATTTCTTCACCGACTGGCCCACTTCCACGTCAGGTACTCGAATCCGAGGACGATTCGGAGCATTTCATCGACGCTGACACAGGCAAACTGACCCTCTATAAGAGGAAAATCACTTCGGAGCCAGTGGACCCCTATGTCATCCCACTAAAGAAGAAGAGGGTGCCCCTTGACGCCTCAGGCCTCACGGAACCAATCCAGCCTCCTCCGAGACGGAGCCCTACTCCCTCCCCAGAACACTCTGCGGGTGAGGGGTATGATGAGGACGAGCAGTACAATTTCCCAATCAATGAACCTGATGTGCAACCGGATTCATATGATGACACTGGTGACCAGAACACCCAAGGTGCGGGGCAGGACCCGCTGCCTTTTAATGCACGGGCATCCCCGACTGAGGATTCAGCAGGTTTTCATGCACTACTCGAAAGGGCGGCAGCCAATCACGATGTGGACATGCATGCCGACCCTGTTGAGGAAGACTTCCTTTTCGACACTTTTTCAGTCTCTGAAAGGACAGTAAAGACACTGCCTATGCTTAAAGGAGTCCTCAAGCATGCTGGGGACATATTTAAGGAGCCTACGAGAGCGAGAGTGGTCAACCCTCGCATTGAAAAAAAGTACAGACCTGCACCTGCAGACCCCGCATACATTCGGGGACAATTGCCACTGGACTCTCTTGTGGTCGCCAATGCCAGGAAACGTGCCAACTCCCAGACTACGGGTGAAGCTCCTCCCCCGGATAAGGAATCCAAAGTGCTAGAGGCAGGGGGCAAAAGAGTAGCTGCACAGGCATCAAACTTTTGGCGCATCGCCAATACACAGGCGCTCTTGGCGCGTTATGATAGGGCGCACTACGACACCCTAGAACAGATTGTACAACACCTGCCTCCACAGTTCCAAGAGGGCACCAAACTGCTTATTGAGGAAGGAAAGCTAATCTCAAACGCAGCCATCAAGTGTGCACTTGACGCTGCGGACACAGCTGCTAGAGCTATCAACACTAGCGTTATGCTGAGACGACAAGCGTGGCTCCGCATCTCAGGGTTTAAACCGGATATTCAGACAACAATTCTTAATCAGCCAGTCAATCCTGATAGTCTGTTTGGTCCGGATGTTGACACCACCCTAGAGAAAATAAAGAAAGACACAGAAACTGCTAAGTCTATGGGGGCCCTACAGTCACAACAGTTTCGTGGCAGCAATTTTCGTCGCTCAGGTGCACGTGGAGTCACCAGAGGACAAATGGGTCAACAATCCCAGTTCGCAAAAGGTGGGGCACAATCCTCGTTCACTAAACAGAACAAGGGAGGTTACAGGAATAACAGCAACAGAGGTCGCGGCAGAGGAAACAACAGCTCCCGCACCTCTACTCCAAGCAAACAGTGACTCTCTGTCACTGCCCCCCGACCACCTAACACCTGTCGGGGGGAGACTGCAGCAGTTCCTGCCCGTCTGGAGAAACATCACCACAGACAGGTGGGTGCGACAACTAGTCCAGTATGGTTATTGCCTAGAGTTGAAGTCCACTCCACCCAACATCCCGCCAAGGCAACGGCCTATGTCCGCAGAGCACTTGCTCTTATTGCAGCAGGAAGTAGTGGTGATGCTGCAAAAGGGAGCAATCGAGCTCGTGCCGGTGGGGGAGGAAGGCACGGGGGTATATTCCCTGTACTTCCTTATTCCAAAGAAGGACGGATCTCTCAGGCCCATTCTAGATCTACGTCCCCTCAACCTGTACATACTATCAGAACATTTCCACATGCTTACACTGCAACAAATTCTTCCCTTGCTAAACCAGGGAGACTTCTTAGCAACCTTAGATCTCAAGGATGCTTATTTCCACATTCCACTACACCCGTCACACAGGAAATACCTCAGGTTCACTATTCAAGGCAGGCACTACCAGTTCAAAGTCCTACCCTTCGGAGTCACAACAGCCCCGAGGGTGTTCACCAAGTGTCTGGCGACAGTAGCGGCGCACCTCAGGAGGCAGAACATCCATGTCTACCCCTACCTAGACGACTGGCTCGTGCAAGCCAAGTCAGAGCAACAGTGCGCCGCAGACATGTCGACTACAATTCACCTTCTTCACGATCTGGGTTTCTCCCTGAACTACCCAAAATCGCATCTTCAGCCGGCGCATGTCCGGCAGTTCCTAGGTGCAACGATCAACACCCTGACGGCCATGGCTCAGCCAAACCAAGTCAGGATAGACAGCATGCAGGCTCTGATCCAAAAGTTCAGGCCACAACACTCGCTTCCAGCGAGAGTGTTCATGCAGTTGATAGGCATGATGGCCTCCTGCATCTTCATAGTCCCTCACGCACGGCTACATATGCGCCCGCTCCAGGAGTGCTTAGCGAATCAGTGGACACAGGCTCGTGGGCAATTGACAGACCTAGTGTTGGTTACCAGTCGGGCATACGACTCTCTGCATTGGTGGACTCCACACAACCTTTGCAAGGGCCGACTGTTCCAAGAGCCCGTGCCGCAGATTGTCCTGACAACGGACGCATCTCTCCAGGGATGGGGAGCTCATGTGCTCACTTACACAGTGCAGGGACTATGGACGACGCAGCAACAAAAGATGCACATCAACTATCTGGAACTGATGGCAATCTTCATGGCGCTCAAGTCCTTCATTGTACATCTGTGCAACAAAGTCGTGCTAGTCCGGACGGACAACATGACCGCGATGTACTACATTCAAAAGCAGGGAGGCACCCACTCGCCACAGCTGTCTCATCTGGCTCAGAGCATGTGGAAGTGGGCCATTCAGAGGAACATTTTCCTCATGGCAGAACACCTCCCAGGAAAGGACAATCAGATGGCGGATCTGCTCAGCAGATACAGCCATCAAATGCACGAGTGGGAGATACACCCATCTGTTCTCCACCCGTACTTCCAGCAGTGGGGTCATCCGGAGATAGACCTGTTTGCCACAAAAGAGAACGCAAAATGCCAACTCTTTGCCGCCAGGTTCCCTCACCCACAGTCGCAGGGGAATGCGATATGGATGAACTGGTCAGGCAAATTTGCGTACGCTTTTCCGCCAGCCCCTCTAATACCGCTGGTCGCAAGAAAGCTAAGGCAGCACGAGATGACTCTCATCCTGGTTGCTCCAACGTGGGCGCGCCAGGCTTGGTACACCACGTTCCTCGAACTCTCAGTGGTGCCGCATCAAAGACTGCGCCTCACGCCCAGTCTTTTGACGCAGAACCATGGAGACATTCAGCATCCAGATCCACAACAGCTCAACCTGGCGATCTGGCTCCTGAAGTCCTAGAGTTTGGATACCTTAACCTACCTCCGGAGTGCATGCACATCATCAAGGAGGCGAGGAAACCAACTACTAGAGCATGCTATGCTGCAAAGTGGAAGCGTTTTATCATTTACTGTACAGCCAATGACATCAACCCGCTAGATGCATCTATCCCCAACATCATCTGCTATCTGTTGCATCTTTACAAGTGCAATCTAGCGTACACTTCCATTCGGATACATCTATCCGCCATAGCGGCTTATCTCCAGAACAGGCAGCACCTCTCTGTCTTCAGGGTGCCTGCCATTAAAGCCTTCCTTGAAGGTCTGAAACGAGTCATTCCCCCAAGAACACCGCCAGCTCCGGTGTGGAACCTCAATGTCGTTCTCACCAGACTGATGGGACCGCCATTTGAGCCACTGCACTCGTGTGAACTCCAGTTCCTTACGTGGAAAGTAGCTTTCCTTGTAGCTATTACGTCTCTGAGGCGTGTCAGTGAGCTGCAGGCGCTCACAATCCAAGAGCCATTCATTCAAATCCATCCAAATAGGGTAGTGCTACGCACTAACCCCAAATTCCTTCCGAAGGTGGTGTCACAGTTTCATCTAAACCAAACTATTGACTTACCAGCATTCTTTCAAAACCCGCAAACGGTGGCGGAAAGAATGCTCCATACCTTAGATGTACGGAGGGCGTGGATGTACTACATAGACAGAACACAACCCTTTAGAAAAACAAAACAACTCTTTGTTGCCTTCGCACCACAACACAAAGGCAACCCGATTTCCAAAGCAGGGATAGCCAGATGGATTGTTAAATGCATCCAGATATGTTATCAAAAAGCCAAGCGCACTTTAACAATACCCCCCAGAGCGCACTCCACACGCAAACTGGGGGCATCCATGGCTTTCCTAGGGAACATTCCTTTAGAGGATATTTGCAGAGCAGCCACGTGGGTTACACCACACACCTTTACTAAACACTACTGTGTTGATGTGCATTCCAAGCAGCAAGCTGCTGTAGGACAGGCTGTTCTGAAGACACTTTTTCAGGTTTCTGCAGCTGGCACGGGCAACCGCCGCTGATGGAGGGACTGCTATGTATTCTATGCTAAGATATGAATTTAGCAGCCCACATGCCTCGAACTGAATATGCTACTTACCAGTATGCATCTGTTCTTGGCATGTAGGGCTGCTAACATTCATATCGCCCGCCCTCCTCCCCGGTGCCTGTCGCAGCTGCAGATATACTATTGTATTTATTCATTAGCATGGACATCCTTTACACTTTTCACTCCATCTTCTGCCACAATGGCGAAAAACAATCTGGGGATGGAGCCGATGCCCATGCGCACTGTAGTCCAGGGGAGGAGCCACCTATCTCAGGATACTTCGAAGACTCTTCCAGGACAACAATGTGCAATCATCCGAGCCCAACACTAGGCGGCGATCTAATGCTAAGATATGAATGTTAGCAGCCCTACATGCCAAGAACAGATGCATACTGGTAAGTAGCATATTCAATATCTGCTTTTCCCCTTTCCCCCAGCCTTAGTACTGCACCCCTCTTGATCTTATCGAGCATGCCTCGCACATTCCAACTCAGCACTTTCATTGAGGCACCTGCGGGCCTCAGCTCAGGAACCTCAGCCACCATCGAGACGCAGACACAACATCAGGCACAGTAACAGGCGGAGTGAGCCTAAACACAGCAACAGCACCACTCGGGACAACCATGTGCAGTACAACTTCCCTCCCCCTGGCCCATCAACCTCCCGTCTCACCCCCTTCCCCCTCCCCCCCCAACAAACCAAACGAAGCACCCACGTCTTCAACTCCTCCTCAACTCCCCCGCCACCCCCCCCCATACCTCAGCAACAACATTGAAGTACCTGTCGTGGGATAGTAGGTTCCCAGCCCCCAACGGGAGGCCGAAGACCCCCCATCCCAATGGATCCCCATGAACAGTCCACCCAAACCCCCACCAACCCCCCCCGAAAACGAACTCTAACCAAGGGGGAATCCATCCGCCCCTAAGACCGCCCCCCTCCCCTAGTCGCCACCCTTATCGGACACAGTCCTACTCAGGCAGCAGTCTCTGTCCATTGAACTCACTTGTTTTGATGCGTTTTTGAAAGGGCAACCTCACACTCAAACCCTTTGCGCCACGGTCTTACTTTGGTCCTTTCGTTCTTAATGCATGCCCTATTTGAGACGGTGCATAGCTGCCGTCTGCATCTTTTAGTTAGTTTTCCTCATAACAATAACATCAGCTCATCTCATGAGTGAGTTGCAAACCCTGTCTGTCCAGCAACCGTACACCATCTTCTTCAAAGACATCCTACTGCTCAAGGCCAAGGTGGCGTTCTGACCAAAGTTTTGACCCTGTTTCATGTCAGGCAGTTCCTCACCCTTCCAGTGTTCTTTAATCCACATTATTCTTGTCACTTGGACCCCTCAAAAAAAGTACGTTTTTATAATAATCATACCAAAGAACTCCTGTGGACAATTCCACCCGGGCCAATGCTGCCACCATGGCATTGGCACATGGGAGTGCCTGTGTAGAATATCACACAGGTTGCAACACGTCGGCACACGTTCACGAAGCACTACTTCCTTGATAACCAAGCCCCGCAGGAGAGCCCCTTTGCCCGTGTGATGCTGCATGACTTTTTGGTCTGAGCCAGCGTTACTGAAGGTAAGTAACTTGTTTTTATTGGGAGATGGCGTACTGTGTCGTGGAGTGGTTCTTTGATGGGCATTCTGTGGTATATACCTAGGGTTTCTCCTTGTGGAAATTTAGTGTATATCTGATTCTTCCTATTGTATATGGATTTTGTTTTGTGAGTCTGGCATCCCCTCTGTTGCATTGTTTGGTTAATCAGTCTGATATTTCTCCCCATGCGATGGTGTATGTGAAATTCATTACTTGTATAAAGGAGAAGATATAACCCATCATCCCTGACATGGTTTAGAAGTGCCATGCTTGTGGAATAGCTGCTCCTATGTTGAGATGTACCCTTTATTCCTGCATTGACTGCTACATGATCTGTTGCCTTAGTTAGCATCTTATACTTATATTGAAAGGCTCTTAGAGGGTCACGGGGCTATCAGTGTTTACCATGCAGTATCCTAGGTGGGTAAGGTTGTTTTCCATGGGCGCTGCAGGGCCAACAACAGTATCGCCATCCAATTGGATAGCGAAGGTATTCTGTGTTCTCTGTGGGACCTGGCAATCAAATTGTAAAGGTTTACTCTAGGTTCCTCTGGAGTGTGATTTATGTTTGAATCCTTTGCAAGGAATATGTGATGTTTTCTTTAGTGTTTGCTTACTCTGAAAGCAATATGTTTTAAATCCGTTGTTCCTGCCTGTGGGATTTGTTTTGTGTTTTCAGTCCAATATCTTATATTTTGTAATGCAGTAATCACCTTCCCTGCGAGGCTGTGACAATGTGTCTTTGTGTTTTAGGAAGCTAATCCAGTTTGGCTTGATGAAGGGCCTGATCCGCAGGTTGCAAAAGTTTCCAGTGAAGATCGTGCGAGATGGAAGGTGCCATCCTGCTCGGCTATATACTGGCTCGCATAGCTATGATGAGATTTGCTGTAAAACAGGTACAATAAGTTTAATCTCAAAAACTAGTTTTGAGACACAGGCTGTCAGTCAAGCCAGTAACATAGAATTATTCATCAGTCCACCTTGCCAGTTGGTGCCACGTTACACTAATATCCAGAAACCCAACTATTGGCAGAAGAATAGGGCTCTATTGTATATTTTTCAATAAAAATCCTCCAGGATAATTAAAACACAGAAGTGTCTTTCATCTCTTAGTCAGCTGATCCAATTTGAGGCTGTGTCGTGGAGAGGTACAGCCTAATAGACAAAACTAGATTACAACTATACAACCCGCAATCTGTGGTTATTGGATATATAGTCTGTAAATTTAGAAAGAGTGCATGAACTAATATATGATACTATGTTAAGCTTGAGGGACTTAGGAGGCTGGTGTCTGCTTATGCAAAGAGTACCTTACAGTTTGATGTGATGTCAGTGTGTATACAGACGTGACATGTGTAAGGTAAAGCATCATCCTCGCAGCATATATGTGAGTTTTCAATCCGGACGTCATGCCTGTGAATGTTTAAGCCCTCATGTGAAGGCTAGGTGGCCTTAATTAATGTGAATGACACCCAAAGGATGGCATGGATTAGGTTGTGTAAATGCCTAACAAACAGCAAAGGGTTCTGGTAAACAGCATAATGTCAGATCTAATAATGTATACAGTATGACAGACCCAGAGGTCATCTCCATGGAAGAATGTGGTCTGACAGGAAAGCATATGTGTTGTCTGATGGAAAAAGGCATGGAAGCATCTCTCCTTCAACAGTCAAGGTTATGCTTACAACCAAAATACTGGGGCAAGTAACACAGATTTGCCTAAGTGTGGATTCCTTATTGTACTGTTCTATATTGTAAAAGTTATTTTGCAGTTTTAAAGCTTTAAACTGTTTCCTTAATTTATATACCTTGAACAAAAATCTCTTTGTTAAAAAACTCTAATTATTGGACGTTATATATGTTACCTATTGTAAGAAAGTGACTCTGTATATACTGGACCAAAGTAAAGTACAGTGAGTACAGAGACCACAGTCCCCAGAGGTTTGGCAGAGGCTAAAGTTAGATATAACCTTTGTTAGAATTGGGGGTCTCTGGTTGGCGCAAGTATTCACTTGTGACAAGCAGGGACCCGCTCCTATAAGTCAGGGCGAAGGATGACCCCTTAGAATTACCCTTGCTCACCCTCTAGGTGCGTGGCGTGAGCAGCCAAGGCTATTCTTCCGGCCTTTTGTGAGTTAAGCATTTGTAATCACACACACAGTAAATGTACCAATCCCCCCACAAATGGACAGGCTGTGATTATCAAAAATACGGTCTCTTTATGTAAAAATAATATATATAGGCAGATAACTTATCACAAGACCTTTTTACACGCTGACTTCAGTGGGGGGCCACCAGATTTTAAATAATGGCAATGTTCTCTTTGGGATATTTCTTCTTGGTTCACTTCTTAGTCCTGGTCAGTCTTACAGGGATTAAATGCTTCCCACCACCCCTTCTCTGGGGTTTAGGTACTCCTTTCAGGGCCCCGGTATGGTACTTTCAAGAGCCCTGCCCTCGGGAACGCTCCTGTGAGCTCCGTATGATCACGAAGGGCGGCTCTACCAATCCTCACGCATCTAGCGTGAGCAGCGTACGTCGCGTACGGGCAATCTCTACAGGTACGAGCCGTACCCCGCTCTCCAAGCAATGTTCAAGTTCAAGTTCAGTAATTTATATAGCGCACTACTCACCCAGAGGGTCTCAAGGCGCTTGGGGAGGGTGGGTGCATTATTTATCGAATAGCCAGGTTTTTAGTTGCTTTCTAAAAGAGAGGTGGTTTTGTGTAAGGCGGAGTTGAGTGGGGAGAGAGTTCCAGGTTTTGGCCGCTAAGTAGGAGAAAGATCTTCCTCCCATGGTGGATTTATTGATGCGCGGGATTGCGGCGAGGGCTTGATTGGATGACCGTAGTTGGCGGGTGGGTGTGTAGAAGGACAGTCGTTTGAGGCATTCGGGTCCTAGCTCATAGAGGGCTTTGTGTGCGTGGGTGAGGAGACGGAACGTTACTCTCTTGTTGACGGGAAGCCAGTGGAGATCTTTCAGGTGATCGGAAATGTGGGCTTGACGGGGGATGTCCAGTATGAGTCTGGCTGAGGTGTTTTGTATGCGTTGGAGTTTTTTCTGTAGTTTGGCTGTGGTTCCGGCGTAAAGGGTGTTTCCATAATCTAGTCGGCTAGTGACTAGTGCGTGTGTGACTGTTTTTCTTGTATCGGTGGGGATCCAACGGAAGATTTTTTTGAGCATGCGTAGGATGTTGAAGCATGATGATGAAACGGCGTTGACTTGTCTGGTCATTGAGAGGGAGGAGTCTAGGATGAAGCCCAGGTTCCGTGCGTGACCTGTAGGTATGGGTGCTGTGCCCAGAGCCGGAGGCCACCATGAGTCGTCCCATGCGGAGGGGGACGATCCTAAGATGAGGACTTCCGTTTTGTCCGAGTTTAGTTTTAAACGGCTGTTCTTCATCCATTCGGCTACTTCTTTCATTCCTTCGTGTAGATTGGTTTTGGCTGTGTTTGGGTCTTTGGTGAGGGAGAGGATCAGCTGGGTGTCGTCAGCGTAGGAGATGATGTTGAGGTTGTGTTGTCGCGCGATGGTTGCGAGGAGACTCATGTACACGTTGAAGAGGGTGGGACTGAGTGATGATCCTTGTGGTACGCCGCAGATGACTTCGGTGGCCTCTGATTTGAATGGGGGGAGGCGGACTCTCTGTGTTCTTCCGGCGAGGAATGAGGTGATCCAGTCCAATGCTTTTCCTTGTATTCCGACGTTGCTGAGGCGTTGTATGAGGGTGTTGTGACAGACTGTGTCGAAGGCGGCGGAGAGGTCAAGTAGGATAAGGGCAACTGATTCTCCGTTGTCTAGTAGCTTTCGGATGTCATCTGTAGCGGCGATGAGGGCGGTTTCGGTGCTGTGTTTGGCTCGAAAGCCGGACTGTGATGGGTCGAGTGAATTGTTGGATTCAAGGAAGGCGGCGAGCTGGCTATTGACGGCTTTCTCGATGACTTTGGCCGGGAAGGGGAGGAGTGAGATGGGGCGGTAGTTCTTAAGTTCAGAGGGGTCCGCTGTGGGTTTCTTCAGAAGGGCGCTGAGTTCGGCATGTTTCCAGCTTTCTGGGAAGGTAGCGGAGTTGAGGGAGCAGTTGATGACATCGCGGAGGTGGGGTGCGATGATGGAGTCTGCTTTGTTGAAGATGTGGTGGGGGCATGGGTCAGTTCGTGAGCCTGAGTGGATGGAGTTCATCAGACGGGTGGTGTCTTCAGTAGTGATTGGGTTCCAGGCGCAAATGTTGTGAGGATGCTGTTTTGGTTCGGAGGTGGGTGGAGTGGGTTGTTCATCGGACAGGATATCGAAGCTGTTGTGAATGTCGGCGATTTTGTTGTGGAAGAAAGATGATAGAGAGTCGCAGAGGTCTTGGGAGGGAGTGATGTCGTTGGTGCCGGCGGTGGGGTTGGTAAATTCTTTGACGATGTTGAATAGTTCTTTGCTGTTTTGGGCGTTGTTGTCGAGTCGATCCTTGATTGCTGATTTCTTGGTAGATCGGATCAGTTGGTGGTGTTTGCGGGTGGCGTCCTTGAAGGTGGTCATGTTGTTGGTGGTTGGGTTTTTTCTCCAGGTTTTCTCGAGGGTACGACATAGCTTCTTGGATTTCTTAAGGTCATCGATGAACCAGGGGGCCTTTTTGATACCTGGTTTGATCTGGTGGTTTTTCAAGGGTGCTAATTCGTCAGCGCAATGGGTGATCCATTGTGTGAGATTGGTGGCAGCTTGGTGTGGGTCCGATGCTATGTTGGGGGGGTTTTGGTTAAGCGATGTGAAGAGTTGGTCGGTGGTGATTTTGTTCCAGTTTCTTCGTGGAATAGGTTGTGGTGGGATGTGAGTTGTGGTTTTTTGTAGCTGAAGTGAACGCAGCTGTGGTCCGTCCAATGGAGAGCTGTGGTGTGATCGAAGGAGATGTGTTTGCTGGAGGTGAAGATGGGGTCGAGCGTGTGTCCGGCAAGGTGGGTGGGGGTGTCAACAAGTTGTTTGAGTCCGAGATTTGCCAGGTTGTCCAGAAGGTTGGTGGTGTTGTTGTCGTTATTCTTTTCCATGTGGAAGTTGAGGTCTCCCAGTAGAATGTAGTTCTCGGAGATGAGGGCATGTGGGCTGATGAAATCAGTGATGTCTTCATTGAATTTTGTGCGGGTTTCTGGTGGTCTGTAGATGAGGGTGCCTCTGAGTGTGGTCCTGGGGCCGGTGTGGATTTGGAAGTGAAGGTGTTCGGCGGACGCGAGGTTATCTTCGGAGCTGGTCGTGATCCGGATGGTGTTTTTATGGACGATGGCGATGCCTCCTCCTGTTTGGTTGGTGCGGTCTTTTCGGATGATCTTGTAGGTGTCCGGGATGGATATGGCGATGTCGGGTGCTGATGAGGCGTTCATCCAGGTTTCTGTAAGGAAGGCGACGTCCGGTGATGTAGTGTCGAGTAGGTCCCAGAGTTCAGTGGCATGTTTGTGGATGGATCGGGTGTTCAGCAGGATACATTTTAGGTGGTTAGAGTCTGAGTTGTGTTTGGAGGGGGAGGGTTTGGCATGGGTCCTGATGCAGGCGAACTTGCAGGAGTGGCAGGCGAATGGTCCGTGGGTGTGTCCTGGGGAAGCTACGCAGTATTGAGGGGTGCGTCCGGGGTTAAGGGCAAAGAGAGTAGTGGCGTCATACGTAAAGCGAGTGGAGTGGGCAATGCGAGGGCCAGGGGGTCTGGTGCTGGGCGCGGTCCAGGCGCGGACAGGCGTAGACGGGATTACCTTTGGCGCACCTTCGGCGCGCATGGGGCGCGACCGCTGCGCGTGAACGCTGCGCGCTATGGCATCTGTCATATATGGATAGTGGAGGGGGCGGGGGCGAGGAAGGGGCAGCTGGGAGGCGGGATCGTGGTGGAGGGGACGGGCTCCGATGCACAACAACACAAAATGGCTGGCAAAACGAAACCGGAACAGGTCGGGGAACAGACATGGTTACGCTGTCGGCAGGGGCACTGGCACTGGCACAATCAGGCTACACACTTTGCAGGCAAAGCGGGCAATCTCTACAGCCCTAGGAAATCAATACCGAGGCAATGCGATTTAATTAAGGTCAAAGAAAGCGAGCAGCACACTAAAACAAAACAGCTGAGTATTGAGCGCTATATTGGCGGAAGCAGCTGGGGAGGCAATGCGAGCAGCGCAGGCACCAGAATTACTTCTAAGTAGCAGAGCAATACAGCGGCACAATGCAGCAGAGTAACGATACCCAGGTGGACCAGGGTTCGTGGTGAGCGTCCGCTTCCGATGCAATCAACAAGCAATGCGAGGCGTACCAGCCCTACGAGACGTATCCGCTTAAGCAATGCGGAGCGCACTCGGTTTCACAAGCAATGCGGGGCGTACTCTGTTTTAAAAACACTACTGAGCGTACTCTGTTGAAGCAATACGGAACGTTCTCTGCTGAAGCACCACGGGGAAAGAAGGCGTTGCGGGCCCCGAGCCCGTTGTGAGAGAGACGTACCTTGGGACCGCAGTTCTTGTGAAGGCGGGTGCGGGGCGCACAGCGGCTCTTGGAAAAGGGCGAGGCGGCGTCCGGGGCTCCCGAAGCTTCACGGAGTCTGGTCTTTGGATCCGCGGTCACGGTGGGGGCATCAGCGGGAGCGTGGGGGGGGCCTTCAGTGAGCCTCCAGCGGCGAGTTGGCAGGGGCGGCCTGGCACAGCGGGGGAAGAGCGGCTCAACAGAGCGGGGCTCTCTCCCGGCGGGAACGATCAGGCGGCAGTAGACACGGCCAAGGAGGGGCTGTGGGGGCACCCGGGTCACGGCTCCGGCGGGGAAGAAATCCTCACGGCGATCACAGACGGGCAAAGCACAGGTTGAGCCAGATGGTCCGGTGGCTCAGGTCAGGGGGCAAGCTCAATCAAGCCCTTGGAGAAAGTTTCAGCACAAGTCTACAAAGTCTTTTCAGCAAGTCCTCTCCATCCTCAGCAAGGCAATCAGCAGGCCAGTCCTTCCAGCGTCTTCTTCTCCTTCTAGTTGGGCAGAGGTTCGTTGTGGGAAACAAGATCTAGTTTGCAAGGAGCAGTGCTCCTACTTTTATACAGCATTTTCTTTGTTCTTACAGGCCAGGGGGGCCGTTGCCTAACTTCTTTCAGTCTCTGAGCACTTTGTTGAGTGTACTCTGGTCTCTCCTTTCAGGGAGCAGGGATGGCACATCAGACGCTCCACAGGAGGTGGAGCCAGCATTGTGGTGGCAGAGCACAGCCCTATTCAGAGTCCAGGGGCACTCCCACCTCCCACTAAGGTGTAATCCTTGCATTCACCACCTGTCATCCCCCAGCCCTGTCACTCACATATCCCAGACAGTCAGATACACATCCTAGCAGAGGCGGGCTGAAATGGTTAGGCAAGCAAAGGCTAGCTTTCTAAAAGTAGCATTTGCAAACACAGGATATTAAAATAAACTTTACTAAAAGAAGTATTTTATTATTCTGAGTTCAGGCATACTAAACTTTATTTTCTACCTTGTTCCCTGAGCCTGCTGCGATTATAGAGTGTAATAATTCCAGCAGCCCATCTTGGCCTAAGAGAACAGGTATCCTTACAATAGTGAAAAACGAATTTGGCTGTAATTCACTATTAGGACATGCCACCCACATCAGGGCATGTCCCACCTTACACTTACAATGCACCCTGCCCTTGGGCCTACCATAGGGATGACTAATATGAAGCAAAGGGAAGGTTTAGAGGCTGGCAAGTGTGTGCACTTGCCCAGCCAGCATGACAGTACCAGACTGCACGCAGGTTCTGCAATGGCAGACCTAGACACATTTTAAAAGGCTGCTTCTGTGGGTGGCGCAACCAGCGCTGCAGGCCCACTAGCAGTATTGGCATTTACAAGCCCTGGCACTCCTGGTGCACTTTACTGGGGACTGACAGCAAATCCAATGAGCCAATCATGGAAATCAATCACATATACATTTTGCACAGGGAGAGCCTATGCACTTTAGCACGGGTCAGCAGTGGTAAGTGCCCAGAGTCATTAAACCAACAAAAACAGGTCAGAGAGAATATTGGAGGAAGGCAAAAAGTTCAGGGATTACCCTGCCAAGAGGGCCAAGTCCTACAACCTTACTCTCTAAAGTGGTAGCTTGGTCGAGCAGTAAGGCAGTATCAGAGGCCAGTGTAAAGCATTTGTTGTACACACTCAATCAGCAAATGGTCTTACACACTCAAAAACAGAACTCTAGGCCAATTGTTTTGTATCAAAATATATAGTTGTTTTATTTTAGAACCAACAAGGTATCAAAACATAATTTTTCAGAATGGATTACTTTAGTTAAATACTTTTCAGATAGGCAATAGACACTTTGGATACAATAGTTACAGTTGCTGCAATAGGCAAACGCAATGCAACATTGAGCTCAATGGGAATTTCTAGTTAAATGCAATTATTTACTTTGTAGATTACTTTTCTAACCACAGGACTGGATCCTAGATTCAGTTCTGGGACATGTGCTGTAAACCGTTAAGTAAAAGCTTTTTGGTTACAGTATGGATTTTTAAGGAATATTATTGTATTTTAAAAGTTGACAGAAACTTTTCTGGATGAAATTACCAATGTTATCCTATGGAAGGAAATTCAGTTTGCAGGTAAAGTATGTTTACGTTACTTTTGTCATCCAGTGCTGGGCTCCTAGGTTCAGCACTGGGACATCTATCTAAAACAGGCAAATAATTACGTTTTTATCGTTGGCACTATTTTTTAAGAATATTTGAAAGTTTCAAAAATCGACACTTAGAAACTTTTTCAGTGAAAAGCAGGCAATGATATCCTATGGAAGAAAATTCAAGTTACTGGTAAGTACGGTTAAAATTACTTTTCAGGGTCAGTACTGAGCTACAAGATGCAGCACTGAGGTCTCTCCTGATAACAGGTGAATACATCATAATTCTTTGTTCGGCTGATTTTAGAGGAATATTTTTTTTTTATATAAATTCTTTTTATTGAAATTAAGACCAAACGGCGGCCAACAAGGTCACATTTAAGGGCAGTACATGTATACAGCAGATCTACAGAGGGTCCAGTGTTACATTTTCATTGTGGCAAAAACTGCAATTAATCATAACAATTAGTCGTCAACCTCAAGTACCGGTTGCAGAGTTTGGGGGGGTTCGCAGATGTTACCTCTGTATTCATTCCATTTGTCCCATATTTCTCCCCATTTGCGGGTGCACCCTCGGGCTACATACACCGTCTTCTCTTGCAACATGCACCAGTCCATATCTTGTTTCCATTCAGAGAGACGTGGAGGCGTGGCTGCCCCCCACAGTTTTCCGATGTTACGCTTAGCCACCATTTGGCCGAGCGTTACCCAGAGCCTGCCTCTAACTGGTAAGTCCGTTGGCTTCCAAATATTTAGAATGCATCGCTTCGCCTCCGGGCGCAGCTCCATCTCCCAAACAACTTGCATACATCGCACCACCTTCACCCAGTAGGCCTGTAATAGTGGGCACTCCCATAGCATATGAAAGAAAGAGCCAGTCATTCCGCACCCCCTCCTACACTCGTCTCCCTCGTATCTGCCCATCCTTTTTAGCCGCGTGTTTGATATGTACACTCTATGCAGAATTTTAAGCTGGATGACCCGCAGCCTTGAAGAGATAGCCACCTCCTTAGGGGAGGCTAGCGCAAACCTCCACTCTTCCTCGTCTATTTCTAGCCCATCAGCCTCCCACCTTCCCTTGAGGTCATGGAGCAGATCGGGAAGATTATTTATCAATTTCTTGTAGACGAGTGAGATTGCGTGTTCCTGAATGTGCCCGTCCAACAGTCTACCTTCAAGGGGGGATGCTTGTGGTGGCACAGTGCCCTGTGGTATGTTTTTCTGCAGTGAGTGACGGACTTGGAGGTACCGAAAGTAGTCAGTGTCTGCTAGCTCATATGTCTGGAGGGATGGAAAGGATTTTACCTCGTTAGAGTCCCAGAGATCCCCTATCCGGGAGATACCGGTAAGGTCCCACTTCCGGAACCCCTTTGTACGGCCCAAGAGGCCAAGTCTAACCAAAACCCAGAGAGGGGTGGCAAGGGTGAGCCTATTGTACCAGCCCATATTGCGTTGGACAATGTGCCACAATTGCACTGTGTGGAGCGTCGGCCCAGTAAGCGCATGTTTGCCTGGCCGTGAGTACAGCGCCGCTTCATAGTTCCCCCCCCGGCAGGAGCCACCTGTCCATGCCATACCCGGGGTTGTTACCGTCGCAGTAGGTGCCCTGGTTGATGGCCGATAGGTGTGCGGCCCAGTAGTACCTACGTATGTCAGGCAAAGCGATCCCTCCGTCGTACCACCCCAGCGTCATCTTCTGCAGAGCTATTCTGGGTGCGCCGGACCACAGGAGGTTTCTCTGCTCCGCCTCAACCGCAGTGAAATATGAGGAGGGAACCAAGTCAGGGTAGTTCTGCAGGGCGTAGAGAAATCGGGGTAGTGCCATCATTTTAAAAAGTGCCGCTCGGCCCAACAGGGAGACCGGGAGCTTCTGCCAGGCAGCAGAGTTGCGCTTGAGCCTCGTAAGGGGCGGGAGCAGATTTGTATTATACATGGCGGTCTTGTCTTTCGATACAAAGATGCCCAAATACAAGAAGCCCTCTGTGACCACCTTTATTGGACAGTCACGTGGAAGTACGGGGGTGGCACCACTGAGGACGTATAATAAGGATTTACTCCAGTTGATGCTGTAGCCGGAGTTCTTACCAAAATTTGTAAAGATATCTAGAGCCACGATAAGAGATTTCCTGGGCCTCGAGAGGTAGAGGAGGACGTCGTCTGCGTTCAGGGAGATCCTGTCCTCCCAGCCGTCAGCCCATCGTAGTCCTTTAAGAGAGACGTCCTGTCTGATCCAGGTGGCCAGCGGTTCAAGGGAAAGGGCAAAAAGAAGGGGCGAGAGTGGGCACCCCTGGCGGGTCCCCCTCTCCAAAGTGAAGGCCTCTGAGACCTTGTTGTTTACGACCACCTGGGCAAGCGGCTTAGAGTAAAGGAGCCGCACCCAAGAGATGAAACTGGGGCCAAAACCCAGTTTGCGAAGGACCGCCATCATGTAAGGCCATTTGAGGGCATTGAAGGCCATTGTAGCGTCGAGCGATACCACCACTGCATCCTCACCCATCCTATGGCATCTTCCCAACACCCCATTTAGCCGACGGAGATTAAGCGCCGTGTTACGGTGGGGCATGAAACGGGATTGGTCCGGATGAACCAGGGTGCTGAGGACTGGCTGGAGCCTATTAGCAAGGACTTTTGCCAGTATTTTTGGTTCCGCGTTTAGCAGGGAGATAGGCCTATACGAGGCGCACAGCTCCCTATGCTTCCCTTCTTTAGAAATCACTACGATGGTTGTTATCCTTTGGTCACGGGGTAATATCCCTTTGGCCCTGCTTTCTTCAAACATGCGCTTTAGATAAGCGCTAATGCCATCCGGCTTGAGCTTGTATAGCTCGATCGGGAGGCCGTTAGGCCCAAGCGCCTTGCCAGGACGGAGATCCCCGATGGCACGTTCCACCTCCGCCGTGGTGAGCGGCGCCTCAAGGAGATCGCGCTCCACGTCTGAGAGGGACAGCATCTTAAGGTCCGCTAGTAGTGCGTCCGAGTCTTCTTCCGGCCGGTCAGACCCCCTGCTATAGACTGTCCGAAAATGGCGAGCAAACTCTGTGACTATGTCATGCGGTTCTGTTACAACAGAGCCCTCCAGTGTACGGATTTCAGCCACTACCTTGCTCGCCTGTTGTTTTTTGTCGAGCCATGCCAGAAGCTTACCCGCCTTGTCTCCCTGGTCGTATATCCTGCTCTCCCTGGTGGCGGCCATCTTCTTCGCTGCCTCTGACACCATCGCCTGGTATTCCGCTGTCTTGAGGGACAGCTGATGACGCGTCCCGGGCGCATCGTCCGTACGTGCCCCCACCTCCAGCGCCTCCAAGTCTGCCTCGATTGTCACGAGTTGCGCCTCCCTCTCCCTCCGCCGGCCCGCAATTGCCGACAGGGCCTCCCCTCTGAGAACTGTTTTAAAGGCCTCCCATAGTGTAATTGCCGACTCCACTGAACCGTCGTTGCTATCAAAATAATTAGTAATTGAAAGGGTCAGTGCCTTACGTAGGTCTTCATTGCGGAGGTACCATGCATTAATCGGTGCCACACACCCCTCTCGCCTGCTGCCCACAGTTAAGTGGGCCATAACCGGCGAGTGGTCAGAGATACCTCTCTCCAGATGCGTGGCAGTGCGCACTGTCGTATCTCGGTGTAGAGGAGTAAGGATGTGGTCTAGGCGGAAGAAAGAGTGGTGCGGTCCCGAAAAGTACGTGTATTGTGTGTCAGCGGGGTGTGCCAGGCGCCATATATCTGTGAGGCCGAACGTCTCTAGGAAATCTCCTAACCACCTCTGTCCCCAAGTTATCTCCCTGGGTGGGTGTCTATCCAGCATACCGGAGACTACTGCATTGAAGTCCCCCCCTATGAACAACTGCCCGTCTGGGAGGGATAGGAGGAGTTTACCAAGGTCAGTGTATGCCTGTGATTGGAGACCCGGAGGGACATACGTGGATATTAGAGTCAGCCTACGCCCCTCCCAATTACCTGAGATTGTGGCAAAGCGGCCCTGCGGGTCCATGTCAGTGTGGTCGGGGAGGAAGGGGAAGGCGCGTCGAAGAAGGATGCCCACACCCCGGGACCCAGTGGTGAAACCAGAGTGGGTTGCCAAAGCGTAACCATACCTATTCAGAGCTTGACAAGCATTGCCCAACAAATGAGTCTCTTGTAATAGCACAGCGTCAGGCTGGCTGCGCTTGATGAACTGAAGTACCATTGTACGTTTAAGTTTATCCCCAAGCCCATTCACATTCCATCTTGAGGCTTTTATCCCATTTCTTAGCCATAGCCATCGTTCACACCCGGCGTAGACCTTTGAACCTCTCTCCTCCACCAGATCTGCTGAGGACCTCTCATCTGTGACCAAACAAACATTACCCCCCCTTCTTCAACTCCCCACAACTTCTCACCCCCGCCCCCTCCCTCCGTCCCCCCTCCCCTCGGCTCCACCCCCCTCCGCCCCAACACAGCTCCGCTCCCCCGTCCCTTCCTAGCCCAACTGGACTCATGGACCCCCCCAAAACAAACCCCCCCTCCCTGCTCCCTGCTCTGTAGGTTCAAAACTGCCCACTGCCCCAATTAGCAGAGCGCCTTTCGCCCAACCCCGACCCAGGAGTGGGAAACCCCCCCTCCCGAGCAAACTCTGTTAGGGAGAGCGTGTGCCGGCCCCGACTCCGGCCGCCGTGCCTCTGCGGCCCCCTGTCTAGAAAGTCCCTTCCGTTATGGAGCACCATTAGCCAGCAGCAAAGTCCCGGAGTCATTCGGCAATTATAATGACCTTCCCCACATTAACTCAAAGGTCGTAAACATCACAATTACAGTATACGTTACAGTTCAGCATGGTACAGTTTCTCCATTAAGGTCCTCAGCGTGCAGCTGCGTCCCGGCCTGAATCCCACCGGGGACTCGCCGATCTGGAGCGCCACAATTGCTGGCTTCGTGTTTCTCCTTCCGATTTGTCCGCAGCCGACCCGGGAGATGGGCCCCGAACCTCTCGCCACGTGCCCTGATCCTGTCGCTCCTGGGCAGCCGCCGCCGCCGTGTCAAGCCATTCCTGGACCGCCGCCGGGGTGGTGAAGAACAGTGACTTGCCTCCCACGATGATCTTTAGCTTGGCTGGGAAAAGCATCATGTATTTTATGCCCCGTTCCCGTAGCGCCGCCTTCACCCCCAAGAATGAGCGCCGCTCCTGCTGGACCTGTAGGGTGAAGTCAGGAAAGAAACGGATGGTGGCCCCCTCGTACTGCAGGTCGCCCTGTTGCCTTGCAACCTGGAGGATAGCGTCCCGGTCCCTAAAGTTCAATATTTTGGCTATTATCGTTCTGTGCGGCGCCCCGGGCTTGGGTTTAGGGACCGGTGCACGGTGGGCCCGTTCAATTGTGAAAATGTTTGACAAGCGTTTAGGCTTCAAATGTTGGAGGATTAAATCTTCGAAAAACAGTTCTACACTTGGCCCTTCCGTTCCCTCCGGCACACCTACTACGCGAATGTTACTTCTCCGGGCCCGCCCTTCCTGGTCCTCGAGACGGAGGGCCATTTGGCGATGTTGGTGCACTAGTTCATTAATCCGACCTTCCAGCCGTTTTTCAGAGGTCTGCAGTACTTTAATGTCCGCCTCGTTTGATTTCGATCTCTCAGTGGTCTTACTCAGGTCTGTGCGGAGCAAGTTTACCTCTATGGAGATTTTGTCCATTTTGGTTTCGAGGTTGGTAGCTAGCGTTTGGATCGCGGCCATTATTTACGTTAAGGAGGGTTCCACTTGGCCCGCCTGGTCCTCACCAGCCGCTCCTGTCGATCCCTGGCCCAGCGGCACCGCGTACTTATCCAGTTTATTCGTCTGAGTGGACGTACCTCCCTTTGGCCTCATGGTGAACAGGCGGCGCTCCCGCGGCCCAGCCGCCAGGACCGCCTGAGTGTTGGACGGCTGTGGGGAGCTTCGGCGTTACCGCTCCTTAGTTCGTATGGAAGGTGCCTTCCTGTGGCTGGGGGAACCCCAACTTGTCTACTCGGAACAGAATTGCGACGGTAGGTTCACCACCTTTGGCCCCAGCTTGCGGACACCGGCCAGGGGCGTCCTCTCCCGGTCCCCACCAGTCCAATCATGCCATCCACGGGTCCAGTGCGCCACCACTTCAGGGAGTGTGCCACCAGGGGTCTAGCTCCAGACCGCTGCATCCACATGTGGACTACGTCACCACTGGCCTGCACACTACGTCCAGGCCTCGTCACCTCGTCCGGGCCCAAATCTCTGTGTAGGGCCCAGCCACGTCCCTCCTCACGCTGCAGGGGACACGTCTCCCCGGGACTGCCCAGCAGGACCTGGCCGACGTTGCCCTGTTATGCCGGTCGTCAACTCCGCAGCCGCGGGTTCACAGTTGCCCTGTCTTCAAGTCCGGGGCCCTCTCCCCGCTCGGGGGTGCTCACGGGGGCCCGCGCAGCTCACCATGCACTCCCTTCTCTTTGTGCTCCCGGGCCCATCCCCCACCCGGGCCGCGCATCGGCGCAAACAGGACGGGTCTTGGTGCTTCTGGGGGGGCCTTCGTGCCCCCCCCTTTTGCGTCACGGCTCTAAGGCCTCACCGGGTGCTTGAAGGATGGCGCGGTCCAGGCGCCGCGTCCACAGGCCTCTGGACAGGCCGGCGGCCCTCTTCCCGCCCTCGTGGTATAAGCAGGCCCCAAGCCGGGGCCTCGGGTGTAGCTTCACCCGGCTCGGGGCTCCAGGCAGACAGCTCCGGGTCCGCCGCGGCTGGGAAAACGGCCGCGACCCGGCCGCGCTGAGTCGCGGTGCTCCGGTTCTTGCTCCGGTCGCTGGCACTACCAATTAGGGGGTCAGGGCGCAGATGTAGGAGCACCCTGGCCAGGATTTTGAGCGGATATGTACGGGGGCAGCTTCGGTCCCGGCGGAGCTCGGGTCTCAGGCAGCCATCTTTGCAGGCGCCTGGCCACGCCCCCTAGAGGAATATTTTAAGTGAAACCAGTCAATGTTAGCCTATGGAAGAAAAGTGGGTTATCGGCTTTTAGGTAAGTACACGACTGGCAGAGTTAAGGTTCTGGGCATAGACTCAGGGGTCTCCCAGGGTCAGGTAGGTACAGTTGGTACACCCTCAGCGGCACAGGGGCAGCCGGGTGCAGAGGTAGTTAGGCCCAATGTTATCCAATGAGAGGCAGGGGGCCTTCGGTTGGTGGCTGCTGTCAAGCAGGCCACGCGGCTGTGGGAGCTGGGCTCCTGGTCACTTGCTCAGAGCAAATGGGGAAGTAGGTTAGGACAAAGGTTGCACTGCCAGAGGCACTGGGGCGGCTGGGTGCAGGGTGCTTTTGAGCCATCGGGCGCTCGATGTTATTCAATGGAGATCTTGGAAAGTGGACAAAGGCTGCAGGCTCGGGGACGGAGGATCTTCAGGAGCGACCAACACTTCGAGGGGTAATTTGGGATCTTGGAGGATAGGTAGGCACCCCGGAGTAGGGCACAGGGGGCCGTGGGACACCGGGTGCAGGGGTGTCTTTTGACGTCGGGAAATCTTACCCTCTGCTGGTCGTAGTTGGAGGGGTCCCTGGTTCTGAGGCTGCAGGGATTGTCGGGGTCATTGAGGAGGGTCCTTGGGCACTGGATTCCAGGTCAGAATCGCTGGGGGGACGTCCTCAGGGTCTTTGTCCACTCGGACACAGGCCGGGTTGGGCGGGTGCAGAGTGGGCTGGATTCGCGGTTCCTGGCTGGCACCAGGGGTATTGCTGTTTGAGCAGAACCACTGCTCGTGGGAGTCTCAGTCTCTAAGAGGGTCAAGGCAGGCAGGGCCTCTGGGGTTCTTGAGGTTGCTGTCCGCAGGAGACGCCGGGATTTAGCAGGAGCAGGTTCAAGGATCAACAGGCCTGTAGGGCTGGGTCAAGTCAGTTGGAGTCGTCCTCTTGTTAGCAGTCTTCTTTCTTGTTTCGAAATCGGGATCTGCGGAAGGAAGGTTCATCATGCCCCTAAATACTAAATTTAGGGGCGTTACAGGTAAGGGAAGGGCAGGGACCACTAGGTCCCTGTCCTGGGGTGAGTACACCCCCTATCCTGCTCCTCTCCTGTGGGAGGGGGGCAAGAGCCTATCTCTGATTGGGCAGGGCTCCCCATCCTCAAGATGGCCAGAGCCCGGAGTTGTGCTTCACCTCGCCTCTCCCACCTTTGGGGTGGAGTTGGCACAGGCTGCCACACCCCCTTTCCTCACGTAGGGTTTCCCGCCAGTCTTCCTGCCAGAGTGGGGGTCAGAACTGGTGGGGGCCAGTTGCTGAGTACAGCAATTGGCCTGGAGAAGCTCAACAAGGCAGCATGTCTGGGGGAGGAGACCAGCACCTCACCCAGGATGTGCATTGTTGCAGGCCCAGGAGAGCGGGGGGCGCTCCCCCAGGAGTCCACAACATGTCTGCTATGTGGCAGCCTAGGCAGCCTCTCAGACAAGACGTGAATTGTAGGTTAGGTTTCAGGGGGCATCTCTAAGATGCCCTCTGTATTGCATTTTACATTAAATCCCACACTGGCATCAGTGTGGGTTTAATGTGCTGAGAAGTTTGATATCAAACTTGTCAGTCTTCAGTGTAGCCATTATGGTGCTGTGGAGTTCTTAATGACAACCTCCCAGCACCATATACTCTTAATGTCATCACTGCACTTACAGTGCCCAGGAATGGCCCTGGGTCCTGTGGGGGCACAGGGGGGCTCATGCACCTGGGCCCACACCACTGGCATAGGGCACCCAGCTAGATGGGTGACTGATGTATGCTAGGGCAGTGGGTTTGTGGGCTGTGTGCCATGTCGACTCTTTGTTTAGTTCTGTACCAGGACACTCAGCCTGCAAAGGCAGTGTGTGTGTCATGGTACTGTGTCCCTAAGGGTGGCACAATAAGTGCTGCAGCCCTTAGGGGTCTTCCCTGGTCACAATGCCCTGGGTACCTAGGGTACCATTTACTAGGGGCTGACATGTGGCCAGGGATGCCAGTTGGGTTTTAGCTTCAATACAGTTTTAGGGAAGGAACACAGGCCCCGGGCACCTGATTGGCAGTAGCCCAGGGCACACTCAGTCAAAGCACATCAGCAATTCAGCAAAAAGTGGGGGCATACCATGCAAGAAAGATGGCACTTTCTCACACCTATTGGCAGTCGCCAGTTGGTAGTTATAATTGGGACCTAATTTCTACTAAAAAGCTGTTTTTCAGTTGCCTATATATTTAGCACTGGGTGACGAATCTTCATGAAATTTTCCAAACAAATTTGACTCTTGCTTCAGCTGCTGTCTGTAAGGTTTCGGGTGATCCGTGGAGTGAAGGCTGAGAAAAAAGGGGGGGTCTCAAAACGTGTTGGCCCATGTTAATTCCCATAGGATCTTTGAGGAGGTCTACAGAACAAACCACTGAATGGAATTACACCAAAGTTGACAGAAAGCTAGATCTTGGTCCAGTGTAGTGCCTTTGGGTAGTTTGGTGTAAATCGGTGCAGTAGTTTTAGAGATATTAACCAAAATCCAAATTTGTATATCTAGCCTCATTTATTAAGCATTAGGATTCTCAGAAAAGTCTCCTTCACATGACGTACATAACAGGATTAACATACTCTGTATAAAAGTCATGGTCATCTTCATCTAAGGGTGAAAGAACTACTTTACATAATTGCAGGTATAGATTTAGGCTAATTTTCATAATTCTATTCACAACATATCGATTGTGGTAGGGACCCTGAGGCTATCTTAATGGTATACCAGAACCATACCTTCCCAAGATAGGCAGAGGAGAAGCTTACACGCTGACACAAGACACTGAGGTCCCGGCCTGCAGAAGCTACAACATGCAGCGGTCTGACATCCCTCATGGGGTGTCCAACTTGAGACCAAGAGAGGGTCCTTCATTCTCTCCCATCAGATAATTGGGTTGGCTCTTTCCTAGGGTATTCTTGGTGCTACACCCACATACATGCTAGGTACACTTTGGAAGGGTTAGCATCGTAGGAGTACGCTTGGTAACAGATACCTTAATATGCCTGCATATATTCACTGGTTTAGCACCATGGTAGAACTATACCTTTTACTTATTCTATTGGTGCTCGTAATCTTTTCTATTTGTTTCGGTATAATAATTGTCGCAGCAAACATGTTTTATACTAGAATGACACTGGTTTAATAAATGTTTATTGAAAATGTCCCCAATGTTCATTCGGTATCTCTGTGTGACTGAGCGAAAAGTACTGCAATGTTTCCACGATCCCTGAAGGGTTGAGAGTTGTCATGTTCTGTGGTTGCCAGAGACTATTCGCTCCTCAGTAAGGTTACGGGGCTTATAGTGGCACTGTGGTCTAGCTGGTATATAGGTTGACATATCCTGTGGGGTGTCCGGAATCAGTCTAGACATCAATCCCTTTGTTTATGTTGTCCGAACAATGCGCAGATCCTGCTGATTTTTAGGAACTAAACGACAGTCCCTTGTGTTTGTTGAAAAAGAGGGGCAAGCATCTGCACTGGGGTTCAAAATACCCAAAAACCATTTGTTCGAGGCATGTGAGCTGTAGATCACATGCTTATGCATGGATTGCCATCTAGTGTTGGGTCCGGATGTTTGCACTTTGTTTTTCTTCGAAGAAGTCTTCCTAGTCACAAGGTAAGTGGCTCCTCCTTTCGGTGATAGTGCGCATGGTCATCGACTCCATCTTCATATTGTTTTCGCCATCGGGTTCTGATGTGACTTGCTACGCTCCGGTTCGACGTTGATCCTTCGGTTCCTCCCGGTGCATACAAAATTCACCCTCAACAGTATTGTTTCCGATCACGTTCTCCTTTCTTCGCGGATCGTGTTATCTCTAAAAACTCATTTCGATCGGAGAGCTCATGGTAGGCCGTCAGGCCTAGCCCCTGGTTCGACTCGCAGTCGATGGAACAAACTCCCTTTAAGTTCTGCCCTCGGTGCCACGCGAAATACCCACGCACCGACTCAAACGCCTTCTGCAATCTGTGTTTGTCACTAGAACACAGTGAACAGGACTGTGACGAGTGCCTAGCTTTCCTCTCCAAAAAGACTGTTCGCAACCGTCAGGCCCGACTACGCGACATGCAGAGCCAACACACAGGCTCCATTCCAGACCTCTTTGGTCCTGAATCGGAGGAAGAAGAATCCAGCGACCCCATTGGAGCCGATGAGGAACAGGGAAAAATCTCCCTTTCCGACGACTGCTCCAACCAGGATGAAGACATCCCGCATGGACAACGTACTGTAAGTAAATGTAAATGCCAGCATTTGTAAAGTGCACAGCTACGTCCAACGGAGGTATCCCGGCGCTGGGGGCCGTCAGTAAGATTAAGCAAGCTATTGCCCAGAGTCACATGGTGCTGGGCTAACCTACCGCCAGAGCCGGGGAACAAACCGTGAACCCTGTGGTCCTTAGTCAGGCACCCTGGCTGCTGCTCCACACCTCTTCCACTGAGCCACACCTCTTCCACAAGTACAGTCCCTACCTCGCCCCAACTTCCAGTTCCATCGAAAAAGAAGGCACCGGACCAACCCGTGCCCTCGGGCCCCGGTCAGCACTGAGATCACGCTTCCGACGCCCCGCCTCCAGGCTCGGCACCGAAGCCTACCAAAAAGCCTTACGGCTCCGAAAAGCCCCATGCCAAATCAGGCACCAAAAACTCTAACTAAACAAGCATTTACAATGCAATAGGTCTCGCAGCATTAAAGTTTGAGCTATTGGCATTGTATATTACAATGTGTTGCATTAATTTGTTATCAAACTCTGAATTGTTTTATAAAGACTGATTGCAAACTGTCAAATGTTGCTGAATAGTAAGCAACGTTGTGAATAATATTGTTTGCTAGTCATCCTTGGGTACCAGAGTACTTCACTTGAGGCAGAGGTATTATCTTTAGACTACAGGTGCCGGTGCCGCTTGAGCTAGAAACAGGGCCAGCCACTCACTACTCTGCACTCACTACTCACTACTCACTACTCTGCACTCACTACTCACTACTCTACTCTCTACTCACTACTCACTACTCACCACTCACCACTCACTACTCACTACTCACTACTCACTACTCTGCACTCACTACTCTGCACTCACTACTCTGCACTCACTACTCTGCACTCACTACTCTGCACTCACTACTCTGCACTC
Source organism: Lissotriton helveticus (assembly GCF_964261635.1). Classification (NCBI taxonomy): domain Eukaryota; kingdom Metazoa; phylum Chordata; class Amphibia; order Caudata; family Salamandridae; genus Lissotriton; species Lissotriton helveticus. Next base: position 933,829,663 of record NC_136070.1, on the reverse strand, counting down.
ACTACTCACTACTCTGCACTCACTACTCTGCACTCACTACTCTGCACTCACTACTCTGCACTCACTACTCTGCACTCACTACTCACTACTCTGCACTCACTACTCACTACTCTGCACTCACTACTCTGCACTCACTACTCTACTCACTACTTTACTCACTACTCTGTACTCACTACTCTGTACTCACTACTCTGCACTCATTACTCACTACTGTACTCACTACTTTACTCACTACTCACTACTCTACTCACTACTCACTACTCTGCACTCATTACTCACTACTCACTACTCTGCACTCATTACTCACTACTCACTACTCTGCACTCACTACTCACTACTCTACTCACTACTCACTACTCTGCACTCATTACTCACTACTCACTACTCTGCACTCACTACTCACTACTCTACTCACTACTCTGCACTCATTACTCACTACTCACTACTCTGCACTCACTACTCACTACTCTGCACTCACTACTCTGCACACTCACTCTGTACTCACTACTCTGCACTCACTACTCTGCACTCACTACTCACTCGGCACTCGCTACTCTGCACACTCACTCTGCACTCACTACTCTGCACACACACTCTGCACTCACTACTCTGCACACTCACTCTGCACTCACTACTCTGCACTCACTACTCTGCACTCACTACTCACTACTCTGCACACTCACTCTGCACTCACTACTCTGCACACTCACTCTGCACTCACTACTCTGCACTCACTACTCTGCACTCACTACTCAGCACTCACTACTCTGCACACTCACTCTGCACTCACTACTCTGCACTCACTACTCTGCACTCACTACTCACTCGGCACTCACTACTCTGCACACTCACTCTGCACTCACTACTCTGCACACTCACTCTGCACTCACTACTCTGCACACTCACTCTGCACACTCACTCTGCACTCACTACTCTGCACTCACTACTCACTACTCTGCTCTCACTACTCTGCACTCACTACTCTGCACTCACTACTCTGCACACTCACTCTGCACTCACTACTCTGCACTCACTACTCTGCACTCACTACTCACTCGGCACTCACTACTCTGCACACTCACTCTGCACTCACTACTCTGCACACTCACTCTGCACTCACTACTCTGCACACTCACTCTGCACACTCACTCTGCACTCACTACTCTGCACACTCACTCTGCACTCACTACTCTGCACTCACTACTCTGCACTCACTACTCTGCACTCACTACTCTGCACTCACTACTCTGCACACTCACTCTGCACTCACTACTCTGCACTCACTACTCTGCACTCACTACTCACTCGGCACTCACTACTCTGCACACTCACTCTGCACTCACTACTCTGCACACTCACTCTGCACTCACTACTCTGCACACTCACTCTGCACTCACTACTCACTACTCTGCACACTCACTCTGCACTCACTACTCTGCACTCACTCTGCACTCACTACTCTGCACTCACTACTCTGCACTCACTACTCACTCGGCACTCACTACTCTGCACACTCACTCTGCACTCACTACTCTGCACACTCACTCTGCACTCACTACTCTGCACTCACTACTCACTACTCTGCACACTCACTCTGCACTCACTACTCTGCACACTCACTCTGCACTCACTACTCACTACTCTGCACACTCACTCTGCACTCACTACTCTGCACTCACTACTCACTCGGCACTCACTACTCTGCACACTCACTCTGCACTCACTACTCTGCACACTCACTCTGCACTCACTACTCTGCACACTCACTCTGCACTCACTACTCTGCACTCACTACTCACTACTCTGCACACTCACTCTGCACTCACTACTCTGCACACTCACTCTGCACTCACTACTCTGCACTCACTACTCTGCACTCACTACTCTGCACTCACTACTCTGCACTCACTACTCACTCGGCACTCACTACTCTGCACACTCACTCTGCACTCACTACTCTGCACACTCACTCTGCACTCACTACTCTGCACACTCACTCTGCACTCACTACTCACTACTCTGCACACTCACTCTGCACTCACTACTCTGCACACTCACTCTGCACTCACTACTCACTACTCTGCACACTCACTCTGCACTCACTACTCTGCACACTCACTCTGCACTCACTACTCTGCACACTCACTCTACACTCACTACTCTGCACAAGGGTAAGAACACCGCCTTCATTCTTTGAGTCAGGCTAGCCTTAAAACTTTAAGAGCCTGAGCTCCTAACATATCTTCACTAAAGGGTCGGGTGTGGTATATCACAAGCTGAGGGGTCTGTTTTCTTGGGGTTACGCGTGGTGGCTTGGGTACGATTTGCGATGGGCAACGTTTTATTAACTTACGAGAGTAGCGTCACCAAGCTTTAAAATGTAAATACCCCCAGGGTGAGACGTTTCTACTCCTTCACGCCGACAACTCTTTGGTACCCCGGGGGTGTCACCTAGAGCTCAATTCTGTTTTTCGTGAGAAGTCCTGCCTCCTCGTGCTTCTGTCTCGAGCGCGCTCTCGTTTCTCCTCCCTCCTCTCCTTACCTCCTCCCGCAAGCTCGGCCCCTGCCTCCCACCGCTTTCCTCGGCAAGCCGCTCGGTGACGCCCCCCTGCAGTCGGTGGAAGCGCACTGCAGCTGCCCCACTCCCCGCGCCTCTCGATGTCAGCCTCCCGGCGGAGCTCTCCCGGTTACATTTCCGTGGATCTGAGCGCGCATCCGGCTCGGCGCCGCTGCAAAGGTAAAGCCGCAGCCGGAGCTTGGGAGGGAGCTGGGCTGGTGTTCGGGGAGCAAGGATAGACGAGGGATTGCCCCAGGGGTGGAGGCGGGAAAAGAGGACACACGCAATGTGAATAAATACACTTACTTTCATCTGTAATTTCACGAAGCACTTGATGTGTGTATGCGCATGCGTGTGTGCTTCACAGGAGACAGCGCCTGGCCGCAGCGCTCGTTCGCGTGCGCGTGTCACTTTCAAATCGCCTCCAAGGCGATGCGCGCGGCCAGGACTGTCTCCTGGGAAGCACACATGCCGACAAAAGGGGCTCGGCGGAGACGCGCTTCGCGCGGCTAGCCGAGACCTAAAAACCATTGGCACCGAAACCTTCGTCGCCAAAACAGACTGGGACTCAAAAATCACCTAAAAAGCATGCTTTCGGTGATCCGCTCAAAAAAACGGATCCGAAACAGAAAATTCTGGTCCTACATCCAAAAACTGGACATATTACCACCAAAGTGAATTTAAAGAGGGGTGCTACTACAGAAGAGGAATACCACATTCCATTAAAGAAGAGAACTGTTGGGACAAATCCTCCCCCCCCTCCTCTTCCTTCACCACCTTTACCCCCGTCTCTGCCTGTGCCAACTTCTCCTGAGTACTCACCACCACATACACCTGACAATCAGGGTGATGGGGATGGGGAGGATGATGATGACAATCAGCCCGGACCTACAGGTGAGTGGGATGACTCGCCCACTGACAATGATCGGACCTGTATCCTACCAGGCCCTCTCCACCAGATGACAGTGTAGGCTATATTGAACTACTAGGCAGGGCTGCTAATTACCATGGTGTCCAACTCCATAAGGAATCCCTTGAAGAGAACTTCCTTTTTGAGACATTAAATAGCTCACAGAAATCTACACACATGTTGCCCATGTTGAAAGGAATGACCAGACATGTAGACTACATCTTTAAGGTTCCTGTCAGAGCACGTATCCTTACCCCTAGGGTAGATAAAAAATACAAACCTGCCCCATCGGATCCAGTCTACATAAGAGGGCAACTACCCTTAGACTCATTAGTAGTTTCTAATGCACGTAAAAGGGCAAACTCCCAGACTACTGGAGATGCACCACCCCCAGATAAGGAGTCAAAACTCTTTGATGCTTCTGGCATATATGTAACACTCAAGCATTGTTATCTAGATATGACTGCGTGCACTGGGGTGAAATGGAACAGCTCATTCAATTCCTACCCCAAGAACACAAATCTAAAGCGCAAGACCTGGTTCGTGAGAGACAATTAATTTCTAATAATCAAATTAGATGTTCCCTAGATGCTGCTGATACATCTGTCAGAGCGGTTAACACTAGTGTTATTTTAAGAAGACACGCCTGGCTGTGCATATCAGGGTTTAAACCGGAGGTTCAGACCTCAATATTAAACACACCTTTTGATAAGGAACACCTTTTAGGGCTGGTGGTTGACTCTTCACTTGACAAAATGAAGGGTGCCGAAGTGGCTAAATCCATGGGAGCCCTTCAGTCTCCACAAAACCTGTGGTTCCTTTTGGCGCTCCTTTTATCGAGCAGGGGTCCAGAAAATACTTCCACGGACACTGCGCCCACCTATATGGGCAATAACCAACCCTCAGGTTCCAAAACCTTCTTTAGGGGCAATTATAGAGGAAACCAGGGCAGAGGTAGAGGTTCTAATACACATACCTCTTCCTCCAATACAAAGCAGTGACTTGCCCATAGTTCCCCCCGACCATTTAACACCTGTGGGGGGACGACTGTCACAATTTCTACCAAAGTGGCAATCAATAACAACAGACAAATTATCAATTCTGGTTACTGCTTGGAGGTCATCAACACTCCTCCAAACATTCCCCCAAAGTCGCACAAACTTTTACCGGATCACCTATACCTTCTCAAACAAGAGGTACAATCCCTCCTACTAAAACAAGCTATAGAGCCCGCACCACCACAAAGGACGGCTCTCTCAGACCGAAATTAGATCTCAGAGAACTAGATTTTTACATACAGTCAGACCATTTCCACATGTTAACACTTCAACATTACTACCTCTTTTGCAAAAGGGCAAGATTTTTTCAACTCTAGATTTAAAGGACGGCTACTTTCATATCCCAATCCATCCGGCTCACCGCAAATTTCTCAGGTTTGTGGTAGCAGGTCAACACTACCAATTCAAAGTCCTCCCATTCGGAGTCACCACTGCCCACAGATTCTTCACAAAATGTCTGGCGGTAGTAGCGGCGCATCTCAGAAGACAAAGCATACATGTCTTCCCTTATCTGGACGACTGGCTCATCAAAGTCTACCAACAATGCCGCAAGCACACTTCCGTAACCATTCAGCTGCTTCACCAGCTAGGATTTTTAGTCAATGTGTTAAAATCACATCTTCAGCCAAAAAAATTCTAAATTACATAGGAGCCACTCTGGATACTCAAAGGGCTCTAGCATTTCCCAATGCAGCCAGAATTCGAAACATTCAGGCGCTAATTCTCAAATTTTAAGCCACTCAATCACTTCCAGCTCGAGTGGTTATGCAGCTGTTGGGAATACAGGCATCTTGCATCATGATTGTTCCCCACGCCAGATTACATATGCGTCCACTTCAAGAATGCTTAGCCAGTCAGTGGAACCAGTCACACGGTCTATTAACCGATCTTGTGTTGGTAAGCGGCCGTACTCATTCCTCTCTGCAGTGGTGGAACACCCAAAATCTGTCAAAAGTACGGCCGTTCTCATCTTCAACAACTCTCATTGCTAGGGCTGTGGAGCCACCCACAAAGATTGTTCCAAATCAGTCATTTAGAGCTCATGGCAATCTTTCCAGCTCTCAAAGCCTGTCAAGATCACCTGTCTGGCAAAGCTATGTTAGTCCAAACAGACAACATGACAGCTATGTATTACATACAAAAACAGGCGGGGGACACGCTCTCTCCAACTGCCCCACTGATCCCAAGACATCTGGAAGTGGGCTATTCACCACAATATTTATCTCCTAGCGGAACACCTCCCAGGAGTCAACAATCAGATTGCGGACCTCCTCAGCAGCCAGAGGTATCAAATATAAGAGTGGGAACTTCACCTTCAAGTTCTCCACCCATACTTCCAAGCCTGGGGAGACCCTCACATAGACCTGTTTGCAATACCGAAAAATGCAAAATGCCAAAGTTTTGCCTCCAGGCATCCAGACCCGTTGTCCAAAGGCAATGCTCTATGGATGACCTGTTCAGGGATATTTGCCTACGCTTTTCCGCCTCTCCCACTCGTTCCATCAGGGGTTCGGAAACTCAGACAAACATCTCTCAAGCTAATACTAGTAGCTCTAACATGGGCACGTCAACCCTGGTTCAGAACCATGTTGGAACTCTCTCTGGTGCCACATCAAAAATGACATTTAACTCCCAGTCTCCTCACACAGAGCCATGGAGAAATCAAACACCCAGATCCTAAACAGTTCAACCTTGCGATCTGGCTCCTGAAGTCATAGAGTTTCGTTATCTGAACCTTCCACCAATCTGTATGAACATTGTCGGGGAACCTAGAAAGCCTACCACAAGAGCTTGCAATGCAGCCAAATGGAAGCGATTTTCTATTTATTGCATTAACAATAACATCAACCCTCTGGATGATTCCATACAAAACATGATTTGCTACCTGTAACACTTAAAGCAGTCGTCATTGGCCTATACATCCATTTGACTGCATCTCGTTGTAATTACAGCCTATCTTCAAAATAGGCAACATTTATCGCTTGTAATCAAAGCATTTATGGAAGGACTAAAAAGAGTTATACCACCAAGACTTCCACCTGCCCCAGTGTGGAATCTTAATATAGTCCTCACAAGGCTAATGGGGATACCATTTGAACCCATGCACAAATGTGAGCTACAGTTCCTTACTTGAAAAACGGCTTTCCTCATTACAATCACTTCCTTGAGGAGAGTGAGTAGTACTTCGCACCAATCCCAAATTCCTTCCCAAGGTAGTATCTGCATTTCACATTAATCAGTCGGTTGAATTACCGGTTTTCTTCCCTCAACCTGACTCTGTTGCAGAAACAGCTCTACACACCTTAGATGTTAGAAGAGCACTATTGTATTACATTGAAAGAACCAGACCTTTTCGTAAGGCCAAACAACTTTTTGTAGCTTTTGCACCACCTCACAAGGGTAATCCTATATACAAATCAAGTATTGCTAGGTGGATCGTTAAATGTATCCAGATTTGCTACTTGAAAGCCAAAGGGACTCTAACTGTACTTCCTAGAGCACATTCCACTCGTATACTAGGAGCTACTATGGCCTTTTTAGGCAACATCCCTATTACTGATATTTGCAAAGCTGCAACATGGTCCACACCACAAACATTCACCAAACACTAATGTGTAGATGTGTTAGCCAGACAACAGGCTAATGTGGGCCAAGCAGTACTTAAAACGCTGTTTCAGACAACTTAATAATTTACAGGATAGCCATCGCTTAGGGGAGGCTGCTGTAAGGTCTATGTGTAAGCATGCGATCTACAGCTCACATGCCTTAAACGGAAAATGCTACTTACCCAGTATGCATCTGTTCTTGGCATGTAGAGCTATAGAATCTCATGCACCCACCCACCTCCCCCGGTACCTGTAGCTGCTGTAGTTCTCTTGATACTATACATACTTGCACATGGCCATCTCTATTCTTTACTACTGCTCCATTCTCTCACCCTCTGCGGGAAAACAATCTGAAGATGGAGTCAATGACCATGCGCACTATCACCCAAAGGAGAAGTCCCCTAACTTGTGACTAAGTGCAAACATCCGGACCCAAAACTAGATGGCGATCCATGCATAAGCATGAGATTATACAGCTCTACATACCAAGAACAGATGCATTTTCCTTTTCTCCACTCGTGAGATCCGCTATACCCTCGCAGTCCCCAGCGAGGCCCCCGGCGCAACTCTGTAAAGGCTCTGCAGATCCAGCGCAACTCAAAAAAAATATATGACAGTACTTTTACACCCACATTTACACCCATATAGACACTCTCTGAGATACCCATTCACATACTCTCACGCTCACACTTACACCCACATACACACTCTGACACCTGCTTACATGGCCATAAAGACACTCTTACACACACTCCTATACCCATACAGGCACTGTTACATCCAGTTACATATTCATACAGGCACTGCCACACCCATATGTACACCTATACAGACACAGTCACACCCTCTGGCATACCCATTCACCCACTGTCACACCCATACTTACACCCATAGAGACACTCTCCCAACCACTTACATAGCCATACAGACACTCTCAAACACACTCACATACCCATAGAGACACTGTTACACCCATACCTACACTGTCACACTCACTCACATACAGGCACTATCACACCAACACTTACACCCAAACAGACACTGACACCTTGTGACATAGCCACACACAGTCACGCTCATATCTACACCCATACAAACACTTAAACACCCACTTACATATCTATAAAGGCACTCTCAGACCCACATTTACACCTACACAGACACTCTCTCACCCTCTGACATACCCATACACATACTCTCACGCCCACACTTACACACATACACACTCTTACACTTACTTACATTGCCATAAAGACACTCTCACAAATGCTCACATACCCATACAGACACTGTTGCACCCACACATACACCCATACAGAGACTTTCACAATCGCTTACATACCCATACAGGCGCTGTTACACCCACAGTTACATCCATACAGACACTCTCACACCCTCTTAAATACACATACTGTCACGCTCATATCTATATTATAGAGACAGTGTCACACCCAGTAACAAACCCATACAGGCACTCTCACACCCATACTTACAACTATACAGACACTCGTACACTCTCTGACATACCCATACACCCACTCTCATGCCCACGCTTAGACACATAGTTACATACCTATAGAGACACTCTTACACACGCTCACATATCCATACACATAGTGTCACACTCATACTTACACCCATACAAAGTTTCGCCTGTCTATGTTTGCGGTGCTGTGAAGGCTCAGCGGTTCTCAAAAGTTTTTATTATAAAAGATATATTGTAGTTACCTATGTGAACTACTACTTTAGCATTACACACAGTAAGGAGCATATCTACCTCTCAGATCTTAGTATGGTTACAGGGACGTTTTAGTTAGGAAATACAATTTAAAAAACCTTAGAAATTCACTGAAATAAACAAAGGTTACCTAAGCTAACTATAACTTGTGCCCGCCATGCACTGCTTATGACCTCACATATTACACCACTCATTACAAGTTCTATGACATCATTTGTGGCATCACTGATGACATAATTGTTGACATCACTGGACAAGAAGGCCCGAGGGTAAAGAAGCTCCCTGGGAAAATCAGAACGCTCTTTTTTTTAATTGGCGCTCCACGAGAGTCTTGAAACTCAACCATCCAGATAAGAAATTATTTTTCAACCTTAATTTTTCAAAATCTACCCAACAGATTTAAACCAAATCACAAAAAGGCACAATCTGTGGACCAAGATCAAGCGTCCTGCCAAATTTGATGTTATTAGGTTCAGCAGTTTTTGCTGTAGACTTGTCTAAAGAAGTTAATGGAACTTTCATGGGTATTTTGCGTTTGGGACCCACCTTTTTTCTTGGCCCATGCTTGATGGATCAACCCGAAACTTTCCATGCATAAACTAGTCAAAAAGTAGCACCTTTTTGGAACGTTTCATGAAGATTTGTCAAACGGTGCCAAAGTTATTAGCAACACAAAAAACATTTTTGTATGGAATTGCTGACCTAAGTATAACAACCTTATAGCAACCGCCACTAGGTAATTATTATTAATATATATATATATATATATATATATATATATATATATATATATATATGTATATTTATTATACTTGAACTCCTGCAGTCGCGCTGTCATCGACGGATGCACTCCACGGATGATGATAAAAATAAAAATTGATTAGGCTAGATCACATGTCACTGCCAAACGTGTTTCGGAACGATGCCTTCTTCAATGTCAGTTTCCTCATAAAACAAACGCCATTTAAACATTGGAGGAATACGTTACAGTTGGTGCAATGTAGAAAGCGACGATGTTCAAAATATTTTACTTAATTGCGCCTCAAGGTGGCAGCCATCTTGAAATGTACTGTCTCATTCTATAATTCATTACGACATACGCCACTCAATGCAATATAAAAAAAGAACTTGATACAAAAGCTACATTCCCAATAAATAAATCATAATCAACAGGATATAAGCATTCTCCTATAGACAATACGTTCAAAAAGGGGAGGTACTTTAATCAGCGAAGGCAGTCAAATTTCACAATTCCTTATATGTGTGTGTGTGTGTGTGTGTTTAGAGATAGAGATATTGATTAGATACACACACCATATTTAGCCTTTCTTACAGTGCTGCTCTTAGAACATTAATCAGCACACTTGACAAGCTCACCCTTGTAGGCTCTGCCTTGATGTAAGCATCTACCAACGAATCTCCCCAAAGTATGTGAACATAAACACTATGGACTTGATTCACAAACTGCATTTTGTAGTGCGTTTTGTAGTATTGCAAAGTGCTATTCACAAACAATGTGTGGAGTTTGTGTCCACAATTAGCTCTAATTATGTGGGCGTAGTTATCCGCCCAGATTATGGCGTCTACACAGACCCAAGTATACGTTTTATTAGTAAACATGGGTAGGACTGGAGGGAGGGAGTGGGTGATAATAAAAGGGATAGACTTATGACAAAAGTGGATTGGTTTAGGAAGGAGTAAACCATTTGCAGTACTCTCTGAGTGGAGACATGTAACTTACACTTTTGTAGTAAGTTTACACTCTGAGTTTGTAAATACCGAAAGCAGTAAATTTACTCCAAAGTGTAAATTTAACTCAAAAGTGTAAGGTACCTTTATGAATCAGGCCCAATGTATGCCGAACACACTGCACTGTATTTTCTTTCTTGTTATATATTAGAACATTACCTCCAACAAAAACACACATTTCTCAAAACTTAGACAGACATAACTGCAGGCAAACAATGAATAGTAAGCATATGACACTCAAATATTCAAAATATTTCTATGGTTTACTGTAATCAAGTAATACATTGTGTAATATAAAAAATGCATAGTTCAATGACATTTAAAAAGCACTCAGCCTTTGGCCTCATAGTTTGCCAATGTCACCAGAACCCCTTTATGCCAGTACAGGCCTATATTACACAGTTACCCCTTAAGTATTCTCTCTCGCCCTATTTATAGATATATCCCAGTTTACACCTATTGCTAACTTTAATTTTTTTTAAGTATTGATGCACATTTGTTTAATATTTAATCAAGTATTTATAACTACAGCAAACAAACCCAACTTTTTAATAAAATAAAGTGCTGGTAATGCTACTTAGGAGTTTAAACACTCAAATTGTTGCTGAGTAAGTTATAAAAGGTATTTGTGATTCAGTGTCACTTCCTCAAAAAAGTAAAAGTTCTCCTTTCATCAGAAAAAAACATACAACTGTGAACAGTAAATGTACTACATAAATGAAGCTTTTTTTTTATAATGGGATACCAAAGTCAAAATGTATACAGTTTGGTTTGACGTAGTGGATTTCACAAACTTCTACTAGAATGTCCATTTACCTGCCACATTTACTGAAGTCTTCCCTGCTAATGCCTGGGGTCACAGTTTACGAATAGGATAGGATATTGAATTTTACCATTGAGGCTGTTAAAGCTGTCTGATTCGTATGGTATCATAGTTGTAGACTAGTATGATGTCCTGCAGATACCTGCACAGTATGAGCCCGAATTTTGGAAAAGCATGAAAGGTCTCTGGGCTAGAATTCAGTCTAAATCTATGTGAGTTCTTATTAACAACTGGATGTCTTCTCCTCACTGCTTTGTATCCTTGCTAAGGTGAGTGTCTTCCAGGATTACCTGATGTGCTCTTTCAAATTGTTTTAGGAATGAGTTACAAGGAGCTGGATGAGCGTCTCGACAATGACCCGAACATCATTGTGTGCCTGAAGTGAAAACGGGACTCTGGCTACACCGACTGTTAGTTCTATGCTCTTCTCCCTGTGGAAGTATCTGCAGAGTGGCACAGAGGCCATGATGGAACTAAACGAAGAAGAAAGCCCGGCAAAGATATGGAAGATGTAGGTATTTGACTTTTGAAAATGGATGCTTACGAATGGACCTACGAACACAGGCGCATGGATGACCAAAGATGTTATTCCTGACCATTATATTGAACAATCATTGTTGAGGCTGAAGTTGTTGATGGAAATGGAGACTAACATGCCATGGGGGTAGGCTCGATTGGGTTGTTCTCATCAATTAAAGGCTTCCAGTCATTGTGGAGTTGACACCTTTTCCAATAGGGTGAGAAGAACAAGAGGAAAGACATTGGTTTGACACTTAAAGAGGCGCTAGAAAACTTCTCTTGCACCATTGGCGCATGAGCCCGAGACAGACTAACACACCTGACATCTGTCTACAAGTATTTTACTGCTATAATAAAAATATGTTCCTCCCAAATAAAATACTGTGCGTGGCTTGTTCGTGCATTTGCTTCCAGTGTTCATTTCCCATTACTATTGGTCAGACTGATGATGCATGCCTTCTCCTTTGGCATAGGCTTAACGTGCACTTTTATGCTTGAAGTCAAATTGCATTAGTCTTTTCTATATTTGTTTTATGTATGATTTCGACCTAAAGGGAACTGTGTTCTTTGGTGTTTGATGTATTACCATACTACTGAATTTGTTTAATCATTATAGGTCGCTACTAATCTTGTCCTTATAAAGACTCTAGAGCTAAATATGTGCTGGCTGTAAGTTAAGATGAGCAGAGCTGAATGAACCTACAGGAGAAAAACAAAACTTATTAAAAAAACTGAACATCGTTAGAAATTTGATATGTCATAATTGCTCTAAATAAATGGTATAATTAATAGTGTGAATATCAATACCACAATTGTTATGTAATTTCATTGTGGGTTAGGGGTCCTTGCCCATTCCTCTCAGAGATACCAAGTAACACCAATTAAGTACTTCATATATAATATAAAGATGGCATTACTGTAGTGACTCTGATATAGGAAACTCTCATAGATGCCACATCAGTCATGTTAGTCTAGCTATTCACAGCTTCCAATGTTGTGCTAACAGATATTACTGGCTGAAACACAGGAACGTGTACAGTCCAACGCTCCTGCTTTTGGCAAAAGAGTCCATATATTTTATAGCCAAAAAGGCTCTGTTATAGCTATGCCACATTTACAACTTCTCAGCTACTTTACAAGGTAATGGGGAAATAAAATTCTTCTATTTTTCCCTTATCTGCTCCTAGATGTTTCCATGTATGTGAACTTTCCCGGAACAGAGTAGATGCCAAAATCTTCCTGTGTAGTGTGAAAACCGTCCCTTATTTTCCCACTGTCCTGTTGCAGGTGTACCTCAATATGAATACGTGTGTATGTGTGGTGACTTATGCATGCCTACATCACCAGGCCTGCATGTGCCAGCGTCATGATGTGGGTGTCATTTTCTTTACTTTATTTACCGCTCTATGATGTGGGATGCCACATGGATCAGTAAATAAAAAGTTATCTTAATGCTCCGCGGGGGAGCCTGGGGAAAATAGTAGATGCTAAGCCCTTCAGAATATATATATATATATATATATTTTTTTTATTGTTTAAAGTGAATAGGTCTGCAAAGGGTTTTAGGTACCATGGAGAGGCAGAGTGCGGGAAAGAAATGAGTGGCTGGGAGGAGGATGGGTGGGTAAGTACAACTGAAGGCAAGTGGGGGTAGAGTGGAAAACAGCACAAAAAAGACGAAAGCAACATCACTGTGGAGGTAGAAGCGAAGCACACGAGCGAAAACAGATGCAAGAAGAGAAGCACACAAGGGAAAGCGAAACACTGAGGACGGGGGGAAGAACACAGGCATGAGAGCAACACACAGCACAGGGGTGTGGAAGAGAAGCACATAAGGGGCCGCTGGAAAACACACGCTCTCTCATGGAGAGCTTAAGCAAAAAGAACAAGCATTGGCAAAGCCAATAGGTCTCGTCTATAGGTGGGCTAGTGGCTTAGCGGTTTTGGCAATGATGTGGGGGTGGTGAACAGGAGGGCAGGTGGTTGGTGGAAGGCAGGGTGTTAGAAAAAAGCTCTATGAAGCTGCCAGTACTGTCCGCATCCTAGAGCTTTTATTTTGTCCTGTCTGTTGGGAGGTGGAGAAGAAGTTGTAGATAAAACATGGACCTGGGTGGAAGGGAGAAGAAACAGGGATGCCCAGGATAGAGTAATCACATTTGTTTAATTGGAAAGGTGCAAACTGGGTGGCATAGAAACTATAGGGTTCAGAAAAACAGACTTAAATTACAAACTTGATCAAGCATCGAATTAAAGCTCCCACCATGTGGTACATTAATTGGGAGGTTTGATTTATAGCAAAGATAAAAAAAAATATAAATTCTATGGTACGCTATAAATTGATTATTATGTTGCATAATCAGCAAACAAATAACTTGGTGACAGTCATATCATCAACAAGTCCATCAATCAATTGAAAATGTCTACAAAACCCTTACCATTAAAAGTTACAACTATGTGTCTGAAAGCATTGGCAGGTTTGATTTTATTATAAGACTTACCTCAAACTTCCGCTGGTATGGTGAAGTACACCTCATAATGCAATGCAACAGCTTCAGAAGTAGTAACCGCTCAACCCAAGGTGGAAGTTCTATCATCAACTAAACTGCAATCAGTTGGCAAAGTCTGTAGGCAAGCATCTCATTGCCGGGACAACTTGACATTGAGTGCATCCTTGCAGCAGAGAAAACTGTGGTGCACAATCATACCTGTCTTTTGCTGCTGTATAAGTAAACAAAGTACAGTCTGAGTGAGCGGGAGGGATTTATCCCACCGCACTAAAGAGTGAGTATTCGACGTGGCCACTCATGTAAATAAGAAATAGTGGGTCCGCGTGAAAGTACTCTGCACTGTAATTGATTATGGTACTCTGCACTGTAATTGATTATACTAGCATATGCCTCGGTTTACTGATGATTCACTTAAACAGCAGGGACAGCCAGATGCCCCACAAGGGCTACAATTTGAGGTGTGCACTGCACTAAGAATGTTGCATCTTTACAGTAACAGTTGATTTTGTTGTCTATCCAGCCTACAAAAAGGAATTCAGCCAAGTGGGGGTAATGGGTAAAAACAAAACGAATGGAGGATGGGTGGTAGGCATAACAGAAAAATGGATGGAGGGTGGGAGGGATAAAACAAATCGTAACTGAATAACAGCACGAGCAGTGTACGGACAGCGGTAAAGGTAAATTAAACTGTGCTTGTCCATGCGCCACAAAAAAAGTGGAGGCGTATGGTAAGTGCTGCCCAATTAGAAGGCTGCAAAGAAAAGCAACAATAATGCCAATGAATGGTATGCAGTGGGCGGGTTCCAAGCCCAGTGCTAAACATAAGTCTTGCATTACTGCATGCTCGTGCAAGCAAGACCTGAAAAGTAGTTTGCTAAAAGTGAGCAGTGGAAGGACAGAAGCCAGCTAATCAGAGAGATGGTAAAGATGCTATACTGCAGAGGAGGGACAAACACAAGATGGGCAAGCTGGGACAATGAAAGCTGTGGAATAAGAAGCAAGCAAATGAGTGTGACAAAGCCAAACAATTGTTAGTGCTAGTAGGGAGGAATATTTATAATTTAGAAATCATTACAGAGAGCAAAAAGGTAAGTTAGTCAGGTTATTCAATAATTAAAAATCAGCAGCAGGATAACCTAAGGCCGACCTATAAAAATATTTTAAGTACAGAGCCAACGAGCAAGCTGTCATAAGGACTGTTCAGTTTAAAGGCAAAGAAATTGTGTAAAATATCTTAGTACGAAACCAATAAGCGAGTTTACATAGAGTCTGCGTTTGAAGAGAGCAGGGCAAAAGAGTGCAAAACATCTGGAAAATAGCACATTTCATAGGTTTATAGGAGATGAGAAGCATGCCCTTTGCCTATTCTGAAATGACACCTTGGTCTGGACTAATAAAGAAATATTGACAGAAACCAATCAACAGCATAGAAATTAAATGTTGTAAAACAGGCTCATTCTAGATACCCTCTCAAAATTAAGTCTCTGCGTATTTCTAACCTACATCCAAGGGGAAATGACATTGCACTACTAAATAATAAACAATTGAAATAATGAACGAGACAATTTTTAACCAGCAAACAACATCAACCTTGAACATTTACAATATTACATGCAGGCTTCTTCCAAAGCACATTAGTTGTTTCAGTGCAAATAAACGTACGCCAGGGTAGTGCCATGAGATGTGGTGAGAGTTCTGTGCGGGAGGTTGAGGATGAGTCTGGCTGCCAAGTTCTGGTCTGGATAGCTTGTAGTCTTTTAGTGAGTTGCTTGGTGATCCCGGCGTAGAGGATGTTTCCGTAGTCTTGCTGGTGAATAGGGCGTAAGTCGCAGTTTTTCTAGCATTGCTTGGGAGCCATTTAAAGATATTTCTCAGCATCTTCAGGGTGTGAAAGTAGGATGCAGTTACAACATTGACTTAAGCTGTCATTGCCAGTTTGTTGTCGATGATTATTCCAAGGTTCCTGGCATGGGTCCGAATTCGGACGACCACCAGTTGGAGTTCCGTGGTGAGACGTTCTCGCCGAAGATCACTACTTCTGTCTTACCAGCTAGAAAGATGTCTTTCATCCAGTTAGCGACTTCAGGCATGCAGGTGGGGAATTTGTTTCTTGTGCTGGGAGGTCTTGTCCGAGAAGGAGAGTATGAGTTGCGTGCATCTGTGTAGGAGAGGATGTTAATGTCTTGCGCAGATAACGTTGGCCAGAGAGATCATGTATGTGTTTTAGAGGGTGGGGCTGAGCGATGATCCTTGAGAAGGAGCTTGTGTTGAGGAGCGTGCATGCGAGTGTGGTGTTGTTTGGGTAGTGTTTTATCTGTGTGAGCATGAGTGGGTGTCTGGTTTGTGTGAGTATGAGCGAGTGGGTCTTGGGAACTGTTGGTGCGGGAGTGGTGGGATGTCGAAGAGTGCATGAGAATTTGCAAGATGTATATCTCAATGTTCCTTCCGTGTTGTATGGTGCAGTGTGGTGAGTGGCGGGCGGGAGTAAGAGCATGGGGGAGCGCAGCAGGGTATCAGTGGGTAGAGCAAGAATGGGGGTTCCTGGTGCTAGGTATGGTCCAGGTGGGCTTGCCTTTGGCGTACCAGTGGTGCATCTGCTGTGCGTCTATGCTTCAACCACCATTAAATAGGTCCTAAGAGGAAGGGGCGTAGGGTACTGTGATGTCACTTTCTGTGCAGATGGATGATGGGAAATTCTGTGCAAATGGCCAATGGTGGCTATGAATGATGTGAAAATTAGACATTTGTCTATGCTTGTTGATAAGTGTTAGACTTTACCCGCTTGAAGTAGTGTTTCCCTAAACTTTTTGCATTTTTCTCAGGGGTTTTACTGATTCTCTTTTAGTGGCGTTGGGGCTCTCGACACTTTCACACTGTAAATGTAGTGTGAACATACATACACTTTTCCTACACACGTTAGGAAGTGATGCTTACCTGTTACCTGATATTTTTAAACATGCCTCAAGCCTGCCATTGCAGGCCTGTGGGTGCGCACTTGCACCTATGAGGTTTTTAAACATGTGTCAAGTCTGCCATTGCATGCCTGTGTGTGTGCAGTTACACTTCTGCCCAGGTTGGTCTTTTTTAAATCACTGGCCAATCCTGAGGGGACCTTTCACTACCACTAGGGCACCCCTGGGGTACGTCTTAAGGGGTAAAGCAAGTGGTAGGTGAAAGGCAGGACAGGTACACATTTGTGTTCCCATCCCTGGTTGTGAAGAATACCCATGTGTGTTTTTACTACCTATGAGGTTTACTCTTCCCATAGGTTAACATGGGGAAATGGTTGAAATTACTTCAAGCTGCAATAGTGGCGTACGTGGATCATCCTCATAATGTTTCCTATCATTGGATTTGCAATACAAACGCTCTCCTGTCGTAAAGAGAGATTTGTCATTAATAGCTTAGAAACGCCACTTCTAGAAAATGTGCATTTTTCTGCTCTAAAATGCTTTGTGCGCCTTTTAGTTTTACTCCATTCCATACTTGAGGAGCACATCTATGCATTACCCAGAGACTAGGGCCGGACTGGGAACCAAAACTAGCCCTGGCAAAGAGCTCGGCCAGCTCCTGGCGGGTTTGGGTGTGGACGAGCTATTTGCCAAGGCCGGTTTCGGACGATTTTGTTTCTGGGGCAAATATTGCAGCTATGCTGCAATAACAGCCCTGTAAAAAAACGGCCCAAGGGGCACAAAACCGGCCCACCAGGGAAATGCTGGTGCCCGCTACGGCCAGTCCGGCCCTGCCAGAGACCGCTATGAACATTGGGCATGCATCTGGAATGACAGACCTCTGCCATTTGAGGGCATGGCTGGATAGATTTGAGGGAGAGATTTTTGACACTTGGTCTCAGAAGGCAGATCATTACCCCAACTAAAGATTAAGAACTGCATTCCATGGCCCCATGGCAGACAGGACTGAAATTTAGGGGATCCATCTGTGGTTCAAAGGGAAACCCTCTGTACCACCCCCTACTCACTACAGTATAACTACTGGTGCCATACTCCAGCAGGGTAGAGATACACTTGTAGGGACATAGGACTGGAGATCCGGAAATTTCATGGTGTACACTGCCAGAGGAATCTGTTGTGCACAAAGAGGATTACTGCCATTGAAAGGGGCCGTGCGCCCTTCCTGAATAGTGCTGGCCTGGGCTGACTAACTGATACTGTGTCGCACCCTGAAGTGTGCTCTCCAAGGGCTTGTTGGCTTGCTCCCTGTTCTCTTGTGGAAGTCTCAGGGACATCAGAGACCTCCCGCAAGGGACCCACATCGTCTACTTGTGACCCCTGGAGAGTGGTGCCCTCTTAAGGGCCCACATCATCTGCTGGATGCCAACTAGTAGCGTGGAATGAGAGTGGAACTAAGTATTGTGCCTGGAGACCTGGCTGTTTTGTGCAGAGCCCCAAAAGTACTGCCAGCATCTAAGGAGTGAGGCCTCAACATGCATAAGCGTCTTGTTGGTGTTGAGCGGATTCACCGGTTGCAGGACCCGACGTGGCCCGCTTCGTTGATCATGCTGCATCTCTATCATACGACATGCTGACTGCATGCTCATTGCATGCTTTGTCTGATTCACAAATTGCGACCCTTGGAGATAAGGGCGCACCCATAGCAGTGCCTCATTCTACTTTGTGTGCACTGCTGAACTTGTGCCTGTGTGTTTGACCGGAACTGTCTGGTGCAACCTGGATTAACGTGCACCAGACATTGTGCCTCATTTCCAGGGAGGCGCAGAATTTGCAACTTTTAGTTGTGTATGACCAGAATTGTCTGGTGCAACTCATATCAATGCACAACAGTCGTGCCTCATTTCCAGGGAGGTGCAGAGGATCGGATTTGTGTTCTATGGTGCCCGGATTGCCTGTGTGCTACTTTGATTGACGTGTGTCTGATGGGGTGCCTCCTTCCTAGAGGCTCCCCTTGCTTCATCCTCCATTCACTGATTGTTTCTTTTGTGCCCTCAGTGCGGCAGACCAACAGCCCTCTCCTCACCCGGCCCGACGACTTTGTGTTGCCAAGTAGTATTGCCTGGATCAGGCCTAGGTGGCAAGAGTAATTGACTGGGCTAAGGAACGCTTCTGAAAGTGATCAGAAGTGGGTCAAGAGACTGCATGACTCCCCCTGTGCTTTCCAGAGCTGGACTGTGCCGGAAGGCACAGTGTGGAATCCTTTAATTGAATGACTATCGCCCTCAGACCGCTTCTGCTCCGCATACCATGGGTGAACTTCCTGAGTAGTGGCCAAACCCCGATTTGTTGTCGGCTGCCTAATTAGTCCTGTTACCTACCCCCCCCCCACCTTCTTCCCTGAGATCCTAAGTGTAACTCCAGCCGCGATCAGCCTAGAATCAAGGAGGAAGGTTTTCTTTATCTCCAGCCCATGGGTGTAGGGTAGTAGGGGTTTGCTGAATGGTAGAGGAGGGCTTGGACCACGGGTCTGCATGTGCATTAGCAACTGACCAGCCGGATATCAGTTGCACCGCATTACGGTGCTGTATGCAAGTGTGCTCAATATTGACCTGCCTGATATCTGTGGCACAGCGTATCGGTACTGAGTGAGTGTCTGGGAGTGACTGCCTGTTATTAATTACATCGCAAGGTGGTGTTACTTTACACATTGATTCCCTGCCAAAAGAATACTACGTTTGACATTTGTTTGACCTGTGTGGCCCTGGTGCACAGTGCTGTTTAAGTGTTCTAGTCTGTATGTACATATTTCTAATATCGTTGTGATCTGGGGTACGCCCTATAACTGTGGTGTTCAATTAATGGGAAAATGTCTTTATTGCGTGATTTGTTAAAAACCTTTGCAACAATATACAATAACAGAGATTCATTGCTAAGTGCTTAGCTTTGATATAAAATTTTAAAGCATCGTTAGGGCCTAATCTAAAAAGACTCTGAGGTCCAATTTAAACAGTTGATAGTTAAAAAAAGTAAGTTGTTGTGACATAAAAAGCTCTTTAGCTTGATGCACTGTCCATGACACACTGCGGATTGTGATCAATTAAGGAGGAGGGTTTGGCATCTTCCTAGTAGAGTGGGGAGGGTTTGTGTAAGAAGACAGAATGGACAAATAGGCTCCTCTGCTTAAAGCCATGCCTTAGTGATGGGTATAAAACATGTCTGTAGATCTGTGACCGGGGACGGTAATTTCAGTGAAGCAAGGAGTCAGGTTGCCTGCCCGACCAGTCATGCGCACTTCTTGCCTCCTGTAGCTTCTTAGTAAAGTGATCCATAAATCTGACCAAGGCATAGTTAAGGGTAGTGTTCAAGGGGTCAAGGCAAGCCAGCACTGCTCCTCTGCAAGGTATTTTGTCCTTTGCAATCCAACCCCTTCATAATAGGGTCCTCCTATCTTCTAAGAGATTAGGGCACAAGCATATAATGTGTATTATGTCTTCCCTGTGTTCGCCGCAGAGCCAACGCATTTCCTGGGCACAGTCTATTTTACATTTTGGGAGGTGACAGGTCAGGGAAATCACCCCCATTTTCAGCCTTAAGAACCAGAGCTTAGTACGTTCTGGGGTTTCAGCTGTAGGTAAGCGTGTAGAGTCATCCAACCGTCTAATGAAGAAAGTATCTTCACACTAATTTTTTCTACCCTCTTGAATTTGTGTTGGCTGACTTGTAAGTCCAAAGGTTACTCAAGCGAAGAGAACTAAGGCTGCGGAACAGGTAGTGACGCCCTGCCGACCATCGTCTTCTGTTCAGCTGAATCCATAAGTAGTGGGCCAGGCTGCCTTCCTTGGATGCCCTAAGCTTGTGGCAGCTTATTAAGAAGACCGCCATACGGGCCAGTGCCTTTCTGCCAATACTGAATTCCAGTCTGATTTGTGCTGGTGACGTGTAAGGGGGAAGCTGGAAGATTGTTCTGTAAATTTTTGCAACTATTTTGTCTAGTTGCCTGCTGTCCCGCCCTTTTAGAACCTCACACCCATTTGTTAGGCTTGTGATGATCTTTGCCTGAGCCACCTGAAGGATGGTAAAGTAAAGTAAAGTAAGTAAAGTAAAGTAAATTTATTGTGTATGGTTAATCAAAACCTTTACAATTTTGCTAGAATTAATAATGAATTAGAACTAACATTGAATAAAAGTGCGGTTACATTCTATGATGTCCTTATGCTTTGAAGGAAAAAGAAAGAAAGATAAAAAGCAATATTGCTTAGTCTATATTCTTGGCCATTAATTACAGTTCATGCCTTCTGCTTTGTGCCGTTGGTCACCGTTTTTTCGGTTTTCAGAATTAGGAGGCTCACCTTCTGTAAGAATCTGGTGGCCCTGCAAGCTGTCTGCAGCTGATGACTGTTCAATGCTAACATGACCGCAGGCCGACATGATCTGATTTGTAATAAACGAAATATATGCAATAAATAATAACGTCTCAAATTGGTCAAAGATGGACAAATGCACAATATATGAGTCAGTGTTTCATCTGATTGGCCACAGAGTCTGCAGAGTGATGTCGGCCATGTTTGCTTCCATGCAGGGGTTTGATCTTTTGAAATGAAGGTTCCCAGCCGAACTCTTAGGAGCATTTGTTGGACGGGTGCAGTTATATGGGTGAATAAGTAGGGTTGAGGAGCGCATCTCTCATACGAGCCGAGCACCATCCAGCCATGTTTTTTCTTTGCTAGGGCGGCTTTATCTATCATCCAGGATTTTAGTTTTGCTGCACTGTTGGCTACTTTTTTAAATGCCGCAAAGGTTTATTGCATTTGTTTGGTGGTTTATTTCAGTCCAGCAAAAAGCCATCAGCGTGTCCTCTTGTGCTGCTCTTAGTTTCCAGCACATTTTCAGTATGGCAGCTCGTCTGACTGGTTGCTGATTTAGTAACCCAAATTTGAGTTGTACTTGCGCTTGGGATGCAAACCTCGGGATCTGAAAGATGTATTTGAACAGCTCTGACTGTTGTAAATTCAGAAAGTTTGCGTCTTTGCCTCTATATAGATCAGAGCCATACGTAAGGGATGGTAGAAACTTTGCCGCGATCACCTTCAGTAGGTGTAAGTTGGATGGACATTTCAGTTTTGTTTTAAATTCAAATCTGTTTTATTTTTGAAAACAGCGGTAAGCCTACAACCTCATGCCGAGGCCGGCCGCGTAAATGATAACTCTCGTGTTGTAGTGCCAGCGTGAATGGGGAAGGGGTTTCGACACAGCGCCTTGCCTACAACCCTCCAAGGAGGGCCGGCCGCGTGGCTTGAGGGGGCGTATCACAGAAGACTGTCGCACGTGAGAGAGTATCCGCTTATGCGAGGAAGGCGTAGGGCGTGGAAGTAGCCCAGCTGTCGTAAACTGCCCAACAGGGCACAACTGTCTCGTTGAGAGACGAGGGCCAGAGCGGCAAGTGGGAGAGAAGGAAGTAGGAAGGACGAAGAAGCCTGAGGGTAGGCAGAGAAGGAGAGTGGGTGACGGATAAGCGCAGCCTGGTGATAAGTGAAGTGTAGAGAGCCGTGTGTGGTAGCATCAGGATCATCTATAGTGTGCATGGTGATCAAGGACACAGCCTGGCCGGGTCTGCAGGAACAATGGCATCCTCGAAGAGGTGTAGCGCGCGGAGTCTAGGGGGCATATGTCGCGCGTATTCTATAGAGCAGAGGTGGCGTACTAAGGGCTCCCAAACCGCTTTGAATCGCGTATCTCGCGCCTGCAACCTTGCTGTGAGTAGCTCCATCGCCAGGACCTGCCAGAGGCGCACGAACCAGGAGGCTATGGGTGGTGCCTCTGCTCGCTTCCAATATAAGGCAATGAGCTGTTTAGCTGCACCCAGCATTTGGAGCGTAAGGATCCAGTCGCTGCGGGTAAGTGCCTTGAGCGCAGTGGGATAGATGCCGAGGAGGATCGTGCTCACTTCCTCAGGCAGGGGGAACCCCCGCACCCCTTTGATGTGGCTAAGCACCTCCTTCCAGAAAACAGTCAGGGTCGGACACGTCCACCATATATGCACAAAGTCACCAGTCGCAGAGTCACATCTCCAGCACATCGGCGAAGTGGTGGGAAACATTTTGCTAAGGCGCAGGGGGGTGTAGTACCATTGCGTGAGCAGTTTGTAGGCATTTTCCCTCTGCGGGATGCTGCGGTACACCTTGGGTATATCCCTCCACAGTCTGTGCCACTGGGGGGGGTCGATGTCGGTTCCCGTCGCCAATTGCCATTGTCTCTGATAGGGATGAGCGGGCGCCGGTGTAGGGTGTTGCAGTACGTGGTATATTTGCGAAGTTAGCCTCCTCAGCCCCCCAAGGCAGCGTGCTAACTTCTCAAAGGGTGTAAATGCCCGGATGGCCGCTTGATACATGTCGTCGCTCGCGGTCCAGTGGCGCAGCTGGGCATGCTGTAAGCTAGCCGTCTTAGGCACCCTAAATTCCTCCCTGCAGTCATTCCAGGTCTTGGGTGAGCCCCCAAGAAAAAGGTCTCCGACTACTCTGCAGTCCCCTTGCGTCCATTTGTCAAACGCCCGAGATTGATGGGCCGGGGGAAACTGCGGGTTCCCCGTTATCGGGGTGTGTGGGGATGGAAACGTGGTGAGACCTCTAGACACGGCTATGCTATCCCAGATGTCTAGAACCGTTCTTGTGGGGACCGCGAGGTATGCACTTCTGGAGCGTGCCGCCCGCGGTAGCCAGGGCAGATCCCATATGGTACGTCCCGTGACCGCTCGGTCCATATGGAACCAGTGTTTGTCGCTTTCGCGTGCTCCCCACTCTACCACGAAGCGGAGATGTGCAGCCCAATAATAGTGCACCAAGTTGGGGCACGCCAGACCACCTCTGTCCCTCGGTTCCATGAGAACCTTCTGCGAAAATCGGGGGCGCTTTCCGCCCCAGATAAAGGACGTGAGCTCGCGTTGTAGGCTCCGAATGCAGTGGAGCGGGATAGGAGTGGGTAGGCATTGGAACAGATATAAAATTCTAGGGAGGATCGACATGTTGACCGCATTAAGGCGTCCCAGCCATGAAAGCATCAGAGGCTTCCACTTCCGAAGGTCCTCCAACACCGCTTTGCGACACTCCGTCCAATTCACCGAGGACCAGGAGTCTAGTTGGGGGGCGAGAGTAAGGCCCAGATACCTGATATGGCTTTCCGCCCATTGATAGGGCACGGCCTCCTTCAGGGGTGGAATATCCGCCGCGGGTACGGTGAGGTTAAGCGCCCAAGATTTAGTGTGGTTTATTTTAAGGCCCGACGCTTGTTCAAATAGGCAAAGCACCTCATGGACCGCTGGGAGGGATTCACGGGGGCGTGTAAGGGTGAGGATCAGGTCATCCGCGAATAAAGCCACCTTGTTGTCCCTCCCCCCATGGGCAATTCCATGTATTCTGGGGTCTCGTCTTATCAGTGCCGCAAGGGGTTCTACTGCGAGGGCGAACAGGAGCGGCGAGAGTGGACACCCCTGTCTCGTGCCTCTGTGTATCGTCAGCGGTGGCGTTAGTTGACCATTCACCCTGATTCTGGCCTGTGGTCCTAGGTACGGGGCCATGATATTCGCTATCATTTTGGGGCCTAGACCTAATTTCTGGAGGACCTCTCTTAGGAAGGTCCAGTCCACCCGGTCGAAGGCCTTCTCCGCATCAAGCGAGAGAAGGCAGGCCGGGATGTCCCAGTGCTGCACCTTGCCCACCAGGTGTGCCAATCTGCGTACATTATCGGCCCCCTGTCGGTCCCGGATGAACCCCACCTGGTCCGGGTTCACCAGTCCCGGCATGTAAGGGTCAAGTCGCTTGGCCAGTATCTTGGTATAGATCTTCAGGTCGGTGTTTAGGAGGGCGATGGGGCGGTAGGAGGGACAGAGCGCAGGATCTTTCCCCGGCTTCGGTAGCAACGCAATTTCCGCCATTCCCATATCAGGGGACGGACCAGATGTGTCCGAGAAAGAGTGGAACAGCCTCAGCAAATGAGGGCGAAGTTGAGCCTGGAAGATTCGGTAGAAGGTCAGTGGGAAGCCATCTGGCCCCGGGGTTTTCCCGGCGGGGAGGTCTTTAAGAGCCGCAGAGACCTCGTCCTCCAGGATGGGCTCCTCCAGCTCCCTCGCGCATGCCGGTGACAACGGAGTCCCCTCGTATTCAGCGAGGACAGCCGCTCGCGCCTCCACCGACATGGGGTCGTTCGCGTAGAGGGAGGTGTAGTAAGCTACAAAGGCATCCTGTTTGGCTCTTTCAGTGACGGCACTAGTACCATCCTGGCGTCGTATAGTAGCAATATGGGCCCTAGCCGCTGTCGCCCTCAGTCGTCCCGCCAGCAGACGTCCCACCTTGTCTCCCCCCTCGTAGTATTTTTGTTTGAGCGCCAGTAGGGAGTGCTCCGCCTTGTTGGTGCGCAGGAGGCGAAGTTGTCCCCTAAGGTTCGTCAACCTCCGTCTGGACGCCAGGGAAGGCCGGTCCTTGTCCAGCGCCTCCGCCTGCTTGATCTCGCCCGATAGGTCAGCCTCCAGCTTATAAGCCGCCCTGCTTCTCGCTATCGCCAGGGAGGTAATGTGTCCCCGTATGGTGGCCTTGAAGGCATCCCACACTACCGGGAACGGTGTTTCCGAGATATTGTTGATAGCGAAGTACGAGTCTATGGCTTCTCAGATGCTATTGACATCCTCCGGGTCTCGAAGGACGCTCGGTGGTAGGGTCCACCTGCGCTCCCGGGGGGTGTGCGCCATTGGGTCTTGGAGAGTCAGTTCGACGTGCGCATGGTCCGACAGCGAGATATCCGATATAGCAACCTTCAGCGTGTCCCGCATCAGGTCTAGAGAGATAAAAAAGTGGTCGATGCGCGAGTAGGTGCGGTGGGAGTGCGAGTAAAAGGTATAATCGCGTATCCCGGGGTTGTGATATCTCCACGCATCGACGAGTCCTAGGTCCGTAATCTGCTCCCTTAGCATGGCTGACATCGCGCCCGTGCCGCTAAACGCATTGTCCCCGCGGTCAATGTCCGGGTCCCAGACTAGGTTAAAATCCCCGCCTAGTATCGTGCGCGGTTCGCTGGTCCGAAAATGTTCCCGCAAGAGCGACTGGAGATATTTATCTTGCGACTGGTTGGGTGCATATACATTGCCTAGCGTGAACTGCATCCCTCCCACCTGTACCGTGGCCTGAAGGAAGCGTCCGTCGCCACTCTTGTAGGGTTTGGTGGATCCCTGCCTAAAGCCAGTCCTGCACAGTATCGCCACCCCGCTGTTTTAGTGTCAGCCGAGGCCCAGAATTGTGTGGGGTACCTGGGGTGCGCCATGCGTCTAGTGTCCCCCCGCAAAAGATGCGTCTCCTGGAGGAAGACAATGTCAGGGGAGTGATGGTGAATGTAGCGCCATACCTGATTACGCTTGTTGGGGGAATTAAGGCCTCTGACATTAAGCGTCAGGACTTGTAGGGGTGTAGGAACGTTCACCGCCATGGCACTAAGGGGATTAGAGCCGCCCCGTCACCCAGCATTTCCCACTCCGTGGAGCGGAGGGGTGCAGCCCACCCCTCCCATCGCAGCTGCACAGGCATCCCCGAGAGTCTCCGAATCACCACTCTGAACCAGGAGAGAAGAGGTCTAGTACCGAGAAGGCTCAGAGGAGAAGTAGGAAAAATAGTACAAGTAGGAGAAGGAAGGGCACATAGAAGGTGCATAACCACAACAGGCCAACGTGGCCGTAGAATAGTGTCCCAGGTTCCGGGCATCCTCTACCCGAGGGTTTGGATGGACTCAGGAATGTCACTTCCTAAGGGACAGTAAGAGGGGTGTTCTGGTAGAGAGATGGGTCTCAGTTGCCCCGAGGCCCGTCTGCCCCGCTGCCCAGGGCGGATTCGGGGGGTCGCTACCACAGGTGTAGCGCAAAGGCAGTCGTATCACATCGATCGGCTCTGAGGCGTCCAGTCCCAACGGCGAGGGGAGCACTCCCGGACTGCGGGCCCACCTGGACCAATCCTCGCTATCTTCTCCATGAGAACAGCCACTCCCCAGGTCTTTCCCCCGCAATCCCTGCTCCCTCCAGAAACTCGATGAGGCCTCCACCAGTGTCAAGTCGGCCTCACTTCGTGGGGAGGCAGGTTCAGTTCAGGGAGCGCTTTCCGCCTGTGGTGTCTGGGAGTGCAGTCACATAGGGGCGCCGTAGTGGGGGGATCGACTTATCGTTGTTAGGGGAGCGCCGAGCCATAACAAGTGAGTAGAACAACCTCAGGAGGTGGGGCGGAGTTTTCCCCGCAGGCCATTGAGTATCAAACGCCGAGGGTCAGTCCTCCGCAGGCTACGGGGTGCGGGGCTTCGCAGGTCGCCCCTCGCGGTCATCCTCGAGGGGGCGAATGTGGTCTATGAGATCTCGCTTGGCCTGTGACGCGGAGCATGCATCCACTGGGGGTGTTCGGCGACGGCGGGTCACCGTGGTCCAGTCCGGTCGGGCCGGGGTTCTCTCTTGGCGCTTGGGGCGGGAGGGGCTGCGCTCCGGGGATTCCAGGAGTCCAATCAGCTGCGCCGCCTCGCGGTAGGAGCGGATGGTCCTGCGCTTGTCCTCCCAGCGAAAGATGAGAGCGAAGGGATGACCCCATTGATAGGGTATGTCGAGGGCCCGCAGCTTCTCCGTCACCGGGCGGAAGACCTTCCGTCTGTGCAGCGTGTTGGGGGCCAAGTCTTGGAAGATTTGGATCTTGTGCCCTCCATAGCGCAGGTCCTGCTTGTCTCTCGCCGCTTTCAGTATGGCCTCTTTCTCCGTGAAGTAGTGCACTCGGGTTATAATGTCCGGGAGGAGGCCCGACCGACCTCCCGCACCGAAGGTCCGATGGGCACGGTCTAGGAGTGGTGGGGGGGCGTCTTCGTTTCCCCACACCTCGTGTAGAAGTAGGGCCGCGTAGGCCATGGTGTCCGTCCCTTCATCCCCGAGAGGCACGCCCCGGATACGGAGGTTGTTGCGGCGTCCCCTATTTTCTAGGTCCTCTTGCTTGATCTGGAGCTCGATGTTTTGCTCCTCCAGGGCTGCGACTCTCTGCCACAGCTGCTCCACATCTTCCGTGCGCGTATCGACGGTTTTCTCGAGCCCGTCAACCCTGTCTCCCAGCTCGGTCACTTCCTTGCGCAGCTCCTTGACGCATGAGTGCACTTCCGACCTCAGGGACCCTATCTCCGATTTTAGGTCCGCCATGAAGGATGACATGAAGGCCTGGGTCACCGGGGGGGAGGAGGTAGGAGGTGGCGGTGTCTCCTCCGTCGGCGCCGATGCACCCGCTTTGCCCCACATGGCAACCACCGACGTGTCCTTGGACGCCGCCGTCGAGTCCGCCTTGCCCCCTCTGCCGCGCGTCATGCTCAGACCGGGGCGCAGCGTCCAGCCACCCGGAGCGTCTCAATGGGTGTAAGTCTTCGATGGCGCCGCTGTAGCTTGGGGACGGTCTCGTAGGTCACCAGCAGTCTCCTCCCCACTCGTGTTCCTACGCAGACGCAGGCCCGCCGCACCCAGGGGATAGGTTGGGGCCCGTGGTTCCAGAGGGCCACACAGCAGCTCCCACGCGTGATAGGGTCGCAAAGTTATACTCCTCCGGCACTTCCAGCAGGCCTCCCAGGCATCCAGCCTCGCCCCGGTCATGGGCCGCAGTCGCTGTTCGCCACGTTCGCTGTTCACTCCCTCCGTCGTGCCCCCAATGGGGGAGTATGCCCACCTGCAGCCTCGGGCGGATCTGCCTGCCCACCGCACCCGATGCGGCCCGGTGCCCTGCGATGTGCTGCGGCTTAGCCTGGGGCGCCTCGGTAGCCTCCCTTCGCCCAGTCTGTACGATGCCCCAGGGTGTGCTGGGAGGGGTCTGCCGGGCAGGGTAGTCCACAGGTTGATGATGGACAGTCCACTGGGTGGCAGCCTGGAGGTGGGAACAGACGCAGGTCTTCTGCAAGCACAGGGCCAGGGGTTCCTCTTCCCGCGTTTGGGACCCACGAAGGTCTTTGGCACTCACCCCAAAGCGGTGGCCGCGAGGCACAGGGCAGTCTCCCAATGTGTTGTTGCCTGCAGGCGTGGACTACAGGGCCTCTCACTTCGCGTTGTGGGTGTAGGGGAGGCACTCACTGTAGAAGATGGGAGCGAGGCGCGGGGCAGTTCCTCAGTACTGAAGCAGAAGGGCGCCGATCAAGGAGCTTCTCTCCCAGTGCAGGATGGGGCGGGGGCGGCTGAAACGATGCGCCTGGGTGATCAGTTGCAGCACCGGAGACCATCGCGGACCCTAGAGGTCGCCGCCATCTTGAGGTCAGGCAAGCCGGGCTGACCCCGGCTTGCAGCGGGGAGCCTCCACAGAGATTCTCACCTCCTGGACAAGTTGAGGCGTCGGGTGGGTGGTTCTCCCCTCCTCTCTGTTGCGCAAGGGGCGCCCGCCGGTGTGGGGGTCTGGATGCAGTCAGGCTAGGTCACGGCGAGTGGGCGGCGCCATTTTGGGTCCCGGGGAACGTCTGGGCGCGCTCCGCAAGAGTCCGGAGGAGTGCTGGTATGCAGACAACCACGGGCCCCAAACAAGGAATCGCCTGGATCGAGGCAGCCCAGTCCGCGGCTCCACCTCCTGGTTTCTCACGCCAGAACCGCTCTCCAGTGGTCGCCGACGTCTCTGTCAATCCGCCGCAGCCAGTGCGGCCTAACGCCTCGTGGGGAGCCGCGGTCTGGCCCCGTGTGCCCGGCCGGCCTGCCTCGACTTCCGGTCCGGCCGCTCCTCCCGCCGGGGGGTTCCGGAGCGTCTCCCGGTCGCTCGGATGGTGCAGGGCTCACCAGCCTTCAGGCGCTGCCGTTGGTATCCCTGTGCTGTATCCTGGCACCGTCATCAAGCCGCCGGGCGCCTTCCTGCAGATGTCATCCAGGGTTTTGTCTTTGCCCGCCGGGAGAAGACAAGATGGCGGTCCGGGGGAAGGTTGCGCCCGGAGCCCTGCAGGGTCTTCAAACCAGCTCTCAGGTCTGTTGCAAACCCACCAGCGACCACGCTAGCGTCCGCGACCCCTCAGTAGGTAGGGGGTCCCTTCACAGCCCCCGAAACACCGCTATAATCACTTATTAAAGCAGCGGGGCTGCGGAGCTCTCAAAGGGCACGTCTGCTTACATTCGTGTCCAAGCCACGCCCCCTCAGTTTTGTTTTTAATAAGTTTAGAGCGAAGCGTAGTTTGTTGGACTGGGCTTTTCTGTGCTGTTGGTGCTCTTTTAGGGACTAGCTTGAAACGACGACTACTCCCAGGTACTTGTAAGAGAGGCTTTGCTTTATGATGTTACCTGCAATATGCCATTTAAGTGATTGCCGCCCTGGCCGAGATCCGAAGCAGACGATCCTCGTTTTGTTATAATTGAATGACAACCCGTGCGCACGGATGTATTCGTGCAGCCTTGTGATGGAACGTTGTAGACCCACGGGGGTCTGCTGCAAAGTACGATGTCATCTGCGTACTGTATACTCCTTATTTTGTAGTGCGCTATTCAATAAAGAATTTATTTCAGTTTTTTGCACAAACCATAAAAGTACAGATAAACAATTTAAAAACACATTAATTATAAACACGTATCAGATAAAGTGCCAGAAGTGCAAAAGTGCGGTATCATCTTTACAATGGAGAGAAAAGGACTAGTACATTCATCACAAAAAAAGAAAAAGGAGACCATTACTTGTCCATACAATTTCTCAGCCTAACAGTCAATTTTAAAAATTCAGTAATATGGAGAATACTGTCATTGTGCAAAAGTTGTAAATGCATTAAAGCCGGTCTGATCTGAGTAAAATTAAGTTTTTGTAAAAGAGTTGCCAGATAGCGCTTGCGTGGGTATTCATAAAATCTACATAAAAATATAAAATGCAGCATATCCTGCGGAGACTTTCCGTCGCAGCCGCAGGGTGCTGCCAGTTTATTAAAAACAACAGTTTTTGGCCTGATCAGCAGATGATGAAAGAGATTTAACCTGAACCTTGTTAACAGGAACTTTTCATGAGCGGTCAGTGAGCCCAACAGGTACGGCTCTGCAGTTTCACATGTTTTCAGCATAGGAACTTTTCTCACACTTTGTTTCTGGAGCTCCACTTCTTCCCTCTGGATCTTCCTATCCAAGAGGAAGTCCCGTTTAATTACCTCCAGATCCCCCTTTACAATCTGACTTGAGTGTTCAAACAGTTCCAAACGACCAAGCCTAGCAAAGCTAGATTTCACATATTTTATCCAAGGGGAGCCCATTGCCTTATCCTGGATCATATAGTCCCTCACAATCAGATGTGTCAGTGGTATATCCTGGTTCAACCACAATTTTAGCCAGCAGGTCAACAGGCGTAAGGAGAAGATATCACTTAAGTATTGCGTCCCTAATTCTTCGTGTACTGTAGATTGGGCGTACCTGCAGGAACGCACAAGATACGCTTCAAGAAAAAGTTTTCAGCAATCTGTAGCTGCTCACCGGCAACGTACCCCCAGATTTCACTGCCGTGTGCCACCTATTTTTGCATTATAGAGTTTCATCATGGCACTGGTAGGTTTTTTCCCCAGTTTCGTTGCAAAATTAAAAATGGAGGCATTAACCCTGACCAATTCCCCCTTCTTTTTTGCAAGATGAGGACCCCAGTTGAGTTTAGAATCAAAAAGGACCCCAAGATATGAGAATGTTTTTGTATTGGGAATTACTGCATCATCAATTTTGAATACAAAGTTCCTTCTTGGTTGTTGGCCAACTTGCATGACAAAAGATTTCGAATTATTGACCATAAGGTCTCTATCCATCATGAACAGTTTAAATGCGTTTAGTAAAGCTTGCAGACCCCTCTCAGTTCTAGAAATTAAAACCGCATCATCTTGAAGACCGGAACAATCATGGAGACACCCCATGATTGTGGGCAGCCATATTTCACCGCAGCGTTAAAAACAGACTCTAATATAGGTGCCCAGAAACTTGGATCAGACTTGAATAGGTCTGGAGGGATCCCATCGGGACCGGGCGCTTTCCCAGCTGTTAGTCCCTCAATACCCTCACTGACCTCCCCTCTATAAAAACTAATCATTTGTCCATTATTACAAGGGGCAGGGTTGGGCGTGTCATCCATCAGGCCACAATAAAGTTGCTTAAAGTGTACTTCCCACTCATCCTTTGAAATGTAGCATTCCAGACCGTCATCCGGTACCTGGACCAGGAAAGGTTTCTTCATTACCGCCCAAAATCTGGAGCTACACCGCAAAGTAGTAGGATCAAGAATCTCTCTCCATGCTTCCTCTCTTAGGAATTCCTTATGTTTAGCGACGGTAGATTTTTTATTTTTATGGCACAATTGAACTGTCGCCTTTATTCTAGGTTTGGCTGCTAGTGCCAACCTTAGATTTCTAGCCGCTTTAGAGCAATCTCGGTTGAACCACTTTGGTCCCGCAGTCTCTAGGTTCTTTGCTGGAATCGACAACAGCTGTGTCACCTTGTTTGATAGACTTTTGAAGGCTTTAGGAGCCTTCCTCGGCTGTGTCCCTTCTTGCATGCAAACCATGATGTCATCTGCGCAAATGGCTTTAATGTCTTTGTACAACAAGTCTGGGGTGATCTTAGACCATCTGAGACGCCGTCTCCCATCAGCTATGCACACCCTACCGGAAGTAAGATTTGGGCCTTCATTAATTATCCAAGGACCCCTCAAATGAACAGTGAGCGGGTTGTGATCACTGAATTCACTGTCTTCGATGGCGAAAGAATCCACAAAGGACTGCATTGAGGATGTTAATAATATATAATCAATAAAAGTTCCCCTTCCATGCCCTTTGAAAGTCGGGACCTCAAAACACTTGGTAGGATACGTCAGTGCCATGGTCAGCGATAGATCTAAATCATTCAATAGGTCATTAAAAAGTTCCCCCTCTGTCGTATGTTCCAAATGCATACCCTCGGAACGTGAACAATGCAAATCCGAGATACTTTTCAGAAGGGGATCACCACAAGGGTGAACAATAAAATCACCCATGATCATAAGATTATGGATACAATCCCTCATTGAATTACTAATGAAATCGTTCAGTGCTGATATCTGACTGATAACTGAGCATGAGTTGACAGCATTATAAAAATTGACCATACCAGCCATACAGTTTTCTCCCATTAAAATTAAACCAATAATACCAGAATTGCTTGTTAGGACTCTACGAATTTTACATGATAACGCAACAGAAATTAACGTAACCATTCCCTCCTTTGGTCTTCCCCTGGTTGTTGCTATTGTAGGGACATAAAATGCCTTGTACCCTTCAAGAAAATAGTCACATTCAACTGACCAAGTCTCCTGCAAACAGATGATCTGAAACTGCTTGATATACCCAGTCCAATTGCAATCCTCCATCTTAGAACCCAGTCCAGCAATGTTCCAGAAAATTAAATTGTTTCCACTCAGTTTTACTAGTGCGATTTCCGTGTGACCCACTTCAGCCAGTTTGTCTATTTCCTGACCCTCAGATTCCTCGCGTCAATCACACGCCTCCAGGCCTGAAAGTAAATCAAATCTGTTCTGCGTTGCAACATTGAACCCATTCATACAATGGCTATCAACATTATACAGATATGCTGCTTCAGGAGCCGGAGGCTGAATTGGAATAAATGGTCTAATTTTCCTAGGATTAGGTGGGGCTTTAATTAAATGGGTATAAAAGTAACCAAGTGGGCGTACACATACACTGTTCATATTGTAAACTAAGGAGGCTGCTCTTAATAGAACTGTTGCCACATGTTGCGGATGTTTAAAGTTGACAATAATGCAATCCCCACTAGATGTTTTCCTGGGCCAATCCAGTTCACCCTTCTAGTTGACAAAATTTGATCAGAGTTTGTGATTGGAAAACCACATTTGTTATTCAACCATGAGACCGTTTTGTCTTTTAATGAGTCATGGGATTCCTCATAAAGCTGAGCAGATTGAGGAATGAATTGGCAAGATGGCGGTCTAAGCGTTAGACCGATTGCAGCACTCTACTGAGCTCCGATGGATTTTTGAATGACCGAATGACTTCTTGAATAGAATCGGCTTCTGAAACTGAGGATTAAACTACGAGATACGGAGAGCGATGGGGGAAAACCTCTGGCCGGGTTTCTACAAAAATAAACAAACACGCTGATTTACTGTTCTGCTGAAACACTGACTGCGAGTGATTACGGCTTCTCGGCTCCGAGGCTCTATGGTATAAACCCGCACATGTTCCACGAGGACTGGTACAATGATATATTGCTACAATGCAAGGAAAAATCAACAACAACGTTTAAACTTACTCACGCCTGTTTGGTGGTCTCCGGCTTCTTCACATGGCGTTTCCGAGGGTTCTGGATCGACGCTGTCAGTGGTGCTTCAGGGGGTGTGCCAGACGCTGCAATCTTCACGGCAAAACGCCGGTTCTACGGTGTGTGGCTTTGTCTGGCGAGCGCGGCAGTGTGTGAGGGGAAGAACGCCGAGGGAGACAAAAACAGCAGCAATGCCGCCGAAAAGCACCTCAGCTGCTGCAACCAGAGCCAGGATCGCGAAAGGCAGCAAGGGTGCTTCGAAAGGAAGCAGAAAGACAACAACGAGAAGGCTTATTGGACGGGGAAGACTCTGATCACTTACAGGTAAAAACAGCGTCTGTAAGAGCAAAGAAGCAAGCGATTGTGTCCCCAGTCAGCACCTCCAGGCAAGAAATCCTAGCATCACGCAGAAATTTAAGTAATACAGGCGGGAGGACTGTGCTTGATTTACTGCTAAAAAAAACACCGATTCAAACTAGTTCACAGACGGAGGTTGAGATTGTGTCTACCCCACCAATGAATGACGAGCGGAATAGCTTAACCACTTTACAATCAAATAACACTCAAGATTTAGAGGAAGGGTTCTCTGGCCCCTCAAATGCTCCTGCCACCTCTTTGTCTGCAGCTAGTACGGAAGACCTGAGCGCTATTAATGTTAATAATCCTACGGCTATCGAGATTTCGAATCCTGGGCAGACTGATGCATCAATAGTGGGAGCAGGGAATGGCAAGAAACAAACTGAGGAGGGCCGCACAATGTCATTCTCGGGCCCCGGTGGCAATATTTTAGGTGTACAAAATGATCAAGCTAATCTGACTGCAGAAGCAACACTAATGACTAACCAGATTGCATCTATATCATCAGCACTAACTCCATGCTTAATAGCCACAGAAGAGATATCATGTGCATCCCCACAACCAACCTCGGAACAGATTATAACAAGCGAAGGTATTAATGATTTATTACCGAGTACAGCTCTGCTACAAACTGGGCAAACTGGACAACAACCGGAGGGGGAAAAAGACCTCAGCGAGTTCTACTCCTTTTCCGATGAAACCGGGGAGGCCGAAGTAGATGTACTAGGGGAGTGGTCAGAGAGCTTTGAATCTACGGAGGGCGAGGATGATGATGAGGAATCAGAACCACATATATATTCCTCAGAAGACAGCTACGGAGAGGGAAGACAGAATCTCAATACTGTAAAGACGAAGCCTAAAACTCTAGAACCACACAGAATAAATTAGTTAAAGGTCATCTTGAGTCTAATCAAGGCGCCGGCTTAGACACTCAAGAGATAACTCCCACGGCAGTGGAGACCATTCTACAAGCAATAGCAGCCCATAGGGAAGAGACTGCTCTAGATAGTAGAAGATCTCGCGCAGCATTGCGTAAAATGCAGGGGGTTGTCAAAAAACTTTCTAAAACGTGTACTCATATTGGCGAAAGAGTAACTGAAATGGAACTAAGGGTGATGTCAGCGGAGAAAGATTCCTCAGAAAATCATGAGAAGATCAAGCTTCAGGAGGCAGAATTGATGGATATTAAATGGAAGCTTGAAAATTTCGAAAACAGACAACGTCGCAATAATCTCCGCATCCTAGGGGTACCGGAGAAAATAGAAGGGGAGAATGTGCGAGCTTTCATTATCAAACTCTTTAGCGAGTCTATGCCTGAAATACAGAATTGGAACTGGGAGCTGGAAATCCAACGGGCTCATCGAGTCCCTTTTAATCCACCATCAAAGCCAGGGGTATACCCACGTGCTATCTTAGTATATTTTGGCAATTTTCTACTTCGGCAGGCAGTGGCGGAGAAAGCGAGACCAGATCGCAAATTAACTTTTAGTGAATTTTCCTTTTTTTCAAGA
The DNA here is from genome assembly GCF_964261635.1 of Lissotriton helveticus. Taxonomy (NCBI): domain Eukaryota; kingdom Metazoa; phylum Chordata; class Amphibia; order Caudata; family Salamandridae; genus Lissotriton; species Lissotriton helveticus. The sequence goes on along the minus strand of NC_136070.1, from coordinate 933,793,129 downwards.
CCTGACTTTTGTCACGCAACCGTCGAAAGACGATGGAGGTTGCGAATGCTGATCAAACTATTTCAGGAAAAGGGTGCTTTGGCTTTTTTGAACAACCCTGCTAGACTTAAGATTATTCATGGTGGTCAGACAAAGTTTTTTCAGTCTGAGATAAAAGCAAAAGAGTATCTAGACGAAATATCTTAGACAATTTTGGTTATAAGTCACCGATAACTGCAGCAATAATATACATACTACATACTACATAATTTATAAATGTGCAGGGAGGGAAAGAATGAGATTTCAGTATTTCCCCCCCTTTTTTTTTCTCTTTTTGCTTCTTTTCTGATAGCTTGTCTGATACTTTAAAAAACTGGTTGGTTTAAATTAGGCAGAAGCCTGATTAGTCTGATTAGGCATAGATTAGATGTGGATGACAGGATGATCACAGTTATGACATATGATATATGATATATAACGCCATTTTTTCTTGTTTATGTTAAGCGTTAATCTTATTCACTTAAAAAGTTTTCTTTGTTATTTATGGCAAGGAGCGGTAGCTCAGTAGAAGTGCAGCAACTTCATCACACAGACTCTGGTAGAGTCTGAATGCCTGTGTAAGGGGGGGGAGGGAAAAGGTGAGGGGCAGTGGGCGGGTCAGGGGGAGGGACAGTGGGAAGGGAGGGGGGGTGGAGAAAGGGGGGGAGGCAGAAAATAAGAAAAACAAACCAGGTTTAATAGCAGGAATAAAATTAACTTTTGAGAAGAAACAGCAGGACATGGATATGGAGTACTATTTGAGCAATGCTATTAGTCAACTTTACCATATCAACAATGGGTAAGCTTAGTATACAATCCTGGAATGTAGGAGGGTTACTGTCTAGAGATAAATGCCTAAGGTTAGAGGAATTAGTAAAATGACATCCTGTGGATATTTTGTGTATACAGGAGACCCATATTCCTTGGAATAAAAGAGCGTTAATAAGACTTAAGGGTATAATTTAATGGTAGCTTCATCACAATCGACCAATATTAGGGGTGTGGCAATTTTTGTTAAAAACTGTTATGGGCAAGGAACACGCTTTTTATCTGATGCACATGGAAGGTGGGCGATCGCTAAATTAGCAAATGGAATCACTATATGCACTGTTTATCAAACCAGGATGATCCTACAATCTTTGAAACTTTGGAAACAGAACTAGCTATGTGGCAAGGTCCGCTAATTCTCTGCGGTGATTTTAACATCTCCTTGATACCACCCTTATCGCCGTATTCATCTAAACTGAAATATACGGGCCGGAAACCGAAGGTTTATCGCGCTGTTAGTAGTTTAATATGCAGCCTTGGACTAACTGACATATGGCTGCAAAATAATCCAACTGATCCTGGCTATACTTACTATTCTCATCCCCACCAAAAACATGTACGAATAGATTATATTTTTACTTCTAGAGACTTAGCACCTTCTTCACATATAAATAAATTCCCAAAGATAATTTCGGATCATAATCCCTTAATATTACTAATTGTTTATGGTACTAATTTTACTCAAAAAACATCATGGTCTTTTGATAGGAAACTGCTATGTAACAAAGAATATATTGATTATATTAAAATCTGGACTGAGGAATTCTTTAATATGAATCGCTTTAGTGCATCAAGAAACACCGTATGGGATACTTATAAAGCTGCATTGAGGGGGGAAACTATCAGCTACCAAACCAAAATCAGAAAAAAGGAAAAAAAGAATATGAAATAAGAATAGCAGCTCTTGCTAAAGCCGAGGAAGAACATACTCTCAAAATCATACAAAAACAAGATATTAGTCACGTGATGATGCAGGTAGCAGTACTGAAATCATAATTAAATTCTAAACTTAGCCAGAAAGCTGCCCAAACATATCAATCACACAGGAAACAAGTATACGAAAGTGGAGAGAAAGTGGGCAGACAACTGGCACTTAGTACACGACAAAAAACTACAAGAAAAGATATTACTGCTATAATAGAAAATGGGCAGACCTTTACTCATGCAGTCGAAATTAACTCTCAGTTCCAGAGGTACTATCAGAAATTGTATACTGAGGAAGCTTTAATCTCTGAGGAGGATATAAAAGATTATTTAGATAATTTTCTTGTTAATCCTGAGGCCGCGAAATTACTAGATGACGTTACAAAGGATGATCTTGAAAGAGAAATTACACTCACAGAGGTGGGTGCCGCATTATCATTATTGGCATCCGGCAAAGCAGCAGGCCCCGATAAAATACCGATTGAGTTATTTAAGCTTCTTAGCCATCAATTAGTTCCTATTTTGCATGATCTATTCCTTGGGATACAGTATAATGGTGTACCTCCAATCTCCTGGGAGGAGGCTAATATAATCGTTTTTCCTAAAAAGGGAAAATCCCCTGAACATCTCACCTCGTATCGCCCCATATCTCTAATTAATTCGGACTCTAAATTATATGCAAAGGTACTAGCGCTCAGACTCAGCAGGGTCGTTGAACATCTCGTGTCCCCTTGGCAACATGGCTTCATTCCTGGGAAAGGAACCACAGAACATATCCGCAGGGCAATTGCTTTATTTGACGCCATGGCGGCCAAGGGGGGACGAATGTCGATGATCCTGCTTGATGCTGAGAAAGCTTTTGATCGTGTCACTTGGAACTTTCTCTGGGAAGTTATGATACGCAATAATTTTGGCCCTAAATTTATTAACTCTATTAAATCAATGTATCATCGCCCCAAAGCAAAAGTTTTGGCAGCAGGATTATTTTCTGGATATATTAACATAACGAGAGGAACTAGACAAGGGTGCCCATGCTCGCCCCTACTATTTGCATTATATATTAATCCTCTTATTTTGAAATTACTAGAAAGTACTAATATTAAACCTGTTATTAGTCATCATTTTGAAACAAAAGTACTGGCCTACGCCAATGACATCGCGATTATTACATCTGAACCGATAGAGGCTATTCGTGAAATAGAGGAAGTCACATCTGAATTTGGGCCCTATTCAGGATACTCTCTTAATAAAGGAAAAACGATTATTATAAGAACAGATAATACAACCTGTATGGACCAACGAAGAACTGAAAAAGCTACATATCTGGGAATTGAACTTTGCGCAAACACTAAGTTAATCGCAAAAATTAATTTTGATCCATTACTGATTAAGATCAAGAACGACTTTGAAAGGGTTAACAGTCTTCATCTTTCCATTATAGGAAGAGCTAATTATGTCAAAATGAATACGCTACCTAGATGCCTCTACCTGTTTCGGGCAATTCCATTAGCTATCAAACATGAAACATTAATATTGATTAATTCACTTATATCCAAGTTTGTGTGGCAGAATGGGAAGACTAGGAGATCCCTTGTGTTATTATCACTTCCTCTTGATAAAGGTGGCCTTACTATACCCAATATGATACTATATTACTGGGCAGCACAGATAAAACAACTTACACCTATGATTAGAGGTTATAACTCAGAGAACTCAGAAGGCCCTGCTGAAATACCTTCAATATATGAGCTTCTTGTAGGTCAGGAGGCTAAGGGCTTACTATTACGAAAGACCGAGACAAGAAATTATAAAGATTTTAAAGGAGAAATTCTGGTTAATGCATGGAAAACTTGGAATAAAATTGCTAAATATATGCAAATTGAGAAAATTAATCGATATACACCGCTTTTGCACTCTAACGCCATGCAAGGACAGGACCTCACTGGCATCCTAAAGCAATGGGATAAGCGGGGAATTAGAACAATTGGTGAGTTTTTAATAAATGATTTTGACACAACCTTTCCTGTTCTAAAAGTAAAATATAAGTTACCTGTAGGAGAGTAGGGTCTGCTATCCTATGGTCACCCCAAATTTTTGCTTTTTGCTTCACTGGTTTTCGACTACTGAGGCTGTGGGCCTGCTGATCAGACCCCCAGCCTGCTGTTCTCTCACTAAATTAATGACACATGTGCTATAGGCACATACCAATTGGAAATGGACTCCTTGTCAGCCCCTGTAGAATGCACTATAGGTGCACAGGGCACAGGAGCCACTAAGGCCTACCAGGGGCTGCAGCATATCTTTTGCCACCCCTGGCTGGTTCTTAAATTGACACAACTGGCTGATCACTCAGCTGGGGTAAGGTGGTGTACACACCCCTTGCTTAGATATAGTATACCTATGTCTAAACCTATATCTGGACACATGTAAACCTGTGAGCCACTCCTATAGTCAGGCCTCACCAATCCTGGAGGCTGGGTGCATGGTTTTATGTGAGATGGAGCTCTAGCATGAGCTGAGCCTGTCTGCAGCCGTCGGGAACAAATCCCTAAGCTGTTTCAGGATAATGCCATACCATATACTATTAAGTGCCTTATAATCCTCGCGGTTATTTAGCAACTTTGGTTTGGCTTTATCAAAACATGTCGTGTAAGGTGTCATACGCTTTGGAATACCATCCCCTCGCCAGTTCTGGCGACGGGGATGGCATTCCACCCCTCTAGAGGGGTAAGACATGTTACTTCACTTTAATACGGTTGATTTCTCCAAAGGCCTTAAGATCCACAAAATGGATGCCTCTGCCACAGACAAATGTCTGGACCCCTGGAGCTGACCGAAACTCAGTCAAGGGGGTCCTGGACAAAGGGCTTCCTGTCACAGGAGGGTGTCACCGCCCTCCAGACAGGAGATAGTGTATTGTAGCAGGGAGGTTTGAAAGAAACCAGACACTGCCTGGGGCGCACAAGGCTGCCCCTTGCATAATCCGGCCAAACCGGTTCTGGGGCACTCCAGCCCTCGTGCCAGGGCGGCCTGGATCAAAGGAAGGGGGTGTATCCACCCACTTCCTGGGTCCCACCCATAGGAGGGGACCTAGCAGGTAATCACGCCCACCAGATTCGAATAAGAGTGGGAGCAGTGCCAATGCACATCAGATTTCCTGGAAGAAACATTTGAAACGATATTCTGGACCCTTCGCCCTCCATCTCAACGTGGAAGCCCGAAGAATCTCCCTTGTGGTCAAGGAGTGACCACCCTGCAGCAGCAGGCACCATCCAGCCCTCGACGTCTACTTAGTTGCAGTTCCCGCCGGAACTCGAGCGACTGAGATCGACGAGATCAAGCCTGCCCAGCTTCTAACAGCCCGATCCACAGTCCCTGCAAAGCTGAGACCCGTGGAGGCGACCGGAAGCGTGGGGCACGCCATCTTGAAGTGACCACGAGACGCTGACCGTGCAGCCCACGAGTGATCCTCGAAGCTGTGCACCGGGGTTTGAGAAGCCCCCACCCTGAGCTACTCCTGAGCCGAAGTTCAGCCCTCCACACTCGACGAGTGTTGCGTGGGGCCCTTTGGCACGATTTGGCTCAACGCGTTGGCCCGGTCACTTGCCAGCTGGCTTGTGGTCCCTGTGCCGATGAACTACCTAAGAAGACTTGTGATTCTGGTTGCTCCAGATCCACACCAGCTCCCCTGAAAAGGAGCCCCGACTCTGACCTTCCTGGTCCGAGTGAGAAGCAATCTTCCGATCCTGCGTGGATTGCTCTTACCAAGGCTTGTTTGCTCCAAACTTGAAGCCGACTGCACCGACGGTGAGAGCCTGCGTGGGACAGATCGTGACCTGCTCCTGGACGTCGCAGATGCCCCAGAGCCCACGTGACAGCGGAGAGAAGCTCCTCAACGACCACCTGATTGCGCCCGACATTGCCTGGTTCCGTCCTGGTTCCACCCTGGTCACTGCTGAGTGACCCAGACTCTGTCCCCTCTGCTTTCAGGTACTCTACAACTTGAGTCCACCCTTGGACTCCACCGGACACTTCATCTTTAACCCGCCTGCAGCCCTTTCAGCTTCAAGCACCAAGAGCCTGCGTGTCAAAACCCGACGCCACTTCGACCCTGTGCACCCACTTCCTGTGGGTGAGGTAACTTTGCTCCGCCGGTGTTCCCACACTGGTGCACACCTCTAGGGTCTGTGTGTTAAGTTTTGTTCCTCTAGGTTCAGCGGAAGTGTCCTTAAACTTTAACTCTTTGACTTTTACGCACCATTGGTTAACATTGGTGCATGCGTGCGCTTTCCGCACATCTCCCGAATCCCGAGGGCCATTCCCGACTTCAGCATTGCTTGTCCTGACTGCTCCCAGCGATTCCCTAGGCCCTAGGCCTAACCACTGCTCGAGTGGCATCTCTTATACCACTTGTTTAGTATATGGTTTGAGTGGCCACCCGCCCTCATCCATAATTGTGCAACTTGTATGTTTAAACAGTGCTTTTTGATTTAACGCTTGTGCCCCTTTATTCATAAAGAATACTGGGGATTGTTTTTAGTAATAAACACATATATTTTTATAATATATACTTGTGTGGTGTCCTTTCATTTGGTATTACAGGATTGTATGTGGTAAAACAGCTCGCTTAACACGACCTCTTAAGTTAAGCCTTTAGGCTGCTTAGTCCATGCTACCCCTAGGATAGCTTGTCTAATAAGGTTGACTTACAACCAGACACCATAAGGGATTGTTTGGTCAGGTAGTAGGTGGTTCCAGAATTGGAAACATCCCCTACCAGGCCAACTTCTCACATTGGTGAGCAGCGGTGCGGATTTGAGCTTGCTGTTGTTTTACCATTGCAATCTTTATATCAAATTGAAAGATCACATCAAGTACCTCTAGGTACATATAAAATCAAAAGCTTAGCATATTAAGTTCTACTGAACTTAGTAGTTGTAGGTTGAAGGGAGTAGCACACCCCTGACTACAACTCACTAGCAAGGTCCAGTAGGAAAACACTTAGTGTAGGTAAGTGCACCACTTACACCTCACTAGTAACCATGTCTGACACAGGAAAGGCCTCAGGGTCTAGTCCTGTGACAGTTGACCCTACCCAGGCAACTTTTGGATATGACAAACTAACCCGCAGAGACTTGATTGCCTTGTGCAAAGCAAGAGGGTTAAAAAGGGGCAGAAGCCCCACCTGCCTAATCCTGGTAGAAATCCTAGAACAGGATGACTTAGAGAAGGCAAAAGCAGCTTCCCTAGACACAGGAACTGGAGGGAACCCCCCTGCAGTTGATCCCCCTGAAGAGGAGGATGATGATGACTTGGATGAGGACTCAGAGGTTGAGGACTTAGAAGTACAGGATCAGGGTAGCCAGGTTCCAGTTGGTAGGCTTAGCCAGGCCAACTTGGACCTACTGGGGAATGGAGAGGGCCAGCACCTCCCCAGAACCCAACATGTTATTCTCCCAGGCAACAGAAGAGTGAGATCCCCCTCAGGGGACTCTCATATTTCTAGTGCCTCCAGAGAATCACAGAGAGGCATGAATGCTTCTCAAAAGCTAGAGCATAGGGCCAGAATGAGGGCTGTCAAACTCCAGATAGAGAGGGAGGAGGTAGCCTTGGCTCAAGCTAGACTTGCCTTGGCAAGAGAGCAGAAATTAAGTGGCTTAGATGTCACTGGTGGCAGCAATTTTCCAAGAGAAAAAGACAGGGCCTATGACAATAGAAACCTGACCAAAATTGTGCCCCCCTTTAAAGAAGGGGATGACATCCACAAATGGATGACTGCTCTTGAGAGAGCCTGCATGGTACAGCAGGTTCCTGAGAATCAGTGGGCTGCAATTTTGTGGTACTCCTTTTCTGAGAAAGGGAGGGACCGGCTCCTCACAGTTAGACCTGAGGATGCCAAAAACTACTCTGTTTTGAAGAGTGCTCTCATTGAAGGGTATGGCCTAACCACTGAGCAATACAGGTTGTTGTTCAGAGACACCCAGAAAGCACAGACTCAAGACTGGACTGATTTTGTGGAGTGTGCCACTAAGGCTTTGGAGGGTTGGTTGCAGGGAAGTAAAGTTTCAGACTATACAGGATTGTACAATCTTATGATGAGAGAACAGATCCTTAATAACTGTACAAACCAGCTGTTGCATCAATACCTTATTGACTCTGATCTGACCTCTCCCCAAGAATTGGGAAAGAAGGCAGACAAATGGGTCAGAACAAGGATTAAGCAGAAACCCCAGAACCAAGGTGGTGACCAGAAGAAAACAGACCAGAAGGGTGGTAATCAGAATCAGAAAGATAAAGAAAAAGACCAGAAGTCTTCAGGCCCCCAAACTAATAGTAAGGAGGGTGGTTCCCAAAATGGTAACAAGAAGAAGAAGAACAAAGGTCCAAAGACACCTTGGTGTAATACCTGCAAATCAGTTTCACACTGGGGCAGTGAGTGCACCAAGGCAAATCCAGTTCCCACCACTACAGCTCCTAAAGCAACTGCCACCCCAAGTACAGTAAGCAGTGGTGGAACACAGTCCAAGGGTGTAGCTGGGTTGACCCTGGGTATTGAAGTAGGATCTGGCCTAGTCAGAGTCCCTACACAGGCAGTTCTCCTGTATGATGTGGACATTGAGTTGCCCACTGCAGTAAGTCCCACTAACCTGGGCAAATACAGGCAGACTCCCTTAATTAATGAGAAACTGGCTCAAGCATACAAGGACACATGTGCCAGTGTCACCATGGTGACACCTGACTTTGTGGACCCTGGACAGATTGTACTAGGAGAGAGCTACCTAGTAACCAATGCAAGCAACTCCACTACCTCCCATAGTGTGGCAGTTGTGAACTTCTCCTGGGGAGGGGTTGATGGCCTAAAGAAAGTTGTGGTGAGTGCAGACCTACCAGTAGACTGTCTGTTAGGCAATGACCTTGAAAGCTCAGCATGGTCAGAAGTGGAGTACAGGACTCATGCAGAAATGCTAGGGATTTCAGAGCATGTCCTTGCCATGACAAGGGCTCAGGCTAAGAAGTGCCTTCCTGAACCAGTGGTGGATCTTGAGACAATAGACCAGCCACAACCCAAGAGAAGGAGCAAGAGAGGAAAGGCCCAGCCTTCCACCTTGCCCCAGGTTGAGGATCAAGTTTCAGAGGAAACTGATTCTGCAGTCCAAGAGGAGACTGTCTCAGAGGAACTTGAACCTGACCAGGTTGAGTTTCTGGGGACAGGGGGACCCTCAAGGGCAGACCTGAGGCAGGCTCAATTAGATTGCCCTTCCCTTGAACCCCTCAGACAGCAGGCTGCTGCTGAGGCTGCTGGGGATGCTAAAGGTACCCATACTGTGTATTGGGATGAGGGACTCCTTTACTCAGAGGCTAGAGACCCCAAGCCTGGCATGACCAGGAGGTTGGTCATACCTCTGCAGTTTAGGGGGTTCCTTCTTACCTTGGCCCATGATATTCCCCTTGCAGGACACTTAGGCCAGAACAAGACGTGGGACAGGCTTGTTCCACACTTTCACTGGCCTCACATGTCAGAGGATGTCAAGGAGTTTTGTCGCTCCTGTGTCACTTGCCAAGCCAGTGGTAAGTCAGGTGGCACAACAAAGGCCCCCCTAATACCACTACCTGTGGTGGGGGTCCCCTTTGAGAGAGTTGGAATTGATATTGTGGGTCCAATGGACCCCCAAACAGCATCTGGGAACAGATTCATACTGGTGGTAGTGGATCATGCCACCAGGTATCCAGAGGCTATTCCCCTAAGGACCACCACAGCACCTGTGGTGGCAAAGGCCCTCATTGCAGTTTTCTCAAGAGTGGGCTTTCCTAAGGAGGTACTATCAGATAGAGGGACGAATTTTATGTCCAGCTATCTAAAAGCAATGTGGAAGGAATGTGGAGTAAACTATAAGTTTACCACCCCATATCATCCACAATGCAATGGGCTTGTGGAGAGATTTAACAAGACCCTTAAAGGCATGATAAAAGGATTACCAGAGAAGCTCAGGCGGAAATGGGACATTCTTTTACCCTGCCTGCTCTTTGCTTACAGAGAGGTCCCACAGAAGGGGGTTGGCTACAGCCCTTTTGAACTTTTGTTTGGCCACCCTGTGAGAGGTCCATTGTGTTTGGTGAAGGAAGGATGGGAGTTACCTCTCAAAAAGCCCAAACTAGACATAGTGGACTATGTACTTGGTCTCCGCTCCAGGATGGCTGAGTACATGGAAAGAGCATCCAAAAACCTGGAGGCCAGCCAAGAATTGCAGAAAGCTTGGCATGACCAAAAGGCTGTGCTGGTAGAGTTCCAACCAGGACAGAAGGTGTGGGTACTGGAGCCAGTGGCTCCAGCAGCACTCCAAGACAAATGGAGTGGACCCTATCCTATTATTGACAAGAAAGGGGAAGTCATCTACTTGGTAGACTTTGGAACACCCAGGAGCCCTCACAGGGTAATCCATGTGAACCGCTTGAAAGCATTTGTGGACAGGGAGGACATGAGCTTGCTCATGGCCACAGATGGGGAACAGGAGGAAGAGAGTGACCCTCTCCCAGACCTGCTTTCTCAGAACCCTGATGATGGTTCAGTTGATGGAGTAGCCTTGGCAGGCAGCCTCACTGACCAACAACAGAGGGACTGCAGACAAGTTTTGCAGGCTCACAGGCAAATGTTTTCACTCACACCCAGCCAAACTGACTGGTGTACCCATGTTGTGGACACTGGTGACAGTCTGCCTGTCAAGAATAAGATCTACAGGCAACCTGATCATGTCAGGGATTGCATCAAGGCTGAGGTGCAAAAGATGTTGGAGCTTGGAGTGATTGAGCCATCAGAGAGCCCATGGGCCAGCCCAGTAGTCCTGGTGCCAAAACCTCATACCCAAGATGGTAAGAGAGAAATGCGGTTTTGCGTGGATTACAGGGGTCTCAATGCTGTCACTAGGACAGATGCTCACCCCATTCCAAGAGCAGATGAGCTCATTGACAGATTGGCTTCTGCCAAGTTTCTGAGCACATTTGATCTGACAGCTGGCTACTGGCAAATCAGACTAGCTGAGGAGTCAAAAGCCAAAACAGCATTCTCTACCCCTAGTGGACATTATCAGTTTGTGGTAATGCCCTTTGGTTTGAAGAATGCACCTGCCACTTTCCAAAGGTTGGTGAACCAAGTCCTTACTGGGTTGGATGACTTTTGTGCAGCTTATCTAGATGATATTGCTGTCTTTAGCTCCACCTGGGAGGATCACCTGATCCACCTGAAGAAAGTTTTGGAGGCCCTGCAAAAGGCAGGCCTAACTATCAAGGCCACAAAGTGCCAGATAGGGCAGAGTAAGGTTGTATACCTGGGCCACCTAGTAGGTGGAGGCCAGGTTCAGCCACTGGAAAGCAAAATCCAGGCCATACAGGACTGGGCTCCTCCAGTTACCCAGACACAAGTCAGAGCCTTCTTGGGCCTGACTGGGTATTACAGAAAGTTTGTGAAAAACTATGGGTCTATAGTGACACCATTAAATGACTTGACATCCAAGAAGATGCCAAAAAAGGTTCAGTGGACAGTTAGCTGTCAGAAGGCATTTGAAGACCTGAAGAAGGCCATGTGCTCTGCACCTATCCTAAAGAGTCCTGACTACTCCAAACAGTTCATTGTTCAGACAGATGCTTCTGAGTTGGGGGTGGGAGCTGTACTCTCACAACTTAATCAAGATGGTCAAGACCAGCCAATTGCTTTCATTAGCAGGAGGCTAACCCCAAGAGAAAAACGTTGGTCAGCCATTGAGAGGGAGGCCTTTGCTGTGGTTTGGGCATTAAAGAAGTTGAGGTCCTACTTGTTTGGAACTCACTTCCTGGTGCAAACAGACCATAAGCCCCTCTTATGGCTTAATCAGATGAAGGGTGAAAATCCCAAACTACTCAGGTGGTCCATTTCCCTACAGGGGATGGACTTTACAGTGGAGCACCGCCCAGGGACTGACCATGGTAATGCAGATGGTCTCTCCAGGTACTTCCACTTAGAACATGAAGACTTATCTGGTCAAGGTTAGTTTAATGTCCCTGCGTTTGGGGGGGGGTTGTGTAGGAGAGTAGGGTCTGCTATCCTATGGTCACCCCAAATTTTTGCTTTTTGCTTCACTGGTTTTCGACTACTGAGGCTGTGGGCCTGCTGATCAGACCCCCAGCCTGCTGTTCTCTCACTAAATTAATGACACATGTGCTATAGGCACATACCAATTGGAAATGGACTCCTTGTCAGCCCCTGTAGAATGCACTATAGGTGCACAGGGCACAGGAGCCACTAAGGCCTACCAGGGGCTGCAGCATATCTTTTGCCACCCCTGGCTGGTTCTTAAATTGACACAACTGGCTGATCACTCAGCTGGGGTAAGGTGGTGTACACACCCCTTGCTTAGATATAGTATACCTATGTCTAAACCTATATCTGGACACATGTAAACCTGTGAGCCACTCCTATAGTCAGGCCTCACCAATCCTGGAGGCTGGGTGCATGGTTTTATGTGAGATGGAGCTCTAGCATGAGCTGAGCCTGTCTGCAGCCGTCGGGAACAAATCCCTAAGCTGTTTCAGGATAATGCCATACCATATACTATTAAGTGCCTTATAATCCTCGCGGTTATTTAGCAACTTTGGTTTGGCTTTATCAAAACATGTCGTGTAAGGTGTCATACGCTTTGGAATACCATCCCCTCGCCAGTTCTGGCGACGGGGATGGCATTCCACCCCTCTAGAGGGGTAAGACATGTTACTTCACTTTAATACGGTTGATTTCTCCAAAGGCCTTAAGATCCACAAAATGGATGCCTCTGCCACAGACAAATGTCTGGACCCCTGGAGCTGACCGAAACTCAGTCAAGGGGGTCCTGGACAAAGGGCTTCCTGTCACAGGAGGGTGTCACCGCCCTCCAGACAGGAGATAGTGTATTGTAGCAGGGAGGTTTGAAAGAAACCAGACACTGCCTGGGGCGCACAAGGCTGCCCCTTGCATAATCCGGCCAAACCGGTTCTGGGGCACTCCAGCCCTCGTGCCAGGGCGGCCTGGATCAAAGGAAGGGGGTGTATCCACCCACTTCCTGGGTCCCACCCATAGGAGGGGACCTAGCAGGTAATCACGCCCACCAGATTCGAATAAGAGTGGGAGCAGTGCCAATGCACATCAGATTTCCTGGAAGAAACATTTGAAACGATATTCTGGACCCTTCGCCCTCCATCTCAACGTGGAAGCCCGAAGAATCTCCCTTGTGGTCAAGGAGTGACCACCCTGCAGCAGCAGGCACCATCCAGCCCTCGACGTCTACTTAGTTGCAGTTCCCGCCGGAACTCGAGCGACTGAGATCGACGAGATCAAGCCTGCCCAGCTTCTAACAGCCCGATCCACAGTCCCTGCAAAGCTGAGACCCGTGGAGGCGACCGGAAGCGTGGGGCACGCCATCTTGAAGTGACCACGAGACGCTGACCGTGCAGCCCACGAGTGATCCTCGAAGCTGTGCACCGGGGTTTGAGAAGCCCCCACCCTGAGCTACTCCTGAGCCGAAGTTCAGCCCTCCACACTCGACGAGTGTTGCGTGGGGCCCTTTGGCACGATTTGGCTCAACGCGTTGGCCCGGTCACTTGCCAGCTGGCTTGTGGTCCCTGTGCCGACGAACTACCTAAGAAGACTTGTGATTCTGGTTGCTCCAGATCCACACCAGCTCCCCTGAAAAGGAGCCCCGACTCTGACCTTCCTGGTCCGAGTGAGAAGCAATCTTCCGATCCTGCGTGGATTGCTCTTACCAAGGCTTGTTTGCTCCAAACTTGAAGCCGACTGCACCGACGGTGAGAGCCTGCGTGGGACAGATCGTGACCTGCTCCTGGACGTCGCAGATGCCCCAGAGCCCACGTGACAGCGGAGAGAAGCTCCTCGACGACCACCTGATTGCGCCCGACATTGCCTGGTTCCGTCCTGGTTCCACCCTGGTCACTGCTGAGTGACCCAGACTCTGTCCCCTCTGCTTTCAGGTACTCTACAACTTGAGTCCACCCTTGGACTCCACCGGACACTTCATCTTTAACCCGCCTGCAGCCCTTTCAGCTTCAAGCACCAAGAGCCTGCGTGTCAAAACCCGACGCCACTTCGACCCTGTGCACCCACTTCCTGTGGGTGAGGTAACTTTGCTCCGCCGGTGTTCCCACACTGGTGCACACCTCTAGGGTCTGTGTGTTAAGTTTTGTTCCTCTAGGTTCAGCGGAAGTGTCCTTAAACTTTAACTCTTTGACTTTTACGCACCATTGGTTAACATTGGTGCATGCGTGCGCTTTCCGCACATCTCCCGAATCCCGAGGGCCATTCCCGACTTCAGCATTGCTTGTCCTGACTGCTCCCAGCGATTCCCTAGGCCCTAGGCCTAACCACTGCTCGAGTGGCATCTCTTATACCACTTGTTTAGTATATGGTTTGAGTGGCCACCCGCCCTCATCCATAATTGTGCAACTTGTATGTTTAAACAGTGCTTTTTGATTTAACGCTTGTGCCCCTTTATTCATAAAGAATACTGGGGATTGTTTTTAGTAATAAACACATATATTTTTATAATATATACTTGTGTGGTGTCCTTTCATTTGGTATTACAGGATTGTATGTGGTAAAACAGCTCGCTTAACACGACCTCTTAAGTTAAGCCTTTAGGCTGCTTAGTCCATGCTACCCCTAGGATAGCTTGTCTAATAAGGTTGACTTACAACCAGACACCATAAGGGATTGTTTGGTCAGGTAGTAGGTGGTTCCAGAATTGGAAACATCCCCTACCAGGCCAACTTCTCACATTACCCAATGGAGATTTTCTAAAATTTGCACAGATATTTGCTAAATTAAAGGCCAAAGAGTCCCTAATTTGTCTATCTAAAATTGAAATCATGGATGTAATACCTAGATCAAATACTAGAATTGGAACCCTATATAATATCCTTTTAAGCATGAAGAATGATGATCTTGATAAAACGGAAAGAAAGTGGGCCTTAAAATTAAATAATCCTAATGTAGACATCAATGAAGTATTAAATATGAGTCAAAAATTACTGATGGCGAGTAATCTTAAAGCACAACTCTATAAAACTGTTTTTGACCTCTACTTCACCCCTGCTAAACTGTTTATGTGGGGTAAACGTGAGAATGATCTATGCCCTAGATGTACTCAAGGGCCGGCAAATCTTACTCATATGTTCTACACTTGCCCCGATTTGATCCAAATCAAAAATATGATAATTTCCTTTTGGGAAGAAATATTTAGGCACAAAATACCAGATTCAGAAACCTTATTTTTACTCGGCCATGACCATTCTCTAAATCTAATGAAATCTGAAGAAAGACTAATCTTTATTGGTATGGCAGTATTTAGGATAATTTTATCTGCAAGATGGAAAGAGGTAGATCCTCCAAGCTTCCAGATGTGGTTAGCACGCTTTTTGGCAGTTTATAGATATGAAATTGCTATATTCGAAACAAGAGGAATACACTCTAAGCTACGCGGGGAAATACTTTGGCGTCCAATAACTGAATGGAAAAATTGTATTGTCCCCAGGCTGACTTTAAAAAATGTTTTTAAGTGATCTTAGGGTTTATTTGTCTGGTGCTGTATCTACTTTTGATCTCTTATTTCATCTTCCTTGCTTCATCATGATCTTTGAATCACTCTTTGAATTTTAATACCTGCTGTTTGTTTGTATTGTTTGTATTACCTGTATTATGTATTTGTATTTTATGTTACATTATTGTAAAATGATTCCTGCTTTTCGCCTGGTATAAAAAATAAAAATAAATAAATAAATAAAAAAAATAAAGCTGAGCAGATTGACATTCAATGGGCGGGACATTTGTTAGGACAGCCACATAAGGTGCACAGTCAGGAGGAAGGTTGATGTAGCGACTTTTCTTTATTTGTCTAATATCCGGGTTACCCTCTGGGACTACTATAGCCTGTTTTTTCTGACTGATTGGAGGTGCAAGATCAAGTGGGGCGGGTTCAGTTACAATTATTTGCTGGCTAGTTTGCTGTGAGTTCATTCTACCATTACCCTGCCCATCTCCATTATGGCCCTTGTCCACAGCCTTAGGTCTTACGGCTGAGACCGAGGCCAGATGTGTTGCTAACAGTCCACCTAGTCTGTTAACTTCTAGGGCCACCGTATCCAATTTAGATGTTAGGGGTTTCATTAACTCTTCTATCTTTGCCTCTATTTTTGCTTCAAAGGTGCTAATCAAAAGGGCAAATTGCTCCGGATTCATATTTATGGCAACTACATTTTTACCTTCATGTAGGTCAGTTCCACTAGCTTGGCTATGTGGGACTGATTGCGCTATTTCTACTCTTTTTTTTACCATGCTTCCCCGCGCGTTTGGTCTGTGACTTTCTGCAGGATCTCACTGGTCTAGGGGTAGGTAATGGCTGTTCTAATGCCTCAATAGATGTGTCGAGTACATTGTCCTGGAACTCAGCATGGACCTGTACTTCAGCCGCTATGACAGCCCTATTGCCCACATCAGGGATATCAGCTACAGCTGAATCTACAACTGGGGACGGGGACGGCATATCATCATCTAGCACCACATGACTCCCTCGGCCTAGCGAAGCCCTACGTTCGCTATTAATTTGATTCACCTTTTTTACCAGGTAATTGTCCATAGTGCCCAACCCGGATGCCATCTTATCAATTTTGGGTTTAGACATAGTCCAAATTTGAGATAGGGGAAAGGACTTCAAATGCACTTTATTCTGTTCACAGCAGTAAAAGACTCACTTGGGTATATAGTTCATTGGGTACAAGTCCAAAGTCCGGCCTCCTCTGGCCTCTGGCCTAAGAGGGCCCGCCCTTTGCCCGGGCGACGCGGGGGTTGCGTCACGTTTTTGTGCGCCTCCTGGCGCGAAGAGTGCGTGTTGCGGTTTCCGCTGCCGCTGGGGCGTCTGGGACCAGTAGTCCTGAAGTAATCCCCCCTCCGCACTGCGACCGCTGGTGGCTGTGGGCTGCGGCGGCGGGAGGGAGGGAAGCTGGAACCAAGTGCGGGAGTCTCCGGGGCAGCAGATAAGACGCTCGGCTTGCCCCCAAGGTGTAACTTAGGCCCCCGCTCCACAGAGGCTGCGTCCCGTTTTTGTGCGCCTCCTGGCGCGAAGAGTGCGTGTTGCGGCTTCCGCTGCCGCTGGGGCGTCTGGGACCAGTAGTCCTGAAGTAATCCACCCTCCGCACTGCGACCGCTGGTGGCTGTGGGCTGCGGCGGCGGGAGGGAGGGAAGCTGGAACCAAGTGCGGGAGTCTCCGGGGCAGCAGATAAGACGCTCGGCTTGCCCCCAAGGTGTAACTTAGGCCCCCGCTCCACAGAGGCTGCGTCCCGTTTTTGTGCGCCTCCTGGCGCGAAGAGTGCGTGTTGCGGCTTCCGCTGCCGCTGGGGCGTCTGGGACCAGTAGTCCTGAAGTAATCCACCCTCCGCACTGCGACTGCGGGTGGCTGTGGGCTGCGGCGACGGGAGGGAGGGAAGCTGGCTTTGGAGGGTCGGTTTGTATCTCCGAGATACACTTGTCAAGGTCCGCGGTAAAGATGTTGAAAAGAGTTGGGGCCAATACGTATCCCTGCTTGAGGCCGACGTGAGGGGAGATTTTTGCTGTTGTTCTGTCGCCATTGCCTATTTTTATTTTAACCCAAGTTGATGTATATAGGTTTATGATGGCCCGCAGCAGCTTCGATGGTATCCCCCAATTGGCCATCTTTTGCCATAGGATCTCCCTTGGTACTGTGTCGAACGCCGCTTTTAGATCGACAAAGCAGGTATACAGTTTTGTTGACTTTACCTTTGCATTGTCGACAAGAAGGTTTAATGCGAGCAGATTGCATGACGTATTGATTCCGGGCCTAAACCCTGTCTGGGTGATTGGAAGGATCTTGTTCGAGCAGACCCAGTCTTCCTGTGCTCTTAAAAGATTTGATGCCTATATTTTGGCTTCCACATCAATGAGAGCAATCATCCTGTAGTTGGATGGGTCAGTTCTTACACCTGCTTTGAAGATTGGATGCAAAATGCTCCCTCTCCATGACGGAGGTATGCTTCCTGTTTGAAAGGCGTTGTTGAATACTGGGGTTAGATATTCCGCCCAGAAGAGTTGGTCATGTTTGAACGGCCCATTGGGCAAACCGTTTGGTCCTGGCGCCCCTTTTGACCTCAATTTTTTTAGGACCATTTGTACTTGGAATGACGTGATCCAATTTTCATCAAAGTTTTGATCCACTTCTTGCTTTTCATTTTGTTGGTTGGACGGATGGTCTGAATTCCATGCTTGGGATTTGTTCTTTTGGGTTTGCTCTAAATGCAGGATCCAGTCTTCTTGTAGGATGTTTGCATTGAAGACCTGGGCCGCTCCGTTTGCCACTTTGTTAATTTCTGCCCAAAATGTCCTGTTATTGCTAGAGTCACTGGATTCTAATAGTTTTTGCCAAATTTGTGTGAGGTGTTTTGACTTTTCTGACCAAACGTCTTTTTTGTATTTTTGTCTTAAGTTATGGATTTGTTGCTCGATGTCATCGCACTTTGTCTTATTTTTTCCCAATAACTTTCCAATTTCTCGGTTTAATGTCCTTTTTTTTGCACGCTACTGAGCCCAGGGGCGCCTGCAGGATTTTACTTACATTCCTTTTATTACTATGAGTTTGGTGGCCGAAACTGTCACATAGGCTTAAGATCATCTTTTCCC
Organism: Lissotriton helveticus; assembly: GCF_964261635.1. Classification (NCBI taxonomy): domain Eukaryota; kingdom Metazoa; phylum Chordata; class Amphibia; order Caudata; family Salamandridae; genus Lissotriton; species Lissotriton helveticus. The sequence goes on along the minus strand of NC_136070.1, from coordinate 933,774,654 downwards.
AGTTGCCCTGATGTTCTGAGGGGCTTATCCCAATGATTTCTTCATGCACTTTTTTCACGTGTATCATGATTTCGTCGACAGTCTTTCCATTCCATACCAATCGTTTGAGATTATAGAGACTCTGGGATTGGCTCAGGGCTTTGCATATTGGTGCCCTTGTATGTTGGTAGCTGAGCTCGATTGACTGTAGACTGTGGTCGCTCTCCAATTTGTGGATTATTCTAAAGGTGACGATTGATTGTAGTACCTCTAGGTCCACTATGGTATAGTCTAGGACCGTTTGAGCCTGTTTGGTGATTCTGGTCGAGGATGCTGGCTGATCTTGCGGAAAACGGCCATTCAAAAGGATCATTCCAATGTCTGCGAACATTTGGGCGCACTGCAGGCCGTGCATATCCTTTTTCCGATGGTTTGTTATTATTGGAGGAATGGATTTGCCCATCTGCTTGTTTTGTGTGATGTTTTGTGCGTGGTCCTTTTGAAGTAAAAACATGTTCAGATCACCTGACACCAACAGCCCTGCCTGTGGGTAAATGAATTGTATGGATTTGACAAGTGCTTTCAGGGTCAGAATTTTCTCTGATTTATTCTTGCGTTCCGGATGTATGTAAATGTTGCAGATGATCAGTGACCGAGCCTCTTGTGCACCCTGCAGTCCTGGACTTGGGTCAGGTGGTGGCTTAATTTTGATGCACTGAATCCATGTTTGTCCTGTTTCAATGATGACATAGGACCAAGGAATACTAGTGTTCAGATAAATCGATAGGCCTCCAGCAGCCCTACCTGAAAGGCCTATTTTAATGGCGTGTTGTTGGATTTCTTTGAAACCAACTATATGTTCAGGTGTGGTTGACCAGGTCTCTTGGACTAAAATAATCTCATATTTTTTTAAAAATTCAAGTAAATCCGCGTCATTTGTTTTGCTCCTCAGTCCGTTTATATTCCATGAGCATATTTTCAAGTTTGGTGTTCATGCTTCCTCCGTCATATAAACCTGGGGGCTTGGCATTAGTGATATAATTTTCCGGCTCTCGCAGGATCCTCCTGACGAGCCTTGATGGATGATGCGTAAGTTGGACCATCTTCCTTTGATGCTGTCCGAGCGACCAACTGCTCCCCGAAGAATTCCATCCTCTGGTTGACTTCTTTCCTCTGCAAGCAGGGATAACGGGGCAGGATATCTTTCTACTACTACTGGTCTGATTTCGATGGCCCATTTTGCGAATTCTTCTCTGTGTTGCCAGAATTCTTTGGCTATCATGGGATCCTTCCATGTTACCTCTGTCATTTCTCTCCCGATTGCTTTCGATATTGGCTTGAATTTGATGCATTCTATATGGTTTGAATTCACGTGTCTCAGTGTTCAATCAAATTTGTTAATTTTAAAATAGCGCTCCGGTTGAGAATGTCGTGCTTCCCCCTGGAGCTATAGAGCGGGATAATTTCGTGTTTCAATGAGCCTACGGGGTAAGTTGGGTTTGACTCTTCTTTTTGATCCCTGTGCCTGCTTTGAATATTTTTTTTAGATATCTTATCTAAATGGCCCTGATTTGAGAGGATGGGCTGGGCTGCAGGCTCGGGGTTGATTGCAGACTGGTGGAGTCTTGAGCCCTCTGGGCCTTGAAAGGGGGCACCCTGTTGCTGCTCCTTTGCCAAAGATTTTTCTTTTTGCACCTTGACCATTTTTGAGAAGTAGTACGGGATGCTTTTTTGTTCTGCTTGTGGATTCTGCACCGGTGAGCAAACCGCCGGTCGCTTATTTGTGTAACCTTGTGTTGAGTTGCCGGCTATTTGGCTACTGAGGTTTTCAGTTGCTATAACTGTCTGGGGCAGAGATGGTGGTGGGGGATCCTGTCGAGAATCCTCTTTCTCTTCATAATCATTTATGCCTGACTCTTTGGCCTTTGGTCCCGGAGATGTTATTACTAAGGTCAAATTTGTCTTTAGGTTGCTAACCGTTAAGGGGTCTCGATCCAGATGCCTAATGGGCAGTACTATTGTTTTTTTTCCTTGGTGCTTTTTTTGTCTGGCTTTCCTCATTCTCTTGCGTTCTCGTTTTGTTAAAGGATTATTTTGTTTTTGTTGCCCGTTGGTTAGTGGGCCGGGGTATTCTCTCCAGGAATTGACTGTATCATCAGAGCCTTTGTGTTGGACTGTGGTGTTTTCAGAAACTACTATCTGGACAGTTGATGTTTGATTTATAAGGCTGCCTTCCATTGGGTCCACTTTTATGTCCTCGCTGGTTAATGTATCGCCACTAACTATGCTTATTGAATGTTCGTGAGGATTTTCCATACCAGGAGTTTCAATGATTTTATGACACTCCTTTGTGTTGGTTTGTACTTCCTCCAAGATGTCGGTTAGAATGGTCGGTAGCCCTTTAATTTGATTCATTGTTTCAAAGCACTGGCATTCGTGGTACATTGCGTGCGGGTCTTTCTGTACCTGTTCTATCAGGGAATTTAGCTCTAATATCTTTTTGTCTATGCCCACCACGTGGGATGCCAGAATTTGTAGTAGATCTATCTGTGATTCCAGTTTTTCAGAATGTTGAAGTAGAGCTGACGAAATAGTTTCCATGATATTTATGAATGGGGACCACAATGGAGCCTGTGCTGGAAGAAAGTTGGCGGTTTGATGGCGGCTGGTTTGGGGACTTGTCCCGGGCTTATCCCCTAGTTTGCTCTGATCTGAGACTCGTGGGTCTTCGCCCTGGCAAGTTCCTGGGGGGGAGTTTGATTTTCTCTTTTTTTCCTGAAATCAGGGCCCTTTGGGGAGAATGTTTTAATTGGTGAAAAAATGGTGTAATGAAGGGGAAATAGCCCCGACGGGCCATTCGAAAGTTGGTTGTTTGCCACATGGTGAATTGATGGACTGATTACACTTGAGCGGACGAATGTTTCCTGTGTTTCTGTACCAAAAGGGCATTTTGGTATTATTTCGTCCTTTGGTACGTCCTCTTCGCTTGATGATCCTTTCGGATATATGTGAGCATTGGCTTTCATCTGTTCCCCTTGTTGCCGTTTTGCGATTTCTTTGTCTGTGGAGTCCTTGTCCAGTTTATACATTGGGGTCGATTCCGATTCGTGAAAAACCGCTCCAAATAGCCGTTCGGAGCTTTTTTCCCATACGAATCGTACCCTGCAATGTCCCCCGTACGTACGACGAAGTACGATTCGTACCAGGAGCCGTACTCCGTACGAGTCGTACAAGACACCGTACGACTCTAATCTCTGTACGATTCTCCCTCGGAACCCGCTGTACGCGACATCTGTATGGTTTGCGGCTGGTTTTTACGTGCCAGCAAGTACGATACGTGTCGGGTACGCACCATACGGCCCTTTTTCTACGGGAGCTGAAAACAGCCGTAAAAGCAGAGTTCGCGCCTAAACAGGTACGGAACGCCCCCCCCGCGGGTACGGTGCGTACCCCCCATGATCGCAGGGGTACGCACCGTACCCCTGCGATCATGGGGTGTACGAGCCGTACCCCCATTGTACGATCGGTGTACGAGCCGTACCCCCATTGTACGATCGGTGTACGAGGCGTACCCCCATTGTACGATCGGTGTACGAGTCGTACACCGATCGTACATGGGGTACGGCTCGTACACCGATCGTACATGGGTACGGCTCGTACCCCGATCGTACATGGGGTACGGCTCATACACCGATCGTACAATGGGTGTACGGTTCGTACACCGATCGTACAATGAGGGTACGACTCGTACACCGATCGTACAATGGGGATACGGCTCGTACACTGATCGTACAATGGGGGTACGGCTCATACACCGATCGTACAATGGGGGTATGGCTCGTACACCCCATGATTGCAGGGGTACGGTGCGTACGCCTGCGATCATGGGAGGTACGGACCGTACGGTGTGTATGTGTTTGTGTACTTTTCTGTGCGACTCGCCCTTACCTGACGTGGACCGTACGAATCGCGTCCTCATACCCCGGTCCGGATCATACTCTTCGGGTCGTACGGCATGTGTACGAGTTGTACGGTATGTGTACGAGTCGTACGGTTCACGGTTTCAGCCTTTCAATACGTACGGATCGCGACGATTCGGACGGATTCACGGAATACAGATCGTACTTCGCGACTCGGACGGACGGGTACGATTCGTACGGCGAGGGCTCCGGACACAAATCGTACGGATGTGTTTATTCCCGAATCGGAATCGACCCCATAGTGTCCGTTCTTGGGGCTGGCGAATTGTCAGCCGCATGGTCCTTGTCCAATTTGTCCTTGATGTCCGTACTTAGTGCTGGTAAATTGTCTGCCACATAGTCGGCCGCATGGTCGGGTTCCACGGAGACGAAATATGAGCCCAAGCTTAAGGAGCGACGCATCTCTGACGCTTTTGGTGTTTTTGCGCCCGGGACTTCCGAGCGTTCAGCATAGGACTCTTTCTCGGCATTACCATTATTTGGTACTTCCCTTGTGTTTATTTGTGCTTGCACCGTTAATTTCTTGGATATTTTGATTGGAGTTTTCCCTGGACTTTGACTTTGACTAATCACACGTGAGATGGTGGTACGAGGCAGAAAAGCTTTTGATAACGAGCCCACTGACTAGGACATTCTTTTGATGCCGATAACAGACTGTGAATTATGTGCTAAGAGCGCCGGTGATGTAGAGGAAATAAGGAAGTCTGTGATCTTTGAGTTTTTAAGGCCTGAGATTGACTGTAGCATCTTAACGGTGGGGGACCTGACAATATTGTCTTGCGCGTCTCCTGGATCTTCGTCAGTTTTCTTTGTTCCTTCGCTAATGTTTCTGCAGTGCTGTTGGTTTCTTTTTTTCCGGTTGTTTGTGGGATCTGTTCTGACTTTCCCGGATCTCATACTGAGGAGGGATTGCTGAAGTTTGATAAGCCTGCACCCTTTCCCTTTTGTCCCCTCTGCCTCGCCGCCCCCTCTACAGGGTGTGCACTCATAATATCGAGTCTTTTATTTCGACTGGACAGAATATCGAGTAAAAAATATAGAATGGACATAATATCGACTAGACATAATATAGACAACAAAAATATCGACTAGAGAAAATTAATATCGAATAGAATGGACATAATATCGAATCAAAAATATAGAATGGACATAATATCGACTAGACATAATATAGCCAACAAAAATATCGAATTTAAGGTAAGTTAATAATAATTTTTATTTTTTGTGTAATATGTCTGTAGCGGGTTGTGGGTTTATAGGGGAATAGGGTGGGAAGTAATTTAATTATAATTAATTAAATATGTTAATTTATTTATTGATATTTATTTAGAATTAATTGTTAATTATTTATTAATTGGTAATTAATTAAAATATAATTGGTAATTAATTATAATTGATTAATTGATAAATATTTTAATTTTAGTCATTTATTTTCTGTAGCGGGTTGTGGGTTTATAGTGGAATAGGGTGGGAAGTAATTTAATTATTATTAATTAAATATGTTAATTTATTTATTCTTAATTATTTGGAATACATTGTTAATTAAATAATAATTGGTAATTAATAAAAATATGATTGGTAGATAATTTTAATTGATTAATTGATAAATATGTTAATTTCATTCATTTATTTTCTGTAGCGGGTTGTGGGTTTATAGGGGAATAGGGTGGGAAGTAATTTAATTATAATTAATTAAGTATGTTAATTTATTTATTCTTAATTATTTGGAATACATTGTTAATTAAATAATAATTGGTAATTAATAAAAATATGATTGGCAAATAATTTTAATTGATTAATTGATAAATATGTTAATTTCATTCATTTATTTTCTGTAGCGGGTTGTGGGTTTATAGGGGAATAGGGTGGGAAATAATTTAATTCTCATTAATTAAATATGTCATTTTAATTATTGGTATTTATTTAGAATTAATTGTTAATTAATTTTTAATAGGTAATTAATTAAAATATAATTGGTAATTAAAATTAATGTATTAATTGTTAAATTGTAAAATAATTTATTGTTAATAGGTAATTAATTAGTATGAGTAGGCAATTTTTAAAATTAAATAATTTTATTTTGTATTTATAAATAAATATTTAATATTTTTTATACACAAGTAAAATATTTTATTTATTTGTAATTGGTATTACTATTTATGTTATTTATATCTATTTGTGAAGTATTTACTTTCCCTATTATTGCACTCTCTGAAGTTGGAATAGTAATTTTAACCCCTACGCTATACAACACTTTCCCTACTGTTGCACCCACTGGAGTGGGTATGCAACGTTTACAACGCAACTTTTACTATGCACTACCATTACAACGAAACTTTTACAACACAAAAACTTTTACAACGTATACATTTACAAAGCATGTTTTTACAACGCAGATACCTTTACAACGCATACCATTACAACGTAAGTATTGCTAAGTATATAATTATTTTTAAAATGTTATATGTTTGGGTTTTTGGGTAAAGGGGTATTTTTAGAGTTCAGGGTCAGTTTTCAGTTTTTGGGTAAAGGGGTATTTTTAGAGTTCATGGTCAGTTTTCAGTTTTTGGGTAAAGGGGTATTTTTAGGGTTCATGGTCAGTTTTCAGTTTCTGGGGTAAAGGGGTATTTTTAGGGTTCAGGGTCAGTTTTCAGTTTTTGGGTAAAGGGGTATTTTTAGGGTTCAGGGTCAGTTTTCAGTTTTTGGGGTAAAGGGGTATTTTTAGGGTTCATGGTCAGTTTTCAGTTTTTGTTTAAAGGGGTATTTTTAGGGTTCAGGGTCAGTTTTCAGTTTTTGGGTAAAGGGGTATTTGTAGGGTTCAGGGTCAGTTTTCAGTTTTTGGGTTAAGGGGTATTTTTAGGGTTCAGGGTCAGTTTTCAGTTTCTGGGGTAAAGGGGTATTTTTAGGGTTCAGGGTCAGTTTTCAGTTTTTGGGTAAAGGGGTATTTTTAGGGTTCAGGGTCAGTTTTCAGTTTTTGGGTAAAGGGGTATTTTTAGGGTTCAGTGTTAGTTTTCAGTTTTGGGGGTAAAGGGGTATTTTTAGAGTTCAGGGTCAGTTTTCAGTTTTTGGGTAAAGGGGTATTTTTAGGGTTCAGGGTCAGTTTTCAGTTTTTGGGTAAAGGGGTATTGTTAGGGTTCAGGGTCAGTTTAGGGTTTTTGGGGTACAGGGGTACTTTGTAAAAATAAAGTACAATTACATTTAAATTACACTAATTAAATAAAATTAAATAAAATTAAATTTTATTATAATATTTTAAATTAATTTATATTAAAAAAAATTATATACTTACCAATACTTACGTTGTAATGGTATGCGTTGTAAAGGTATATGCGTTGTAAAATCTTGCATTGTAAACGTATGAGTTGTAAAAGTTTTTGTGTTGTAAAAGTTTTGATGTAATGGTAGGTGTTGTAAAAGTATGCGTTGTAACGTCATACATCCCTGGAGTGGGAATAGTAATTTTAACCCCTACACTATCCAGCGCTTTCCCTACTGTTGCACCCACTGGAGTGGGAATAGTAAATTTTACCTCTACGCTATTCAACACTTTTGCTAATGTTGAACTCACTATAGTTGTTACAATAAATTTTAACCATTTTCTATGCTACGCTAAAAATGTTATATATGTTTATTTAATATTATGTTTATATATATATATATATATATATATATATATATGTATTCTTTTTGGTGATATAATTTTTTTAATTATAGAAATTATTTATTAAAATTAAATTATTAAAATAATTATTTCTAAGTTTATATTAAATATATTTATTACTATATTAGTTTGAACTTAATTTTAAGACATTTAAAAAAATCGATATTTTGACAGTCTATATTTTTGTAAGTCGATATTTTGGAGTCGATATTTTGGTACTTACCTGTTTGTAGATAGGGAGTCGATATTTTGTCACTCGATATTTTTTACTCGATATTTGTGTATCTCGATATTTGTGACGTCGATATTATGTCAGTGATCCCCTCTACAGACCACGTTGCGTTGGCTGTGGCTTTTTAATCTCTGTTAAAGGTGGTAAATTTTGGTAACTGTTGGGGGCCAATGGGCTAGAGGGTTACAGGGTGTGTAGGATGTGTGTGCTCTTTGTCGGTCGTGTTTCTCCTGTGGCGCCTGTTGCTCTCTCGGTGCGGGATGGCTGACACAGTCACCATCACTTGAAGGGCTTTTGAAGGTCTTATGGGGGGTCTTTGTGGGGAGGGGAGGGGAGGGGGTTCCTCGGAGTTCCTTTCAGCCCCTGTGGCCCCTTGCTCCTCTGAGTCTCCTGTGCAATGGTGCTCTGCTTTCCCAATGGTTCAGCTGCTCTTTACCCTTCTGCCCAAGAGCCCTGCTGGGCTGGCGGCTCCTGAGCTCTCCCTGCCGCCTGCAGTTGCAGCCGCTGATGCTCCGAGGCTCGTGTGGTTCCCCTCCGTGCCGTGCTGGTTTACTTCGGGCGGCACGACTTTGGCTCTGTACTACCGGCCGTCGGCTTGCTCACTTGTGCGCTCGCCCCAGCTGTTTGACCTGCCTGCCTCCCCCGCTGCGCGCCACGCCTGGGGGGGACAGACAGAGCAGCGGAGGCGAGCTTGCGGATTTTTTTAGGCTGTGAGAAGCGGATACTGGCCGCGGTTTTGCTTGGGGGAGCAGGGAAGTGGGGGAACAGGGGAGCTGCACCAACCTGCTTGACCTGCTCGACCCTGTCCTGAACGCCAACGCCTCCACTCCGCTCGACCCCAGATCTTCCCGCCGGCTCTCGCTTTCTTCGCCCTTTTCGCCCTTTCACAGCAGTTTCAGCTTCAGCAGTAGTAGCTCCGCTCCGCTGCTGCTCCGGTCACCTGACTGCTTCCCAATCCCCGCGATAGCTTGCTCGGGCAATGGGAAGGCTGGAAATGGAGCGAATGTTGGACCTTTTAGTTTTTTGTGGTATTGAATTATAATAATTGCCAGGGTGGGCCTTGTTCTGACAATGTTTTTGCACAGCATAAGGGTGCTGGGAGGTGAAGTAGGATCTTTCCCAAGTGTGCATATTACTGATGTCATTTTAACACTGTTGGGCCTTGTACTGCTAGTGATATTTCCAAATGTGATTCAGGCCAAGAAATACATGACGTTCATGTTGTGTTAGTTAATGTGCAGTGAAGACAAACATTATTTACATACACCACTTGTGAAGTCTCTTTTGTGACGCTCAGTGTATGTATTGTGTGAGAGTGCTATGTTGATGCTTTACACATTGCCTCTGTTATAAGCCTGACTGCTCAGTGCCAAGCTACCCATGGGCGAGCGCAAGTTATACATTGTGTGTAATCACTCACCCTTGACGGACGTGGTAGGGTCTGCCTGGCTAGGGCCTCGCCTCAGCCAACCAGATTGCCTCAGTTCCAGCAATAGTTTTGCTTCCACCACAGCTGCAGCCCTAACTCAAATTAATTCTGAGTTAATTGTGATGCGTGCAATGATTATGCAGAACCGGTTAGCGCTCGATGTCCTTCTTGCAAAGGAAGGCAGTGTTTGCAAAGGTACTGAAGGTAAAGGAATATCGCACCTTCTTACCTGATAACAGCATGGTTATTAATACATATATACAGAATGTTACTAATGTTTCTCGTGACATCCAAGCTTCAGAAGAGCATGGCTTATGAGAGTTTGTAGGTTCCTGGGTCAGTAAGATAGGGAGGGGTCTTAGTAAGGCTGCTGAATGGATTGACCACTTAGGATGGGGAACTGTAAGATTAATCTTAACACCTGTAATAATCATAATGATTTGTGAAATTGTCATGTTTCTTGTCTTAAAAATCTTTGTTTCTAAATTATGTATGTATGGGTGACAGCAATTGACTAAAACAAAAGAGAGAAAAAGAGATTTAAATGGAGAATGTTAAAGATTGCGTTTACAACCAGTTAAAGATGATGGAGGAGACAGCCAGAAAGAAACAGAAGGTGATGCAGACTGTGCTATAATATCCTGATGAAAATAATTCTTACTAATTTTGTGTTTTAGTGATTACAGAGTAATCTGGGGGATTTGTTACGGATGTTTATGGGATTGTAATATTGTGCCTCATTAATAATGTGAAGTACACATTTCGGCACAAGATTTCACGTGTAAAGATGGACTTAATGAGATTGCCTTTGAAACCTATTCCCTATGATGGGTAAAAGTGTGTTTTTCCAATGTATGTTAAAGAAGCCACATTTTCGTGTAAAATACCATCATGTCCGAGAAGGAAGTTATCTCTATCACTCATACTGTGCTGCACTCCCAGCACACATCCTGTCCCCACCAGCTCTAAAGCACAGTCAAGCTAAACTATATATTGGGTTATTTCCACTGCTATTGTTGTTCTGCTCCTGATAACCCTTTCTCAGTTCAGCTGTAAGGTGCAACATATTACAAGGTCTTCCACTTGTTCACTGAGACCTATTCATTCAAATAACACACTATCGTTAATGTATCTTGCTTGTTTGAGCATCTCTGGGTGATGTCAGCATAGAGGGTGCTGAATGATTATTCATAAAGTGGGTTTGTGTTTAAGTGTTTATGCAATATGAGGTTTATATTTCAAGTGTGTTCTGATTTGCTAAAGAAATTATACATTTGCTCACATCACGTTTAATCTGCAGAAATTTTGATTTCTTATGCAGGAATAATGTATAATAACCACTTGATTTTGAGGGTGAGACAGAGCTTTCCTGAATGTTTCCAGGGATGCTCTCCATTATTTATTGATTTTGATGCCCACTTGGGACTTAGAATAATGTCTGATTTGTGCATACTCTGTATTGAAAGCCTTTATGGTATTGACTCTGTGTCACTTCATTTTTTTTAAATTTGTAATAAAACCATTTAACTTTACATTTATCTGGAACTCAGTTATGGAGAGGGCCCAGTCAATCTCAATCTGAAATTATTGAATGAATTGCATTTTCTGATTTGTGATACCTTGGCGAGGTGCCTTAGTGTTGGAACACATTGGATCGTGACACTGAGGTTTAAGACCACCTCCAATCCAGTGAAATTTGGGAACACTGTTTGGGGTAAATATTGGGGTGTCTAAATTTTGATGTTTACGGCATTGTGCTTCCCCGCTGTCAGTCCAACTAGACCTGAAGTCCCAGTAAAGTTGTGTTTCATATACAAAATGGACAATCTGGGACCAGGAAAGCCATTGAATAAGAAGCAAGCAAATTATAGTGACAAACCCTGTGGTAAGTAATGGGCTGGCTATACGTTCCTTTAAGTTCTTTATAAGCCCCCAATGGTCTTTTGGAACAAGTATTGTAGGTTCGACCTAAAAGGGAAAAGCTAAAATTGGTATCCACATAACATGGAGTCATCTGGTAGTCACAAAGTGGATTTCCAGTCATCAAGACATGATTACCTATCTATTCCCGCCTCGACCCATGACATGTAAAACAAGCATTGGAAATGCAATAGGTCTCGCACCATTAGAGTTAGTGCTTTTAGAATTGTTTATGGGTTTTTTTGTAAATGTTTAGCATTTTTGTTTCCTGTAGCCAATGCGAAAGTATTACAAATAAAAAAAGCCATAAACATTTCTAAAAGCTCTAACTGAAATGGTCTGAGAACTATTGCACTGTGTGAGGGTGAGTGAGGGTGAGTGAGGGTGAGTGAGGGTGAGTGAGGGTGAGGGTGAGTGAGGGTGAGTGAGGATGAGGGTGAGTGTGGGTGAGTGAGAATGAGGTGTTGTGGGTGAGTGAGGTGTTGAGGGTGAGGCTGAGGCTGAGGTGTTGAAGTGTTGAGTGAGAGTGAGGGTGAGTGAGGAGTTGAAGGAGAAGTGTTGAGGGTGTGTGTGTGAGGTGTTGAGGGCTAGTGAGGGTGGGGGAAGTGTTGAGGATGAGTGAGGGTGAGTTAAATTGAGGGTGAGTGAAATTGAGGGTGAGTGAAATTGAGGGTGAGTGAGGTGTTGAGGGTGAGTGAGAGTGAGGTGTTGAGTGAGAGGTTGAGTGAGTGTGAGTGAGGGTGAGGGGTTGAGTGAGGGTGACTGAGGGTGACTGAGTGTGACTGAGGGTTAGTGAGGGTAAGTGAGGGTGAGTGAGGATGAGCGTGATGGTGGGTGAGGGTGAGTAAGAGTGAGTGAGGCTGAGGGTGAGGGAGGGCGAGGCATTGAGGGTGAGTGTTGGTGAGGTATTAAGGGTGAGTGAAGGTGAGTGAGAATGAGGGTGAGTGCGGGTGAGGGTGAGGCGTTGAGGGTGAGTGAGGGTGAGTGAGGGTGAGGGTGAGTGAGAGTGAGGGTGAGAGTGAGGGTGAGTGAGAGTGAGGGTGAGTGAGAGTGAGGGTGAGTGAGAGTGAGTGAGAGTGAGGGTGAGTGAGGGTGAGTGAGGGTGAGTGAGGGAGAGTGAGGGTGAGGGTGAGAGAGTGAGGGTGAGTGAGAGTGAGGGTGAGTGAGAGTGAGTGAGTGAGAGTGAGGGTGAGTGAGGGTGAGTGAGGGTGAGTGAGGGTGAGTGAGGGAGAGTGAGGGTGAGTGAGGGTGAGTGAGGGTGAGTGAGGGTGAGTGAGGGTGAGTGAGGGTGAGTGAGGGAGGGTGAGGGTGAGTGAGGGTGAGTGAGAGTGAGTGAGGGTGAGGGAGGGTGAGGGTGGGTGAGGGTGAGGGAGGGTGAGGGGTTGAGGGTGAGGGGTTGAGGGTGAGTGAGGGTGAAGGTGAGTGAGGGTGAGGGTGAGTGAGGGTGGGTGAGTGAGTGAGGGTGAGTGAGAGTGAGGGTGAGTGAGAGTGAGGGTGGGTGAGGGTGAGTGAGGGTGAGGGTGGGTGAGGGTGAGGGTGGGTGAGGGTGAGGGTGGGTGAGTGAGAGTGAGGGTGAGTGAGGGTGAGGGTGGGTGAGGGTGGGTGAGGGTGAGTGAGGGTGAGTGAGGGTGAGTGAGGGTGAGTGAGGGTGAGTGAGAGTGAGTGAGAGTGAGGGTGAGTGAGAGTGAGGGTGAGTGAGAGTGAGGGTGAGTGAGGGTGGGTGAGTGAGTGAGGGTGAGTGAGAGTGAGGGTGAGTGAGAGTGAGAGAGAGTGAGGGTGAGTGAGAGTGAGGGTGAGTGAGAGTGAGAGTGAGTGAGAGTGAGGGTGAGTGAGGGTGAGTGAGGGTGGGTGAGGGTGAGGGTGGGTGAGGGTGAGTGAGGGTGAGTGAGAGTGAGGGTGAGTGAGGGTGAGTGAGGGTGAGGGTGGGTGAGGGTGAGTGAGGGTGAGTGAGGGTGAGTGAGGGTGAGTGAGGGTGAGTGAGGGAGGGTGAGGGAGGGTGAGGGTGAGTGAGGGTGAGTGAGAGTGAGTGAGGGTGAGTGAGGGTGAGTGAGGGAGGGTGAGGGAGGGTGAGGGTGGGTGAGGGTGAGGGGTTGAGGGTGAGGGGTTGAGGGTGAGTGAGGGTGAAGGTGAGTGAGGGTGAGGGTGAGTGAGGGTGGGTGAGTGAGTGAGGGTGAGTGAGAGTGAGGGTGAGTGAGAGTGAGGGTGAGTGAGAGTGAGGGTGAGTGAGGGTGAGTGAGGGTGAGTGAGGGTGAGGGTGAGAGTGAGTGAGGGTGAGGGTGGGTGAGGGTGAGGGTGAGGGTGGGTGAGGGTGAGGGTGAGTGAGGGTGAGTGAGGGTGAGGGTGGGTGAGGGTGGGTGAGGGTGAGTGAGGGTGAGTGAGGGTGAGGGTGAGTGAGAGTGAGTGAGGGTGAGTGAGGGTGAGTGAGGGTGGGTGAGGGTGAGTGAGAGTGAGTGAGGGTGAGGGTGGGTGAGGGTGAGGGTGGGTGAGGGTGAGTGAGGGTTTTCTCTGCAACTGAATATTCTCTGTTTCTCACCCAGTGACTGTGCGAAGGGAGCAGAAATCATGTGACACACTGGGGCACCGTGTGAGATGGTAGGTTTGGATTGACCACACTTGCCACATAACGTAACATATTATTGGTAACTAAAAAAAGAAAACATGTTCTAACTTAGATCAAAATAATACTGCCAGAGAATGTGCTGCAAAATGTCACAACATTTTACCTTCTTGCACATTAGGTATATAACCACGCTGCTGGATTCAGTCCTGCATTGCCGCATAATCCTAGTGGCTCTGCCCATGGTAAATCCGAGTAGTGATTCGAGGGGTTCTACTTATGATGATGAAACCCGTATTTTGAAGGGACTCGTGAGTCATTTCGCATATTTCAAGTGTTGCAGCTGCATTTCTGTTTGAATGAAAGGTCCTGGCCTCTATAGACCAACGTGCTTTGTTAGCGCTGATGCAAGTCTGGTGGTCTGTGATTTGGCTATTTAAAGACCTGTGTAGATTGGCCGTTATGTCTGGATATATGTAACATGTATTGTGATATAGAATTTGGATTGCCAATTGTTGTTTTCTACAGTGCGTTGTCCAAACATGTTACATACACAGCACACTGTAAACAAGCCAGTTTACACCTCTTCCAAAACACAAGTTGCTATTTCACTCTCCGCCTCGACTAATGCCACGGGCTAGGGGTGCGTTATTTTGGGAAGCTTGTGGCGTTTTGGCAAAAAGTCTTAAATAGGTAAAAAGATAAAAAGTTCTGTGCGTTTAAGCGTTCGCCGGAAAACGTGTACTTTACCGAAACTATTAATATTGCCCAAGCTATTTTTCTCAACGCAAAAACACTTTCCTGCATTTTAAAAATGTTGCAGGAGATTTTTTTGGGGTGTCGCAAACATGCGTTTTTTTGTGCGCGAGTACACTAATTTGTCACTCATGTCGCTCAAGCGCATCGGAATGACCTCATTTTCAAAGTGGCAAAAAAAAAATATAGGAAGCATGACGTGTATACGGTTTAATTGAAAAAAAAAAAAAGATGACAAAACAACACAGCCAGCTGCGAGAAAATATTCCACCATACAGGTAAGTGTGGGAGGAAAACGTTGACTGTTTGAAAAACGCGTGAATTTTATGATGCTAGGTGAAAGTAAATAACTGGCTAATTTTTGGCAAACCCCTGCTTCTGTAACAAAAATCAAACCCATCCATATGACAGATTAATTAAATTATTCCTGGTGCCCGTTTTAAGGAGAAAAAATAAACAAAAAAGAAGCCGGAGGGAAGAGAGGGGAGGGGGGAGGAGAGCGAAAGGATCGGAGACACGGCGACACGGCGGGTAAAATAAACAAAAAAAAAGCCGGAGGGAAGAGAGGGGAGGGGGGAGGAGAAATGCGACACGGCGGGAAGGGGAGGGGGCGGAGCGGGTCAAATAAACAAAAAACAAGCTGGAGGGAAGAGAGGGGAGGGGGGAGGAGAAGTGCGACAGGGGAAATGCGAGACGGCGGGAAGACGGACATGCACGCGCCCGTGACTTTTAAGGTCAATGCGCATGCGCATAAGCTTAATGCGCATGCGCATTGACCTTAAAAGTCACGGGCACTGCAAGGAATCGCCACGATTCCTTGCAGTGCAGATAAAGAGTGGATAACTCGCAATACTCTCGCCTTGCTCGATGCGCATGCGCATCGACAGGCGAGACCTAATAAAAACAATGACCCACCCCCCTCCCAAAACCACTGTCCCCATAACCTCGGCTCCTGAACCGAAATGCGGAACGTGTCTAATGTGGATAATTTCATTCGATTTCAACCTTGTAGTACTTGCCATGCTGACATTTCATATCAGGTTGCAGCGATGCGATTTGTCTAAGCAAGCCACGAGCAACTTTGTTTTGGTACAGCATCAGAGCAACACTATCCGTTTTGTAAAATATTATGGGCAATAGATGTAACGTCAGTAGGGGGAGAACCGCCTGCCTCGAAGATTCTACCATCCCTTCAACCTCAGTTTTATATGGCCAATGTTATATGAAAAGTTAAAAAGAAAAAAAAGTTCAGCTATGCAGCGTTAACCCCGATTTAAGCGAAGGAGCCTCACTATCTCGGCTTCGGGGAAGAGCGTACCATTCACAAGGGGTTAAAGAGTGCGTCACGTGGACTCTTGCTGAAACCGCAGAGCAGGCATTGTTTCTCTAGCTGTAGGATGAAAGTTAAAACTAGTTTTATTTCGCATTAATGGTTATGAAATACAGTCAGACCACTTTGACCCACCCCTACATTTTCCATAGCAACAAGAATGGACGGTCCCAAACAATTCCCGACGAAGGGCTATACCAGTTCCTAGGTACAGGGGGGTGGAAAGACTACTGACATACTCCCCACTATGGCCATAACATAGTTATGAGCACGTAAAAGGGAAAAGTACGTGTTGACACCAAAAAACGGGCGACGTGACACTTTCCACTAAAGGTGTGGCACACTATCCACGTTGCATTCAGCGTCAGCCTTTTTTCTTACCCCACGCCCCAGTACACCGTTCCCGGAAGAGCTCCAAATTCAAGACCGGGCGAAACCACCCGTGTGCTAAAAATGGGGGGAACGACTGTCTGGAGTTTTATTTCTATCCTGCTAAAGAACCGTCAGGCAGTAATGCTGGTTTGTATAGAAGTTCATAGGTGTGATATTTGGCGCTGTTTTAGATGGTTGTGTTTGACACACAGATAAACTATCCCTTGGAACCCCGCGCTGTACACCATAGTGGACTAATCCATTCATTTCAGAGGCAGCTGCTGGCTGCCAGCGGTTCACAACAGGACTGACCCTGTCAAAAGAGATGCCAGTGCACTAGTCCAGTCGCCGTGCTATGGGTTCTGTCGTAGATAGTGCTGTGTACCCTGCCAATTGCACCTTTTGAATGCAAGCCAGAACCACCCTCTCCCTCGTAACGTGTTTCTGTTGCAATCACTCATTTGCCTCTTACTAATTTTCTATACCATCTTTAAAAAGCTAAGCTGTTTTTGTTTAAGAGACTCCTCTTTCAGGACCTCAAGAGGAATATTGTGGATAACCCCAGGTATACCACCTTTAGTGTCCTCTAAGAATCACCGCGGAGCTCTTCTTTAAGGGTCAGCTAATGGTTTCTTTTTAGGGATCACGAAGTACCACATTGTTGTTTAATATTTAGTATCGCATCCAGTTTGTTTATCCCCTGTTCTTCGGAAACTACATTTCGACCTTGCATGATTATAAGGAAGGAAGATACATCAGAACTGTGTTGAGCCAGCGAGCTTTCGAACAAATATTGCACTGCACCGCCGTGTGAGGACAGCGTGACCCTTCTCCTGGTTTAACTTTATCACTTTCCATTCATCACTGTGGTTGCTTGAACAGTTCAGAGACAGGACCATGGCGGACTGGCTGCTCCTGAGCCTCATTGCTGGACTGATGGCCCTCCTGCTGCTCACCATCTTTGGGGTAGCTGTGTATTCGGGACTACTGACTGAAGTGGTGGTTGGGGCTGGCACCCCACCTATCCGCAGCATCACCGTGGCCTATAAATTCCGCGTGGGACCCTACGACGAGAGCGGCAACCTGTTCACGGAGAGCTGCAGCGTTGCCCCCAAACTGCCATCAATAGGTATCTACTATGACAATGTTCTCCAGGTACGTGGCAATTGACAGTGTGTGCATGAGACCTAAAATTGGTCAGGGGAGGAATGAGTTATTAATGAAAATTGTTTATTTTAGTTGTACTGTAGATCTATCAGAAGCGACACATGTTGAAAAAGTTTATATGAAAGAATTGTACAGGGGGGGCTTGGGGCACATAAACTATATGGTGAAATATTATATAATGCTGATGCATAGCTCAAAACAAGGTATTGAAAAGGTTGGCCGTCATAATCAGGTAGATGTTTTGTTTCACATTTGTGGAGGGCAACCAGGCTGGGTAAGGGGCAGCGTTTTTTTGCTAGGTATTGGGGATTGTGGCATTTTGCCACCAGTCAATACGTTTTTAAAATGCAGTTAAAATCTGTGGGTGTAGAAGTGGCATGGCTGAGAGTGGGGGAAAGCATTTCTGTGGGGTGGGCCTAGAAGTTCGATGGATTGGAATCTTGATGTGCTGCCTGGTGATTGCTTGACAGTAAAGAGATTGAGATTGCAGAGCATACCTTCCATAGGGGACATGGCTGATGAGAAGTTTGGAAATATGTGTAGACTACAGGGTTGTGGGTGACCTTAAATACCATTATTTTCATTTCATTTTTTTTCATTTTCATAATAAGTAGCTAAATACCATAATAACTCCGCTATGGGAAGAAGACTATGTAGGTAGTAAAATATCCAAACTAATGACTTTAACAAGGCAGTTAAAAGTGCATTATGTCGGCACCAACTGTTAAAATGGACTATTTTGCCCAAAGCGAGCATATTGCGAAGACACTTTTATTTCTGGAAAGGGTGGTGATTATGGGTTCTTATGACAAGGCAAGGAAGGAGAAGATATCAGTCCTTAAGAGAGTAAGCATTAAGAAACGAAGAGTTATTTATGGTGGAATTGCCATTGCACAGTCAACGATTTTACATTGAAAGAGCAGTGAAGTAGAGAACAGAGAAATACCCATGATGATGGTATTAGGAACTAAAGAAGATGTTTTTGTGAAGAGTATATATATATATATATATATATATATATATATATATATATATATATATATATATATATATATATATATATATATATATATATATATATATATATATATATATATATATATATATATATATATATATATATATATATATATATATATATATTCCCCCCCCCCCCCCAGGAGGCGATCCTTGGGGGACACTTCCAGGCAGTAGCCTGGTTGTGAATTATTAGAAGAGCTCAATTATAGGGCTAACAAATGGTTACTGAGGTAGCAGTCAAGTGTCTTGACTGTGGTGCTTACAGTAGCTATGCCATTTCAATGAGTACCATTTAGTTGGATAGCAATAAACTATATATCTGCCGGTAACTGATAGAAACCCCCTGAAGTAAACACAAACTCTATAAATATGCTTACTTTATTTTAAAATCGAAAACAAACATCTCCCCGTGTTTCAAAATATTATTCTTTTTTTTTTCTAATTTAACATAGTTTGGAAGCTTACGTAACCTGTCAAGTATGGCTGAGTTAGGACACTTTTTGCTGTTATTTGCATTTACTCAGACTTGACAATTCCCACAATTTTGTAACCCGTCACTATATACAGCTTCTTTTTTAGTGTGTAGCTTTAGTGGGAAAACTGGGGGATGAGAAAGTGAGCAAAGAAACTTACATTACTACTGATGACTATTGTAAAGGGCCACCATACTTCACCAACACAACTGGACAGGTTCCACAAATTTTGGCACATGCTGGCCATGGATATAATAGCACACACATTGAACGATGAAGCACCAGCACTTTCAACTAAAGGGACCTGTTGCTACTTTTTATTATGATTTTATATATAGTCGTGTATTAGCACCTTTGAGGAAAAAAAGTGTTGTCTTGAAGTTTCAAGAATATGGTGGCCAGCATTTTGTGACAAACTGAATTTCCATAACCCTGTCTGCCTTCCGAGTGACCCAGCCCCCTTTCTTTCTTCCCAATTTTCCTGCTATAAATTCTGCTCTAGCGAGAAAGAGGCAAGCAGTGAGTGACTGAGTGAGAGGCAGGTCAGAATACTTTTGGAAGGTCAGAGCAGTATTTTAAAAATAACTTCCATTTGGTACTCCTACCAGGATATAAGAATCATTTACACTGACAAGATAATTTGATTGGCAAAGGCTAGAAAAAGGGCAACTGAATGTAGAGTCTAGATCTGACCAGAATTTTACCAATTTTAATGACAAAAATATACTTAACTTTTTTATCCTCCGAATTATCTCTTCAGCCTGGTGAATTTCTGTGTAAAATAAGTGTAAAAAGTGTAATAACTTTTCTATGTCAGAGCAGAGGACTATTGTTACGCCACAGAACGTGTAGAGGGATGTGCAGCAGGAAGGGACATGCGAAGAGAGGCAGGGGTATGTGGAATGCGATGTGGTTAGTGACTTAGCACCCTACTGAGGTTAGGGCTTACCTTATGACATCCATTCACGTGTGTCTTCAAATTGACACATTTTTCTGTATAACAAGGCAGTAATGAACCACGCGTTTAAATCTGTGAGGTTGGTTTATATTCTACCCTAATAATCTGTCAAAAAACTCCATGTGTGGTATGGAAGTCCGAAGTCCCTTGAGTTTGCTCTCTCTGGCTTAGTTATACGTCTCTAACTTCCTTAACCATGATGCCCTGTCTGACATGAATAGGGCATCAGGCTGCAGGTATTTATTTTTTCTTTCTTGTACTCCTTTCTCCAAATCTTGGATAACTTTACTGTTCTAAACTGTACCTTCTGGAACACTTGAGTCATGCTGACATCTTGTGGGCTTCCTAATATTAATGTGTGAAAGTTCATGTATGTGTGGGTGTTGCAGTTGTTGACTGGAGGTGTTGTTCGAAGGATCTGAAAGTGTGATCTACTCTTCCAGATCCTTGTGGACTTGAATGGTTGTATGTGGTTGATGAAGTTTGAAGCGGCTGCATGGGTGTCTACCACGGTGTGGGTGCAGCCTTGTAGAGCATGCTTGTGGCTGAGGCTGCTCATGGCTGTGTGCAGTGATGACAAGTGAGCTATGTGGGTAGGTGAATCCCATGCATAAGGATCAAAGATGCGCTCCAGTTGTGGTGCAGAGAGCGGTGTGTGTAATTAAGGTAGTGAGGGTACATTTAGTGGTATAACACAAAATGATGGGGTCCCTCTGCAGAATGTGTAGAGGGGACCATGAGTCTTCAATATCTCACACATATTTATTGGCCTTTGGCTGAATGGGCCCCTCCCAAAGGAGAGTGGGCCAGTTTAATGTTGAGGACCCCCCTGCGCTACAGGGGCTCGGGGCATTATGCCCCTTGATATATAAATATTACCTACACGTTCAGTGGTTGTCCAGTTTCTTCCTTCCTGTGTTTTTAGGTCTCACCTAATCAGCGCGCAAGCGCTGCTTAGGAATGACCTCTTGGAATCGGTCTGCACTTTTTGGAAAACTCTTGCATGTACTGCACTGTTTCCAATGAGCGCTGGTGCATGTCTGGCATCCACCTCGCGGGAGTGAGCAGCTTGGCCATCTGTTTCCAATTATTGCACCCGCTAAATGAAAACAGATGGCCCGCGCGCCGCTGCACGCTCCCCCAAGGTGGATACCAGCACAAGCACGAGTGAGCACAAAAGAGCTGCTTGCATATGCCTGCTCTCCCACTGCAGCTGCATTCCTCGCTTTCATTTTGCCGCCTCAGGCTATTCAAGTCTTCACAAGTCAAATAAAAGTAAGTCAAGCCATCAACAATGCAAATCAGCGGTTATCTGATGAGGCTACGCGCAGGTGAGGCTCTCTCCGGTGAGGTGAAGTCAGAGGGCCACTTTCTACAGCGGGAGAGTGAGGAACTAGGGTTTCATGAGGGAAAAATGCAATTACATCCCAAGCCCACGCTGCCCCACCTCTTCGCGTTACCACATCCACAATCCCAGCTATAACTTGGATGAGCCGTGTGTTTTACAGGTGAAACCAATTTGGGAACATTCCCTCTTCTTCCCTCACCCCTGCCTATCGTCTCTGCAGATTATCTCAAGGCAAAGTACAAAAAAAAGTGCCTTCCTGGGGCATCGGTTTCCCATTCCCCCTCCCTCCCAAACACACTTCTCTCAGTTTATTACTTCAGTATGGGGTGGGGGTGGAGATTGCGATCGTACAAGAGAGGAACAGCGCAGTTGAATGGGGAAATCTGTGCAGACTGTGCACCCACAAAATTGAAATAGAAAGGCAGAACGTGAGGTCGTGCAAGGTGGTATCAACACTTGGCAGCGGCCTGTTGATCGGCAACGCCAGCATGGGGCACGGCCGGCGGGAGCTCCACGAAACCCTTCTGGACCTGCATTCCTTCATTTATACACACAAAGAACTGTCTTTAGGCACTTCCGAATAATAGTCGTTTTTTATACACAGCGCATGAAGCCGGGTCTCAGCTTCTTCTTTGGCGCTCCTAACTTTTCTGAAAAGGACGTGAAACTTGGGAGAAATTAAGTGATATGCACGGACTCACTCGATGAGAAATCCGGATTGCAAAAATTTACTTCAGTGTCCCTGTTTTAAAGTTTCGTTAGACACCAGGAGACATACATGCCTTACAAGTTTGTTTTGTTCGACACTCATAGGTACAGACTACATTCCAACAGGGTGCCCAAAGGGCCAGTCGTTATTTTTGAGGCTCACCCATACTATACCACTCTGAAACATGGAAGAGACGGCAATGGAGGCTCACTCCATACTACAGTATCATTCATTATCACTCTGCATGCTACAGTCTCACCCGTAACCCCGAACAATTCAAAGGGGTTAAATCGAGTCTAGCTCCATAGTACAGTCTCACCCCTAACTACTCACCATGGTACACTCTCCCCCTAGAAACTAGGAAGAAACCAAGGGAGTCTCGCTCCATAGTACAGTCTCACCCCTAACTAATCGCCATGGTACACGCGCCCTTAGCCACTATGAAGAATTCAAAGTTCAGCAGGGTCTCGCTCTGTGTTACTGTTTCACCCGTAACTAGTCTCCCTGGTACACTCTAGGAAGAATGCAATGTAGTTCAATTGAGTCTCGTGCTATAGGGCAGTCTCACCCATAACTACTCTCGCTGGTAGACTCTCGCCCTTTGTCACTATGACGAATTATAGAACTTTATTCGAGCCTCACCACACGGTAAGGTCTCACTCATAACCAACGTGCAGAATCCAAGGGGCGTCACTGGGGTACCCATCCAGAATACGGTCTCACGCTTAAGCACCGAATGGCTCTTCTAAAGGGTCTACGCACAAGCACCTAGGGCTTGCATCAGAAACCGTACCTATTTAAAAAGTCTCCCCAATAAGCAGTGCAAGGCATCCCTGCCATGAGCGTGGTCTCCATCCAAGGAGTACTATGACGCCAACGAACAGCCTTAACCACCCAATTCCTGCAAGTGAGTCGCAAACCTCCCAAACTCCCCCCCCCCCCCCCCCATGCCCCCAACCTTCTGCAGCCGCCCCCAGTTCCCAGGCCTGCCATGTGCAGCCCAGGGTCAGAATTACCTTAAAATGTCCACGCCTTTTCATCTCCTCTGCAGGCACCACCAAAAGCGCAAAAGAGGCCCCCAAAATCAAATAAAACTAAGCCAGCACATTGCCAGGGGTTCAGGTACAAAAAAGCCATTCCCAGGGAGCCAGGAACAAAGTCAACATCCTTGAAAAGTCAGCACAAAAATACGGGGTGAGTACGTGTGGAAAGAAATCTGCTTTTCAAAATCAGGCTCTGCAGAATGCCCCCTTCCAAAACAAGCATTGGCATAGCCAATAGGTCTCGCTTTTGGGACCTTGTAAGTATTTAGTTATGCAGCACAATATCCTTGGTGCAACATCAACTGTTGCATGGCTAAACACTTATAAGGCCCCAAAGGAGAGACCTATTGGCTATGCCAATGCTTGTTGCAATGGGGCCTGGCAAGATGAGAGCTGGATCTTCTATTTCCAACAGTCTGTGGCACGCTTACAGTTATAGTGGCTTTGCGTGGTTCAGGTAATTGGACACAGACATATTTTCAGAGGGCTATTGTGCGGTGAAGATTTATTCATTGTATAGTTCTGTTGGGGCCTTTAGCGGTTTTGATGGCATATCACCTAGAAACTGAAGGCCTTGTGCTTATAAGTGTGACCAGATTCCTAACACAGCGTTATGCTTCATAATATACGTTAGTCTTTATATATTCATATTAAAAGTTTAGGTGGATGTGACAGGAAAATGTTTTTTCCCAAAGAATAAAATGCTTAATTAAGCAATGGATCGAATCCTGTTTCATAATTCACAGTTGTGTGCATTAGTTAGTAAAAGGAGCCGAAAAAGGAATCGGTACTTTGTGTGTTTTATTTTACTCTTAAAATGCACGCTATGTTTGCAGGAGTAGGGCGTTTACAGTTGCAATTTGTAATTTTAATGTAAGGACCCACATAATTAGATGGAGTGGTCTTTTGTGTACCTAATAGAGGGGCGGGAGGAATCCCGTTGTGTGCATGTGGTAAGTAAGCATGGGACCAAGCACTGGAGGCCAGAGGCGTGAATGCGCCACATCAGCTTCAAATGTGCCAATAGATTCCTTTCAACTTTTCTGTTCGTCCCATCCCTTCTCTGTTTAGGCCCTGATTACGAGTCAGGTGAAGAGAAATTACCTCCTCGAATTCTGCTCTTGCTGATTCCAAGTGGGTCGGTTTTTCCAGGTGTGGGATGAAAAGAACCGATTGAACATGCTGAGATTTCACATGGTGAAATCGCATGATGCTTTGTCGGCAGGAGCCAGGCCTCATTCTCTGCTTCTTTCTATTGTGACTGGTGTCATACCAGGGTTGTCTCAATAGCATTATAGGACCATGGGCACAGCAGTGTGCTTGGCCCTGCCTACACAACCACTCTCAGGAATAAAAATGTTTAACAGAAAATGAGTGTTAAATTCTGGTCTGTATAGGGCCCCTATGCTCTTGGGGCCCCCCCAGGCAACTGCCCAGGGTGCCCATTCGTTCAGGACGGCACTGGGTCATACACCCTTCTGCCTACAAAGACAAACCACTTCCCTACCCTAGTTTCTCCTACTGACTTCCTTCACCTGCCCACCAAAAGGTCCTTGCTAAGAGCAGGTGGCAAATGTATGTGTTAAACTCTACAGTACAGGGAAGTCAGTGTCATTTTACGACCTGAAAATGAGTCCAACATGGTAGTTTTCTATTCCATGGGGTTCAGCTTGTAACTGCATGATACCGGGGCAGATTTACCACTTAGTAACAGAGAAATCACTCGTGATTTTACACTGCCCCCAGTACGTGGAACTCTAAAGGAAGGGCTTTGTCTCCATTTTCTGCAGCAAGACATACTCGATCTTTGTCAAGTTCTTACTGCAGAGTGCATGTGATGTAACCTTTCCCTTCTCAGCAGGGCCATCATGGCTGGCACTCCTGGGATCTCAGGCTGGAGAGAAGAGCTCCAGGCCAGCCCAGGGCAAATAGACAGGGTGGGAGATGAAGGGGGCGTTGGGTACAAGTTCACTTTTAATGGTGTGCTAAGTAGTATCTCCATAAAAGATGTATACAAACATAACACACAATATTCGATCTGAATAATTAAAATAATTTGATGCATTTTCAGCCTTTCTTTCCAAAATCGACTTTTCTGACAAGACAGTTTACTTGATGAGTAAGAAAGTATTTTCTCAGTATGTGAAAACAAAATTGTAGTTGGGGGATAATATGCCCCAAAAAGTACCAAGTGGCAAATATTCAACAGGAATGGTTATAGGGTTTGATCTGCGCTGAATGTATAATTAGCTCCAGGACACCTTTTGAGGTATTTTTTGCGCTTTGGAGATTGTATAACATAAGATACATGTTCCCTTTCACTACTTTCATGCAGTTTAAACAAATTCCTTCTTTGGACAACCATGTTGCCATAAAGGGTCAAAAAATGCCCTTGGCACCTGTGGCAATCAGTACCATTGCGGGTTGCTTCCTTTATGCTTAGTGCTCTCAAAAAGAATCATACTGGTCTCACGCAGCAGGCGTCCACTTCTAGAAGGAGTTGTGGGGCCATTGTTGGGTGATCATGATGTCAAGCCATCCTGCTTTTAAAGCAGTTGCCTAGCCTGCAGCCCGCTAGTGAAATGTCTGGGTGGCAGAATGGGCAGTCTGTCACTGTATATCCAACTCTGGTTGCTCCCTGGTGGGGAGAGAAATCAGTTTTGTTTCCGGAGGCCTCGAAAATGTCATAGAATATTATTTGTGGGCTAAGTCCCAGGTTCTGTAATGCGTATTGATTTTATTGAATAATTTGTTTTCTTTAATCACAGGACTGGGTTCCTTAAATAACACTAGGTAATGTGTATTGATTGTATTGCATAATTTGTTTTCTTTGACCAAAGGGACTGTGTTCCTTAAATAACACTGAGTAATCGACTTGTGAGCAGGCAGAGTGAAGAAATATGTTCTTATCTCCACATTAATTGGAATCTGTCATTTAAAAAAAAAAAAGTACTTTCCGATAAATTATGGAACGTACCCCACAGGTTTGACGTAGTTCCCCTCAGTTATTGGCTTTGAAACTACTACCATCTGTAGAGTAACACTAGCATTGCAGGCAATCTATAGGGCTGGCTGTCACGTAAGCACTGCCCTTAATTTTATTATCCTGGTGTGGTGGTGTTAATTTCATCCACCTCTGAAGGTTGATACATTGACCAGGCCCGCTTGCTTTCGAACCAGTGCGTACACGTTCTGAACACAGATTTCCTGTTATTTTGCTTTGCTGGCATCTGTTTGTTTTTAGATCAGCTCGAGCCCCTCTCGTTTGCCTCGTTATTGTGTTTTGTAATTGCCACTGGCTCAGCGCCCTACTACTCTTGCTGCTCACGAGGTGTGTTTGTTTGGGTAAATGTATGCATGCTTAGCACGTAGGAGGTGCTACCTGTATGTCTGCTTGTCTGTCTCTGTGTGGTGTCAGCACTGTTTGCACAACAAATGCCTCCGACAGTTAAGAGATCAGTGGTAGGAGGCTTCCTGTTTCAGCTGTCAGAAAGTGGAGCGAACCAACATGTGCTGGTTAAAGTGGCCTCACTTGGAAGCAGCCTGTTGGTTACTGAACATTACCTTTAGGCACGTGCATTGGGGTGCTGGTGGTGTAGTTCCCGGATATATAGTCTCTGTCACTTTGGGGGAGATGATGAGTAATGGTGGCAGGGTTTTACAGGCGCCGCCTTTGTCAATTTCCCATTGGCGAGTGAGATTGTGGGTGGTAAAAGTTACGGTTAGCCCTGGCCGCCATGGTGGCAAAGCGTAATATAGCGAGCTGCTGGGGAGCGGTCTCTCCGCCGAGAGAGGCTGACTAGAAAACAGATCTGGATTGGTGCTGGCGAGCTGAACGTACAATATATGTGAGTAGAGGGTGCTCACTCAAATGGGAAAAGGTATGGAGAGATTGGCAAGCATACCGGGGTCTGTAAGGAGGGACATCGGATACAGAAAGGAGAAATTAATATAACTTCATTACGATTATTTATTATTTTATTTATTTATTTATGTAGTTTATAGAGCGCGCAGCTACCTCCGGGGGGGTGTCCCGGCGCTAGAACCAGAACCTCAAGGGAAAGAGGAAGGGAGGATATCAGCAGGGTGGGGATCAAAGTCCGGAAAACAGCCAAGTTTTAAGTCTAGCCCGAAAGATGGATTCAGAAGGGCAGAATCTGAGATCGATAGGAAGACCGTTCTACAGTTTGGCAGAGATAACACTGAACCCTCTGCTGCCCATTCTGGCGCGTCTAAAGCGGGGAGAGATCAGGAGACGGAGGTTGTTAGATCTCAGGGATCTAATGGAATGAGATATTGACACTCGCTTTTTGAGGTAATTGGGTCCAAGGTCGTTGATAGCTCGATAGGTAAGGGTAAGGATCTTGAACTGGATGCGGCTGGCAATGGGAAGCCAGTGGAGCTCTTTGCGATAGGCGGTGACTGACTGACGGTAGGGGATGTTTCCAATCAGTCTGGCTGCCGCGTTCTGGACGATCTGAAGCCGGTCGATCAGATACTGAGGAGCACCAGCGTAAAGGCTGTTGGCGTAGTCCAGGTGAGACGTAATGAGGGCCTGGGTTACTGTTCGGCGGGAGTCCAAGGGGAGATAGGGAAGTATCTTCTTAATCATGCGCAGCTTCATGAAGCAGGCAGATGTAACTTTGTTAACTTGAGCTTTACATGATAGAGAGTCGTCGAACTGATATCCCAGGTTGCGGACAGAGTGGACGGGGGAGGGAGCGGGATCAAGTGCCGTGGGCCACCACCGTGAGGGGGGGATAGGATTTTTCTGGTTAAAAAAACAGCACCTCTGTCTTATCCGCATTGAGTCTTAAATGGTTGTTGGTCATCCAGACACTGATGCTGTCAAGACATTGGCGGAAGTTGGCGAACGTGGAGTCCGAGTGGTCTCTGAAGGAAAACAGCAGCTGAGTATCATCAGCGTAAGAGACCACTCTGACTCCGCAGGACTCAACAACAGCGGCCAGTGGGGCGAGATAAACGTTGAAGAATAGAGGGCTGAGGGCAGAGCCCTGTGGCACACCACACAGCAAGGGTTTATCCTCAGATTTGAACGGCCTCAGCAACACCCTCTGACTTCTTCCAGTAAGGAAGGACTCAATCCAGGTGATGGCAGTGCCGCCAATGCCGGCCTATTTGAGTCGGTCTAGGAGGATGGAGTGGGAGACCGTATCAAAAGCGGCGGATAGGTCGAGGAGGACGAGCATGGCCTCCTCGCCCCTATCCACACACTCACGGACGGTCTCAGCCACTTCCAAAAGAGCCGTCTCAGTGCTGAATCCTGCTCGAAATCCTGATTGTGAGTCGTGCAACAGAGAGTTGTTCTCCAAATACCCCGTAAGTTGCAGTTGCACGGCCTTTTCCAGGATTTTAGCGGGTTTGGGGAGGAGGGAGATGGGGCGGTAGTTGGCGAAGATTGTGGGGTCGGCATCGGACTTTTTCAGGATGGGGACCACCAGAGCTTCCTTCCAAGTAGTTGGGAAGAGGCCATGGTGGAGGGAGGCATTCCAGATGGAGAGAAAGGAGTTGGCTAGTGAAGGGGCCAATTCACCCATAAGTTTGGCAGGGACAGGATCGGAGGGGGCACCAGATTTGCATTGGGTGAATAACCTGAGTGCGGTATCAATGGTCAGCTTGTTGAAGGATAATAGGGAAGAGGATACTGGGGGCCTAGTGTGGGGGGGCTGGGGAGATAGCCCACTAGGGAATGAGGCGCAAAGATTGTTTATTTTTTCGAGGAAATAGTCAGAGAGTCCATCGCATAGGGCCTGACTAGCAGAGTTCTGCGTGGCCCTAGCGGGGGGGGTTAATAAAGTCTTTGACAATGGTGAAGAGGGTTTTTGATTAATTTTTGGCGTTAGCAATTTGAAGTGAGAAGTAGTCTCTCATAGTGGTTTTTTTTTGTTTGAGGAAGTTTTTCAGAGCGGATTTGTAAATGATTTTGGCTTCAGGGTCGTAGTTCTGCCTCCACTTGCGTTCGAGTGCCTTACATCTGCTTTTTTCCTCACGGAGGGTGGTAGAGAACCAAGGAGCAGAGGGGCGGGATCTGGCGGAGGAGATGGATTTAAGGGGGGCGATGGAGTCGATAGCTTGGAGGAGGGCGGTATTGAGCCTAGAAACATTTCCATCAATGTCAGTGGAAAGATGGTCCGATTGGAAGTGGAATAATGGGTCTAAGGTGGCACAGGTGACCTTATGCCATTTTCTTCCCAGCTCTTTTCTGGGGACCATAGGGGCGGGTTTCAAGCCCAAGGCAAGGACGAAAGGGATAAGATAGTGGTCAGACCAGGTGAGGGGGAGGGGGGGGGGGAGGACTGTGATATTAGAGAAGTTGGCGAAGATAAGATCTAGGGTGTGACCCGCAATGTGAGTGGGGCCAATGACTAGTTGTAGAAGATTTAGACTTTTCATGGTTTCCAACAGGTTATTAGCTTTCACGCAGAGAGAATTGTCTACGTGGAGGTTGAAATCACCTAGCACCAGAAAGTGTTGGTGTTTAAGGGAGAGATCAGCCAGCTGGTGAGTAAGTGCAGTAAGTGAGAGGGTGGAGGCAGTTGGGGGGTTGTAGACTAGAGTACCCGCCAGTATTACTGCCGCAGAGTCGGAGACAGAGAAATACATAGCTTCAATTATCCCGATGTTAGTTAATTTGGTGCTAGTCAAGTGAAGATGGGATTTGAGGATGACGGCTAAACCGCCTCCTGATTTGCCCCCAGCCCGATTGATGCACTTAATGGCGTACCCTGGCGGGGTGGCGAGG
This sequence comes from Lissotriton helveticus, assembly GCF_964261635.1. Classification (NCBI taxonomy): domain Eukaryota; kingdom Metazoa; phylum Chordata; class Amphibia; order Caudata; family Salamandridae; genus Lissotriton; species Lissotriton helveticus. The sequence goes on along the minus strand of NC_136070.1, from coordinate 933,744,957 downwards.
TGGATATCAGGGGTAGAGGAGCCAGTGATCCAAGACTCGGTGAGAAATAAAATGTCCCAATCGTCATAGGTGATTGACATCCAAATGTCGTTGGCATGGCGGGGCAATGACCGGCAGTTGACCAGGCCTGCTTTCAGCGTCCGGGGGTGAGGCAGGGGGTTCTGCAAGTTAGGGCAAGGGCGGCGACGAAGGTTATAAGGCAGGAGCGTAAAGTTGCATTGAGGGCAGTGGAAGGGGGCATCTTCCAAGTGGTCAGGACTGCAACAAGTAGTAGCCGAACAGGAAGTAGGGTTTAAAAGGAGTAGTTGGGTATTGGTCCAGCACGTGCGGGCAGGGTGACTGGCCCTAGGCACGGTCCAGGCGCGGACGGGCGCAGACGGGCTTGCCTTAGGCGCGCCTTCGGTGCGCAAACGGCGCGCCCGCTGCGCCCGTCCGCTGCGCGTACGGAAGTGACACATGCTTTAAGCAGATGAAGGGTGGGGCATTGCCACCAAGGGGGCGTGGTCTAGTCGCACGCCGGCAATGGCGCCGAGTAACTTTTCCTGAAACCCGCTGTCAGCGCTGGGGCAGCGCTGGGGCAGCAGAGTGGTGGAAATGGCAGTGATAAGTCCTGTACAGAAGGTGAGAGTGCTAGTAAAATCAGCAATTTTAAAGTGACACACAAATAGTAAAAACAGTCTTTCTCAACCTCCCGGCTTTTCGCCTCAGGAGGATCTAGGTTCTGACAGGTAGCGCTCTGGCATCAGCTTAAATACCCGATCAGAGGGGGCGTGGCCACCAAGGGGGCGTGGTCTAGTCGCACGCCGACAATGGCGCCGAGTAACTTTTCCTGAAACCCGCTCTCAGCGCTGGGGCAGCAGAGTGGTGGCGCTGGGGCAGCGCTGGGGCAGCAGAGTGATGATTCAGTCAAGTGATATTTGATTTGACCATAGTACTTGTGGCTTGCTGATTGATGATATACTGTGTGAGGTGTCCTTTATGTAATGTTGACTGAGCACTGAAATAAAAAGAAGTCTTAAAAAAAAGATTGTGGGTGGTGACTCTGTTCCCCAAACCCTCCTCTTTATTGCCACAGACCCTTTGAGAGATACAATTGGATTATGGTGGAGCGGTCCGCAAACGTAGTCAATGCTGTAACCTTTCTTTGGGACAGATTGCATTCCATTTCTTACCATCTGTATACCGCTTTATTTCCACTTGCAAGGCCCAAATCACATTTTCATGGTATAGTAATCGATTACTCGGTTTGTTGTGCATGGTTGGTAGGGTGTCTGTGTGGAAAGTGTTTTTGTTGGCGTGTGTAAAGCTTGGGGATTTTGCCCCATTCACGTTGCAGTGAACCTTTAGCGTGGCCTGTAGAAAGGTATGTAGGAAGGTATATGCATTTTGCATGAACTTACCATATCTAGCTTACTAATGAAGGCGGTTAATGACGTTCAATCGAGTGCAGAAAACGAGCAACGTAAGTATAACCACAGACACAACAGTGGAGGGCCTATCGGGCACCACCAAACAAACTGTGTTGATGCAACACTCTCTCTTCCCAGTTGAAGGTCTGTGGAGTCCACACAACGCAGTGAGATTCAAGTTATTATAATCACAGCACCCTGTGCCACCCAGAACTGATGGGGTACACTCCACATAGGTCAGTAGAGCATCCACTGGGTCGACTCAGAAGCAATGGAGGCTCGAACTCTGCATCACCTTGATAAAGAAGTTTCCTTGTAAGTAGGCAAATGGGGAGGAGATTTCATTCTGCCCCTACTTTCTGCTGGATGTTTTCTGGATTTGTTCATGTGTGCAGGGTGTCGTTCTTACTAAATACGGCAGCCCTGTGATACAAAAGGAAGATTGCTTTATTGGGTGTTCATTTTGTCAGGCCATCTTTCATTTATTGTAAATCTAGGATAATACTGTTACTTGAAGACAAAGTGTTTCATAAAAATGCTTCAGCCACTGCATGGGATTTCTTAACAGGGGGGTTCTCCTTTCCTTAATTATAGTAGTTGCCCCTGAAAATATTCTGAAATAAGATATGGGAGGGACATGTAGTAGGGGCAGCTGGGAACAAGCAACATTTGGGAGACATGAAGGTAATTCAAGGGACTCGTAAGAGAGCACAAGTTGTAGATTTGACCCTATTGAGGTTATTCCTTGATAGATACCGAGGCTCAAACAAGAGAGAAAACACAAATGATTATTAACCTTTGACTACAGGAGTGTAAAAAAACTGAAGACAGACAAGGAAAAAGACTCAGAAGGAAGACTGACCTTATCTGATAGAAAGAAGTCCACTAGGCTGTCAAAGTTATACCGAGAAAGAGGACATGATGCGCATATGGAGACCAGCTTTCACCCACGGATAATGACAGACAGAGGACACTCCAGCATAATACGCATATAGAAACACCAGGTCCCAGCAAAGTGGTCTCAGAAAGAGAACACGCCAATATGATACAAATACGGGGAACAGCCTTTACGACGCGGCTGTTACACCGCGTGCCTTTTACAACGCGGTTTTTCCAACGCAAGTCGTTACCACGACTTGCGCTGGAGGGCGCTGCAGGACAAGGAATTTTTTAATTTACTATCCAACACCTTCCCTACTGTACGTATGCTGGTGTTAGAATAGTAAATTAAAAAATTCCGAAGTCCGCACCCCTCCAACGCAAGTTGTGGTAACGACTTGCGTTGAAAAAAACGCGTTGTAAAGCCGTACAACCCACAGAGTGGTCTCAGAGGAAGGACACACCAGCATGATGCACATATGGTGACACACGCTTCCAGCAGCATGGTCTCAGAAAGAGGATATGCCTGCGTGATGCCCATACAGGGACACCAGCTGCCGGCAGAGACTGGTCTCAGAGGGAGGACATGCCAGCAGGGTGCACATACAGAGACGCCAGTTCCCAGCGGAGAGTGGTGCCAGGAAGAGGACACACCAGCATGAGGCACGTACATAAGACACCAGCTGCCAGCAGAGAGTGGTGCCAGGAAGAGGACACGCCAGCATGAGGCACATACATAGACACCAGCTGCCAGCAGAGAGTGGTGCCTGGAAGAGGACACACCAGCATGATGCACATATAAAGACACTAGCAGAGAGTGGTACCAGGAAAAGGACACTCCAGCATGATGCCCATACAGAGAACAGAGAACTTAGCTGCCAGCAGAAAGTAGTGCCAGGAAGAGGAAACACCAGTATGATGCTCAGAGTAGACACCAGCTTTGGACAGAGAGTGATGTCAGAAAGAGAACACACCAGCATGATGCAAATGTAGAGACATTAGTTCCTAGCACAGAGTAGCTTCAGAAAGAGGACACATCAGCATTATGCACATACCAAGACTCCAGCTCCCAGCAATAAGACAGGACATGCATGCATAATGCATACACCTTGACACAAACTGCTAGTAATAAGTGGTGTCAGGAAGAGGACATGCCAACATGATACACAGAGACCTGCTTCCAGGAGAGAGAGGTCTCAGAAAGAGGACAAGCCAGCATGATGCATATATCAAGACACCAGCTTCCTGCATTGAGTAGTCTCACAAAGAGGACACGCCGACATGATCCGCATACTGAGGTAACAGGTCCCAGTAGTGAGTAGTCTCAGGAAGAGGACAAGCCAGCAGGATGCTCAAAGGTTGACATGAAACTAAGAGTACTCTCTGAAAGAGGGCTTCCAAAAGATCATCCACAAAGAAATCTCCCAGAATAGTGCCCTGATCCTAATTGTTTTATTTCCCCCTGCTGACTTGTTTACTCATTGTGCCACCGAGCAGTGTCTAGGAAGGTTCACTCCCTAGGTCCTTTGCTAAAAAAGTAAAGACATGCAGAGACATCAGAACTCCTAGCTGAAAAGGGCACAGAAGGGAAAACAAGGAGGAGTACATAAAGGGATATTTGAGCTACCAGCAAAGAGTAAAGTGAAACTGCAACATGGTGTCCTAACATGAAAGATGTTCATAAAGACAACTGAGTACCTAGGGAAAGAAACAAATGAGAGATCCCCAAATAACCAGAACACCCAGAGACAACGTTCTTCAATAAGAGCTGACTCAGACAATCGTTGGCCGCTCCTTACAGGAATGAAATGCAGAGAGAGAGTGTATCCAAATATGGCGTTCCTGGCACAAAGGAAGCCTGCAGTGCAGAATGCCACAGATGTCACATGGGTAAGAGTATAACCAAGTTCAAGTTCAAGTCCAAGAATTTGTATAGCGCACTACTCACCCAGAGGGTCTCAAGGCGCTTGGGGGAGGGTGTGTGCATTACTTATCGAACAGCCATGTTTTTAGCTGCTTTCTGAAGGAAAGGTGGTTCTGTGTAAGGCGGAGGTGAGTGGGGAGAGAATTCCAGGTTTTGGCCGCTAAGTAGGAGAAGGATCTTCCTCCCAGGGAGAGGTACTCATGGATGAAAGCCATCACCAGCGAGCAACCATATAAAGCGCCTTCATTAACGTGGTCACATGTCGCAGAGCATCCACAGATGAAACCCCCATGTACAAAAGTTTCCATCGTACACTTCCTATAGTAAAAAACTTAATAATGTGAGCAACCTGAGTAGAATACGTGCACAGGGAAATAGCCATGCATACGAACAGCCCGTGTGACATATGTCTACAAATGTGCATATTTACTTAAAAAGTCTCATTGCTCAATCAAAGCTTGAGGGTTTTGCAGCTAGAAACCACAGAATACCAATCCTTTGAGTCAGATGTAGCAGGAAACAGAAGTTGTGGTAAACTGGGAAGATACGAGTCATGAACAGACCAGGATATGACGAAGAGGCGAAATGATACTGGACCGGGAAAATGAGCGCCACGTGGTAGAGGAGTGCAGTGCATCAGAGGGACTGCTCTGTTCATTGCAGAGATATACACGGCAGAGTAAATAAAAGTCAATGCTAGAGGCAGATCCAGTAGATTCGTAGGGTGTAAAAGAAGAACATAATTTGTAGATCAAAAAACAGAAGGCACAGGGTAAGAACAGATTTGATCGGGCAGTGGAGGCCAAATACTGAACTAATAGGGCAGCAGAGGTAAAGTATAGCCGGTAACCGTGATTGGCAGGGCAAAGATAGGTAGTGGAGGGGGGGGGGTGTATGGCCAGGCGAGTTAGGTGTTTGAATGGAGCTTCTGATGTAGGAGAGGGTTAAGAGCAGAGCAGGGAGAAAGAAGGCTAGGGCAAAGATTCAAAGTTACGACAAGAGCAGAGTTGGTAGGTCTGGCGGCAGGAAGGACCCAAGAAGACATAGGAGTGTAAGAGCAGATATTATTACATGGTTGAGAAAATGCATGTGTGCTTGGCAAGGCTGAGAAAGACAAGATAGGTGCGTGAGGCAGCCAAGGGAATAGATTTTTTGGTAAAGCACAGTTGGTGCTGGAGAGGGTGAGGTAAGGGTACAGTTGGTAGAGTCGAAGAAGAGAAGGGTAGGATCATAAGTGCAGAGGGTGGCAGGGATGCATTCATGGGGTGAAGGAGGGCTAAGCTAGACCTGGTTGGAAAGAAATGAGCAAGAAAATATTTAATAGAAGGTAGAGTGGAAAGGGCAGATTAGGAAAGTGTCTATCGGTTAGATGGAGGGCATGTAACTGCAAAGCCAGATTGCCCAATGAAGAAAATGGGAAATTTAAAGGGTAGCAGTTGGATTTCATATATGGAAGACTTGCAATAGTAGACTGAGATGGAGGGGTAATGAAGTGCGTTAAAGGCAGGGCTGGTGGGAAGGCAGAGAATGTCAATGTTGTGATGGCAAAGGAAGGCGGGATGGCGTTAATGGCATGGCAGAGGAGGGCAAGGGCATGTTTGGTAGGATGGAAAAGGTCAAGTGAAGAGCTGGGAGGGTAGAATCTGCGCAGACTTCAGAGTGGAGAATGGGAGGACAGAGTTGGTAGAAAGGAGTAGCGCAATGTAAGTTTGGGGGATGTTGAGAAGCGAAAAGGCAGATTTGTTATTATGGAAATGGACATGGACAGAGCTAATAAATGGTTGACAGCAAAAGGAGTCCACGTGACATGCAGTAGGGCAGGGTCAAGGTAGTGGAGTGAAGAAAAGGTTAGCGTTGGAAGGGCGTAGGAGGCCAAACGCAAGATTTATAGGGTTGATGCTTTTACGTTTGAAAAGATCAAGGCTTAGTTCATAGGTACAAAAGAATAAATAGTGTTGGAGATCTGCAGTTGTGTCAAGATTCGGATAGGCAAGAAAACTAAAATCTCATGGTAGCTTCTCCGCTATAGAAGATCCCTGTGTCCAAGGAAAGCTAGTAATACATGCCGTCCTTCACCCTACCAAATTGATGTACTTGGTTGCCCAGAGAGGAAGATCTCACACTTGGATTGTAAAATATGCTTCCACTTATTGAAAGCCTTGAGCACCAATACTCTTAGTAGCTTATTTTGGAGTGGCAATATCTTCCTGGATCACATTTCAACCGGCAGCTTGTAGGCCGGAGCTTCACCCAGGACGGCCCTGAATTTTCACGTCCGGATTCTCTGGACCTGTGACTCCAGACCTCTCTTTCATGCGTCAGGGACATGGGTTCAGGGCTGGACATGCATCGGCGTGTGCTCGGGAGGCTGGAAGGGTGGTGGGTAGTTTTGGAGCGGTGGGGACCAGTTTTTGTTACTAGGGGCCGGTTTTGCACCGATGCTGCAATATCGGCCCCCGGAAACAAAAGCAGCAGTGCTGGGGGTTGGTTTTGTTAAACAGCAGTGCTTTGCCCCCCAAATCTCCCTCCCCCTTCACTACCCGTACTCCCCTGCCCCATGGGAGCCAGTCCAACAAAATTACCAGGGCTGTTTTGCGTTCCCAGTCCGGCCCAGCATGGGCTACTGGCACCAGTGCAGGGGAGCAGACAGTGCCCCTTGCTTAACAGGCAGTAGCTTGCCCTGAGCCCCTCCAACCTGGCCCAAGCACTGACAGGTAGAAAATGTCAGTGGTTTTCTCCCACAAAGGAGTAGAAGATGCACTGAAAAGGACCTGGTTATGCCAGTGCTTGTAGTTGTTCCCCATTCCAGGGAGAAAACTTGTAATTTAAAGTAGTTTGGGTTGGGCATATCTCCTCACCAAATTCTCGCATACTTGTAATAAGGGCTGTCGTCTACATTCCACTGGGTCTGCCGGCAAATATTGTGTGCGGGCTTCACGACCTGAAAGGTGAGTTGATGTAAAAGAGCAAAGCATGCTATTATTTGAAGCAGCAGCCGTACCTTTCTTTAAATGAGCGGCAATCTCCCAGACAATGAGGCACTGAGAAAACCTGTTGTGCCGTACTCAACTGAAAACTAGTCTTTACGTGGAAGTCGAGGATAGACGAATCCTTTCCCTTCACCAGCGATGTCTTGCGTGAGAGGCCCTTAACCACGGAGAAGTGATTAGCGCATTCCAGTGAACCAAGCAGTACATTTCTAGCGTAGAAAAATCTGATTTTTTTTTGTTCTACCTCTTTGTGGCACCAGTACTAGAAACCACTGTGGATTCCGCGTGTCTGATTATCAGGAAATACACTGATGGAAGGTTTCCTATGGTCCCTTTTTGTCCCCGTTAGAAACTCAAGCGAGAAAAGCGTAAATCCATTTTGTGCCTCGAACCATGCTTGGCATAGCTGAAGTTTCAATTTTCCTATGTCTAGTAAAGAACATGAACCGTCATGCTGGGAAATTTAGCACCGTATTTTACATGCTACAGTAACATTGGCTTTTATTTGCTGTTTGGGCTGCTTACAGATGTAAACGCAAAAAGAACAATTGATGGTCAGAAGGCAGAAAAATGTCATACATTCGCTCCAGTACAGAGATCTGGGCCTCCATCCATCGTTTTTTCGCTCGCCGTGCCATTCCTGTTTGGACCCAGCCATATGCAAATCAGTCTTGACCCTGCACCCAATGGGAACAGTCCAGCCCGAACTGCCAGGCCAGGTCCTCTCTGGACTGGAAACAGGAATCCTTGGACCGGTTTTGGGCTTTCAGCCCTCAACAGCCAGGATAGCTTGACTCCAGTGGCATGGAGAGCACGGTACCCACGTCTGGGTATACCCGTACCACTCGGGGTGACAAATGCTAAACGAACAATTGGTGGACAGAATGCAGAACAATGTCTTACATTCACCCCAGTACAGAGATCTGGGCCAAAATCCATAGTTTTTTTGCTCAGCATGCCATTCCAGTTTGGACCCAGCCATATGCAAATCAGTCTTGACCATGCGCCCAATGGGAACAGTCCAGCCCGAACTGCCAGGCCAGATCCTCCCTGGACTGGAAACTAGCATCCTAGGACTGGTTTCGGGTTTTCAGCCCTCATCAGCCAGGATAGCTTAACTCCAGTGGCATGAAGAGCACAGGACCCATGTCGGGGCATACTCGTCCCACTCGGAGTGACAAATGGAAAAATGGACAGAATGCAGAACATTGTCATACATTCACCCCAATAAAGAGATCGGTGTCTAAATCTATTGTTTTTTTGCTCACCATGCCATTCCAGTTTGGACCCAGCCATATGCAAACCAGTCTTGACCTTGCACCCATTGGGAACAGCCCCGCCCGAACTGCCAGCCCAGGTCTTCCCTGGACTGGAAACAAGCATCCTAGGTCCGGTTTTGGGCTTTCAGCATTCATCAGCCAGTGAGCTTGAATCCAGTGGCATGGAAAGCACGTGGGCCTAAATCCATCATTTTTTTGCTCACCATGCCATTCCAGTTTAGACCCAGCCATATGCAAATCTTTCTTGACCCTGCGCCTAATGGGAACAGTCCAGCCCAAACTGCATTTGTTTGCATAGCAGATGGGTATGCCCAGACGTGGGTCCCTTGCTCACTGTGCCACTGGATTCAAGCTAGCCTGGCTGATGAAGGGTAATACCCAGAAACCGGTCCCAGGATGCTTGTTTCCGGTCCAGGGAGGACCTGGCTTGGCAGTTCAGTCTGGACTGTTCCCATGAGGCAGAGGGTCAAGACTGATTTGCATATGGCTGGGCATAAACTGGGGTGGCATGGTGAGCAAAAGAACAATGGATTTAACCCAGATCTCTTGACTGGGGGTGAATGTATGATTTATTTAGCATTCCGTCCATCATTTGTTTGCGTAGTACAGATATAAATATTACCTAATTGAGATGTTTTAAGTTTGCACTAAAAAAACAAATAATGTAAAGAAAGAATACTGAGCAAAACGTGCCTGATAAAAACGAGTCACCAAAGAGCTTGAAATTATTTTTGAACACAACAACTCTGACTTGAACTTGCCTAATGGTGAGAAACACCAGCAGTATCATAATACTTGAACAAACTCCACATCAATATGGCCGACATTATTTTGCGCATATTGAACTGAGCAGTGAATTGCTTATTAAAGCGTTAGGACTGGTCATGCGTGTGAATGGTGGAGAGGCTGAGGCAGTCAGAGCACTGCCCAAAATCCACCCTAAAAATTCAGAATTCACAGAGATCAGAGAGGAATGCAGCTCCATGAAAACGTTTTAAGGTACGAGGCGGTATGAGGTAGTTACAGCACAGAGTCAATCTAGGCCATTGAGGACAGGCAGAGTACAAGTTTGGATGCACTGCTGGCAGAGGACAAAAAACCTTAAGTCAAAATGACTTCCCCAGTGCTTAATTTGAGCAAGTGTTTTCCGGTGCGAAGTACCGGCACTTAATTGCCGTAACCTGCACTTATGTAGCTGCCACATGGTGCCGCTGTTTGTGTAATTTGAAGATGAGCAGAAAAACTGGTGTTTGTTAATTCAATATACATTCAAAACAACAAATACCTACACCTCAAGTCATTCTTAAGACGTTGGCGGCCGGTCTAAATTGTCACACTTGTAGCAGTGATGATTTGTAGTAGAGTAAGTATAGTGGAAATGTGTGGTGCAAACTGCGGGGGCCTCCTGACGAGTGCCCCGGCACTTATTTTTTGCAAATTAAGCAAACACACCGCTGATAAAGAGCAATGTGTTAAGGCTGTTTAGGTGTGCAGCTGGTAGCTGAATATTCAAAAGCATAAATAATGAGGGCGGGACTCAGCAATAAAAGACAGATTTTTAAGGCACATCTCATCCTTATTGTCATTTACATCGAAATGAATGTTAATATGTTATTACCAGTTTGTTTTTACTGGTACACAATTAATTATCAGTTGATGTTTTTACCCTCAAGAAATTGCTCCATCTTTTGAAGCACAAAGGGTTTGACAGCCACCCCCTATTTTTCCCAGTATGACCACTCTCCAGAAATGAATCTGGTAGCAAGATGAGGCTGGCCTCCCCTGGGCTATAAGTGCAAGTGTGTGCACTTTTTGAATTTAAAACACACATCACATATTTCGCCTAGCTTCCTCTGGTCAGATCTTAAGTGATGTCCACTCTGCTTTGTGAGGCTCTCGTGTGTTGGAGCACTGAGACACTGGTACATTTATAAAATGTCTCCTTCCCTGGTGTGTAGTGTGATACATTTTTACCGCATGCACTGTCTGTTGTGAGTCATATTGTTATCCTACATTGGGCATGAAACATTTGGCATGAAGCCTGACCATTAGTTACTATGAGCTAGCTTCATTGTCACTTTTATTTGCTTGCTTCTTACTCATTAGCTTTGTGAGCTTTCCTTCCTCTTTTTGTGTTTTTCCTGCACCTGGAGCATGGACTCATTATTAATTCCTTCCACTGCTCGCTTTTTCAGGCATTACTTTTTTCTTTTTGTTTAAGCACTGACAGTGCATGTGTTTTCCTGCTGGCTCCCTTGTGTGCTTCTTTTCACCTTACCCGTGGTGCCTTGTTTCCAGCACTTAAACACCGCCAAGTTGCTTCTTCCGGATCCAGTGGATCTCCTTCGTTACCAGCACTGATCAGATCAATTCTCCTTGTGAAATAGGATATCTCTGGTCTGTAGGCTTAGTGGCCTAATGCAGCTGCAGGAGTTTGACCCCATGATTAAAGGGCCGTTCAGGATTTCTTAATTCTCAGTTTGCTAAAATCAGCAATTATAGAGCTGGGTAACAATGAACATCCCTATTGTTCCCTTTTATCTAAATAGTCTGCTTTTCTGCCATATCTTTCTCGCATCTGTGATCTGCTCGGTGCAGAGATTGTGCTTATGATGAGCTACTGGTACGCTCCAATGGAGTGTGAAGTGCCCGTTTCACCTACTTTTTAGCCTTTTCTAATTCATTTGCAGAGATTTGAAGGATGTTTTTGTATGGTCATGTTTTCGGGCACGCGCCTTTGGTAAGTGAATTATCGAGATGAGCAGGTCAGGAGAGAAAGTTTAATTATAATAACCAGTAACTCGAGAGTGCCAAGATCTATTAAAAAAAAACCTGAAGGGAGTGAGAGCCCATGTGGCCCTTATGTGAGAAATGTTTTAAAACTTTTTAAGAACTGATGGGAACTGCAAGCGATGCACATAGGCTCTGTATATTAGTACATTGAATATTTTGGCAGTGCCATGTACGTTTTTAGGTCTCGCTAGAGCCGGCGCATGCGTTGGCGCTGGCCTGGCGAGACATTTAGTAGCTGGCTTTTAAAAGTGCTACTTTTGCCGGCCACCAGCTTGCTGTCACGTGCACAAGCGCGCGCGACTTGCACAGCTGCCATCTGACTTTCGCGACGCGCGGCCGTGTTAGTTTCACGGCCACGCGGCCATTGCTTGTTCTCCTTCTTAGAGCGACCTCGGGAATGTTTTAGTTTCCTACACCTTTGATGTAAGCTACCAGGCTCTGGTGCGCTGTGCGGACATCTGGCCGCCAGGGGGCACGTGCACGTCTCGCACTCAGGGCGTCTCTACCTCCCAGCGGCTGAAGCGTGTCACTTTCACTCTTAAGTACAGTGAGGCACGTCCGGCTGCATTGATTGTATGGGGAAGGCTCTGTGCACGTCTCGCTTCGTACTCAGGGCGTCTCTACCTCCCAGCGGCTGAAGCACGTCACTTTCACTCTAAGTACAGTGAGGCACGTCTGGCTCCATTGATTGTACGGGGGAAGGCTCTGGGCTCAATTCTCGGCAGGGTTAACTCTATTTCCTGAGAGACACTGCCAGGAGAGAGAACATTCGTACTGCGGGTTAGAATAGCCTCATTAAGGCTATTATTGGGACATTTATTTATTTATTTACTTATTTTAAAAACTTTTATAGCGCGCTCCATTACCACGGGGTATCCTGGCGCGGTGAGTAGTTCAGCCTCATGAGTGGAGCACATCTGTTATAGTGGGGCATTAAAAAGATGGGTCTTAAGATCTTTCTTGAAGACAGTGATGGTTGGAGAGGCTCTAAGGTGAAGGGGGAGGGCATTCCAAGCATAAGCTGCCTTAACTGAAATAGATTGGCCTCCCAGTCGAGCATATCTATATTTAGGAACAATCAGTTGGCATTGGTTGGCCGATCGCAGGGCACGATTAGGGATGTAGAATGAGAATCGTCTCTGCAAATACAACGGTCCCTGACCATGTGCTGCTCTAAATGCCAACACCAGAATTTTGAACAAAATTCGGTGTGGTACCGGGAGCCAGTGCAGGCTACGTAAGTGGCTCCGCACGCTCGTCCTCCTGGGGAGCGAGAAAAGCAGGCGTACTGCGGCATTTTGTATCACCTGAAGGCGATGAATCATATACCCAGGCAAGCCGCAAAATAAGGCGTTAGCATAATCGAGCCGAGACAAAATCAGGGCTCGAAGAACAGTTTCCTTAGCAGCCCTGGGGAGGAGAGGAAAAAATCTTCTCAGGGTTTGCAAGGTACCAAAGCAGATGCCAGTTAATTTTTTTACATGATCCGAAAACTTCAGGTCCTGGCCGAACCAAACCCCCAAGTTCTTAGCTGGGCCTCCCATCGCACTAGGGCAGGGTAGGTCTGAGGGCCAGATCTGGTCCTTGAAGTTAGCAGGGAAGGAGCCAAAAAACAAAACCTCCGACTTGTCTTCATTGCACTTAAGCTGGACTTGTGCAAGCCACCGAAAGACTTCCGACAAACAGAGCTGGATTGGTGATGGATCCAACACATCCTTAGGCCAAGTGAAAAGCAGCTGTGTGTCGTCAGCGTAGGCCATTATTTTGGCTCCCAGCTGTTCCGCCAGATAGAGTAGGGGGGTCATATAAACGTTAAACAATAAAGGGCTCAACGTAGACCCCTGCGGAACTCCAGTTGTCAGTCTCTTTGGGGCCGAAGAATGAGGGGACAGCCAAACCTGCTGAGTTCTGTCACTCAAAAATGATGAAAGCCAATCGAGGGCCAGCCCTGAGATGCCAATGGCTCCCAGTCTTGCAATAAGCAAGGCATGGGGCACTGTATCGAAGGCAGCAGAGAGGTCTAATAAAATCAGGACCGCTCTGCCGCCCCCGTCCAAACACTCCCGAACTGCCTCTGAGACCTCGACCAGTGCCGTCTCGGTACTGTAAGCCGCCCTGAACCCTGACTGAGCAGGATGTAGGGCGTGAGAGGACTCGATGAAACTATCCAACTGTTTGAAGGCCACCTTCTCACACACCGACCAAACGTCGAGCAAGGAAGAGACCTTCTGCTCCGTGGTTCTCCGACTCCCTTAGACTCCTCAGGCAAGAAGTGAGGAGGAAGGAGAGGCTCTGGCACTCCAGCTGGGACTTTAAGAATAAAGAAACTCACAAACTTCTTGTCAGGAAGTATAAGGCCGAGATTGTGCAGGCTAAACAAGAGTACTTTGTAACCCTGACTACTTCGCTCTCCTCCCCAAAGGAGCTTTTTAAAATTGTAGACTCTTTAGTCGACTTACAAACCCCTGATCCTGTTATTCCTTCGCAGGATTTATGTGATAGGATTGCCTCATTCTTCCATACTAAAATACTGGATATCCACCTAGCTCTTGAGGAACAAAGAGCGCGTATTAGTGTGTCTACTGTTCCGCCCCAGCCCAATGAGTCCGCTTCTGATGCTCCACCTTTGGCCACCCTGGACTTCTTCCCACCTTTAGAACTGCAGGATCTTGAAGCCCTGCTTAATAAGATCACATCCGGCTCCCCTCTGGATACTTGCCCTTTGAAGATCATCAAGCAGTGCAGGGAGTCCTTCTTACCACCTCTGCTAGAAATTATGAATCTAGCAATAAGAGAAGGTACCTTCCCCTCGGAATGGAAGAAAGCAGTAATAAAACCTCTGCTAAAGAAGGCCTCCCTTGATCCGGAGGTCTTGAAAAACTTCCGTCCAATTTCGCTGCTACCCGCCCCGGCGAAGATGCTTGAGGCACATCTGAACAAGCATCTCGCTGCTTTTGTGGAAAGCTCGGGCTGTCTTGACTCTTCCCAGCATGGATTCAGGAGGGAACATAGCACCGAGTCGGCCCTCACTGTTGTGCTCGATAACATCCGCACAACAGTGGATAAAGGCCAGACCACCCTCCTGGTCCTGCTAGATCTAACTGCGGCCTTTGATACCCTCTCTCCCTCAGTTCTTTCATCTCGTCTGAGGGAGGTGGGGGTGAAAGACGCAGCTTTAGATCTTCTGACGTCCTTCCTTGTTGGGAGGGTACAAAGAGTCAAGATGGGTGAGTTTCTATCTCCATCCCGTCCTGTGCTATGCAGGGTCCCACAAGGGTCGGCTCTTAGCCCGACCCTATTTAACATCTATGTGACCCCTCTGGCCAGACTAATAAGAGCTTTCGGGATGGAGGTAGTCTCCTATGCTGATGACACCCAAATACTCGTCTCTCTCTCCCATTCAGATGTGCAGACCGCCTCCAGATTTAGATCATGCATGGAGGCGGTTGGTCACTGGATGATACAGAACTCTCTCAAACTGAATGGGGAGAAGACTGAGGTGATGGTGTTTGGTGGGAACGAAAACATCTGGTCCTCCAGCTGGTGGCCTGACTCGCTTGGAGCGTGTCCTTCCCCTACTACATCCGCAAAAAATCTGGGGGTGATGATAGACCCTGTCCTGGATATGGGCAGACAGGTGAGCAGGACCATTTCCACCTGCTGGGGTCTTATCCACACCCTGCGAAGGATCAGGAAATACTTGTCTGTGCAGTCCAGAAAGCAAGTAGCGGTCGCGCTCATTGGCTCTCGCCTGGACTACTGCAATGCGCTGTATGCGGGGCTAAATAAGACCCTCCTGCAGCGCTTGCAGGTAGTCCAGAATGCCACGGCTAGATTTGTCTTGGATGTGCCCAGACGCTCATCGGCTACATTGGCTAGAAAAACTTTACATTGGCTCCCTGTAGAGTACCGAGTACGCTTTAAGGTCTTGTGTATGATATACAGAGCCATTGCAAGAAACTGTGACTATGGAGTGGGTTCTATCATCTCCCACTACATCCCGGGAAGGAATTTGCGTTCCTCCGGGAAATTGCTTCTGTCAGTCCCTCGCGTGCGAAGAGCCAGATGGGGGGGCAGGGCTTTCTCCACCTTAGCTCCCAAATGGTGGAATGATCTCCCTCTGGACCTTAGATCTTTACCCTCCCTACAGACTTTCCGCGGTGCTTTAAAAACGCGCCTCTTTCAGAAGGCCTATGTGTAAGGATGATTGATCTGGACGATTTGATATTAATGTTAGGCGCCTTGATGCCTGCGGGTTATTGTTCTGCGCAATATAAATTTTAATCAAATCAAATCAAATCACCTTAGCTAAAGCTGGCAGCAGTGAGATAGGCCGGTAGCTCGATGGTATTGATGGATCTAGGCCAGCCTTTTTTAACAGCGGGAGCAGTTTTGCCTCCTTCCAGCTTCTCGGAATCGAGGCAGTGGAAGGGGAGAGGTTGACGATCTGGGTCACCTCTTGAGCAATGGTATCCACTATCCCTCCCAGAACCCTGGCAGGACAAGGGTCCGAGGGAGATCCGGACTTTAAAGCCACCAGGATTTGCCGTATGTCAGATTCCGATGCTGGCCGGAAGGCAGCAAACTGAGCCTCTGGACATCGTCTATCAGGTAGTGAAAGGACAGATGAGGTCACAAAGGCCTTTTGAGCCGCTTCCAGGTCCAGTTGGATTTTTTTTAATTTTATCCATAAAGTAACAAGACAGTTCTTCACACCATGGTGCAGAAGAAGGAAGCAAGGATTGGGCGGCGCAAGGAGATAAGAAATTTTGGACAATCGAGAAGATCTCTTTACTGTTGTTATCCGCCTTCTCGATTCTGTCCGAATAATATCTGCTTTTAGCTGCCTTAATCGCAGCATAATATTCCTTTTGTGCTACCCGTAAAGTCTTCTTATCGGCTGGCAGATAAGCATGTCTCCAGGCTCTCTCTAGTTTCTTACAGACGAGCTTCTGTTCTCGCAGAGCATGCGTGAACCACGGTTGAGAGGGTCTTGATCGCATCCGACGGATACCTCCCACATTAGTGGAGGCTGCGGAGCCATTCGCAATCCACAGATTGAATGCATCAACCGCCGCTTCCGTTTCCGTCGTCGGATCCGGACGGGTGCAAGAAAGGGACTCAGTTAATGACACCAGATTAATTCGTGGCCTATGTACCAAAGAAGGAATTTTACTCGAATCCTTATCTAACTGCCAAGCGAACTTAATCAGACAATGGTCGGACCACAGCATAGGCAAGGGGGGGGATATACTGATGTCAAAGTTGGTACAAACCAGATCCAGGACATGGCCTCCCACATGCGTGGGAGCATCCACCCATTGAGTGAGATGGGCCATACTAAAAGTCTCGCTGAGACGAGTAGCTGCAGTGGTATTCCCTAAGTCCTCATGAATATTGAAATCGCCCAGTAGAAGGAAACGGGGAAACCGTAGAGCTCGTGGCACAATGACCTCCTCCAGGGTTCCAATAAAGTTGCCAACATAACCTGGGGGATGGTAAATTAACGTGCCACCTAAGGTAAAATGCGGAGTGAGCTCCAGGCAAAAGTGGAGAAGATCTGCCTCCACCAGCTCATCCAGCTGTTCACAGGTGAAGGTCCAATGATCCCGATAGATCACAGCAACCCCTCCACCTCTTCCCCGTTGGCGGTCTGCTCGGCAGATCCTAAAACCACGGGGAATAGCCAACTCAACTACTGGCGCGCAGGAGTCATTCAGCCAGGTCTCGGTGACAAAGAGCAGATCAAAATCATTTTCTGCTAATAGGTCAAAGACCTCCGCCGTGTGGCACACCAGTGATCTGGCATTGATTAAGCCCGCCTGAAAGCTCTTGATTTCATGGCCGGAATGGGTGGGCAGGGGTTCAGGACTAATGAGTTGGTAGTTGCAACAAGAGCAAACTCTGGACCGACTATCCAAAGCCACCCAGGTATGCGCAGACTCACAGGCGGGGACATTTAGAGACCTGAGAACTGCAGATGAGTACCGGAGAGCATCAGGCGGGGCAGAATTTGAAGGAAAACTGCCAGGGGTCATGGCCCTGTGCCCGGCCGGAGCACGGACGGGCACAGACGGGCCCTCCTTTGGCGCTCCTTCGGCGCGCATACGGCGCGACCGCTGCGCGCGACCGCTGCGCGCACGCCTCATCGTGACGTTTAATACGGGCGGGCGAGCAAAAGGCTAGAGCGTCAACCCCGGTGCAATGCGGCCCCGCCTCACTTCTCATATCCCAGGCGACCACTAACCTAATTTAAATAGGGTGAGAGTCCCTGAATTCCTTGCCTAGCTTAATCACCCTATAGTAGTGAATAAAAAATTATAACTATGCGCTGTGCCGACATCAGGCCGCCAAGGGGGCACGTGCACATCTCGCTTTGCACTCAGGGTGTCTCTACCTCCCAGCGGCTGAAGCGCGTCACTTTCACTCTAAGTACAGTGAGGCACGTCCGGCTGCATTGATTGTATGGGGAAGGCTCTGTGCACGTCTCGCCTCGTACTCAGGGCGTCTTTACCTCCCAGTGGGTGAAGCGAGTCACTTTCACTCTAAGTTCAGTGAGGCACGTCCTGCTGCATTGATTGTACGGGGGCAGGCTCTGGGCTCAATTCTCGGCAGCGTTAACTCTATTCCCCAAGAGACACTGCCAGGGGAGTGAACTTTCGTACTGCGGATAAGAATAGTCTCATTGAGGCTATTATTGGGACATATCCCAGGCGACTGTTAACCCAATTTAAATAGGGTGAGAGTCCCTGAATTCCTTGTCTACCTTAATCACCCTATAGTAGTGAATTAAAAATTATAACAATTAGAGTTTACCCAGCCATTAATTTCTCCCCAGCGTAAGACTCTCACATAATCCTCCGCAGAGAGGAATATATGGAGGAGGAGGACATCACCTTCTTCCCCAATGATGATCACTTCTGTCAAATGTGGATGCCTCGATCTTCAGGGCTGTGTCACAGGTAGCACCCTGGAGAAGAAAATTATACAGTTGCAGGTGCAATGCCGGAAACCCCCGATCAGAAAGAAGACACTTCTGGGCCCCTGAGCCCCCATACCTCCAAGGCAGACAGCTGCACCTAAGTCTGACAAATGCAATCGCGCAGATGACCCAGGAGTCGATCTCGATGCCTTTGAATACCAATAGCCAATAGGTCTTGCCTTTGGGACCTTATAAGTGTTTAGCCAAGCACCGGTTGATATTGCTGCACGAAGGATATTGTGCTGCATAACGAAATACTGATAAGGTCCCAAAAGCGAGACCTATTGGCTATGCCAATGCTTGTTGGATAAAGATATAGGTGACCCACATAATGCTGCCCACCCTCTAGCTGTGGTGGTAGTGGGCCCTTCGTGCTGCCGTTTTCCAGACAATCCACAGTTTTTTTCATGCTCATTTAGTGGAGTGCCACAGCAAATTCATGCAGTAGTATCTGCCCAGGAAATTGTAGATAGCGCAAGGCTCCGTTTTCCCCAGGTTATTACCACAGTTTTACAGATTTTTTCCACCACAAACGCTGATCTGCAAATTTGTAAACTTGTTTAATTTTTTATTTTTACGGAAACCTTCTGTATGCCACTTCATGTGAACCCAAAGCTGTCACCTTCCAGATACAAGATTTCTCATAGTCTAGCTCTAGTAACTAACAAGCATTGGCAAAGCCAAAAGGTAGAGCGTGTGTTGCAAGCCTTTGACTTTGTCAATGTTTGTCTTGTCATGGTTCTTGTAAAATGTTATTGTTGGGGGTGCTGCCGCGCTCTACTCAATACAAAAAAAATATTGTTTGAAAGCCAAACTATTTATTGCTCTCAAAAAGCACAAATTGCCATAGAATATCCTGCCACCACTTTGTGCACAACTGTGCTCTTTGTGAAGGAGCAGAATGCCATCCGCCACAGTAAAGTTAGCCAGTGGCTGTTTGCTGTAATGTACTGAAGAAAAATGTGTATGACGCAACAACAGACCAATGGATGATGAGGGCTGATTGAAAGCTCCCCCATAAGTATATTATGTGCAGGATTCTAATAAAATCAAAAGGTCTTGGCTAACACCAGACCCCATAAATAGGCCAAGCTTCCAGGAGGTCTTCATGTAGCCTCTTTAAGTGCCTTGATCAGGCATTCATGCTGCCCTATTAAACATATATTATTGGACGAGCCTACCAAGAAACAGTTCCATATACAAGCGTTACCTAAGCTGTATTAGCTATCTAATTCAGATTCTTGATTACACTGCAATATTGTTTCAAAGTCCGCAATTCAAATCCTTTATTAGAAGGCTTCACTCATAATAAGACTGACCTTAGGCAGCACATTGAGTAATTGCAGCGCAGCTCCCACATTGCACAGGATTTCCTGTAGTTGAATATTGATATCTAACACAAGCCACACAACACCACCCACCATAGTATTATTTACAGTTATTCTTGAATTGTTGGCAGGGAAGTATATGTAATGGCCCCTGTAGTTGGTAATTGCTGCCTTCATCTAACGCAGGGCCCAGTAGAGCCATAATCCTTTCCCCAGAGAAATATCACACTGGCTCTAGTGCCGTTTTATGACTCCCAACCGTCCGACTCATGTCATTTAAAGCATTATGAAACCTAAGATCTGATACACCACTTGTTTTCATTGTTCCACAGAATTGAAAGAGCTGGCTGTGGGGTTTGAAATAGTCTAGAAAGTTAAGCTCAGAACCACTCTCCCAACCCTTATAAGAAATCTCACCACTTTTAAGACGACAAAGATTCACTGCAATACATGGAAGACGGGGACCCTTTGCTTAGAGTACCCCACGTTGTCTCTGGATATTTCTTATTGCTTTTGGTGTCCACGCACCCAACATTTATGCGTGCATGCTAAGAATCTAAGCTTAGTTGTATTAACACAAAGAGTTGGGCACTGTGGACTGCAGGGGTACACCATGTGCACCCCTCTTTTACAGACTGTAGCTCACGGGGCTGCGGAAGACTGACACTGATGGCAGCAAATGATTACGCGGACTGGACAGCCCCGTTTTAGCCCGTTGCTACCCTGGAAGAGTTGCCCACTGACCTCCCCTGTTTAAAATGTTTTGCAAGTCTTTTAAAACAGGTCCTTCGCTTCATGGATGTGGACTAAGGATGTCACCTGTGTGTTTGCATTAACTATGTGTAGTTGGATGAACATATGTGCAGTACTTGACTATTACAGATTTGGAATCCATTTTGGATATCAACGGAGAATGGTACCTAAGACAGTGGTTGGAGAGAGTCTGCCAGACAGCAATGTTAAGTTAACTCCAGGGCTAATGCATATCCTATGGTCCTTTGAAATGGACCAGTTAGGAGACAGGGAGCCTCTTTAAAGTGTAAGGACAAACCTTGACACCTACTGCTTCATTCATTCCCAAAGGTGTTCACTCCTACAGCAAAGTGAGGCAGGCCTCTACATCTTGTGAGCCTTTTACTTTGGGTCTACTGACCGTGAGCTCCCAACCGTACTCCTTTATGCAGACACTAGAGAACTAAGATTGTGGTTCGATCAGCCTGCGAGGAACATACAGAGTCAGAATATGCCTCACACTGGCCCTAGAGCTGGACCTGTAGAATTCACGGTCTCTGTCTGCAAACTAAATAAAAGTATGTGATGGAAGCCCCAACTTGATAGTGAAGGATTTCTGATCTACTAGTGCCAGGGGTCCTACTTAGTGAATATAGAGAAAGACATCTGAGCTCCAGGGTTGGGGCTGCTGACTGCAACTCCCCTTGCTAGGCTCAGGACCAGGAACCTACAGGGTCTGCATCCTGCCATGTAAATCTGCCATGTAACCACCTCGAGGGAAGGTGCCCACTGACTGCTGAGGATGGGTGCTGGAGTTTCCATTGCACAAAGGAAATGTTACCTAAAAAAGGATGGAGGTGAGTAGTTGTGTTGGAACAGCTGAAGCTGGAAAGCTGCATCCCAAGGCAGGATCTGCGCTTCTGGGCGGTTTGGTGAGAACTTGCGATCTGGTCCCTCTGCAGCGTGCTTCCGGAGTGAGATGGGGTCCTCTTGAGTTTCTTCTTAAATTGGACACTTAGATCTCCACATTCCTGGTGTGCAGACCATTGCGGAAAATAAATGGAGATGATAAATGTGACTACAATACAAAAAATTGACGAAAGCGCTCATTTGATGCCTTAATGCATAGATAATTAGTAGCTGTGTGTGGTTGTTTGAGCATAAGAAGGGCACGCAGCATTGACTGCAAGCCTCTAGAAAAAATCATATTTCCACTTTGGAGGTTCCTACCTCAACAATATGGCTGAGCTTTTCATTTGTTTAGGTGGCAAGTTTGAGCCAAGGAGAACTCCAATTTCCCTGATGCAGCTCCTGTCTACTGGTGCCCACACAGTCGCTTCTGTCCTGGATTAGAGACGTGTGCCAAGAGACTGCCGTGCTGGGCCAAAGTCACCAGTGAATGTGTGTAAGTGCACACACCGGCAAGTGCAAGCCGCAGCACAGCTGACAACACTACTTGGGGGACACCTGCAGCAGCCCTGTGAGGTTCTGTGTGCAACCAAGGTTCCCAGGACCACAAGGGCATTTGATGGACATCATTATAGATATACAGAGTGTAGGGACAACCTCGGAGGTTCTGTGTGCAACCAAGGCTCCCAGCACCACAAGAGCATTTGGGAGACACCATGGTAAATATATAGAGTGTAGGGACAACCGTACCTCAACAGCGTTGGTACCAGGGTCAACGGACTCGATAATTCTCGCCTCGGTGCCTACTCTAACTAGGGATCACACTCGGCAACTCTGGGCATTAGCTTGCCTCATCTCCACAACGGCCCCCCACATACGCCGGGGATGCCTGGTTTCACCTTGGAGATACCCAGTAGGGACCATCTCACAGGGAAAGCCAGGACGGGTTCCCCAGCGGTCTACAGCGCAGAGATACTCCTTTGGGAGTCGATTCTAGCGCTTTAGAAACCCACAATCAATCAATCAATCAATCAATCAATCAATCATTGTCTGTAGTGTCCTCAGGGTAAAATAAAAGGGGATTGCATCCCGCATCCCCTGGTAGCTATTTATTGTTTTTAGCAGTGTCCTTGTGATGCTACATGTAATGACCTGGGAGTAACTTCAACTTAGTGATATATCCCAAGGGGTAACTGTACACGTTACTTTTGCCCTCAGAAGTTCGTGTGTACATTTAGCTGTGGGTATCGATTAAAGTGCTGGCTGTACAATGATTTATTGACTTGATTTAGTTCTGAGCTGCACCCTACATCACCAAGCTATGGACCACTCCGCCAAGCTAACCTGATGGTCCAGTGCTAAACCCAGAATTTTCGGGTCCTCCAATAAGGGGTGCCTCAGAAACCAGGGGGAAAGGCTGTCACTGTCCGAGTTTAAATCAAATCAACTTTGATTTCCCTGGGACTCCTGAAAATGTTCCCAGAACTGCCCACTTCAATTCTGAAAATCAGTAGAACCTTGAATGCCAGCTCCATCCCTGTATGAGTGACAAATGCCAGTATTGATATCGGGGCACTTCTTGCAGTGTAAGAGAAGACTCCAAGGCTGTGATTAGTATTCGGGCAGAATTATCATTGGGGAGTCTGTTCTGCTTGATTCCGAGTGTGCCGTGTTTCTCACACCCAATTTCCCTGGTGTTGGACCACCCAAATCGATTTTACCGGGCGGTAATTCTGACCGACAATATTCCATGAAGCTTTGGCTGTAGATGTAGCCAAGCCTTTTTCCCAGTTTCATTTTGAAATTTGGAGCATACTATGCTTCCCCTTCCCTCCCCTACTTCCCACAACCCATTCCCTCCACGCCCCACCCAGGATAGAGACCAAGAGTACAGAGGCAAGTTCTGAGAGGGGGGTCGGGGAGGGTGTGGGGGTTCGGGGGGATGTCTGTACACACAATTTTCTTATTCTCTCTCTTTTCTTACTTTCTCTTTTCTTACTCTCTCTTTTCTTTGTCTCTCTTACTCTCTCTCTCTCTCTTACTCTCTCTCTCTTTTCTTACACTCTTTTCCTGCTCTCTTTTCTTTCTCACTCTCTTTCTCTTCTCTTTCTCTCCTCTCTTTCTCTTTTTTTAGTCTCGTTCTCTTTTCTTACACTCTCTCTTTTCTTACTATATCACTCTCTCTTTTCTTAATCTCTCTTTTCTTACTATATCACTCTCTCTCTCTTCTTAATCTCTCTTTTCTTACTGTCGCTCTCGCTCTTTCTTTTCTCTCTCTCTCTCTTTCTCTCTCTCTCTCTCTCGCTCTCTCAACAAGGCATGCTTGACACCGCCAGCACTGAATTAGATAAGAACCACACTGCACTTCAAGGCCTCACAAGTGGTAGAAGCGTTCTTCTACTAATGCCAAACACAATAT
The DNA here is from genome assembly GCF_964261635.1 of Lissotriton helveticus. Lineage (NCBI taxonomy): Eukaryota > Metazoa > Chordata > Amphibia > Caudata > Salamandridae > Lissotriton > Lissotriton helveticus. Next base: position 933,721,312 of record NC_136070.1, on the reverse strand, counting down.
AATGGGGCAGAATATGATATTCTCCGTAGAATGTCAAACGAGGAGTGTTTTACGATACTACAAATCAGAGACACATAACCTTCTTGCCAAGCACTGTACATGATCGCTACACAGTTCCCAAGTGCCTTGCGTTATCCCGATGATGTAACGTCGAAGATGTTTTATTCCACCCAGACAAGCCTGCAGTATTCCTTTAGATTATTGCACCTTTTCTTGCAGATTAGGTATCACTTTCTACTGGTGACTTCTACATTGTTGAGGGTCAGGTTAATCTGCCATCTTTTCTAGAAGTCTCAAAATACGGCAAGCTAGTGCAGTAACCTGCGTAGTAAACTGTCATCATAAGAAGTACGATCCAGAAACCTACAGAGCTGCTCCATTCTGCCAGTTTACAGAAAAACCTTATACTGCACGCGTCTCTCACACGTCATCAACCGCACTGCGTCCAATAACACGATAACCGCACCTCAATGTTCATCGTGCATGACGTGGAAACATTTCCGTCTTCGGATCAAAATAAATAAATATAATTTGTGTTTTGCGATTCTCAAATTGCGATTTTTAGGGATGTAGGTAGGATTAGCAAAATTTTTTGCGAATCCCACTTATTCCTTATTTGCAAATCTCAAATTGAGATTCGCAAATAAGGAATACCTTCTCATTCATTCCTATGGGCTAGAAGGCCCATAGGAATGAATGGGAAGACATTCTCAATTTGCGATTCTCAATTAGAGAATCGCAAATTGAGAATGCAATTTCAGGGTTGCAAGGGTGTCAATAGGACACCCTTTTGCACCCCTGAAATTAACATGTGTGCACATGTGGCCCACATACATGCCCTAAGGGCATGTATGTGACCCACATGGCACTTTGAAAAATGCCAAAAAGTGCATTTTTCAAAGAAATCGCAAATTACCACCAACCTGAAGTTGGTGGTATCTTGCGATTCCTTAAGCCAAAATTCGCACAACTTGGGTGCTTCCTACATTGCATTTAAGGAATCGCAATTTGCGATTCATTAAATGCAATTGCAAAATAAGGAATCATAAATTTTGCGATTCCTTATTTTTGTGTGCTACATAGCACACTGCCCTAATTGCGATCGCAAATGCTGAAATTCTGCGAATTTCAGCATTTGGGAGCGCAATTAGGCTTCCTACATATGGCCCCTAGTGAGCTATTGCCAGGGTCTCATGATGCGCTCCTGTAGTCAGTTGCTCTGGCCGCTGCGCCACACCTCTCAGATAAGGACAACACCCTTCCAACCGCACAGCCTACACAGTGTAGCGGGCTACCCATGTAGGGAAGTAGTTCAGCGCCCCAAATAGTGGTAGTAAGTATTGTATAAATATTTCACTACAATACAGCAGACAACAGTGCCTTTTACGCTGGCTGCTGGCAATAACAAACACCCGCAGCTTTCAGTGTGTTGCACAATGCTGGGGCTGTCAGACTGCAAGTTCTGGCAATGGTAATTTTTCAAATTTTATAGGGGCGGCTCATTCATAGGAACACCAGAGCGTTGCCCCCCCGTGTGCGAGCTGTCACATACAAAAGGTATTTTATTATAATGTTCTGTTCTACAATTGAATTCAGGCTGCTTTCTGACATGACTTTGCCATGCTGGATGGTGTAGAAGTGGGCTGCTCCAGGCATTATGATTGGCAGCCACCTTACCCGTCGCAGTAAAATAAAGTGCACGTCAGTCTGGCCGTTTCTTTAGCCACAGCTAACCCGACATGCGTACTTCAGCTCTTCCAACCTGCGCTGGGTCGGTGTGCCTGGAGGAACAGTGGCGCAGCCTCCAGCTCTCTGTATGAACCCTGTGTCTACCTGCTCTAACCAATCTGAGTGCTGCTGCCATACTGTTCACTAAAACAAACAACTTGAAAGCAGCATCGGGATTGGTTTAGGTGACGAGTTACGTAGGTACACAAACCCCGGGGGACCGCAGCACATATAATTGTGGCAGGCATAGCTGGAGCAGAGTGGTTTCCTGTGCTCAGCACGGGCGCTTTTCATGAGCACCAGTTAAGGACACATTCATTTATTGTAGGCACAAGAGATTAAGTGATTTGCTCAGAATCACAGGATGTTGAGCCAATGCCGAACCTGATTCCCCATCTCCAAAGTCAGCAGCTCTGGCCATTATGACACACTCTCTCCCCACTTTCATGGTTAGTAGTTGGTTCTGTTTAAGGCGGGGCTAACAGGAGAAATGGGCTGGTGCAAGCTTCCTCCTGAAGACAGACCCGGCACTTATGTTTTTACAAATTAACCACTGAGCTGGAGCATGATGAGTAAAACGTCCTTGCTTCTAGTCAGTCATCAGAGCCATCAACCAACTTTGATGCGGTCCAGCCTGCAGGGAGTAGCAGGAATGCAAAACAAGCGAAAGGACTAGTAGAGTTGTAATAAGATAAATACCTTTAACAGTAAATAGTGGAACAATGCTGGAGTTTTACATTTCTTTTGAGTGACTGTGTTGGCCACTGGAAGTGGTGAATAACAGTCTGGTAACAACAAAACAGTCAACCAGTTTCTGCATTAATTCACTTTTCAAGGCTAATCTCAAAGACTCAGGAGCTGCTCGTAGTGTGGCACAATAAATATGGAAATCTAATGTGCTTATATTCTAAGGTAACAAAAGGTGTTTTATTCAAGTTTCTGATTCTAGATCATCTGTGCATGTACTATGTGGGATATGGTGATCCTAGTAGGCTCAAGAAGAATGAATTCCAGTAAGGCCAATGTATAATGAAGCTCTGGCCATGATAAGCTGAGGCACCCGCATGACACTAACAGGAAACGCATCCAATCACAGACCTTCCTTTGACCAAGGTGCTTTATTACCATTTAACTCTTTTCCATAAATACACATCCGGTACTATGAGGCCACACAAGTGGCAGAAACAATAACAACAAGCCATCGGATTGGAAAAAAACAAGCTCGAGACGCACTGGGAAAGTTCTTACCTACTGAGGACATCCCGAGCTGAGCGCGCGTGCGCATTAGGAAAGCGAAAGTTAATAATGCCTACGACGGCGTCAGTTGCGTGAGGCATGGGCGGGGCATGGAGCGCGCAGCCAGCCGGAAGAGTCTGGGACTCCCGTGAACTGAGGGAGCCCCGTGTGTTGGAGAAGCGAGGTGCTTTAAATGGGGAAAAATAAGTGCAGGTATTAAAATAGAGATGGGCAAGGGGGGGGGGCTAAGGGCAAAATATCATCATACATAGAGATTTCTGTACCAGTTGCAGCACATATTATAACACATGTGAAATGTGTTAATGTAAAAAAACGGAGATTAACTCATAACACAAAATGAAAGTCGTGATGGCACTTTCACCCGAATGGTTGCTGCGCACCTGATTGACAGTGCAGGTTCTGTCTAAACCTTGTCCTGTTAATCACATCCTGACACAAGCCCTCCACCCCCATTCAGTTTGGGGACATTCAAATGGACGCTGCTGGAATCTTCACCAGCAACTCTGGAAAAGGATACTTCAGCCGAGTTAATTACAAGCTGCTCGGAAGCAGAGCGGCCTCTGCCCTGCACTGGATCAGAAACCTAACCTCAGCCTGCCGTGCCACGGATCAGGGTACCAGTACTCTCCCTGGCTACAGAGAAGTGCCGGTACTGACGGCAAGAAACTTCGGAAGTGCCGGTACCCTGTACCGGTGAGTACCGGCCCATTTAAAGCACTGGGTCGCCTCACAGCGGTATCCTGCAATCTCAAACATTTCGGAGGTGAATCCAAGCCGCAGTTGATCTGGAAGCGAGCTTAAAGGATTCCCCTGAAGCAGAGTGAATCAGGAGGTGTTCTGCAAATCGAGCCCCGATTTGTTGCAGGCTGAGTGGGAAGCATTGTCTGACTATTATTATAAAAGGAAAGGCCATGACATGGTATAGATGCAATGAAAGCTTTCTTCTGTGGAGCGCTCTTTTCCTATTAGATTGAGCTCCAAAGATCTGTAGGCAGGGCTTTAAGTGGTCCGGGTCCTGCTGGTGCTCAACACCGGCAACTCTAAAAAGCAGGAGCTGAGACGGGTCCCTATCGGGCTCTCCATTTTTACCCTCAGGATGAAAAAAATAAATCTTAACTCTGCAGCAGTACCACCCTCCCCTGCCATTGATGTAATTTCAAGGAGCCTCCTTCTGGTGCTTTCACAGCATCCTCATTTCAGAACTGAAGCATTTTCAATGTTGTAGGTGTTATGTTACTTGTATTATATATCTGGATGTAATGACAGAAACAATAAAATACCAGTTGGGCGGCACACTATAGTAAGCACAGATTTTCAACATATGTTTTTAAGCCGCGCCCTTAATTACATCGGCCACTCCCCTTTGAGAGACCCCCTGTTTTTTCTTCCCACTTAAAACCCTTTCTGGAGGGTCACCATGCTCATGTGCATGCACTGCAGCATGGCTGCTCTGCCTCCACATGTGCGTGACTTCTAGCACTGCACACACTGGCTGACGCATCTCTAGTTAGTCACTCTGATACATCTGCACAAGATAAACCTCTTACTCATGGACTCACACATGCTTCCAGCTGGCTTTCTAAGTCCTGCAAGTTTCTGTGGGATCAAAACAGTACATCTTTTTGACTGATTGAAATTTAGAGATGAATGACTCTATTGAAGATAACCTGTCGTGGCAGTGAGATCCAGCTGTTGTGAACCTCTCTTTGGAACTGCACAGCTTTTTTTTGCAAATTTCCTCTGGTATCAAATCATAGTAAAAAAAAACAAAAAACAAGCCCATGTTTCTGGGGCCCATTTTAGTTTACTTTCTCTAGAGCAGCGCTAACCGCTCCCATTAATTTTATTGATATTAAAACATTGTGCACTCATTTTTGATCTTGCAGGATGATTTCCATATAATGCTGAAGATGTTTTTTAAATTATTACTTACCTGCCGTTAATGCCTCACCACTTTCAAAAGTCATCAGCCGCCACTAAAATTCCACCATCCTCACTACCCAGAGAAGCACCAACGTTATGATGATGTTGACCGAGATTGTCTCTCAGATGGAGGGCCAGTATGGTCAAAAGAAAATCATAGTCAGAAAGGGCTTTAAACTTGTAGGAAAATGTAGATTTTCCACAGCCTGCTGAAAAGAAAATCTGGATTTTATTAAGGACACGGAGGCTAAGATTATGCAATCTCCTTTTATTGCCAGCTCACCCAGCAGCAACAATTAGAAAGAATTTAGAACATTGAGAACATTCTGAACATCTATGTAATCCAGCACCAGGCAGCCATCTTCCTTCTTTTATTTGCGCTGCGAACAAAATAAACTTTAATCCAAAGAAATCCAGGGGAAGAAAGAATCAATCCATGGCCAAAATTGTCACTCTGAAAGAAAGAATAGGTAATGCGCAAGTTTACCCGGGCGGGTATAAGTGGTGGGATAATCTTAGCCTCGTGTACAGATTTTCTTTTCAGCAGGCTGTGGAAAATCTACATTTTATGGCATGACATAGAGGCCAATATTATGCAAGTTCAAAGTGCATTCAATACATTATCAATTACATTATGCATTGGTTTAAAACAGCAGTTGTTAAACATACTTTTGTTAGACCAGTCTGCTGCCCTTAAAATGTCCTGTAAACTCCCTTCCAAGGTGAAAGCTTTGGAGGCTGATGCACCTTGGTGAATGAGCTCCAAAAATAGTGGTGTCTACACCTCCTTCAATCATGACATCTTTCACCCACCTAGCCAAGGTAGGGGGAGAAACAGGTTTGTGAGGTCTTCTATGAGATATAAGAAGTTGAGTGACGTTGTTTCTTAAATTAAGGGTTCTCTTTTCATATTCTTTCAAACATTGCACCACACACAGATTAGGGTTTGTAGAAAAGTAAGGGTAGAAAATGCTTGAAGAAAGGGTCTTAGTCCTTCTTTTAATATGGAAGCAAACTCCTTCCGGTTGATAGGCTCTACTGTTGGGATCTAAAGCTCTAACATCAGAAGTACGTCTAAATGAAACAAGACAAAGGAGGGTCGTGAGTTTATAGGAAAGTTTTTTTAAGTGATAAAAAGTGATTTTCACCCCAATTGTCTAAAACCTGAAGGATCAGTTTAACATCCCAAAGCGAGGTGTACTTAGGAGTCGGGGGTTTAAGGACCCTAATGCTTCTCCTAATTCTCCTTGTTAAAGTATTCTGACCTACAGGAAGTCTATCAAGGAATGTCCATCAGAAATAGCTGATCTATAGATGTTTACTGTCCTATAGGATAAACCAGATTCAAATAATTCTGTAAGGTAATTTATTACATAGACTACATTAGTTGAAATGGGGTTGATATCCCGTTGAAAACACCAGCAAATCCATTTATTCCATGCCAGTCTATATGCTTTTCTTGTGCCATAAGCCCATGACTCAGATATGAGTCTGAAAGCATTTAGCGAAAGGCCAGGGATTTCCCACTGTCTCCGGAAATCTTCCATGTCATCAGTGTGATGTAGCCTTCTTCTATTAGAGGATGTATTTCTCCTCGAGGGCCCAGAACTAAGGTCTTGAATTGGGGAATCAATAGAGGGAAGTCTATTGACATTTCTAGAATTACAGGGAACCATGCTTGAGATCTCCAAAGAGGAGTTACCACTACTAGTGTTTCCCTGAATCTGCTTGTATGTAGAGGAATCTGGGTAACATGACAAAAGGCGGGAAAGCATATGGCCTTAGACCTCTCCAATCTTGTAGGAAAGCGTCCACCCCAGCCTTGAGGGTCTGGTTTCCAGCTGAAGAACTGAGTCAGTTGAGTATTCAGCCTGTCTGCAAAGAGATCTATGTTGAAAGGGCCCCATATGTGATGGATGTGCAGGAATATCTCCCTGTTCAATCTCCAATTGCTGGAGTCTTTGAAATTTTTGGAGAACCAGTCGGCTACTCCATTGCTCAGACCAGGAATGTGTTGAGCTACAACTGAAATTCCTTTGTTTAAACAGTAACCCCAAATGTCCTTCGCTAGTTCCGCTAAATCTTTGGACTGTGGACCTCCCATCTTGCTCACATATTGGACTGCTGAAATGTTGTCCATGCGAAGCATTACACAACATTTCATCTTCTCCTGAAATTAAGTGTGGCTAGTGTCAATTAGCAATGAACCAATACTTTTGTCGTTCACTAGCCCAGTTCCGTGAAAGACTTGATTGAAGAACTGAAATCTGAGCATTCAGCGGCTGCCTTAAAGGTTGTACCAAATGAACACTTGGACAGCCGGGCTTATTGAACAGGTGATTGTTGTTTTATTAGGTCAAGCCTAGTCTGGTTCAGAAATGCCTATTGTGAGATTACATTGTGTTTACAGCCAATCCATTTCTTACCGTTTGGTTGTCTTTACTGTCACGCCCATTGATGTTTATTCATTGCCTTGTTTGGGCTTACCTTCCACCTCTGTGTTTCTCCCTTCTTTGGAACCTAACCTCTTTCCTTATGGCCCCACTGCTTATTTTTCAGGAACTAAATGATACTTTTTGGTTAAGCACTCCATAAGAGTGCATGTTTTCCAGCTCTCTCCGTTGTTTACTTCTCTGCCTCCCTCTGCCGTGATCCGTTACTCTCAAACCCGTGTGCTTCCCCCCCACTGCCCTCTGTGATGTGCTCACTTTCTTGTGGTTCACCCACCAGCACTCTCTCGCTTGTGTGCTTCTCATTCGAGTGCATATCCCCTCTCCATCGAAAATTGTGTCCATGTTGTTTTGATAGCACAAATACATAAGTGCATGTATGCATCTTCAAAATGACGCTGCCGTACCATCACACCTTTTTGTTTTTTTAATTCTTTTTCCATAGTTATTAGTATCTTGACAATGCTGTACAGCATGGCTAAAAGTCAAAAGGTCCCAATGCCGAGACGTATTGTCTTTGCCAAGGCTTGTTTACTGTATGGTTAATAACCATTACCAGACTATACTGGAGTACCGTGGAACTTCAAGGTAGTGATTTGATATAACTTCCTTTGGTATGATACTTGAAATGTTTGCACACCAGTCTACGTACTTTCACTTAGAACAGTAACTTTAAAACAATAGATATTTCATCCAAGAATCTAAGTGGGCATAGGCCCACTGTATTAAGCTTGATTACTGCAGAATGGCCCCTGGCTACCTTCTCTTCACCTGTGTTTTCTTGTAGTGAAAGAATTATAGAGCCTAGCATTTCATTATTGCAGAATTTCTGTTTTTCATAGCTGGTGACCCTCTGCTCACTACCCAGCGCGTGATGGCCAGGGCAAGGCACCTGCCCACAGAAGGGAAGTATTGTATGTGATCCTGCATAAGCACAAACAAACTCTCCAAGCAGTTGTTTATGCACAAAGACTCGTATTAATATTGCAGGCGGAGCCTGTCTCATAGCGCCCAGCATTTCTACACCCATTTGGTTCTTATTGTTGACTCTTTTAACCCCCTCTAACGTCCTTAAATTAGATCATTGTTAAATAAGGGGAGATTTTATACTTTACATTTGTGGCTGTCTGGTGGGTGGAATCGACAAATGCGAATCGCGTTTTTGAGCTTTTTAGGTTTTGCCTACGCAATGCGTACGAAGTACGCATGCGCTAGCAAAATCTAATGATATCTCTATGTGGGGTCGGGTATCCGCCCCCTCCTCCCATTGGCTAGCTCCATAAATGGAGGCTAGCCATTGGTAGAGGGCTCTGTCTGTCAATCCCAGACCAGATTCGGGGGCGTTCCCGAGAATTTTTCCCTTTTGGCTACGTCACGCGACGTCAGCCGAAAGCCGGGAACGCCCCCGAATCTGGTCCGGCATTGCCGGCACCTGCATCAGCCTTCCTGCTCGGGACGATTGCACAAAAGTCGCTCGATAGCCCCTCCCTCCCGCTCCGTGGCAGCCCGTCTCCCTCCCTCTCCTCAGGCCGGCCAGCCGAAAGAAGCAGCCGTCCGCCTCCAGCCAGGGCCGCGCTGGGATTGGCCCAGCCGGCCGAGCCTCCACCACGTCATCGGGAGGAGGAGTGGAGAGCAGGAAGCAAGAGATCTGCCGGAAGATGTCCAGGTGAGTGCTTTGTTTTTTAGTTTGTTGCTTTGTCCGTGTGTGTGTGTCTGTTCCCGCCCCTCACCCTCCCGCTGTCAGTGTGGCCGTTCCCGACCCCCCTCCCGCTCTTCGTGCCTTTCCGCCCCCCCCCCTCCTCCGTTTACCTCGTGTGTGGCCGTTCCCGACCCCCCTCCCGCTCTTCGTGCCTTTCCGCCCCCCCCTCCTCCGTTTACCTCGTGTGTGGCCGTTCCCGACCCCCTCCCGCTCTCCGTGCCTTTCCGCCCCCCCTCCCCCTCCCTCCGTTTACCTCGTGTCATATTCACAGAATACTCCGACATCACAGTCGACCCTAGAAGACTGATTTTGAAGCGGAGGGGGGGACGGACCCAAATTCTCATCCCGACTTCCCAGTGAGGTCTCACCTGTGATTCCAAGTAAATCATTTTGATCTCATCGAATTTAAGCAGCATTAAAAATAGTCCAACCTTAAATATTTACTAAAACGTAAAAAGAACCTGACATTTACAAATGCACTGATGAACTGGAGCCCCCGCTGCCCCGGGGAGCCATGGTACTCCCGGGGTGACGGCAGAGCCTCACACAGATTACACGTCCACCGTGCACCCTTCACTGGGCTGGCCTGGCCTGGCCTTCAGCAGGGAGGCCACAGTAAGGAAGGTAAGGGCTTCAGCTTCTGCTGCCCTGGCATTACCAGGCAATTAGCAGCGAAGGTACATCAAGAACGGAGGCGCCTCCCTCACCTGCTTCCCTTCCAGGCCGGAGTCACTGGGAGTAAAATAAATAGTGATGTTTTAAAGTACTAAGCTGAGCAGATACGACCCTGAAGTAATGGAGCGGACCAGCCGGTATAACCCGCAGGTCTCATATCTAATCACCCGAGGAACATTTCAAGAGCCGTTTGCCATTCCCCCAAGTGATAAAATGAATTTATAGTTTTGTATTAATTTGAGTAAAATGAAACTGGCTCCTAGTGTTAATGGCTGCAGGGCAGGAAGATGCCGGCTACAAAGGGCTCCCCCAAGGCTGAAGAAAATGGTCTTGAACAATTGCTTTCGATGACATTTCCGATAGCGGGAGCCGCTCCGGTTAATCCCGCTAATTTCCACTCTGGCGGCGGGGGACATTAGCAGGAGGCTCGCGGGGGCTCCGCCTCAACAAAGAATGGATTCAGCACCTTGGGACCCACATCGGCCCTAGTTGTGCGAATTCTGGGGCAACCCCTGGGGCGGATGACCGAGGGGCTCTTCTCCAAACCGAGGGCACCACGAGCACTTTGAGGGTAAGCATTTTTTATTAACAGACGCCCCATATTATTAATAGCACTGGGATGAGAAAGAAAATGGCTGATAGAAGGACCAGGTGACGCCCGACAGCACCAGCAGGCACGTGCCATCACCTACATGTTTTGGCTTTGACAGACTGGTCATGTGCCCAAGGAAATCTACTTTTAATGGGACTGGGACGGCCTGGCACCCTGAGCCCGTTTCTTCCATTTTTTTAAGTAGACATTTACTTAGCTGGAAAGAGACACTCCTTGCCCGCAAAAAGTGTCCTCCACAGCACAGAAGGTCACAAATAGTGCGGGTGACAGTAGAGTTTGTTTCTATCCTGGATGCATAATGTGTTTACTGGAGGACAATACACAAGCTAGACAACGTGGCATGCGCACATTACGGGGGACACGTGAGTGCAGCCAGGTGCAAGAATGAGTTCCAAAGAATTGTGGCCACTTTCGAGCATGAGAAGGGGAGTCTAAAAGGAAGTTTTTAAAGCAGAAAGAGGAGGTGGCACAAAGTTATTTCCAGTAGTATGGACCTGGTAGTGCGATGTAGCAAGACTGTAGGCAGCACAGCAAGGTTTGGGGAATTTAACGGGACGGCACTAGATTGGTTGTATGTCAGAGTATCGTTAACAAAATTATCACCTGATGTAAATATTGTGTTGTAAATATTATTTGCAAAAAACATTGCTCCTTTAAGGTTAGGTTTACCAGGATGTGGCCTAACGGCTACAGCGGTCAACCTCGAAGCTGTAGAACAGAGTTCGAGTCTCGGCAGGGACGCTCAACAGCCTGTGATTCTGAGCAAATCACTTAATCTGCCTGTGCATAACAAAATTAGTGTGTACGTGTGTAAAGCAACTGGTGATTATTTTTTAATTTATTTATGCAATTTTATATAGCGCGGACTTTCGTAGGCAATGTTCTTCACTTAAGCTATAGTTCGTGTCACGCTTGCTACGTGACTGGGAACCTGGGCGGACAAACTGGGTTCTGGAGGGGTGGGTAGGAGGGTGGTCAGAGGGGCTGGTCACGTGAGAGTGGGTGGGAGGGTGGGCTGAGGGCTTGCCACAATCCGAAGGGCCAGGGACAACAAACATGTTGGCAAGGGAGTGGCATTGAGGAACATCTGGCAGCGCGGAGGGTTGAGGCCCAGCGACTCCCAAAACAGATGAGGTTCTTGCGGGTACGATCCGGTGAGGTAAAAAGAGGAAGAGCAGGAGGAGGCGAGGCGGAGGGGCTGGCACGGTGTCATGTCAGCAGTCGTCTCTGTCTCCTAACCTTGGAATTCCCTGGAAATGGCACGACTTTCTTGCCCGAAGAAGTGTGTGTGGGGGAAGGGGGGGCGGGGTGGGAGGTTCTTGTTTCTAAATAGAGGCCAAGGATTGAATGGTCTGGATACACTCATATTTGCCCCTCGTGCTCATAACTTGGAGGCAACTAGGGCAAACCCAGCGCGCAGGAAGAGTGCGTGTACCAAGACTGAATACAAAAAAAAAGGCGGGGGTGGGGGTGGGGGTGTTCGTCTCTTTCCCCATCCCATAAACACCTCCAAAGCAGGATCCTCCGCCCCCATAGACCGTAAAGACTACGAACGTCTGTCGGGGACCTATGGGTGGTTCTTCTCGAGGCCCTGTGACTGTCTGCAAGAAGCCCCCTGTCTAATACTATTGTTAAATGATGTCCAGACGAGTTGTCAAACTTCAATGCTGCTGGTGACACCGCCGGTTTGTGTGCGCCTACACGTCTGTGTGAGCTCCTGCTCGGTGACTGCTCGTGTATGACCATGTCCATGTGTGTCTGTTGTGACTGCTCTGACTATCTTCGTTGTTGGGAACAGGAAGCGTAAGGGATTTATCCCCTCCCCCCCTAGATTTTGGAGTGGAGGGGACACGCAGTAGAAGTTTAGGTCGACAGAAAAACTGCGCACTTCCACTGTTGACATCCGCATGGGATGACGGCCCTGCTGCTTTCGACCTGCTGACCGGCCTAAGGCTTCAGACAGGGTCGGATTTATTCTCTGGGGCCCGAAGACAAATTCCCGAGGTCAGATGTAGGTGTTGTTTGTCAGGTCTGGGGCAGGGTCCCCATTTAGCACATTGTCATTCTCCATAGAATGCGTCTCCTTCTATCCTGGGCCAAGGGCCCAGCATGGAGGACTCTGCCCTGCTTCTGTGTAGGAGTTCACATCCTCCTGGCAAAGGGAGGTGCTGGGGGCTATTGGAGTTCCTCTTTGATAAGGTGATGCATCTTTTTCATGCAACTCACCTCAAATACAGACATACATGGGAAAGCAAACCTGCTCCATACCTGTTTGACACTTAATGGAACTGCTTTGCTTTGTCAACAAATGCCCCGAGCAACGTGTTTGTGACAGTGAGTGCAGAGTGACAGTGAGTGCAGAGTGACAGTGAGTGCAGAGTGACAGTGAGTGCAGAGTGACGGTGAGTGCAGAGTGACGGTGAGTGCAGAGTGACGGTGAGTGCAGAGTGAGAGTGAGTGCAGAGTGAGAGTGAGTGCAGAGTGAGAGTGAGTGCAGAGTGAGAGTGAGTGCAGAGTGAGAGTGAGTGCAGAGTGAGAGTGAGTGCAGAGTGAGAGTGAGTGCAGAGTGAGAGTGAGTGCAGAGTGAGAGTGAGTGCAGAGTGAGAGTGAGTGCAGAGTGAGAGTGAGTGCAGAGTGAGAGTGAGTGCAGAGTGAGAGTGAGTGCAGAGTGAGAGTGAGTGCAGTGTGAGAGTGAGTGCAGAGTGAGAGTGAGTGCAGAGTGAGAGTGAGTGCAGAGTGACAGTGAGTGCAGAGTGACAGTGAGTGCGAGTGCAGACTGAGTGCAGACTGAGTGCAGTGTGACAGTGAGTGCAGAGTGAGAGTGAGTGCAGAGTGACAGTGAGTGCGAGTGCAGACTGAGTGCAGAGTGAGTGTGAGTGCAGACTGAGTGCAGAGTGAGTGCGAGTGCAGACTGAGTGCAGAGTGAGTGCGAGTGCAGACTGAGTGCAGAGTGAGTGCGAGTGCAGACTGAGTGCAGAGTGAGTGCGAGTGCAGACTGAGTGCAGAGTGAGTGCGAGTGCAGACTGAGTGCAGAGTGAGTGCGAGTGCAGACTGAGTGCAGAGTGAGTGCGAGTGCAGACTGAGTGCAGAGTGAGTGCAGAGTGACAGTGAGCGCAGACTGACTGCAGAGTGACAGTGAGCGCAGACTGACTGCAGAGTGACAGTGAGTGCAGACTGACTGCAGAGTGACAGTGAGTGCAGAGTGACAGTGACTGCAGTGTGTGAGTGTGCAGGGTGCACATTGTGTGAGTGTGCAGGGTGAGCAGTGTGTGAATGTGTAGGGGCAGTGTGTGAGTGTGCAGGAAACAAACACTCAAACTAAGTCCACCACACACTACTGCATATACTAGTGAATACAGTCATCTCTTTATACAGAAAAAATGAGTTATATTTAGAGGGGTCGGAGTGGGACACAGTGGGTGGATGGATGCATGATGGATGGATGGATGTATGCATGATGCATGGATGTATGGGTGGATGCATGGATGGGTTGTTGGTTGGATGGGTTGGTGGATTGCATAAATTGTTGAGGGATTGGCTGTATATATGCATCTATCCATCCACCCATCCATCTATCCATCTATCCATACACCCATCCATACACCCATCCATGCATGCACCCATGCATGCATCCACCAACTCATCTATGCAAGCATTACAACAAGAGCCCGCAGCTCTCCTTCGTCTCTCCTTCTGCTCTCCTCGCCCCCCCTTCCCTGAGCCCGCAGCTCTCCTTCGTCTCTCCTCTCCCCCCTTCCCTGTGCCCTGCCCTGCTATTGTAAATAACAATGCCATTTATTTATGTTAAAAAAAACATAAATAAAAAAAATTTCAAGAGCAATGCCAATAGCTCTAACTTTAACAAAGGCAAAACCATTGCATTGTAAATGCTTGTTCTTTTTGAAGGGGGCTGGCTGGTTAGGGAAAATCTGGTCGCCTGACTAATCAGTAGATGAAACTTAATCTCGCCAAAGAAATCCTGTTAGTAAGATTTGCATTAGGGCGTAGGTAACTAAGTTGTTATTTGGAGGCACGCATAACAGATTGCTTAGCCAGGATTTTCATTATTTAGTGGTGATAATACAATTATACCTCACTTGATGACTGTACTGTCTTATTTTTATACAGCGCTTTCAGTCACAGTCTTGTAGCTTCGCAACGCTGTAAATAAAATGTATGTTTTACCCAGTTCAAGTGTGTACTTTTGACCGACCTGTGAAGGATGCGAAATAAGAACACTGTTGGGATTCTAACCTTTGACCTGCAGAAGGCACGCTGAATTATGCAGCATATTCCGGTACCTGTTAGGCGTATTTTATATGAAGCCTGGTAGATTTTCATTGTCTCGCTTCTGGTCTCATAAAGCAAGAGATTCCTCTCTCACATAAACAGGATAAGTGACTGCTTCTTCTCCACTGGGGATTGTAATTGCTTTTCTCTATTTTTTCAAGGTTAATTGATCAAGAGATTTTCTTTGGGCTACAGGTGTAGATTCCAATTTAGTTTTTTTTCCAGTCTTCCTAATTGTATGTGGTGAATACGTTTTTGAATCTATAGATGGAACAAAACCTCTCATTTGAAACACAGTGCAGCAGCTCGTGTAGTTTCACCTCAAAATCAAATCAAGGCACCCCCGAGGGTGCGGCTGTTTAAATGTCCACTAGTTTGTGCTCACCATTTTTTTTGGGGGGGGGGGGGGGGGGAGTGGGGGGATTTGGATGTTCTTTTTCTGTAGTGCAGACATAACAAGTTTTAAAATAGTGATCTACACCACCGGGGAAAAACCCTCCCTTGGTGTGGGGCCATTCGTTTTTTTTCTTCCAAAAACAAAATCCAAATTTGGTAGTTTGTACTTGAAAAACAAAATGTTTGGTAGACTGCTGTCAAATTCAGCAGTGGCCTTCCACCAAAGTTTCGGTACCTACAGAGGAACCTCCATATTGGTTGTTTCTCTGAAGGTACAGCTATCACCACTGGGCCCTCAGTGAGCCCTAAATTTGGCAGGCAGTAGTCCATCCGGGTGGTGGACTTAATGTCCTCCACCAGCCTGACGTTCTATGGACCCCTCACCGCATCAAATAGGGCTAAAGTCTTTCTCTTCCTGTTGCTGTTTTCCAGGTCACACCTTGAGCAGCTGAAACTGGTTCAGAGTTTCAGCCACAGTACAAAAGGCCCTTCCAGGGAATGCAAATGAAAACATAGCTAGCTTTTCAATGTATTTAAAGAGAAGGGGAATCTAAGAGAGCTGCACAGGGACCAGCTTGTGGTAAAGCCATGCTGCAAAGTGCACATGTTGGCTATTGTAAAAATACAGCGGAATACTGGTCTGTCAAAACTAACCACTAAGCAATCATTTTGTATGCCTGGAGAAGTGTGGCTCAATGGTTAGAGCGGCAGACCCTGATGCAGAGGTCTAGCCCGGGACCAGGGTTCAATTCCCCGCCTCGGCGGGTCTTGGGCTAAAAAATTCCACGGACCTGATAATTCTCGCCTCGGTGCCTATTCCAATCATGGAGTCCCACTCTGCAACTCTGGGCAATAGCTTCCTTAATCTCCACAACAGCCCCCACAACGCTAAGGATGCCTGGCCTCCACCTTGGGGGTGCCCAGGAGTGGACACCTCACAGGGAAAGCCAGGATGGGTTCCACAGCGGTATTCGTAGAAGCGCCTTGAGACCCTTGCGGGTGAGTAGTGCGCTATACAAGTATCAATTTACATTTTTTAGGAAGCTGGCTTTTTACATAATATACCAAAAAGAGGTATATTATATGGAGAGTACAGGTATCCCTTATGAGTGGACAGGGCTTCCTTTAACAATCCCACGGTGCTCTTTTTGGGGGTAGTGTGGATGAGCAGTCTTGGGCTTATCAAGGAGGAGTGACAGACATTTGTTACTTACCCAGAGTCAATAAATGATGCACACACTCATAAAGGTGTTCCAACAAAATTTAGAAAAATAACACTTATTTTATGTATATTTTTAACTCCAAGAACTTTGTAATTGGGTATTTTATTTTGAGATATCACTGTTTTGCAAATACACAGACATACACTTGCATTTGAGGTATCATAATTTTTCAGTATGTAGAAGTACACTGGCACTTGTATCTTTTAAAGCGGTAATGTTATCCTATGGGAAAGAAACATATGCTGCATACGGGCACTTAGCAGCAATTTACAGGACTGTTCTTCAGGACTTCAGGTAAGTAGAGCGCAAGGTCCAAGGCAGCACCAACAGGTCACCTCAGTCAGCTCTGGGGATTCTGGGTGCGGAGGTGCAATTCAGCGTTGGGTGCCCTGTTGAAGTTAATTGTGAATGGTCCGGTTACAAAGACTGGACTGGGCCCGAGCTGTGGGGCTCGGGTACAGTGGTGCTTCCTGATGTCGGGTTTTGCGCTGTCCAAGGCTCTCGCGATTACTTCTGCATGGCAAGAGAGGCTGCTGCAGGTGGGAACTGGGGGGTGGGGGGGGGCAGTCACGTGGAGCCCAAGAGGGGTGCTCAACTCTTGAGGGTCTCTGTGCCCTAGGGGCACTGTCGGTTCATGGCAACTCGAGCCAGGGGGCTTGTGTGCATTGCTGTTTGGTCCGGTGGGCTCGCGCTGACAGAGGTTTTTGTTTCTTTTCATTTGGATCTGCAAACATGCATGGAAGCAGCTCCTCTGCTCCAAGGGAGATGTTGCTGGCCAGGTGAAGGCGTGGGTCACTCTTCCACAGCTTTTGGAGGTGACACCACTTTCTGGATGAGCATGGTCCATGCAGTTGTCGGGGGCAGCAGGCAGGCTGGCAGGGCTGGTACCAAGTCAGACGCTGCTTCTCAGTTCTTTTGTCACATCTTTGTCCTTTTTTCTTCTCCAAGCAGACAAATCTGATTTCCTGGTGCCATGGGGCCACCTAAGTACTCAATTTAGGGTAGTTAAGGGGAGTGAACGGTAGTAGCCAATGGGCTACTTACCCCTGGGGTTACTACACCCCTGTTGACCACTTCCTGTGGGACTGGGCATCACCCTGTCCCAGAGTCCCAGAGTTCCTAATCTCACCACATAAAAGATGGTGAAATCCTAATTTTTGTGTTCACTCCAGGTGGCCCACCCTAGGGGTGTGAGTAGCCTGGAGATGCAGCATGCCTCCTTGCATAGCTAATATTCCACCTTTCCTGGTGCCAAATGTGCCTCAGGGCAGGGGTGCCATCTCCCATGTCTGTGGTACACCAGGCTCGCATATCAAAGGCAGTATGCTCTATCCCTGCCGTGATATGCTAATTTACTAGCCATCTTACTGGAGGAGCTGTAAACATCTCCTGCAAGAGCAGGCATTGTTACTGACCTCTGAGAGTGGCGCTCTCACCTCCTATGGTGTCAGAAAATTGGTTGTGATGACAGGCTGGACAGACCAGTCAGCCAGCACACTAGAGTGCTAGTAAGGTTCAGGGGGTACCTCTATGGTACCCTGTGGATGCATGTATTAATAGATCCGTCACTGGAATCAGTGTGGGTTTATTAATATGAGGTGTTTCATACCAAACACCATAGGTTTCAGTGAAGCCATTATGTAGCTGGGAAACTTGTTTTGGCCAGTGCCCAGTACATACCTTAAGATGGCTTCCCTGCTCACTTATAATGTCCTGCAATACGACTGGACACTACAGGGGCTTATCTGCGCAACCAGATATTTCCTTATATGTCATATAATGCATCCTGCTTTTGGGCTCCAAGACCTGCTTCAGAGATGACATACATAGCCCATACAGTGTCTTTGGCATGGCACACAGGAGTGTGCTATGACATGTTTTTAAACATGTTTTCACCATGTCACGCATTGGCAGTCTGTGTGGAATTTGTGTGTGGGTCCTTTAGGGCGGCATAAGATATGTTGTAACCATTAGGAACCCTCTTTAGTACCCATGCTCTTGGTCAAAGTCTTTAGCAAACAGGGAAACAATCAGACATTTTTTCTTTAAGGAATGAGCACTTCCACAGAGGTCTGGTTAGCAGTCTCAGTGCACTTTCAGAGTCGGAAATCGGCATCTAGCAGCTAAAAATGGGGCAAAAAGTGGGTGGAAAAATGCAACAGATACCCAGTTTCCTACGACCACTTACAGTGCTATCTTCATCTTCTGGCTCCGTTTTAAAACAATCCTATTTGAGGAAACTGATTTTTCTTCATTGGGTTTTTCATTCTACAACAGGAGGGTCATATATACAGTCATCCAACTTAACAGAAACCCGAGTCTATTGGCTGTGCCAATGCTTGTTCATTTTTTTGCTGTATGATATTGCTTGCGTATCAATCACAGGCATTAGCCTTGCACACTCTGTCTCCTACAGAGTGTGAGAAGTAATACCGTAGACTACCATAATTGCCAGTTAAAGAAACCGAGTTTTCACAAATGTTCTATGCTTATCTAATACTAGAGAGGTCTGTAGTGGGCTGATTCTCCTGAGTGGCACCTCTACCACACCCACAGCTCAATCAAGGTGGTCCTGGTAATGTAAAAAACCCTAATTGCCTCCTTAGCTATACAGTGGTGTCATGTTGGTAGACATTCAGAGCTCAATCAAGGGCACTTGGACTTAGCTGTGCTTGCCAAATACATCAGTCTCTTGGCAAATCCATCGTTTTATTACGAATTAGATTATGATTGGATTACAAGTGCATAAGCCCAATCTCTGTCAAGGTTATAAGCCTCACGCTAAGTAATGTCTAGCGTCAGTTCTTTCAAGAAGATCTTCATATTTGCTCTCACACTTTTTAATGTTAGATTTGTATGTGAATCAGATTGATGTTCCCATGGCATTTCCAATTGAAAGTATACAAATAATACTCTATACAGCCTAACTTTAAGACCCTATGATATGTAATACAACAGACACCGTTGACAGCCCAACTTTCTTGTAGACATTAAATATAATTTCTCATGATATAATGAACCTACTCAACAGCGTCCATTCTTTTTTTATCTTAAACCTGCTATATTACAATTTACCAATCACTTCCTGTACCTCTCCTGTCAAAGTGGGTGGACCTAATTAATTAATGCAGTTTGTTAAGTAAGAAGGGTCCTGTTATCAAGCTGTCTTATTTGATCCCATCCCATTACTTGTCCTCATCCCGTTACTTGTCCTTATTCCGTTACTTGTCGTTAGATTAGCAAGATTTTATTTTCCCTCTTATTAGCGGATGGTTTCTCTCCTATTGCACTTAACATTGTTTTCCACTGAGCCACCTTCTTCTCCTCCTTTAGAATTTAACGTCTACCTTTCTATGATCTTGCTATTTTTTAATTCCATTGATCTTGCTACAACATGAATTCCATTGGCTTCTCTCTGGAAAAAGACTATACAATGTAAAACAATGTGTTATGTTATGTTATGTTATGTTACACATATTTTTATTGCGCACAGCTGCCCCAGCTAAGGGGCGTCCTGGCGCATTGCAGGAAAATATGCAACACCTCCAGAGAACACAACAGATAAAAACGGGGGAAGTTATTAAAAGAGAAAAGTCTTTAAGGCTTTACGAAAAGCTAACAGGTCGTCTAACAACCGCAATTCAATTGGGAGGGAATTCCAGAGCTCAACTGCTCTGACCCGGAAGGATCGGCCACCAACTCGAGACAGCCTAAATCGGGGGATCACGGCAAGAGCTTGGCCCCCAGATCTCAAAGAGCGGGTAGGAACATACCATGACAGAAGATCTGCAAGGATTTGCGGACCCCCTCCCCTCAGGATCTTGAACGCCAGACACAACACCTTGAACTGGATACGTGACTTGATGGGCAGCCAGTGCAGCGATCTCAGTGTGCCCGAGACGGAGCTTGTTCGAGGTAAGCCCACAATGGCTCTCGCCGCAGCGTTCTGCACGCGCTGGAGGCGGGTGGTCTCCGCCACATTGGTCCCTACCAGAAGGTAGGATGTGTGTTGGATATAGATGAACTACACATTTTAAGGACAACCATATTCTTTGCAAAATCAGAATTAGTTCAATGTCATCTGTTGGCTGGATATGTGACAAAGGGACATTTTATATATGTATATATTGATCCTTTTTGCTGCTAATATATCACTTCTGGTTATTAATTTACAATACCTTAATTTTTATCTGCCAATATAAAATAAAGCCTTATTGATTAGAAAATGTGCATCTTCATTGGTAACAATATTTGCCTGTGGTATCACCATAAGATAAACGTTATTTCGAATCCAACTTCTGATGGGTTTTCCACCCCATTCCTTTTCTTCACCCAGTAGCAAGTGTTTACTTGTCTGTAGGGTTCTTTGTTCAGAACCTGTACAAGCACAGGGTAGATGGTTTTGTTCAAAGTTACTAATACTACTTGTGTAGTGACCTAGCCTCGTCAACACCTGTGGCATAGTCACTGGCTCTCTTCTTATCCTCTAACTATTAGTTCGGTCTCACCAGTGTCTATTCCAGCCTTTACGTGCAAGGTTCTGCACGGTCTCTGTAACTTGGGAGCCATAGTGATGGAGCAGCAGTGCCTTTCTTACAGACGTTACCTGTCCTTGGGTTGCAGACTGCCCTTTGAGAGCGTGGTATACCTTGACATAAGAAATTTAGGAGGGGAGAAATAATATGCTGTGGGCTGGCTTTAACAGCAGGTTGTGGGGCAGTAGAGCAAACATGTAGCCTGAGCACGGTTAAGTTTGAAAAGGCAGTTACTGACATGGTGCAGACGACTGGCTTCTCTTGGAAGTCAACTATCGAAACAAAATGTGATTAGCAGAAAAACATGAAAAAAACACCTTTTCTGTATGTCTACAAACTCTATGCTATTTGAGGACCACTCCCAAGATCATTCGTCACGCCTGAGTGCCACACATTGTTTCCACCTACATTTTGATCTCTATATTTTAAAATACTTGAGTCTGGGGAAGGCCGATATACAGAGAGGAGGGAGGAACATGGAGACCACCTTAAAAAAACTTGGTTGTGTTTTGGGAGTGGAACTTGGAGAGTCTGGTAGATAAACCTGGACCACAGACCTGCCCATAGTTTGTCTATTCAGCCAGTTTCAGTGATATGAGGTTGACAGGGCTAGACTGTAACCCAAATTAGCCCAGGCAAAAAACGTGGAAATCAGCCCCACACTACACCAGGCCTCGCTATATTGAGTCCGGAAGACATTTTTGGGTCATGCCAGGAATTATAGACCTGGCGTGTTAGTTTTAGCCTGTTGTTTTAGTTTTTTCTTACTGTTTTACCTACCAGTTGTCTAAGTTATTTTCCAGTGCCAAGATATCTCTGTTGGGATGAATGCTGCGCTCTGTATATCACCCAACCTAAACCAAATTATCCAAACCAATTAAAGATGTTGGGGAGGTGATTTCATAGCAGTCATTGGAGAGAATCTATTTTTAGGGAGGTGACATTGGTTTTCCAGGAGAATTAGCTCACTGGAGTCTTTCAAGTCACTATCATCCTCCCAGCTGGCCAAGTCTTTCAAATTAGGGTGAACTGGGATGTATTCCATGAGAGTCTGCCATAGGGGCATTCCTTAGAAGAGAACTAAAAATCCAGATGTCAAGCGTGCGAATGTGGAACATGTAAAAGTGCCTTTTGTATTTCTTGGCAGTGTCTCCCAACTTTTAGAATGCAACACAGTATTCCAGCAGAAGTGGCTAGAAACACAGAAAGTTTCATGTAGCCTGAAGCAAATATAGTAGGGCAAAGGCTGTAGACTAACTTTGGCAGTAGCGTTACAACACATGGGGGAAAAGGACAGACTAGGGTGAATTTGGAAACAATTCCTTTTTCACCAACAAATACAACGTGTGCCTTTTCCATTATAAATATCTACAGATGTTTCTTAAATTACACATTTTGTTTGCTCAGTAGCCTACTTTCGAGACTCTGATTTATTACTTCCGATTTCTGTTATTTTGTAACAAGACTATGGAATAATTGCCTCAACGCATGTATTTAATCCAACAGCATGGATAGCGAATTTGAAAGGCGAACTTAAGTCCGAGAATGACAATTGTTATAGTATAGATACTCATGAGGAAGAAAGTAGTAAGACGGCTTTCAGTCATTCAGTAACTCATTTATAACTGCTGTGTTGGCATTCTCCCTGGGCAATTGCTAAATTTTGTGTTTATGTAAAAGGATGTAAAAATCACAATACCACTAAAGTCCAAATCATTTCGCAACCTTGAGTAGACAGACCTGTATAATGTCCTTGTTCGAGCATGGAGAGTTGGCTGCTTCCACACCTATCGCAGCACCTAAGTCAATCCACTTGGGCATAAATCTCATATAAAATTAGCTTAGTTTAAAACTTTATGAAGTGCATGTTTCACAGGTAGCCTTTATTTATAATGGTATTACATTCAGATCTCGTGCACATTTGAATATTCATATGCTTACCATCATGTTTAGGGAATTTCATTCATTTCATAGGTTCAACAAATTACATACTTTACATACTCCAATCCTCTTTAGCACTTCACCTAAGAATAGAATGAATTGCTGTTGTAACCATTTTTGTAGTTTTCTACAATAATCCTATAAAAAGTATAAGAATGTCCCGACCTTCCCAATTGACTCAGTGATCGCTCCAAATGTCTTCATTTACTATACATAATTAAAAAATCTCAAACATTTTCTCATGCAACATATCTGGCTCACTCATGTAACTTCTGTAAGAGATGAGTATATATCTCAAAAAGTAACTATCACAAATTATGTAATCATTGATTGGTAATATTCAGTATATATCCTGTAACAACCACGTCTATCCATGCATAACGTACTTACATTATTTATTCAAAACCAATATTATAAAGGGTACAATATTAGCACCACTGTTGCCGGTTAGGACAAAGAGGTCAACTGCTGTAGGAGTATAAATTTCCACCCGACATGGCAATGCCCACGATTCTAGTTAATGATGTGTGGCTCTGTGACATGCTCTTTGCGGTGATTGGGATAGGGAGCAGAAATGTGATGACATTACAAATTGTACTAGTACAATATCTGCTCAAACCTTTTGTGTTTCATGTTCCTAATAAAAAGATATTGAAAAGAAGAACATTTCCATCCCACACCTCCTTTTCACTTTACTGCTGCAGGATTGGTATTTCTTGACTTTTTAATTCTGGTAACCGAAACTGTTGTAGCATAATAAACCTTCCAGTGCTCGGAATTTAGAAGCTTTGAAGAGTATGAAATACCGAAATGTAAGAAAACGCAAGTTGCAAGAGGTAACAGAACTTCTCTTCACCAACTCGAAGACCATTGAACTCCATGCACCCTTTTTAAGGCTTCTATTCTAAAATGCTGTCTTCAAGAAATAAAATAATGGTTGAGGTTTCCTGTGCAGGGCTGCCGCTAGGCATGTGCGGTTGCTCAAGGCCCGCGCCCAGCTGACCAACAAGGGGCTGAGCCTGTGAGGGCCCCTGCCGCCAGGACTTCATTGGTTTAATGCTGCAAGGCCTGTGTGAAGTTCTGCTAAGAACATATGAAGGGGCCCACATCCCCAGGCCTCACAGCGCTAGATCATGACTGTAAGGCCCAGGGAAGGGACTCCCATCTCTGGGGTCTCACAGAGCTACACCTCAGGTGCGATGATCAGGGTACAGACGGGCCTATCCCGGGCTAAGTACTCATGGTGTGGTCCAGCAAGGCCTAGAGTAGGCGTCCCTGGGTCGGGAGGCCAGGCGTCTGAATTTGGCAGGTTTGACCTGTATTTGGAGTTCCAGCCCCACACTGTCCCATAAAGGCACTGCAGGACACCCACAAAACCAGCACTTTTAACCCTTTCAAAGGACAGGGAAATCTCTTTCAGCCCTTGATGAGCTGTGAAAGAGATGATTGTGGGTGGTTGGAAGAGAGGCGTTGCAGCAGTGGCGTAACACAGACCCCGCAGCACCCATGATGCGGGGGCCCCAAACTGCAGGGTGCCCCTCTGCACAATACTCTGGCCGAAGAGCTCCTGAATGGGTCTGGAGAGGTCCCTCCATGTACCTTGCAGGGGGGCCCCTCAAGTTTCGTTATGGCAGTGCGTTGCAGCATTGGAGGGGTCCTACACAAAGCAGCTTTAGGACCACCTTCAGCTACTGGATGCAAACAGCCTTGAATGAGTGGATGGAACCCATGCTCAGGACCTGTACTGATAGTATTCCCTTGGTGTCTATTTCTTCCAGTAAGGATGTTTCAAAGTGCTGTCACGTTGTCAAATCAGTGGACCAGGCACTGCGAGAGCATTATTTGCCTCAGATCAAACAGTTGGTTAAATTAATAGGGCAAGGCTGCAGTGCACTGCTACTTGGTGGAAAGGCTATAAACAGTACCATTGGAGTTATGTGACAAGGATGGGCCAAATTATGTGCCACAGTTGACTAAATTATGCTTCAAAAAAAGCCAAATTATGCAGCGTAATGGGGCACCTTTTCTGAAAACATTGAGTCATTATTTTCTAATTTGTACACTTATTAACACTGTCTGAGTAGAGGTTGCTCCTCCGTAGAAGCAGTTAACACCCAAATATATCAGTAAGCAACAGAAAGGTTACCAGTCAACCTTTGGAAAGGGCCTTTCACTTTCGGCAACATGTTACTGTAGTTTTAATATTTAGTCACTTTTGAACCATTTGAGCTAGAAACAAATTTTCTTTTTGGTTAAAATCTGACGATTATGCAGCTGATGATGGATTATGTGGCAAATGCGGCAAATCCATAATTATGCGAAAAACACCAGGGCCGCACAATCGCATAATTCCAGTGGCCTGCCTATATAAATGTACCACTGTATTGCATTTAGGTGAATATAACATGTCACTGGGTACTTCTCCCCTCCCAGGTAACATTCAGTCCATTTTGGAATCATACACGTCCTAGCAGTTTTTACATGGAATTAGAGTAGACCCAATCTTGCCAAAAAATGTAACAGAGCAATACGTTCAGAAAAGTGATTGCCAAGAGCACACAATTTTGCCAAATGGGTGGCAGGATTAAAAAACACGTCTCCTGATTGCACATTTCCAAATAGTCCACTAGACCACAACTGGCGTGTCAGTGGTTCCTATGGCAAGGCCAAAGGATTGCTCTTTCCAGGGAAATGTAATTCTCATCAGTGTTCATTTCCATCATATTTGGGCAAAATGGTAAAATTGAGATTAGATAATATCGTATTTCCATGGCTAAAATGTATCCACAGAACAAGTCCTGTGGTAGTGTGTACTTACTGGACAGTATATGTGGTAGATACTGAAATGTATTACTGGTGTTTCAAAGCTTGAGAATTTCAATCCATTTGCATGCCAGAGTTCATTTTTTGAACGTGTAGCTCAAGATTTGCAATAGCAAGCAGTCAAGGCTTACTGCAGGATGTTGTAAAGGAATTCGAACTCTGATACATTATAAATAGCAGTCGCAATCAAGAAACTCAATCTACAGTGGATTTATTTTAAGATTGCCTTTGTCAAAGGCGGGGATTTAAAATGAATTCCCAAAAAGTCTTCTATGTGATTTATAGTTCCTAAGCTCCCCAAGAAACCGCGTCTGAAGTCTCTGCACGAGCAATGTGTCTCCACGGGTACAATGTGTCTCGAAAGGCAAAAGTGTCCTGTGAAAAGATAATGGAAAACTGGCCACTCTGCTTGGGCCTCACAGTATTAGACCATGGCTATGAAGTCCAGGGGACAGAGGCCCCTTCTCCTGGGCCTCACAGTGATGGGCCATATATGCGTGTTCCAGGGCGGGGACTCTCCTCCCCTGGACCTCGAAGCACTACAACATAGATATAAGGCACAGGGCAGTGAGGCCACCTCTCATAGGCCTTTCATTACTAGACCATAGCAGTGAGGCTCATGGGTTGGGACCACCCTCCCCTGGGCCTCACCGTGCTAGACCATGGCAGGGGACACAGTTGAGTAGGCCCATATCCCCTAGGCCCCAAGCACTAGACCATACATGGTGAGGCCCACGGAGAAGCGCCTACCCACTCCCCTGGTCCTCGAAGTTCTGGATCATGGTAGAAACGTCCACGTGAGGGAACCTCCTTCAACTGAACTTGCAGCACCAGACCATTGCTGCATGAACCAAGGAAGAGGGTTTCCTTACCCTGGGCTCTCCTCTTCTGGACTTTGCAGATATAGACCATGGGTGTGATGCTTAGGGTAGTGAGTGAGGCCCTACCCTAGGCATCGTATCCATGGTACAGTGCTGTGAGATCCAAGGGAGGTGGGCACCCTCACCTATGCCTAGCACCGAGCCCAGGGGTATTAGGTGCCCAATGTCCCCAACTTATGGCCACATTTTACTGTACAGGCAGTGGATGAGGGTGAGGTGACACTTTTCCTCTGCACCAGGGCCTATTGTACCATTGCTATACTACTTGTCTCTTTAATGAACCTCACAGCCATGTTTCAGTACTGTGAGGCTGAGAAGAAACTCTCCCCTGTAGTAATATCATCTATGAGTATATATCTTATTTTACCATGGGATATTGGGTTGGCTTATAGGATTCATGAATGTTTCTTTATTAATTGAGTTTTAAACTTTTTTAACATTCACTAGCAATTATTGTTTTTTTGTGAGTGTTACATAATTTGTGTGGTTTTATGTTTTTGTTTATGGAGATGTATTATATGTATAGATGTTCGTTGGAAGGAGTCCTAAAACGTATTTGTCCTGAGGTTGGTGGTATATATGCTTTGAGACCACCGAAACGGAACACACAAACACAACTCACAGTGCATGGACGATTACAACAGGTCACTGAACATATGTATCAATATCCAGGGACACATTTAATGGGAGTGTACTTTCTTATGAGAAACCGATTGGAGTGTCTTCAAAACTTTCCCCCTTTATTACTGTTGGTTTTCATATTTGTCTTTTATGTTGTTGCCATGTTGGTACATTGATTGTGCTCTGTAACAAGATTTTTAATGTATGAATTGTTAATGATTATAAAATTAAATGACCTATGTGTATTTTTTTCAAAATTCCCATGATATCAAATGATTCTGATTGTTGTGATGGGGTATAAGTGTAAATATCTTTAAGTGATTTATCAAGGGGAATTTTTAGTGCTGTTTGTACGCTCCGTTGCTACACACTAGCACGCTGTCCTGGGCCTTGCAGACGTGATCCAGTGCTGCAAGTCAGTAGATTACTCCACTACCCTGGACCTCACTGCTATGGGCCAGTCTAGTGAGGCCTATCTAGGTAGGAAGACATTGTGCTGGATTGCTCTTCATTTTAGATGTTTGCTCAGCATCTTGTACGAAATTGCTACAGAATGCCAAGTGTCAAAATGTTTGCTTGCCAAGGGACTGATACAGAAAAGCAGTCTAGTCAATATTGGGTATAAAACAAACAGTTTAGCTGGGAAGCCAGCAGCATACCAGCCCAATGGTATGCTTTAACACTGACTCTACTCTACAGATGTATGAGGGGCCAGCATTTGCTAACATGGTAACCGGGAGGTAGGACGTGTTCCAAAGGAAGTGACCTACACTGCCACTTTATTAAAATGTTTACCTTTAAGGGTGTTAAAAGGGAGGAATAAAAAGAACTGTGAATGAAATAGCCCTGAACAAGTAGCCCTCACCCTAAAATCTTTACTTTAAGGTAATGGCCAGTCAGCCCATGAGATAAAGGCAGATAAGGAGCTAAAGGTCCACAAAGAACATGATTTGCACAAGATCAAACAATGGTAACATTCTGGTCAGACACAATCCTAGAGGCTAGCCCCTGTTCCCTGGCCCTTTATGCCATAGTCCAGCACTATGAGGACCAAGGATATTGACCGGTAAGTGAGCCAGGCTCGCAGCATCATTTAATTGCAATTGGGATGTGCGCTTTGCAGGGGTTATGCTAAATTGGGTGCAGGTGAAAGCAGATGTATCTCAAAACTATTAATCAAATTTGCAACATGCTGATTTACAAAAGGAAGTGTACTCTAGCACCATGTAAGCCTATACTGATAATTAGTAGCAGAACTTTTAGAAGCTTCATAGGGCGTTAATAGAGGTCTTGTGGCCATAGGTAAGGGCAAATGACAATACACCTTTTTAATCTACATATGATTGTATTCTGCTAGTTTCTAGTACTTTACAGTGACTTGTATGATGTGTTTGATTGAAGTCAAGCTATTTTCATCTTTTTTACTTGCTTGTATATCTTTTTTGGTGAAATATCTTCTGTGCCACATACTTTTCTTGCATTCGGTATCTGGGAAACCATCTGAGAATTGTAATCCCCACTGGTCATCCATAAGGGTATTCTACATGCTGCAGCATACCACACACAAGGGCCTGTTGAAATACGACCACGTAATTCCACTCTGATTCAACTCTTCAGGCTCCACTTGCCAGCATGTACCATCTTCAAAACCAGCTACAACATCTACAAAGACATTACAATGCATTAGCAGTCAACAAACCAGCTATCTCTCCTTGATTTTTATCCTTTTCTTTGACCCTGTGCAGCGCTCTGCTGCCTTTTGGCTATATTCACTGTAAAAAAAACACATACATACGACTGGCAGCCATTCCTAGGTGAATGATAAGCTCACCGTCTCCAGTGGCTCTCTGCACACCCGCAACTAGGACACCTTCAGACGGAAGAAGTGCTAAAAAGAAAAAAAGAAGTTTAAAGGCCTTTCACATCTATGCAACCAGGATCTAGAATGCTATCACCATATCCATCTGGACAGCCCGAACCAGCACCAGTTTAGGAGACAGCTGAATACTCAACTCTTTAAAAACACCACATCATGATGCAGTAAAAGTCCAACATCTACTCCTCCCATCACATGTTGACTGTGTCTTTGTCACTGACCTTGTTCAGTGGCCTGCTGGCTATGCTACAAAACCTTTTGTTTATTGATAAGACTCGTACCTTTTTGTACAATTGCAGGGTCATAGCAACAAGAAAAATTCTTCGGATATGAATGGGGTTTTTGAAGACTGCTTTGTAAGTAGAGATTTTACTCTTCTAAATAAATTGTATTATTTTGAAACTACGTTTATTAAAACTATGGGGAATGTCCCCGCTATTGCAATCTGTTTGTTCATTGGTGGGTGGAATGTGTCATCTAAATGCTGACTAAACTTTTGCGACACTTATCTAAAAAATAACCTATTACACGGGGTGGAGTGGAAGGGTTTAGTTATGCTGTGGTTTAAGGCCAGCAAGATGACTGTGCAGCAGGTTAGAGACTGAAACCAGGTAGAGCCTATGACTGTGACTGTAGAGAAGGCCAGAGAGGTATCCCAAAAGCAATGCATTATTGAAGTTAGGACCCTAGAGGATGGATACAGCTTAGATGCCTATATAGAGGATGACCCGAGGCTGTTAGCACTACCTATGTGGCCAAAGTTTAGAACGCCACTATCTGGTGGAGCGAAAAATACATTATGACACATTCGATAAGTCTTGTTATAATAGCAGACACTAAGGTCTTAGGAGTGGAGTGGTGCTTTTAGAGGGGGCACATCAGTACACAAGGGAGTCCCTTGCACATGAATAGTATAGAGGCACTCATTTTGTGTCGTACCGCTCTCTGATCCCTGTAAAGGGGGAATGTGCTCTGAGAATATTTACCTTGTAGCACGGAAACATCTTTCTGTTGAAGGAGACTAGCCTGGCTTCACTTCCTGCTCCATTTCTTGAATGTTTTGGAGAAGGCTGGGGAGCTATGACTCCCGAGTACCTTTATCGGGCTAGCTCAGGCTCTGGCATTTGTCAGTCAAGTGGATCATCTCACTAGGGCAACACAAGTGCACAGCAACTTCTTTGATATCATATCACAGATGGACAATTCTTTCTTGGTCTCATTGTATGATTTGTGTTACATTGTTGAAGCATCCAGCCAAGTGAGTGTGTATGATTTGTATCGTTATCGGAAGTGCTCTTGAGGTAGCCTGAGCCACAAGATCTGAGGCCAGTACGTACCAGCCAATCTAGCTCTCTGGTGGAAGTACCTGCTTGGCTTGGTTGGTGTGCTTTCTGCATTTTGCGATCAAGAACTTGATGTTACTCAAAGTAGGTGTTTGCATCAAAAGAGAGTGATGAGCCAGTAATACCAGCTCGGTAAGATTTTCTTTCTGACGCTGTTTCATTCAAATATTGGGCCATTTATGTAACACGAATAGGAGGTAAGACTGGAAAAGGGCTGGGAAGATGTCGAAGGCATTTTGGAAAGACTGAACCGGTAACCTAATGCTTGGGCTGCCATAAGGTGAATTATTGAGAATGTAACAACTGAGCATCTTGGAGAAAACCATTTGTAGGCATCTAATTCTATACCAATCTGAAGAGCTACCTTGCCTGTTCTAATTGAACTGAAGATTCTAGTGGAGAGGTGTGGTGCAGCAGCCCGGGCAGCTGCCTTTGGAGCACAGGGTTCACGTTCGATCTCCGGCTCCGGCGGCAGCTCAGCTCAGCACCATGTGACTCTGGGAAATAGCTCACTTAATTTCCACGACGACCCCCAGCGCCTTGAGACCAGTTAGGGTGAGTAGTTTGCGCTTTACAAACACAGATTTACTTTTAAGATTGTTGTAGCACTGGTCTGCCAGTCCCCTCAATAAGATCAAGGAACATTGATGCCTATGGTTGAGACCTGGGACTGCCTTACAGTGAGACCATATTCCTGGAGATGTACTCATTTTTTAGTAGAGTGCTGCAAACACTTCATGTGGTGTTGTGGCACTAAGGAATGAAACGGGGAAGGAGTGGGCTACAGCAGAATCATGGGAAAAGAGACCAATTACTGAAAAAAAAAGGTTTTCGGTTTCTTCCTAAATGCAATAGGGCAAGATTAGATTTAAGAGAGAGGGAACACGCATTCCAGAGCTTAGAAGGTAGGAATGTAAAAGAGTAGCCGCCCAGATGAGTCTTCTTAGTACAGGGACCGGAACGAGTTTAACAGTGAGGGGCCAAAAATTGAAAGTGGCGGATAAACCCGGAATGTGTTCCTTACATAGCTGGAACCAGAATTGTAGACTACTCTGCAAACCAGACAGAGAGGCTTGAATTTAGATCGTTGTTTAATAGGCTGCCAATGAAGAGCTCAAAGAAGGGAGCTGATGGATACCGTAACTGTTAGATTTATAATGAGCCATGCTGCACAGTTATGAAAGATTTCAATATGATTTGTAAGATGATCAGGAAGTCCCAGGCAGATCGAATTACCATGATCTATGTGAGGGGTCACAAGTGAGTGTACTTCTGTTTATTTGAAGAGATAGTGGGAGAATGGTTACTATATTCTTGAATATCCTAAGAAGATTAACACAAGTTCTAGCAACATGATTAATCTGTAGTGTGTATGAAAGGTGATGGTCCATAGAAATACCTAGGTTCTTAGAGGAAGAAACAGGTGACAGGGACTGCCCTAATTCGCTAGATTGCCACGAGGAAGACCAGAGAAGAGGCTAGTTGCCAAACTTTAAGACTTTAGTCTTGATACCATTATGTCAGGCCTCCAGGACCCAGCTGCACTCATGCAAAAACAGAAGTGAAGTCTGATTGAACCAGATCTTGGTTATTTGGGATCGAAATGATGATCTGGCCATTGTCAACATAATATACGGTTTCTAGTCCGAAGGATTGAATAGATTTTACAAGAAAGGATAGATTAATGTTAAAGAAGGTAGGGCTCAGAGATGACCCTTGGGGTACACCATAATTCAGGGAGAAATGTCAGATTTGTAAGGTGGGAAAATGATATATTGGGTTTGAGTGGAAAGCAAGAGAAAGTTTGCAAATGACCAGCTTGTGAAGAATACTTATCAAGGATGAGTGGGAAACAGTGCGGAACTCCACAGGTAGGTCTAACAGTACAATAGCAGCAGAATGTCCTTGATTGAGAAGAATTCGGGGATCCTAAATCGCGGACATTAAGGCAGTTCCTGTGCAGTGTAAAGGTTGGAAGCTTGACTGTGAGTAGATTAGCAGGTAATTGTTCTCTAGATATTAAGAGCGCTTCTTTTTGGTGGCTCTTTCAAGGCTCTTGGCTGGGAAAGGAAGACGAGAAATGGGACGGTAATTGCTGAGGTTCTTTAGGTCTTCAGAAGCTTTCTTAACAAAAGGGGCCACCGACCAGAACCTGTTTTCAGCTATCCGGGACAGAGCCTGAGGTGATTCAAAGAATACAGAAGTCTGTAAGGGCTGGAATGAGCTCCTCTGGGGCTAAAGTTGCAATGCTAGGGGAAGCCTGACTTGGTTGACTTAAGAAGAGAGAGGACATCCCCTTTGGGCAGAGTGTGGAATTGTGTGAGTGAGGTTTCACCAGTAATAGAGATTTTCTGAGAGTTGTGAGGACAAAATCCTAGCAGGTCTGGGAGAGGGAAACCAGCCTCAATAGATATGATTCAACTTTGTTGGAATAATTATAGAAACTTGCTGCTCAAATCATACTTTGATATTTTGTAATCATAGTTTACCTCTAGGGCTCGGTTTATCCCTGGAGCAATTAGAGAGGTGCCACTGCTCTTGCAGAGACTTGCAGTGGTGGCTGGTGATCTTGATCTTCTTGGAGTACCACAAAGGAGCTATATGGGTCAGTAGAATCAATCTTCTTAAAAGATGCTATGGTGTCAAGGGTGCCTGTGATCCAGGTGTTATAAGAATTAAAAGAGTAAGTGGTTGCAGAGTGTTGGAGAATGGAGACCTCCTAGGAGCATGAGATGAACTGTCTACATTAACTTTAGCCTGGGGATTGCTAAGGTGGTGCTGTGTTTAGAGTCAGTAGAGGGGTTCTCATCAGAAGTGGGAAGTAAAAAAGGAACAGCTAGGTGATCCGAACAAGTCAATGTAAAGGGAGTAATAGTGCTGATGCAGAAAGATTGGGGCATCCAAGTTTGTGCAGCTGAACAGGATGTGGTAAATATTAGTGATACTCCCCATTTCCCGTGACAGTTAAGATGGCGGATGGCAAAATTAGATGGAAGGCGGAGGCTGAGGTCGGAGTTGCGGCCTTGTGCAGCCAGATATCAATCAAAAATGGTATCCGGCTGAAACACAGCCTTAAAGAGTAGCGATAGCTTTTGGGGGCGGGCATAGTTTATCTGGTAATCTGAGGACATGAAGGTCCTGAAAGAGGTGTAATAGGTGTAAAATGACAGCAGCCAGTAGATACAGGTGCTTAGTGCAATCTGGGCACAAACAGGCGAAGATGGGACTGTCTTTAGTGGCCTGGAACGGCCTTGCTGTGAGACCATACGCAGGGAAATGAAATGGAGTGTGGTAGCCTTGGTAGCTAGCCTTTCCTGAGTGGTGAGGGAAGTCAGGAGTTTGCACAGCCGTTGGGGCTCTTTTTGTCTTGAAAGCTAAAATTGTGCAAAGAATCTTGACAGCTCCTCCGGGACTCCTTCCATTTGGGGGTGAATAGTGCGGTCCGAGTTTATCCTCCTTTATGCATCCACCAGATGAAAGTGCTGCAAGTCCTGCTTAGGCACTGTGTGTGCCCACCTAAGATGAGTCCCAGTATACCCTGAGGCTCTTGAATTACTTTACTGCCTTTACGTCAGGGACTATTCCCGCCCAAAAAAACGTTAATTTGGCTTAAAATCCATCATTCGAAAGCATGAGAATATTTTTTTCATCATCTCAATATCAGAAGGGTGTTTTTATGTGCCTGTAAAATCTGAACGAGAGTTACAGTACTTCATAGCCCAGAATGTGTGTGCAAACCCAAGATAAAGTTGAGTCGAAGTTCCTTCCTACTGCTGACTGACTTCGCCCTAGTACTTACGATTTATGAAAGGACCCAGACTCGCAAAATCACTCTGGTAGACATTACGTTTCATAGATAATCATGAGTTTTCCTGTCCCGACCATTTGAATAGTTAAGTAAATGAATTGAGGTACTTTTAACCCCCTTAGATTACATTACATACTGTATATTCTAACCATTTTTTGATAAAATATGCTCTTGTTTTTATTCAGATTACTTTTCGACCTCGACCTTTTGTGTTCACTAATTCATAAATCTGTACTCTTTTACAACTTCGCTGCTTTAAAGCTTTGAGCTATAGAACTTAATTGTGTTGGATTGTGGTAGATGATTCCTTCATCGCCAATTCTGTCTACTTGATTTATGGCTTGAGTTTGATCATCTATACCCCAAACTTGGAAAGATTCTAACAAGGAGGCCTTTGGCCTGATTATTTGTTAACTGCCGGTTTAGGGTGTTATGAAAACACATCTAAACATGTCAAGTCAACAGGTCAAGTTTGCGCTATATAAAACTCTGTAAAATAAAAATAAAAAATAGTCTCTTTCACTCTTCAGGTCTGGCACGGACTTCCTTCTATTGTGTCTTATTATACACAGAGATACTATACTGTCCCTGTCGCTACGGGATGCTGCACCACCAAAAAAGCCCAGGCCATTAGTGCCCTACATTGTCAGCTTTTCTCACAGCGTATTTCAGAAAAGTATATACATCTGACTCTAATTTTTTGCACACCACGCAGCCATTTGCAGTTGCATGTCAGGGCTGCATTATGTGCCGTGATCACGCGGAGTATATAGAATATGTCGTTTCTACTGAATATTGACATGTGGGTGGTGAATTTTATTTTATTTTTCACACACAAATTCACTTTGGGGGCTTGTTCTTTTAGAAAAAAATTTTAATTACTTAATTTTACAAGAACTACCCAGGGTCCCTTTGCCACGGGTCCAGCTGGCAATCCACATTTCGTGACAAAGGAAGACGTGAGGCATCTTCTGGTAATGTAACCCTTCGGGGCAGTATAGTGTGCAAGCTGCAAGGCCGGTCCTCTGAGTATTGCCTCCTCCTGAGCAAGATAACTCGAGTACCTTTTTAGCTATGATAATTGCTATTTTCAGTGCTTTCCTTGGAAAACTGCAAGCCTCTTGCCGTAAAGCTCTGTGGAAAATTAACTATTTTATAGGTAATCTGGGGGCACTCCACTCATAAACACATCCCCCTCATACCCGCCTCCTCGTGCCAAAATAGTTTCCAAAACGGCCTGCTGCTGACAGGGAGGGCGCACGCCTCCCCGCTCGCCTGCAGAAGCATTGCACGCTGTTTCTAATCCTTGCTCGCGCGCTCCCGGGAATTGGCTGCCCGGCGAGAGAGCTATTTTTCGCTGCACTTGTTTGAAACTTCGCTCTTGGGTACTCGTGGGACAGGCAACGTCTCATTTTCGCGGTGCCTCCGGGGACGCCGGGTCGTTATCCATTCGCTGCTCAGACTCATGCAAGAAAGAGACATATTACATGAGTCAATTATGGGTAAACATGTCACAGGAGCCAGCGAGCGCTTGGCATGGACACGCTGTGACAGGGATCACGCCGCCGTAAAGAGAAGTACGCAGCTGCGACACGGCCCGGATTTTGCAGTGCTTAATTTGTGCAGGTTGTTGCACGTGGTGGGCATTGTCACGTTACGTAATCTATTGTTTTTACTGGTTTTCTTGATTTTAACATTTTTGATGCCCAGCAGATCCAACTTCTAGGCTGCAGCTACTATCCAACCCTTCATAATAATACAAAGCAGTTCATATAATGTATATGTTGTCGTGATCACCGTGAAATAATATTTAGAGCAACTAAACTCCTATAGCGTATTGTGCATTCGCTTTTCAGCGCAGTCTATTGAGTCCCCATAAAAGCGCGCCTTCAAACCGCCATAGTTAAGCGTCATTAGGTCAGCCCGTGATGTCATCAGGCTTCCGCGTGACGTGGTGTCCGTTCCGCACTGCCTGGCACTGCTGAATCTATGCATATTTATTGGTGCATAGTAATTATCATATAT
Organism: Lissotriton helveticus; assembly: GCF_964261635.1. Lineage (NCBI taxonomy): Eukaryota > Metazoa > Chordata > Amphibia > Caudata > Salamandridae > Lissotriton > Lissotriton helveticus. The sequence continues at coordinate 933,685,205 of NC_136070.1, read as the reverse complement.
GCATTTTTTCTTTTCCATATATTCCCTATATTTATTCATATCATTCAAATTGTAAGTTATTATTAACTTTATTGTGCTTATGATGCAATTTTCTCAAAATGTCAATAAAAATTAACACAAAAAAATGAATCTGTATGCATGGCATCAGGGACACATAGGGAGCTAAAGATGGGGGTTGAAGGCAGCAGGAGCGCGCTCAACCAGAGACATATCACTCATCTATATTCCTCATAATCGCGAATGCGTTAATTTTTAATAGGGCCATGCCCATTGTAAAATATGGGCCATCACTAGACAGACTGAACATCTGGTTAAAACAAAGGTGGGAAATCTGACAAGGAAGCCTGCGCCCTGTGACGTTTTCAGAATTTTTGAAAGCTATGATGGTAGCTGTGCAGTTCACAATTTCGCAGCTATTCTCTTTTTCATTCCCTTTCTCTTGGTGACAGACTCAGGCACCTGCAAAGTGACTTTACCTTCAAGAGGGGGCCGTAGGAGTGTGGAGCAGGTTCCTGCGTTGACACCTGAGCCAGCTCAGTCCCTCTCCGCCCTCCCAGGTCACCAGAGGGCAGAGACAGCGCCGCTTGTGGCGGGAGGGCGGCAGCCAGCTGCCCGGGTTGACACGTCCCCGCCCCCCATGCATTGATTACGCCATGTTACATGCACAGGGCATACACGCAAACAACCTGACGACAGAAATAGCTGCCAGTTTAGTCAATAAACCGCACTTAGCTTTACCTTTATGATGCAATTTCTCGTTGTTATTGAAACAACAGTTTGTGGACGAGAATAATTCGAGGAAAGGCCTCCCATTTGAGTGCACCTGAGCTACCCAGTCCCATAGGAAGGTGGGAGGCAGAAAATCAGACCTGGGGTCCAAATCCCTGATCACACCCAATTGATCTGCCTACTTGTTTGGTGATGGACCAACACAATTCCAAGGTTCCCTTTACTGACGATGGTCAGCCTTTAACAGCACATGACCTCGGGTGACCCCTAACATTTCCCCTTCTAACCGTCGCCTTTGTGGTTCTGATTAGGCCTTCCCCTCGCCCAGCGATTCTTTTGGTGCAAATCCACACGGTACTATCATCGCCCGAAAGCCCCCCCCCCCCCCCCCCCGGAAGGTGGGCTCGGAAACCTTCCAGACCTCAATGTCCATAGGATTACAGCTATTGCATTGAATACTTGTATAGAGACCGAAATGCATCATAAAGTCGCTCATGAAGAGATTGTTGCTGCCTATGACCGAATACGCCATTCTTATTCAGCCACCCCGCTTTGGGGGTGTACATTGAATACACTTCTTGTTCTCTTGTGGCTTAGGTACACACTAGTCACATCCACAGCACGGCACAGGGCAGAATACCCTTGATCAGTGTATCTCAGATGAGGAAGGAGGGATGAACATTCCGTAGGGTCCTCTTTTGATGCCAGAAGTGTCTTGGGTCAACAATTTGCAGGTGCTTTTTCCTGGGTAGGAGTTGTCGTCTTAACAGGCAAGCCGCAGCTCGTCCAGACACCTCAAGAACTAACCAATGGTGTGTCTGCTATTTTACTTCCTCCCACTCGGTTCACCCGGCACCTGCTGAATGTCTTTCTGTGCTGATAGGGAACTCGTCTTTTTGTACTTACAGTCCAGGTGAGCCCTTTGGTTTTACCTCCATGTAGTGTTAAAGCACCTGAAGCAGGCACGGTTTTCAGTCTTTTGTGGCAAGGATTGCCAATGTGCCCCAACAATTAAGATAACCATGAGAACACTGGCATCTTAAAGCAAGCATGATCCATTTTATTCCAGCACTTATCACATAAAATGTCCCTCTAGTCTCCCTTCCTTTACAGCACACAACTCTCTCACCATCATTGGTCACCCTACATAAGCGGAACAGGAAATGCTTCAAACAGATCAGAGCACACTGACCATGGCTCACAAGCATCCTTTTCAGGAGCTTTCAATTTTCTCATGTTCCACCTGTAAATCTGACCGTCCACCAGGCATGTTTTTTTAAAACTCTGTTTCAGATAGGCTCTACACCTTACCTTTGCCACGAAGGACAATCCCCTCCTTCCCCCCCCCCCCCCGATCCAGCTTCCAGCCCCCACCATCTTGTTTTTCCTGTTTCCCTGGCACGGGTCACAGACTTAACTGTTAAGCTACTGAACATCCAAACAGGCAAGAAGGATTCTGCAAGAGAAATCTGGTACCAAATATAACATTTGCTTCTCGATATCTGCTTTTTACACATTTTTTACAACAAAAGAACTTATAAAATGCTAATATTGTTGAAGCCGAGCAGCCTCTTGTAGCACATACAATGTTCTGAGTGTTAAAAGGCTGTGGAGAGAATTGGTATTAGGCTGTAGACCGCTACATTGTGGTGTATAATATTTGTATTAAGATAAATTCTCCCTACCTACGGTGACCAGATCGTGCGACCGAAAAATCTGGACATTTCGCAAAAACAGAGGAAGGACTACACATTTACATCAATAAAGTGGCAAAGAATGATAGCTCTCTTCCTCATAGAAACACAGAAAAGGCACTAAGAAAATAAATAATATGTAATTTTTAAAACCAGCATCATACCTGTTAATTCAATTGCTTACTCATAACAGCTGCTTACTAGCCCTGCTTTGGAACACCTAAAAAAGTGCCTCCCACTGTTTTCGGTTTACCCTCTCAAAAAAACGAGAAATTAGCCAATTTTACAGAAATCTGCCGGGACAACTGTTGGAAAACAGGGACAGTCCGGGCAAATCCGGGACGCCTGGTCACCCTAACCCTACCCCTCACGAGATCCAGCATCCTCTAAATCCACAAACATGTTTTAGGCCATCTTACAAATACATGCTGATCCTGTCATATACTGGGGAGTACCACAGGCCTTGTGACGTAAAGGTATGTTTCAAGTTGTTTCTTATAGTTAAGTTTAGTGAAGACCCTTTAGAGTGGCATATTCTCTCTCTGGAACTGTAGGTTTTGCACATACATATGCTTTCTGTTTTCAGTTTCTATTCGTTGTGAATTCTGGTCCGTTTTTTGTGTGTTTTCCAGTGTTTTAAAAAATTGTAAAAATCACGGGTTCGTAGTGTTTTTCTTTTTTTTGCTCCACACATAATCACAGGATGGTATTTTTCCAGTGCTTATAAATAAATGTGCTTTAATATCCCTCCTTCATTCATTTCTACTGCTAATTATTCAAACGTCTTTTCTGCTCTTAATTACCTTCCTTGTACTCTTTCAATGAATTTACCCTTTGAAGTAACTTTTCATTAGTTCTCTCAACTCCATCCCTCGTTCCAGCAGTCCACTGCCACCCCATGCCAAGGATGCGCATGGATGGGGATATGATTACAACCCTTAAGATTTGACTGTAGAAGATCAGCAGTTAATGGTGGGCATTGAACACATCTTCCTGCTCCTCAGTTCTTCCGGGATATGGCAAAGTTGTGCTGAAGGAAGGTATTCTACTTAGGACATGATATATACAACACACACACACATATATACACACACACACACACACATGCTATATATCATGTGTGTGCTGTATATATCTCATGTGTTCAAATTTGCTGAAGAAAGTATTTTCTCCTTAGGAGATATATTATATATATATATATTTTTTTTTCCCCTAAGTAGAAAATCCACTAATGCAGTTCCTCCTATATGCCAGTCAGCCGAGGTGCCAATCTAGAGCAGAGGGTTCTTGCTTCCTAATATCTTTGCAGCTTTACTTGAATGATGGAGGCCACCTTTCTGCAGCAGTCCCCTTTTCTGTGTGTTGAAAGCTTTATTTCGATAAACAATTGTATCTTAAAAGCATAACAAATAGTAGGAAACTGCAGATAAACAATACAAGTGTCTCAGAAGTTGAGAACAAGTAAAAATGCCGTTTTATGCATGAAATAAATTAGTTAAAACTAGATTAAATTGAAATAGACAGTCTGTTTCTGCGAAGTATCCACGACCATTTTAAAAATTTGGAGATACCACAAACTAAAGGAGGAGATGTGTCTGTTAACAAAATACGTAGCGCTACCAAATGTTCGCGTGTCCCAAGGCGTTTAAATAGGGGTTTGAGCCAACACCTCCTTGGACGGATATAGTCTGGGCACTCAAAAAGGATATGTGCCACGGTCTCAAGCCTTGTAGGGCAGGAGGCACAAAAGGGCGAAAGCTGCACTGTCGATTTCCATCGGGATATGAGGTCCCCAATCGGGAGAGTGCCTATTCTAAACTTAAAGTAAAGAGCCCTATCGACTGGCATGGTGATCAAATCCAGGTAGGGTTCATAGGCCACCACGTCCTTGATTCTAAGAAATGCTGCGGTCGAGTTGCAGTGATATGGGTTACCAATAAGTTGGGAGGAAACCCAGTCCCAATACAGTTTTTTCAGAATAACCTTGGGTGGGGAAGATTTTGTAGTACAACAGTCTCCCAAGCCCAGCTCCCCCAAGAGGTTTTTTATCTCCCTCAGCCACTTGATCTTTTGCCAGCCCCCCATTTCCATCACCTCAGACAGCCCGTCGGCATATGATTTTAGCTCTGGCACCCTCCACAAACGAGCCCATAATAACAACGGCCAGAGACGAGCCTGGTCCTAATCGTCTTACAGCCCAAGTCTAGGCAAACCGGGATTGTGGGAGTACTCAACGGCAGAGCAAGTAAGTCTTTCAGAAATTTGCTCTCTGACTTGGATAGGGACTCCAAATTAAAAAAGCCCCATAACTCCGCCCCATAAAGTGCGGAAGTGACTCCTTTTGCTTTATAAATCTCAATTACAGGTGCCACAGACTGTTTAGATGAGGCATGGTACTCCTTTAGCAACGCACCCCCAACCCTTTTATGGCTGAGGACCATCTTGTTGATATGTGAAGTCCAGCTCATAGTGTTGCAGAGGCGTATTCCCAGATAATCAAATTCGGAAACTTTCTCAAGAGGGATAGAGTTCAAAACTGGAGGGTGTCCTGGTTTCCGTGGTGGATGCATGATCAGGTATTTTGTTTTGTCCACGTTGATCACCAATCCCCTTGCCAAACAGAAGTCCTGGAATCGGGTCAAAAGCTTCTGGAGACCCTGTGGAGTCTTGGCGATGAGGAGGGTGTCGTCCGCAAACAATAATGTGGGGATCCGTACGCCCCCCAGGGAGGGTGCATCCGCAGGTTCTTGAAGCAGATGCTTTACCACACCATTTACATACAGGGAAAATAGGGTGGGAGCCAGCACACAACCCTGGCGGACGCCCCTACACACCGGGATCCTTTCGTTCGTTTCCCCATTCTGGCCCCACCGCACCTGGGCATAGTTGTCAGTATGGAGTTTTATCAGGAGGGACAGAATGTAGGGAGGCATCCCAAGGCCCTGCAGAACCCTCCAAAGTTCCTCCCTTGGAACCAGGTCAAAGGCAGTCTTTAGGTCGATGAAGGCCAAATAGAGACTGCCCTTACCCAGTTCCACCACCTTCCAGTGCAGAAGCATAAGTCTAAAGACTTGTTCAATAGTGCCCGTTCCTGAGCGGAATCCTGCCTGGAAGTCAGATAGAATATAGTTTTCATCCACCCAGTGGTGGATCCTCCCTAAAATCGCCTTCCCCGCCACTTTTTGTGTTGAGTCAATCAGACTTATCGGCCTATAATTCCCTGGGTTCTCCCTACATCCCTTTTTAGGGCTCGGGCCTTCGCCACCACGAAGTGGGGGGCGGAGCTTCCGAGCTCTTATGCGTTAAAAAAAAAAAAGATTTCAGAAAGGGGTCCGGCTGGCACATTCATTAGTTTTTTATGGCATCTGCCTAGTGATTCGTCTTCGCTGTGCTGTCTATTTAGTAGCGTTTTTTTTTTTTTTTTTGCTCCGCACCCTGACCAGGTGCCGTGAGCGTGAGGGGTAGGTTTGCCACCGACCCAGCGCCCGATTTAAGGTTCAACTTACCTAACAGCGCTGGCCTCACGGGAGTTTACTGCGAGGCTCTTGTCCAGTCCTAAAGGGTCGCCTAAATAGAGCAGGACCCCCTGGCCCTCTAGTTCATCGACCCAGAGAGGTTGTATTTGCCTTCTTCAAAGTGAATGAGCATGTGTTAATGTGTAGTACCCTGTTGAGGTCCTGACGAATCGCCGGTTGGCGAGAAACATGTTGACCACATCAGGGGGTTGAGTTAGCCTGCTGTATATTTATATGGTCTCTAGCTCCCCTCTCACCCCTTTTAACCAGGGAATCAGCCACGTTAATAAAAGTCATTGTGGACTGACTACCCTTTTTAACTTGCACCCACACTTGCACAGACTACACTTCTTTCATCCTCACACACACCCACCGTCGGCTAGGAACAAAAGAACCCCGCCAAAAGAGTGCCTCCGGCTGCTCCGACAGACATTGCAGCGCCGGTCTGTCGAGGGGCAGTGAGTCGATGATGACACTGGACACCCTCCAGTCAAGGTGTGTTTCACACCGAATACTCTGGGTGTGTGAGGCTCTCTAAGTTCCGATAAGGGACCCCTTCCAGTCACCTTACTTTTGATACCTACTCCTCCCTCCTTGTTGTCACACCTTCCCTGGGGAACTTTGTTCTCTACTATTTGATTTTATTTAGTAGCGTTGACGTGATAGGCTATATGTAATTTACGCGTGCCCGATTTGGCATATTTTCGGCGGTTTCGCGCACGGCAGACTTATTAATCTTAATTAGGAGCTGTCAGAGTGCCCGTGTAATGCAATCCAGATGGTGCGAGCGCGTTCACCATTGCATTGCATGTATCATGCGCGCGTTTAACATTTACCTTTCGCGCACGGCAGTCCATTCATTTGGCGGTCTGTTCTGTGTGTTTGTATTTGCACGTGAGTCTGTGTCTACCTGTGAGTGTATTAAGACGCGTGTGTGTGTTTGCGGGTTTATGGAATCCGCCCCCGCCCCTTCCGGCATTGATTGCAGCGGAGAGCGCAGAGCCCCGGTGCCCGGGCGGGGCAGCTGGGCCTGGACAGACCCCCGTCCCCGAACGCCCCACGCCCGCCGCGGATGATGAATCGGCCCCGCTGAAGGATCAATGGCTGGTCAGCGCTGGCTCCACTCGCTCCCACACACCACAGGGCAATTAATTGCGGGCTGTTCCCTCATCCCTCATCCGCTGCTGGCACATATCGATGCAGTTTACTGCTTAGGGCCGCTTTATCACCTCAAATAAACAGCGCGCACCCCTGCTCACCTCCGGCTAGTATAGGCCGGGCCTGTGTACACCGGCAGGGGCGGCCGAGGGACCGGGACCCGCCACGAGCCGCAGGGCGCCCGCAAACCCGTGGAGGGGAAAAGATGGAGAGAGGGAGGCGTGTGTGGGGAGTATCACTCTCTTTCCCACTCTCTTCCTTCGGTTCGCTGTATGTTAGTAACAAAGACGAGAGAGTTGAAAGAGGCCACGAGCACTAAGCACAGCAGACAGAGTACTTGAGAGATGCTGCGTCTTTGCCTGACCCAATCACAGCTTCCACCTGTAGAGCGCGCACCATAAGTCCCAGCGACTCTAGGCGCTTCTACAACAGCTTCGGAATGATGAAAGGCAGGGTCAGTACGAGCCTCGCAGACTGCGGGACTCTCAGCAGACGCTCAGCCCATTGCGCTACATTATCCAGTCTGTACCTAGTTACTTTAGAGCACGCTATTTTACATTAACACACGCGAGAACTGAATCACGTGAACCCACCTGGTGTGATGCATGTGATGTTACCAACACAAAACGTATTTATATCACAAACACGTTAATTAAAAGGGAGTAAAGGGACGCTACGTTTACCCCCAAAATGTTTCCACCGCAAAAAGAATGTTTACACCAAAAAACGAAGCATACGTTTGAAAAGAGAAGGCCTACTGCAAACTTTTCAAAAGCAGGACATATATTGGTATGTTTATTTTACATGACGTGGGTAGTATTTCTAACGTTAAATGAAATCAACTTATGAATTATATAAAGGGCTGTGTGTCTTGTGTTCTGTGTCTCTGTGCATTGTGTTGAGTCTGTGTATAGTTTTGTGTCTGCTTCTGAGGGTATAGTTGTGTTTTCATAGGTGCATGTATATTATTTCTCTCTTGTTTTTAGGGCTCGGGCCTACGCCACCACACAGTAGAGTAGTGAGTAGTGAGTAGAGTAGTGAGTAAAGTAGTGAGTGCAGAGTAGTGAGTAGTGAGTAGTGAGTAGAGTAGTAAGTAGAGTAGTGAGTGCAGAGTAGTGAGTAGTGAGTGCAGAGTAGTGAGTAGTGAGTAGAGTAGTGAGTGGAGAGTAGTGAGTAGAGTAGTGAGTGCAGAGTAGTGAGTAGTGAGTAGAGTAGTGAGTAGAGTAGTGAGTAGTGAGTGCAGAGTAGTGAGTAGAGTAGTGAGTAGAATAGTGAGTAGAGTAGTGAGTAGTGAGTGCAGAGTAGTGAGTAGAGTAGTGAGTAGAGTAGTGAGTAGAGTAGTGAGTAGAGTAGTGAGGTGAGTAGAGTAGTGAGTAGAGTAGTGAGGTGAGTAGAGTAGTGAGGTGAGTAGAGTAGTGAGGTGAGTAGAGTAGTGAGTAAAGTAGTGAGTGCAGAGAAGTGAGTAGTGAGTAGAGTAGTGAGTAGAGTAGTGAGTAGTGAGCGCAGAGTAGTGAGTAGTGAGTAGAGTAGTGAGTAAGGTAGTGAGTAGTGAGTAGAGTAGTGAGTAGTGAGTAGAGTAGTGAGTAGTGAGTAGAGTAGTGAGTGCAGAGTAGTGAGTAGTGAGTGCAGAGTAGTGAGTAGTGAGTGCAGAGTAGTGAGTAGTGAGTAGAGTAGTGAGTAGAGTAGTGAGTAGAGTAGTGAGTGCAGAGTAGTGAGTAGTGAGTGCAGAGTAGTGAGTGCAGAGTAGTGAGTAGTTAGTAGAGTAGTCAGTAGTGAGTAGAGTAGTGAGTAGAGTAGTGAGGTGAGTAGAGTAGTGAGTAAAGTAGTGAGTGCAGAGTAGTGAGTAGAGAAGTGAGTAGTGAGTAGAGTAGTGAGTGCAGAGTAGTGAGTAGTGAGTAGAGTAGTGAGTAGTGAGTAGAGTAGTGAGTAGTAAGTAGAGTAGTGAGTAGAAAGTAGTGAGTAGAGTAGTGAGTAGAAAGTAGTGAGTAGAGTAGTGAGTAGAGTAGTGAGTGGTGAGTAGTGAGTAGAGTAGTGAGTAGTGAGCAGAGTAGTGAGTGCAGAGTACTGAGTAGTGAGTAGAGTAGTGAGTAGAGTAGTGAGTAGAGTAGTGAGTAGAGTAGTGAGTAGAGTAGTGAGTAGAGTAGTGAGTAGTGAGTAGAAAGTAGTGAGTAGAGTAGTGTGGAGAGTAGTGAGTAGAGTAGTGAGTAGTGAGTAGTGAGTAGTGAGTAGTGAGTGCAGAGTAGTGAGTGCAGAGTAGTGAGTAGTGAGTAGAGTAGTGAGTAGAGTAGTGAGTAGAGTAGTGAGTAGAGTAGTGAGTAGAGTAGTGAGTAGAGTAGTGAGTAGAGTAGTGAGTAGAGTAGTGTGTGCAGAGTAGTGTGTGCAGAGTAGTGAGTAGTGAGTAGAGTAGTGAGTGCAGAGTAGTGAGTAGTGAGTAGAGTAGTGAGTTGAGTAGTGAGTGCAGAGTAGTGAGTAGTGAGTAGAGTAGTGAGGTGAGTAGAGTAGAGTAGTGAGTAAAGTAGTGAGTGCAGAGTAGTGAGTAGTGAGTAGAGTAGTGAGTGCAGAGTAGTGAGTAGTGAGTGCAGAGTAGTGAGTAGTGAGTAGTGAGTAGTGAGTAGTGAGTAGTGAGTAGTGAGTAGAGTAGTGAGTGCAGAGTAGTGAGTAGTGAGTAGAGTAGTGAGTAGAGTAGTGAGTAGTGAGTGCAGAGTAGTGAGTAGAGTAGTGAGTAGAGTAGTGAGTAGAGTAGTGAGTAGAGTAGTGAGGTGAGTAGAGTAGTGAGTAGAGTAGAGTAGTGAGGTGAGTAGAGTAGTGAGGTGAGTAGAGTAGTGAGTAAAGTAGTGAGTGCAGAGTAGTGAGTAGAGAAGTGAGTAGTGAGTAGAGTAGTGAGTAGAGTAGTGAGTAGTGAGCGCAGAGTAGTGAGTAGTGAGTAGAGTAGTGAGTAGTGAGTAGAGTAGTGAGTAAGGTAGTGAGTAGTGAGTAGAGTAGTGAGTAGTGAGTAGAGTAGTGAGTAGTGAGTAGAGTAGTGAGTGCAGAGTAGTGAGTAGTGAGTGCAGAGTAGTGAGTAGTGAGTGCAGAGTAGTGAGTAGTGAGTAGAGTAGTGAGTAGAGTAGTGAGTAGAGTAGTGAGTGCAGAGTAGTGAGTAGTGAGTGCAGAGTAGTGAGTGCAGAGTAGTGAGTAGTTAGTAGAGTAGTCAGTAGTGAGTAGAGTAGTGAGGTGAGTAGAGTAGTGAGTAAAGTAGTGAGTGCAGAGTAGTGAGTAGAGAAGTGAGTAGTGAGTAGAGTAGTGAGTGCAGAGTAGTGAGTAGTGAGTAGAGTAGTGAGTAGTGAGTAGAGTAGTGAGTAGTAAGTAGAGTAGTGAGTAGAAAGTAGTGAGTAGAGTAGTGAGTAGAAAGTAGTGAGTAGAGTAGTGAGTAGAGTAGTGAGTGGTGAGTAGTGAGTAGAGTAGTGAGTAGTGAGCAGAGTAGTGAGTGCAGAGTACTGAGTAGTGAGTAGAGTAGTGAGTAGAGTAGTGAGTAGAGTAGTGAGTAGAGTAGTGAGTAGTGAGTAGAAAGTAGTGAGTAGAGTAGTGTGGAGAGTAGTGAGTAGAGTAGTGAGTAGTGAGTAGTGAGTAGTGAGTGCAGAGTAGTGAGTGCAGAGTAGTGAGTAGTGAGTAGAGTAGTGAGTAGAGTAGTGAGTAGAGTAGTGAGTAGAGTAGTGAGTAGAGTAGTGTGCAGAGTAGTGTGTGCAGAGTAGTGTGTGCAGAGTAGTGAGTAGTGAGTAGAGTAGTGAGTGCAGAGTAGTGAGTAGTGAGTAGAGTAGTGAGTTGAGTAGTGAGTGCAGAGTAGTGAGTAGTGAGTAGAGTAGTGAGGTGAGTAGAGTAGAGTAGTGAGTAAAGTAGTGAGTGCAGAGTAGTGAGTAGTGAGTAGAGAAGTGAGTAGTGAGTAGAGTAGTGAGTAGAGTAGTGAGTAGAGTAGTGAGTAGTGAGTAGAGTAGTGAGTAGAAAGTAGAGTAGTGAGTAGAGTAGTGAGTGGAGAGTAGTGAGTAGTGAGTAGAGTAGTGAGTGCAGAGTAGTGAGTAGTGAGTAGTGAGTAGTGAGTAGTGAGTAGTGAGTAGTGAGTAGTGAGTAGAGTAGTGAGTAAAGTAGTGAGTAGAGTAGAGTAGTGAGTAGAGTAGTGAGTAGAGTAGTGAGTAGAGTAGTGAGTAGAGTAGTGAGTAGAGTAGTGAGTAGAGTAGTGAGTAGAGTAGTGACTGGAGAGTAGTGAGTAGTGAGTAGAGTAGTGAGTGCAGAGTAGTGAGTAGTGAGTAGAGTAGTGAGTAGAGTAGTGAGTAGAGTAGTGAGTAGAGTAGTGAGTAAAGTAGTGAGTAGAGTAGAGTAGTGAGTAGAGTAGTGAGTAGTGAGTAGAGTAGTGAGTAGTGAGTAGAGCAGTGAGTAGAAAGAGTAGTGAGTAGAGTAGTGAGTGGAGAGTAGTGAGTAGTGAGTAGAGTAGTGAGTGGAGAGTAGTGAGTAGTGAGTAGAGTAGTGAGTGCAGAGTAGTGAGTAGTGAGTGCAGAGTAGTGAGTAGTGAGTAGAGTAGTGAGTAGAGTAGTGAGTTGAGTAGTGAGTAGAGTAGTGAGTAGTGAGTAGAGTAGTGAGTAGTGAGTAGAGTAGTGAGTAGTGAGTAGAGTAGTGAGTAGAGAGTAGAGTAGTGAGTAGTGAGTGCAGAGTAGTGAGTAGTGAGTAGAGAGTGCAGAGTAGTGAGTGCAGAGTAGTGAGTTGAGTAGTGAGTGCAGAGTAGTGGTTAGAGTAGTGAGTGCAGAGTAGTGGTTAGAGTAGTGAGTAGAGTAGTGAGTAGTGAGTGCAGAGTAGTGAGTAGAGTAGTGAGTAGAGTAGAGTAGTGAGTAGGACATCACAGGCAGCAGCTGTGCAAGCTTCTTACACTCGCAAGGAGACCACAGGCAGCTGAGGTGCAATCTTCTCCCACTCACAAGAACGACATCACAGGCAGCAGCAGTGCAAGCTTCTTACACTCACAAGGAGACCACAGGCAGCAGAGGTGCAAGCTTCTCACACTCACAAGGAGATCACTGGCAGTACACACCACATGAACACACTCCATAACACATAGCAACAATACATTGGCATTTACAATGCCATTAGCTCAAACTCAAATAAATCCGAGCCCGATTGCATTTCTAATGCTTGTTAAATATGGGACCACCTCCGCCCCTTCCAAGATTCTGGGACAGGTCCGCCTTCCATGATGGCGTTCAGAAGGGTAGAGATCAGGATGGCCCATTCAGTCGGGTATGCTCTGAGTAAGTCCCCCGGAAGCCCATCTGGGCCGACTGCTTTCAAGGGTACCACGGACTTTATTACATTTGCTACCTCCCGGACGGTGAAAGAGTCGATAATACCATTCCATCATAAGGTGGAGGGTACAACTGGCTCATTAAGGGGCCCTTCTTCCGGGGAATATAAAGCCCCAAAATGATAGGACCAGGTCTGGGACGGGATGGTACAAGTCCTCAGTGTGTCATCGGGTCGGCTCCTAGAACCCACCAGGTTCCAGAAGCCCCTGGGATCCTTTCCTTTGCTGGCGGCTAGTAGGTCCTCCCAAAACTTATCCTCCCATTCCTTTTTTGCTGTTTGTAGACTATGGGAGTAGAGCTTCCGGGCCTCCCTAATCCTAGTTTGGGATTTTGACTTAACTGCATCCACCAACATTTTCTTCCGTACCCTGCAGTTATGGGTATACCATCCCTGTCTTCTCAATGGCCTTGTTTTAGCCCCCTTATGTCTCATTGGTAGGATAAACAAATTGCTTATGGCCTTGGTCAGGTCGCAGAATTTCCCTGACACCCCCACCGGGCCTCCCTCTGGGTTATCCAAATCACGTTGGGCTGCAGCCAGGAGTAGCGTTATTGCCTCGACCTTCTCGAAAGAGAGCTTGAGCTTTGGCCACTTCAACCGCCTGCCGCAATGTGAGACAGTTGATTCCCCAGAGATGGCAATGGCAATAGGCAAGGGACCCCCTCTGCTAACTGACCACCAGGGAGTCAGGGTCAGCGAGAGCAAGTTGTGATCGCTCTCTACGGACGGAATAATTACCATGTCCCTCACCGAGGTCCATAGACACATGTCGAGCAAGATGTAGTCAATTCTCGACGTGTGATTGGGCCTGTTGTAAGTATGTACAACAAGGTGTGGTGATGGACAGAGTCTATGAATTAAGCAGAGTACTCTCACCCAGTCAAGAGATCAGGGCTAGATCCAACACCGTTTTTTAGCTCATTGCACCATCCCAGTTTCAGAACCTGGCTGTATGCAAATTAGTCTGTCCCTGGCCCAGTGCATCATGGGAACAGGGCAGACCAGACTACAAAAGCCAATTCTTACACTGGGAAGGAAACAAGCTTCCGGGGACCGGTTTCTGGCATTACAGCCGTCTTCGGCCCGGCTTGCTTGAATCCTGATGGTGCAATGAGCAAGGGACTCACATCTGAGTATACCCTTCCACGCTTAGGGTGGACAAAATTATTTACAACAAGGGGTGGTGATGGACAGAGTCTCTGAATTAAGCAGAGTACTCTCACCCAGTCAAGAGATCAGGGCTAGATCCAACACCGTTTTTTAGCTCATTGCACCATCCCAGTTTCAGAACCTGGCTGTATGCAAATTGGTCTGTCCCTGGCCCAGTGCATCATGGGAACAGGGCAGACCAGACTACAAAAGCCAATTCTTCCACTGGGAAGGAAACAAGCTTCCGGGGACCGGTTTCTGGCATTACAGCCGTCTTCGGCCCGGCTTGCTTGAATCCTGATGGTGCAATGAGCAAGGGACTCACATCTGAGTATACCCTTCCACGCTTAGGGTGGACAAAATTATTTACAACAAGGGGTGGTGATGGACAGAGTCTCTGAATTAAGCAGAGTACTCTCACCCAGTCAAGAGATCAGGGCTAGATCCAACACCGTTTTTTAGCTCATTGCACCATCCCAGTTTCAGAACCTGGCTGTATGCAAACTAGTCTGTCCCTGGCCCAGTGCATCATGGGAACAGGGCAGACCAGACTACAAAAGCCAATTCTTACACTGGGAAGGAAACAAGCTTCCGGGGACCGGTTTCTGGCATTACAGCCGTCTTCGGCCCGGCTTGCTTGAATCCTGATGGTGCACTGAGCAAGGGACTCTCATCTGAGTATACCCTTCCACGCTTAGGGTGGACAAAATTATTTACAACAAGGGGTGGTGATGGACAGAGTCTCTGAATTAAGCAGAGTACTCTCACCCAGTCAAGAGATCAGGGCTAGATCCAACACCGTTTTTTAGCTCATTGCACCATCCCAGTTTCAGAACCTGGCTGTATGCAAATAAGTCTCATTGCACCATCAGGATTCAAGCAAGCCGGGCCGAAGACGGCTGTAATGCCAGAAACCGGTCCCCGGAAGCTTGTTTCCTTTCCAGTTAAGAATTGGCTTGGTAGTTTGGTCTGCCCTGTTCCCATGATGCACTGGGCCAGGGACAGACTAATTTGCATATAGCCAGGTTCTGAACTGGGATGGTGCAGTGAGCTAAAAAACGGTGATGGATCAAGCCCTGATCTGTTGACTGGGTAGGAGTGTTCTGATTAACTCAGATACTCTGTCCATCACCACCCCCTTTTTGTAATTATTTTGGCCACCATGAGTGTGGAAGGGTATGCTCAGACATGAGTCCCTTGCTCATTGCACCATCAGGATTCAAGCAAGCCGGGCCGAAGACGGCTGTAATGCCAGAAACCGGTCCCCGGAAGCTTGTTTCCTTTCCAGTGAAGAATTGGCTTGGTAGTTTGGTCTGCCCTGTTCCCATGATGCACTGGGCCAGGGACAGACTAATTTGCATATATCCAGGTTCTGAACTGGGATGGTGCAGTGAGCTAAAAAACGGTGATGGATCAAGCCCTGATCTGTTGACTGGGTAGGAGTGTTCTGATTAACTCAGATACTCTGTCCATCACCACCCCCTTTTTAGGTCTCGCCTGTCGATGCGCATGCGCATCGAGCTTGCGAGACTATTGGGGCTTAACCACTCTTTAACTAACTTGCAAGGAATCGTGGCGATTCCTTGCAGTGCCCGTGACTTTTAAGCTCAATGCGCATGCTCATTGAGCTTAAAAGCGCGTGCACATCAGTTCCCTCAGCCGCACTCCAGTCCCCTGCTGCTTTCACACCCTCTCCCCGCTCTGCCCCCTCCCCTGCCCGCCGAGTCGCATTTCTCCTCCCCCCTCCCCTTATCTGCCTTTCCCTCCGTCTTGTTTTTTTTTTTACCCGCTCCGCCCCCTCCCCTGCCCGCCGTGTTGCATTTCTTTTCTCCTCTTTGCTCCTCCAGCAGTTCTCTGTCCCCTTTCCTTCTCTCCTCCCTTGTCCACCTTTTCATTGTTTTTGCCCACCTCTCCTCCAGTTGAACTCTGTCACTAGCTCCTTTCAGCCCCTTCTCATTCCAGTGTTTTCGGGTCCCATCTCATGCTTGGGGTTAAGCTCCCTTTGCCTGCAAATGCACGGGAAAACGGACAGACACGCACAAGGAAACACCACACAGACGCAGTACAAGCATTGATTAATCACTCGCACACATCACGTTTTACTCCTTTGCTAGTGTTCTCGTTGTTTACATCAGAAAGAAACAGACCTTAAAACGATTGAATAATTGACAGAATCCTCAAATATTGTTAATTCCATTGAAGTCTAGTGAAAACGCTGCTCGAAGATGATATGTTGCTAAAATTACCGTAACAAAATCAATCCACTCACTGTAATATTCTTAATGTAATTGTATGTGCTAGCACCAGAAGGTATGGAGTGAAATTACTTAACTTGTGAGTAAACATATTTGTTCACACCCTCTCCCCGCTCCGCCCCCTCCCCTGCCCGCCGTGTCGCATTTCTCCTCCCCCCTCCCCTTATCTGCCTTTCCCTCCGTCTTGTTTTTTTTTTTACCCGCTCCGCCCCCTCCCCTGCCCGCCGTGTCGCATTTCTTTTCTCCTCTTTGCTCCTCCAGCAGTTCTCTGTCACCTTTCCTTCTCTCCTCCCTTGTCCACCTTTTCATTGTTTTTGCCCACCTCTCCTCCAGTTGAACTCTGTCACTAGCTCCTTTCAGCCCCTTCTCATTCCAGTGTTTTCGGGTCCCATCTCATGCTTGTTATAAAGGGGCTGCCAAAATGCGGACACTCCTCAACCCTCTGCTTCACATGAGACTCTGCGGCTCTCCTGGGACAATAAACCACTCCAGAACAAACATGGAGTTGTCATACGCGGCCATCTATCTCAATTAAAGGCCACATAGCTTCTCTAACCTCTAGGAAAATCTAGCCCTGCTATTTAATTTTGGTGCGGGATTACTGTGTAAAGAAGGTTTGCATAACGTCTCATCTGACTAACTAGTGCTTTAGTTTAGCATTGTATGTGTTTTCATAGGCTTGTGTGTATGTCCTTTAATGCATGTGCATGCTTGTCTTTTTCTGTTCAGTTCCCGTGTCAGTGTGTGCTTACCTGGATTTCCGTTTGTCTAATTTATGTGGCCTTTGTCAACGAGGCAATCCGCTACTCTGTCCAACGTTTATGAAGACGAGACACTCAACCACTCAATGCCACTCACACACACAACGCCACTCACACACACAACGCCACTCACCCACGCAACGCCACTCACCCACGCAACGCCACTCACCCACGCAACGCCACTCACCCACGCAACGCCACTCACCCACGCAACGCCACTCAGCCACGCAACGCCACTCAGCCACGCAACGCCACTCAGCCACGCAACGCCACTCACACATGCAACGCCACTCACACACGCAACGCCACTCACACACGCAACGCCACTCAACAACGCAACGGCACTCAACCACGCAACGCCACTCAACCACGCAACGCCACTCAACCACGCAACGCCACTCAACCACGCAACGCCACTCAACCACGCAACGCCACTCAACCACGCAACGCCACTCACACACGCAACGCCACTCACACACGCAACGCCACTCACCCACGCAACGCCACTCACCCACGCAACGCCACTCAGCCACGCAACGCCACTCAGCCACGCAACGCCACTCAGCCACGCAACGCCACTCACACACGCAACGCCACTCACACAGGCAACGCCACTCACACAGGCAACGCCACTCATCCACGCAACACCACTCACACATGCAACGCCACTCACACACGCAACGCCACTGAAACAACAGCGCCACTGAAACAACAGCGCCACTCACACACGCAACGCCACTCACACACGCAACGCCACTCACACACGCCACGCCACTCACACACGCAACGCCACTCACACAAACAACGCCACTCACACAAACAACGCCACTCATCCACGCAACGCCACTCATCCACGCAACGCCACTCATCCACGCAACGCCACTCATCCACGCAACGCCACTCATCTATTTGCAAAACGAAAAATGTTAAACTCTTCTATTGCGAGACCTATTGCATTTTCAATGCTTGTTGTAATTATTTTGGCCACCATGAGTGTGGAAGGGTATGCTCAGACATGAGTCCCTTGCTCATTGCACCATCAGGATTCAAGCAAGCCGGGCCGAAGACGGCTGTAATGCCAGAAACCGGTCCCCGGAAGCTTGTTTCCTTTCCAGTGAAGAATTGGCTTGGTAGTTTGGTCTGCCCTGTTCCCATGATGCACTGGGCCAGGGACAGACTAATTTGCATATAGCCAGGTTCTGAACTGGGATGGTGCAGTGAGCTAAAAAACGGTGATGGATCAAGCCCTGATCTGTTGACTGGGTAGGAGTGTTCTGATTAACTCAGATACTCTGTCCATCACCACCCCCTTTTTGTAATTATGTTGTAAGTATGGACACCCGCCCTATCTGATCGTGACCTCCCATTAAGTGCCCTCAGATCAAACTCCACACTAAGGGTGTTGATCTGAAGCGCCACTTCAGTCCACCTCTTAATCGGGGTTAGTTCCAAGGCTGGGATCCCTCTTCTTTGGTCCTCCTCCTCCAGATCCAAAGTGTCGTCCGAGCCCAATGGCTCGAACGTGCAGTTTAGATCGCCTGCAACTAGGGTACATGACTTGTAAGGAGTTGTCCTTAGCAAGCCCTCCAAGTGGGCAATTGTGGGCGACTGTCTACCACCCTTAGTGCCCCGTGCATAGATGTTAAAAATATTCAGGATGGGACGACCCCGGACATCTTTCAGTATGATATTAAGGAGGTCGGGACTGTTGGTCTGGTGGGCCTCTACCCTACAGTTTAATGAAGCAGCCACCCAGACGAGAAGCCCGCCAGAGGGGCGTCCCCTTCCTGCTTCTGGATAGACAGCTGGAGTGGAGTAAGAGGAGTATCCGGCCTTGTGGATAGGCTCCCTACTCCACGTCTCCTGGAAGATGCAAATCGAGTACTCCTCCACGAGAGCATTCCAGTCGGGCAGGGCGAGCTTTCTAGCTAATCCAGCCACGTTCCAGCTGAAAACCCTAAAAGCTGGGTCCGTTACAGCTGGGATGCGACTAGACTCAATTTCGCAGTCGGCAACGCCCTCAAGCGGGACAGAAGGGCCATCGCCCACTCTGTTGGTAACCTGCCCACCCTCAGAGTCCCTCCAGGCAATATTTACTAAGGGTGTAGCGGATAGGGGGGGGCAAGCTAGTCAACCTTTCAGTAGAATTAGTAGCCCCTCTCAATTTAAAGACCCCGGGACCAGCCCACGGGGATCTTCAAGTCAATGCCCACTTCAAGTCAATGCCCAGCTTCAAAAGATCCACGACCCACCAGTAATTGGAGCAAGATCACCGCAGACCAGCTCACCACCTCCCTCAGCCAGAGCCCACCCGCCAACACAACGGACTCCAACGAAGCAGCCCGCACCTTCACACAGTGGCTGACTGCCTGCGCCGATGACCTCGCGCCACTAAAGAACCCTCCCAGCAGACCCAGAAGCAAGAAGGCATCCTGGTTCACCGACGACCTCAAGGACTCCAAGAAGACCTGCCGCACCCTCGAGAAAGCCTGGCTCCTCGACCGGACCACCGACAACAAGACCGCCCTCAAACGCGCTACCCGCAAGCACCACCAGCTCATCCGCACCACCAAGAAGAAATCCCTGAAGGAACGACTGGACAACAACGCCCACAACAGCAAAGAGCTCCTCACTATCGTCAAGGAGTTCTCCAACCCCAGCACCAACGACATCACTCCGTCACAAGACCTCTGCGACTCCCTCGCCTCGTTCTTCCACCGCAAGATCGCAGACATCCAGAACAGCTTCGGCACCCCACCCACGCACCCAACCGTCGAACCAACGCCCCCCACCACCACCCTTCGCACCTGGACCACGGTGACCACCGAAGACACAGCCCGCACGATGAACACCATCCACTCCGGATCACCGACCGACCCCTGCCCCCACCACGTCTTCAACAAGGCCGACTCCACCATCGCACCCCAACTCCGGAACATCATCAACGCCTCCTTCAACACCACCACCTTCCCGGAGAGCTGGAAGCACGCCGAGATCAGCGCCCTCCTGAAGAAACCTACAGCGGACCCCACCGATCTCAAAAACGTCCGCCCCATCTCGCTCCTCCCTTTTCCTGCTAAAGTCATCGAGAAGATCGTCAACAGACAGCTGACCGCCTTCCTCGAGACGAACGGATCCCTCGACCCCTCGCAGTCCGGCTTCAGAGCAAACCACAGCACCGAGACCGCCCTCATCGCAGCCACCGACGACATCCGGACCCTGCTCGACAAGGGGGAAACAGTGGCCCTCATCCTCCTGGACCTCTCCGCTGCGTTCTACACGGTCTGCCACCGCACCCTAGTCCAGCGCCTCAGCAACATCGGTATCCAAGAGAAGGCACTGGAGTGGATCATCTCGTTCCTCGCCGGAAGAACACAAAGAGTCCGCCTCCCCCCGTTTTGCTCCGAGGCCACCGAAGTCATCTGCGGCGTCCCGCAAGGATCTTCACTCAGCCCCACCCTCTTCAACATCCACATGAAACCTCTCGCAGCCATCGCACGCCAGCACAACCTCAACATCATCTCTTACGCCGACGACACCCAGCTGATCCTCTCCCTCACCAGAGACCCCGACACCGCCAGAACCTGCCTACACGAAGGGATGAAAGACGTCGCCGAGTGGATGAAGGACAGCCGCCTGAAACTGAACTCGGACAAGACGGAAGTCCTCATCCTGGGATCTTCGCCCTCCGCCTGGGACGACTCCTGGTGGCCCCCAGCCCTGGGCACAGCACCCAAGCCAACCGACCACGCACGCAACCTGGGCTTCATCCTGGACCCCTCCCTCTCGATGACCAGACAAGTCAACGCCGTCTCCTCATCGTGCTTCAACACCCTGCGTATGCTTCGCAAGATCTTCCGCTGGATCCCGACCGAGACCAGGAAGACTGTCACCCAGGCACTCGTCACCAGCCGACTGGACTACGGAAACGCCCTCTACGCCGGAACCACAGCCAAGCTACAGAAAAGACTCCAGCGCATCCAAAACGCCTCCGCCCGACTCATCCTGGATGTCCCCCGACGCAGCCACATCTCCAGCCACCTGAGGAACCTGCACTGGCTCCCCGTCGACAAGAGGATCACGTTCCGGCTCCTCACCCACGCACACAAGTCTCTCCACGACCTGGGCCCCAAGTACCTCAACGACCGCCTGACCTTCTACACGCCCACCCGCCAGCTACGGTCCACCAGCCTCGCCCTCGCAGCCGTACCACGCATCCGAAGAGCCACCGCCGGAGGAAGATCCTTCTCTTACCTGGCTGCCAAGTCTTGGAACTCCCTACCCATCCACCTTCGGCTGACCCAGGACCATCTCGCCTTCAGGAAACAACTCAAGACCTGGCTGTTTGAGCAGTAGCATACCCCTCCCCCCAAGCGCCTTGAGACCCTCCCGGGTGAGTAGTGCGCTATACAAATGGCATGATTGATTGATTGATTGATTGCCCTGTTGTGCCCCAGATCGATCCTGGCCAAACTGCCTGGGGGTAAAACTGGGGTCCCACCGAGTGCCATGGACGATCGCTAGTACTATAGCATATTTCCCCAATTACTGGACTAACGTGATTCATAGAGGGGCAAGGGTAAAAGTAAGACAGGTCCACCACGCTAATGCCGGGGCCACCCACATGCTGATTCAGGTTGGAAATTGTTTGTGCTACTCTATTATCTTGGAAATTAACTACCACGCAGTCCCCTTCCAGTCGTTTCCTACTCTGTCCTATCCAGCCCACCCTGCGGACTCCCAGGATTAATCCCTCCATGCCCCTAGGTAGTGGTTTGTTAGTTTTTAACCAATCCAGAGTTTTATTTTTTAGGGTCTGGTGGGTTTCGAACTGGGCCTCTTTCAGGGGAGGGACATTGACTAGAACAGCGACGTATGGGTGGCACTCCCTGGGGAGATTTACTGGGGGGCTCTTGTGAGTATTTTTCGGAGTAATGACTGCTGGTGGACCGGCTCCTGAATGACTCGTACTACGTTTTGCTAAGGGAGCCGGGCCTACTCTCTTGCCCTGGTCAATTCCCTGAATCGGTTGCCTAGGCTTAGCCAAAGCCCCACCCGCTGGCAGCTTAGCGTTGTCTTGTTTTTTAGGTCTCGGCTAGCCGCGCGAAGCGCGTCTCCGCCGAGCCCCTTTTGTCGGCATGTGTGCTTCCCAGGAGACAGTCCTGGCCGCGCGCATCGCCTTGGAGGCGATTTGAAAGTGACACGCGCACGCGAACGAGCGCTGCGGCCAGGCGCTGTCTCCTGTGAAGCACACACGCATCAAGTGTGTGCCGTTAGTGCGCGCGGGAATTCTCCCATAAAGCGCCCCGTCACCACACACCCCCGCCGCCACACACATACACATACACACACGGCCGCACACACATACACACGCGCGCACTGATTACAGTCCGTTACCCCGAATTAGTCCCCACTGTCTGCTCTCCCCTCCAGAACCCATCGCTCTTCAACCACGAATCAGTACCCCACAATGTGACCCCTCACACTGTCCGATGCCACACTAGGGCCGCTCACTGACATTACTGTAGCGCCTCACACTGTCCGCACCCCCTAACCACACGCTCCCCAGGCCACAGCAGACTCGCTTGCGCCGCTCGCTTCTTACGTTCCTGTGAGAGCCGGACCCCTGGCACAGTCCTCGGTGTCGAGCTCCACGTCCGGCTTGCGGGAGCACGGGCTGGAATCTGCCTCCACCGGACAGGAAGAACAGCGGGGCATCTGTAGGGTCGAGGGCTTATCCAAGTCCACGCTCCGCACTTTACGCAGTTGCTTGCCCCTCCAGTCAGCTCTGGGCGGCTCTCTGCCACCACCGCCAGGATCCCGGAGTCCAGCATGACCTCCAGGCTCGGCACCACTCGCATTCGCGGAGCCTGACCCGCCGGACGCTTGCAACCCAGAGGACGCACTCATGTTCCTGGCCGCGGCCGCCATTTTTTCGGCCATGGTTTACATTCGCTCTACTGGCCCCCAGCATGGAGCACGGGAGGGGGCGTGGTCAAGGGAGGCGGCCCCACCATGATGTTACCACACGAGCCGTGGAACCACGCCGAAGGAGGCTGGTACAATTTGTTTATTTATTTATTTAGTCATTGTAATTTGTCATATTTATTCTTACTTTTCCTTATACAGTCTGTTCATGCTATTTTTGTTTGTTCTATTTCCTGCAACAGTTCTCTCATGTAACGTAACGGGTTCTTTTGGACAGCGCTCCGACACCTTTGGGTAAAGTGCACGCTTTATAAAAATGCATTAAATAAAATAAAATAAAATAAACCGAACCAAATGCACCATCCGGCCCCTTTAGGGATGCGAGTGCACTGGGCACTTTCGGGTGTTGATCTAAACACAATATATTGTGTAAATACATGTAAAGCCCGCTTTAAAACCCCGAGCCAACCATTCACACAGAATCATCCGGCCCGCCAGAGACATATAAAGGGCAATGACTCATTCTGTGAGCGAGTCTCCCCACCCCCCCGCGTGACTTTACAACTCGCACACTTGCAACCTTTAATTCTGCCTGTATGTCTATGCAACGCATGCAATCTTAAGTCCCTATCTTTGCCACAGTCTCTTAAGTAAAGCGCTCTGACTCCTTCGGGTAAAGTTCGCGCTATATAAAATTGCATTAAGTAACGAAAATGAACGGGAAATGCCAAAGAAGGAGCCCAGAGCTCCCCAACACCTCTTACACAATTTGTAATTCTGTTTGTATCTTTACGTAATGCGTGCAATCCTAAATCCTTATGTTTTGCAACAGGTTCCCATGCCAAGCGCTCTGACGCCTTCTAGCAAAGTCCGCGCTATATAAAATTTCATTAAGTAAACGAAAATGAACCTTTTCCACATTGTTGTTTTTGTCCCTTGGCCATTGTAAAAACCTTTATTTCTTTGCTAGTCAGCTGTTGAACAGTGGCCCCACCCCCCAATTATCTCTAAACATACCAATTGCAAATTAAAAAAATTAATTTAATGCAAAGCATTGTCATTTACAATGCCGGTAACTCAAATTTTAATGCTGCGAGACCTATTGCATTGTAAATGCTTGTTGTTCTAAGCTTTAGAGGTCTTAGGAGATCTTGCATGGACCTGGGCAGTATGTATAATAGACCCCGGTTGGGTCGTAGTAGAAACCTCAGGAGTGGCGATCGAGTCCTTAGGTGCTACAACGAGTACAGGCGTTACCGGTGGTGGTAAGGCCTGCACTAGGTCTACAGTTGCCCGATTTCCCCTAGACCCACCCATGTTGTCATCAGTGAATCTAGACTGAAGTTTGATGAGCGTTTTAAGTGAGTAAAAATTGTCAAGGGTGGACTGCTCAAATTTGTCCAGTCTAGCCCCCAGTCCCTTGACTTGGTCGGTGAGCGGGACTAATAAAGCTTTAATCAGGTCCTCGATTTGCTTAAGGGGAACAGAAGCCTGCGAAGCTGCTAAATTATCTAGGGGATTAGAGATTACCTTGACTGCCTCTAGTGCCGTGCCTAGAGGGAGTTTCCCACCCAACCTATCAGGGTCCACTACAAGTGAGCCTTTGCCTGGTTTCATGCCCCTGCCCCTTACCAATTGATTCCTGGGGCGCTTGTACAGTGTGGTATGGCTGCCTTTCCGCATGGTAGCAGCCCATTTCCTTTTTTTCTGGTTATGGGAGTCGTGGGCCTTGCACGACAGAGGCGGAGCCAAAGGAGAATCTTGGTGTGTTGGGTGCAAAACCTTGCCGATATCAAGGCAAGGGGGATCTGGAGAACGGGGGTCCAGGACCACAGGGCTAATGTCGGCAGGTGGTGATTGAACTACCAGGCTCTCCAGCCTATCGATACTTGCATGTATAGCAGACATCCGTGGTTGCTCAGACATGTCAGGGAGCAGAGGGGAAGGGTCCGGCACAGTGCTAGGGGACAGAGCGTGTGCCATAGGGCCAAGTGAAGAGCGTCTAGCCGGTAAATAATCCTGAGATAGGCGGCGTTCCGTCATTGCTATCTCCTTTTCTATAACAGCGGCTACTCTGGTTATAAATTTGTCCATTGTTCCTATCACTGCACTCCCGGCAGCTCCCTCCCCCCCTCCCCTAATGCTTTTCCCCGACCGAGTGGACATGATGGTGTCAGCTCCCTCCACCGGTAGTCCAATACCTCTCAGAACCATGGGTGAAAGATGGGTGGCCCAGCCCAGCCTCTGACAGCCCCTGACTGCCACAGACTGCCCGCCCTTTGCCCGGGCTTCGCTCGGCGTCCCGCTAAGCGTCCCGCTAAGCGTCAGGCGAGCAGTAAAATAGAGGGCGTTGCAGGCGGTGGGGCGTGTCTCGCTGGGGGCGCGGCCGTGCGCACCTGAGCAGCGCAGGGACTCCTGGTCTTTAGAGTCCCTGCTGGCACACGCCCTTTGGTGGTTGTAGAATCCTTCTCCCTGTGACTCAGAGCGCCCAAGCAGCACCGCCCCTCACTGCTGACCACGAAGCAGTGCGGCGAGCAGCGGCGGAAAACAGCGGTATCCTGAGGGATAGAGGGCAGGCTTCTCCGTGGGTCCTCCTCCCTTTTTCTGCTGCAGAGAGCCATAAAGGATAAGTATCTCACCATTGGTGTCCAGTAAAGCTCTTGGAGGGCATGTAAAATTCATTTCCGTGCACTTGTGTCTTGCTGCTGAGACTTCACCAGGTGGCCATTATATTTTGGTCCAACACCATCAACCCCTAACCATGCACGAAACCTTGGAATCATCTTAGAGTATAAACTCAACATGGCTTCACAGGTGATCGCAGTCAGCTCCTCCTGCTTCCCCATACTACGTAAACTCAGAAAA
This sequence comes from Lissotriton helveticus, assembly GCF_964261635.1. Taxonomy (NCBI): domain Eukaryota; kingdom Metazoa; phylum Chordata; class Amphibia; order Caudata; family Salamandridae; genus Lissotriton; species Lissotriton helveticus. Next base: position 933,659,826 of record NC_136070.1, on the reverse strand, counting down.
ATGGATCCCCAAGAGCACCAGGCGTACCGTCACTCAAGCCCTACGGCAATACACTCTATGCGAGAGAGAGTGAGGCAGAGCGTAATGAGTCTGCTGGGTTGGTAGAAGGGGAGGCAGCAGTTGAGGTAAGCTGGACCAATGGTGTGCAGCGCCTTGTATGCATGTGTGAGGAGTTTAAATTGGCAGCACTTGTGTATCAGCGGCGAGCAGAGTTCTGAGGTGTGGTGTGCGGCCAGGGCGACTGACGCTGGAATCTGGGGAGCAGGGTTCGATCCCCGGCTCCGGCGGTAGGTTAGCCCAGCACCATGTGACTCTGGGCAAAAGCTTGCTTAATCTTCCCGACGGCCCCCAGCGCCTAGAGACCCTTACGGGTGATTGTGCGCTTTACAAATGTGGATTATTATTATTATTATTATGCTGGCATCCCCCACCACTTCCTCCACTGACTTTAGACCATCCAGAACGCCGCAGCTAGCCTCACCCTGGACTACTCAAGGTGCACCCACATCACACCACACCTCAGAACTCTGCTCGCCGCTGATACACAAGTGCTGCCAATTTAAACTCCTCACACATGCATACAAGGCGCTGCACACCATTGGTCCAGCTTACCTCAACTGCTGCCTCCCCTTCTACCAACCCAGCAGACTCATTACGCTCTGCCTCACTCTCTCGCACACACCCCTCTAATATGGAGAAGCAGACCATGAAGGCCTTACCTCCTCCTATCTCGCACCCAAAATTCCGCAAGAAGCTGAAGACCTGGTTCTTCAACTAACACCCACCAGATGACCTGAACACCTGCTCTAGCGCCTGGATACCCTTCGGGTGATAAGTCGCGGTTCACAAATCCAAATGACAGAGAAATGAATCTTGTTTCTGTGACAGCAGTGCTGGGGAGAGGGAACACTTCTAGTATCAGGAAAGGTCAGAAGTGACAATTAATGGAGTAACGTGACGCAGTTTGTCGCAGTTGAAACATAGATCCCCTAGCATATATGAAAGAGTCTAGTGAAATTTGGTAGACGGTGTGAATATTTTCGGAGTGGAGTAACTGAAGACATTTGGCCTATTTTTAGGGGTTACATTTTTTGGTTGGTGCAAAAACTGTTCTCAATCGTTGATTCTGCGGTTTCAAAATATCGATTGCAATGAATGATTCGTTAACAGATTACAATACTTTAAAGAAAATATGGCCACGTGATGGCGCTAGAACACCGCAGCACAATCATTCACCGCAGTGTCAAGCGTGCGTGAACACATTCTATGGGCGAATTAGCTCTTTTATTAAATACTCCAGTCTGAATGCCAGATTTGGGTTGGATGCCTATTAAAGCAATGAAGTGTGCACGGGAGGAAATGCAGCGTACTTGGTAAATTGTTACCTGTGCAAACAGAGACCTGAATACAATCTGTGTGATATTTTAGGGCTTTAGAAACAAAAAACCCTCCTCTCTACCGGAGCAGACTTATTCTGACCCCTGGAGCATCAGTGGAGCTTCTTTGGCTCAGTGGTAAGTGTAAGGGAGAAAGACAGACCCCATTGGGGTACTTCTGGTACCTCTTTTGTTCACCAGTTACCATGTCTTGTCCGAGGTCACGTATCAAGCCACCATTAATCACGTGGGAGGCTTGTGGTGGCTGATGAACTTTGAAAGTAGTATGCTTGAAATGCATGGAGCAGGTGAACCAATCACTCCTAACTTCCGATAAGTGGGATTGTGAGTGGTTGGTACTCTCCTCCTCACCCAGTGGAGAACATTTTGAAATAGTCAGATGCTGCTTTTAGCAGGACTGTGTCTCCGACTTTCCACTCTTAGTGCCACCATCGTGCGTCATACAGTAGCTGCTCTCTTCACAGAATCACCCAGTGAAGAGACGGTATCACAGGGTGTGCACAGTTGGTTGTACACCCCTGCAGAGAGCAGGTTTCCTGCTAATTGTTTCGAGGCTCTGAGCAGGCGATGTCCATTACTGGGTGTGAAACCTCTTTAGGACACCTTGGCCCCCCTCAGAAGCTTTGCTTTTTGGTGTTGAAGGGGAGGCGGTGAATTTAAAGTGCTTCAGGCTGTGCTTGGCACGGTTCACTGACACAACATTGATGTAAAAAATACCGATGTTAAAAATATCGAGTAAAAAAATATAGACAACAAAAATATCGACTCCTATGCTTAAATAGGTAAGTACAAAAATATAGACTAAAAAATATCAATGTAAAAAATATAGATGTATGAAATATCGACTTTTATATAAATATAACATAAAATAATATATGTTAAATATATTAAATATTAAATATCATGTTAACAAAGCAAAGTACATTTAATATACATTTTAATTAAATATAACAAATAAACTTAATTAAAAAATAAACACACAATCATTTATACATATATATTTACTTTAAAACAATTAATAAACTATTCATTTTAATTTGTTAAAAGTTCAAAATAATATAAAAAATATAATAATGATTTAAAATATAAAAAAAACAAATAGGTAGCAAACTAAAACATTAAACTATTAAAAAATATTTCAACTTAAATTTCACAATTCAATCAGTGCAACAGTAGGGGAAGTGTTGGCTAGCAAAGGGGTAAAAATAACTATTCCCACTCCAGTGAGTGCAAAAGAAAGGTTAGTGTTGGATAGCGAGGAATTAAATGTACTGTTCCAACTCCAGTGAGTGCAATAGTAGAGAAAGTGTTAGATAGCAGAGGGGTAAAAATTACTATTCCAACTCCGGTGACTGCAACAGTAGGGAAAGTATTGGATAGCGTAGGGGTTAAAATTACTATTCCCACTCCACTGAGTGCAACAGTAGGGAAAGTGTTTGATAGCGTGGGGGTAAAAATTACTATTCCCACTTAGGTGATTGCAACAGTTGGGTAAGTATTGGACAGTGTAGGGGTTAAAATTACTATTCCCACTCCACTGAGTGCAACAGTAGGGAAAGTGTTGGATAGCGTAGGGGTAAATATTACTATTCCCACTCCAGTGAGAGCAACAGTAAGGAGAGTGTTAGATAGCGGAGGGGTAAATATTACTATTCACAATCCAAATAGTGCAACAGTAGGGAAAGTGTTGGATTGCGGAGGGGTAAAAATAACTGTTCCCACTCCAAAAGGGTAACAGTAGGGAAACTGTTGGTTAGTGGAGGGTTAGAAATTACTATTCCCACTCCACTGATTGCAACGGTAGGATAAGTGTTGGATAGCGGAGGGGTAAAAATAACTATTCCCACTCCAGTGAGTGCAACAGAAAGGTTAGTGTTGGATAGCAAGGAATCAAATGTACTATTCCAACTCCAGTGAGTGCAATAGTAGAGAAAGTGTTGGATAGCGGAGGGGTACAAATTACTATTCCAACTCCGGTGACTGCAACAGTAGGGAAAGTATTGGATAGCGTAGGGGTTAAAATTACTATTCCCACTCCGAGTGCAACAGTAGGGAAAGTGTTGGATAGCATGGGGGTAAAAATTACCATTCCCACTTAGGTGATTGAGACAGTAGGGTAAGTATTGACCGTGTAGGGGTTAAAATTACTATTCCCACTTCACTGAGTGCAACAGTAGGGAAAGTGTTGGATAGCGTAGGGGTAAATATTACTATTCCCACTCCAGTGAGAGCAACAGTAAGGAGAGTGTTAGATAGCGGAGGGGTAAATATTACTATTCACAATCCAAATAGTGCAACAGTAGGGAAAGTGTTGGATTGCGGAGGGGTAAATATAACTGTTCCCACTCCAAAAGGGTAACAGTAGGTAAACTGTTGGTTAGTGGAGGTTTAAAAATTACTATTCCCACTCCACTGATTGCAACGGTAGGATAAGTGTTGGATAGCGGAGGGGTAAAAATAACTATTCCCACTCCAGTGTGTGCAGCAGAAAGGTTAGTGTTGGATAGCGAGGAATTAAATGTACTATTTCAACTCCAGTGAGTGCAATAGTAGAGAAAGTGTTGGATAGTGGAGGGGTACAAATTACTATTCCAACTCCGGTGACTGCAACAGTAGGGAAAGTATTGGATAGCGTAGGGGTTAAAATTACTATTCCCACTCCACTGAGTGCAACAGTAGGGAAAGTGTTGGATAGCGTGGGGGTAAAAATTACTATTCCCACTTAGGTGAGTGCAACAGTAGGGTAAGTATTGGACCGTGTAGGGGTTAAAATGACTATTCCCACTTCACTGAGTGTAACAGTAGGGAAAGTGTTGGATAGCGTAGGGGTTAAAATTACTATTCCCACTCCATTAAGAGCAACAGTAGGGCGAGTGTTAGATAGCGGAGGGTAAATATTACTATTCACAATCCAAAGAGTGCAACAGTAAAGAAAGTGTTGGATAGCGGAGCGGTAAAAATAACTATTCCCACTCCAAAAAGGGCAATAGCAGGTAAACTGTTGGTTAGTGGAGGGGTAAAAATTACTATTCTCACTTCACTGATTGCAACAGTAGGATAAGTGTTGGATAGCGGAGGGGTAAAATTTACTATTCCCACTCCCCTCAGTGCAACAGTAGTGAAAGTGTTGGATAGCGGAGGGGTAAAAATGTTTATTCCCACTCCGGTGAGTGCAACAGTAGGGAAAGTGTTGGATAGCAGCGGGGTTAAAATTACTTTTACCACTCCAATGAGTGCAACATTGGGGAAAGGGCTGGATAGCGGAGAGGTAAAAATGGCTATTCCCACTCCAGTGAGTACAACATTAGGGAAAGTATTGGATAGCGGAGAAACACAAAATCCTATTCACACTCAAACAGTTAAAAAAAAATATATATATATATATATTAGAAATTAATAAAATCATTAAATATATATTAAATCTATAAAAAGAAAACGTATTATAATATTAATTACATTTAACAAAAACCTACAAATATTATATCAAATAAAATAAATTAATTAAATGTTTTTTTAACTAGAAAATATTTACAAATAAAAGAATTGTTAATACATAAATGTATTTATTTCATTTCCTACCCTATAACACAATACCACATCAAAAACAAAACACTTCAACATTTTAAATTAAATTTACTTCCATAATTAACATAATTAATAATCAATTAAAAAATATTTTGTATTAAAAAAACTAATAAACATTAATTAAATACACACACTTTAACACAATGATATTCACAACACACACCTAAATTAAATTAGGGGTATGCGAACAAGGGAACTAATAGTTGTGATCAATGTATATATTCAGCCAGGTGCAATAATAGTTTATGAAAAGCAACTGGATCTGCTAGAGAAGGATCTAGCGGCTATTAGCACAACAAAAGCAGCATATCTGATAATGATCTTAGGAGATTTTAATCATAAACTAGACCCCTCCCACAGTGATAAACTTTTTAAAGATCTTTTAACCATCGCATAAGTACCTGCAGCAAGTTTTGTAGGCGTAGGTAATTCAGCACGAGATAAACATGTAGTAAAATTTCTAGGATCCATTGGACTATTTAGTGCTAATGGATGGTCTAACACCGACCGCCCTGCAGGGAAGACTTTCTGCATAGGGAATCAGAACTGCCCAATTGATTACACCTTTATAAACGCATGGTATTTCAAGGAAATACAACGATTTGAAATACTGCAGTGAGAAGGTAGCGGCCACTGGCCTTTACAATTATTAATAAAGATGGAACAAGAGTTGGGAAGAGAAAAAGTGATTCCCTTACAAATTGAATACCCCAGACGTATTACTACACGTATAACAGAGGACAGCCTGAAATTGGTTAACAATGTAATGATCGATTATAAGGCTGTAGGTGAAGTGGTGCGAGAGGATACAATTTTAACCCAGTACGAGCATACAATAGAGCAGATCATAAATTGTCTAAGGATTCAGATAAAAGTAGGGCCAGCCTTTAAGAAGAAAGCAAGAACAAACAAGTGGTTTAATAACGAGTGTAGGAAGTTAAAATTGAGGGTACGAAAATGGGAAAGACAGCTAAGGAAAGGCCAGATAAGGGAACTCTGGAGAGCCTTCGAGGGGCAAAACAGGAATATAAAAATAAGTTGAGGGATAGTAAATTAGAATATATGGCCAAAAATTGGAATACAATGTTAGATGTGATAACCACAAATAATATAAGATCATTCTGACGCCTGGTAAAAGAGGGAAACGTACAGGAGGAAATGCGGTGCTTAGTGGGTGAAGACGACTGGGCCAGCCATTTGAGTAAACTGTACAATGGTTCAAATAGGGAAAAGACCCTGGAAATAAGGTACGAGGAGTCAGAACTACAAGGGCTGTACTTCTCCATTCAAAACATAAAATAAACTATCCAATCCCTAAAGCTAACTAAAGCTGCAGGGCCAGATAACCTACCTGCAATCATATTAAAAAATAGCACAGATTGGTGGGCAAGGTTTCTAAATGCTACCTTTCAGCACATTATAACCTCGGTTGTTTTCCCAGAAAGTTGGATGGGGGCGATTGTGAGGCCAATTTATAAAAAAGAGGATGCTACACTACCCCTGAATTACCGCCTAATAAGCTTGCTGGATGTAGGGGAGAATGTTTTTTCTAAAATACTACTAGGCGTAGTGAAATCCTGGGCAGAGCAGTATAACCTAATACCAATAGAGCAAGGTATTGGGGAAAAAGAAGTCCTCCCTGCACTGGAAATTGGGAGAGGTCAGAGTGGAAGAAGTGGATAGATATAAATATTTGGGTATGTGGTTCGACAATAAATTAAACTAGAAGGATCACATACAGGCACTCAAATCAAGGGTGCTCTCTTCAGTATGGAGCCTTAAACAATTTAAGCAAAAATACAGAGGTCCCTCCCTGCAGCCAGTTCTATTGACTTTCAATGCATTGGTACGCCCTCAGTTCCAATACGGTGTAGAGGTATTACATATGGGAGGTAAATCAGATTGGAACTTAGAAAAGGGTAAATGCGTCAAACAGCTGGCTAGTGAACTAAATTGGGTGTCCCAAGCTAGAATCAGGCTAGACAAGTTATGTGTCAAACTATCCTTAGAACCAGACCAATGGAGGTCGGGGTGGCAGATTTCCAAGTCGGCGTTGCGTGCTATTATTAACTCGAAGGCCCGAGAAGAAGATTTAGGTTATTTGAGAAGTAACTCGTCCTCCCGGTTCTTGATAAACGGGTGGACCAATGACCAAATATTCCCCTATATTGAGGCTATCCAAAACTTAGAAATACAATCTTGAAATCCATGCAACACGGATCGGATGATAAAATCCGCTATGATGAATGAACAAGGTCTGTGTACATGTGGATTGCAAGTAAAATGCAACGGCCCACATATTCTGTTGAGGACTGCTTGTGGTTCTTAGAAGAACGGAACACATTTTTGAAACCCCTTTTTATTGCCTATGAAATTTCCAGCAGGGATCAAACGCTTAGCTTGCTGATAAATATGAGATTTTTAAATGTGGCATTTGCATGTGCAATTGGAAGATTTTTAATTGCTATACAGGAGTCATTGAAGGAATTGGTTATATAATTTATAAGGGGCGGGGCAGAAATGTGATGTTACCCATGCTTGGGGATACCCTGGGACCCTGTTATTTACGGTGGTTATACAAATGTATACCTAATATAAAAATGATTCCTTCCCCTCGCTGATGATGAATTAGGTATTCCCTATGGCCTACTAGAGTTTCTTTGTTTGATTGTATCAGGATTTTATTGTGTTATTTACTGTTTTAACCTTATAGGGTTTGTACAAATCAGATTTTAATTGTATGTATTGTAGCTCTCCCTTTTTTTGGCTATGTATGCCAAATAAAAATATAATAAATGAATTAAACTGTAAAATAATAAAACACAATTAAAACTTCCTTTAAAATTAAAAATTATTGCTATTAACAACTAATAATAAAGTAATTACAATGTATTTAATACCCACCCTTTACCCCTTTAAAAGTAAAAACAACACACAAAAAATAATTACCCAAAATAAATATCAAATAAGTAACCTTAATTAACAACTAAATATTAATTAACCTAACACAAATTACTTCCCACCCGTTACTCCTATAAACACCACAACGCACACCTAAAATTAATTACACAATTACATAATAAAATTGTAATTAATTGAATAACTATCAATTTACAGAAAATTAATAATAAAAATAAACTACTGAACACCCTCCACCCCTATAAACCCCAAAACACATGGCTACAATTAATTACACAGATACCATAATTAATTACCAATTAATTTAAATGAATTAACCAATTAATTCATCAATTAAAAATAAATGACTTCCCACCCTTTACACCTATAAACACCACAACACACACCTACATTTTTATTTTATTTTTTATTCCAAGACCTTTATTTGTATGCACATAGTTTACACAGCTTAGTGCCCACAAACCTGTATAGGCCGGCAGCGTGTTGTAGAATCGAGGAAAAATGAGCAAGTATTATGAGCAACAATTTGTAAAGTACACAGCAAGTCGCCTACAACCACTGTGGGCCGGCCGCGTTTACAATGTCAGTTGGTCTCAGTTTTAACAGTTTTATTTAAATAACATATTTATAACAGAACTAGATCAGCCCACTACCGCATTCCTACCCCAGCTCCACAATCAATGTCTCGGTGTATGTGAAACCCCTGTTCAGTATTCCTTGTTTTAGCTATCAGATGCGGCTAGTTGTATCGTGTGCCCCTTAACCCTCCACTTGTGCGTTTAAGTATGTTGTGAAGTATGACCAGTAGTCTCTGGGTCTCGATCTCGGAGGAAGGGACTCCTCGTATGTCCGAAGAGTGTCTTGACAATATGACATGTCCTTCATCCATTGTTTTATCTGGGGCGTATTTGAGCTGTCCCAGCACATAGAAATTCTGCGTTTGGCTAATAATAATGCTATGATGCAAAATTTACGGTTTGTCGCCTTTACGGTATATAGTATCCCCAAGAGACAGCATGTGACTGTGCATGCAATCGGCACACCTACCATTTCGGTTAGCTTTTCTACTACTGCCATCCAGTAGGTCTGTATCTGCACACAGTTCCAGGCCAGGTGTATAAAATCTGCTTGGTCATGTCCACATCTTTTACACCTCGCTTCCTCACGTAATCCGTATCTATATAATTGGGCTGGAGTGTAATATACTTGGTGCAGATATTTGAAGTGGATTATTCGTAGGTTGCCATTTGGCGTGAGCATTTTCGTGAGTGTGCATGTAGTTTCCCAGTCTTTGTCTGTAAGTGGTGTGTCTAGAATTGTATTCCACTTGTCCTGTGCCCTGGTCGCCCTACGGTCTAACTCCGCCTGCGCTTGAGTATAAAGTCGTGAGACCAAATGCAATGTGTTCGTGGAGGTAATCAACAGCTGTAGGGTGTCCATTGTTGGCGGTTCGCTCGGGAAGTTCGGAAAATGTTTTTTCAACGCCTCTTTAAGTCTGTGGAATGTGAAACGGAAGAGCATTGTCGGGTTCTGAATGTAGGCTAAGTCCTGTTCTGTAATGAAAGCACCGTCTTTATAGATGTCGCCCATTGAACATAGACCCACTTGCTTTAATAAGTTCATACCCACTTCCTCACCAGTGACAGACAAATTTGGGTGGTAATGCAGAGGTAACGCAGGGGCATAGAGAGGGAGCTTGCGCATCATTTGGCCTAGAGTTCTCCAAGCCGAGTTTGTAGTGTCGATTGTGTTTATGTCGTTATTATGAAGCGGAGGTCTGGTATGTGTTATTATTGCATCTAATGGAATCGGGGCTGCATCGCCTTCCTCCACCGCAACGTGAGTTAGATATGGTGTTGTGTGGTACCAGTGTGTGGCAAATTGGGCCTGAGCGCATAGGTAATATAACCAAAAGTCTGGTACGCCCCAACCTCCCTTGTGAATAGGTAGCGTTAACATGTCTAACTTTATGCGCGCCTTTTTGCCTGCCCATATCAGCTTCAGTATCAGTGTCGTAATGCGCTTGAACACCTCTTTTGGGGGTTGGATCGGGATGTTATTAAAAAGATAGAGTATTTTTGGGAGTACTACCATCTTCACGCTCGCCATCCTGTCTGCCAGCGACAGTGGGAGTTGGATCCATCGTGCCACTTTGTCATCGAGTGTGTCAATCGCTCTGCCATGATTGGTTCGGATAACCACCTCAGGATCCCGGTGAAACCAAATGCCTAGGTATCTTATAGGGTCCGTCTGCCATTCTAGCGGGTATTCTGTCGTATGTCGTTGTGTGGAGTCAGTCAATGGAAATATAGAGGATTTGTCCCAATTGATTTGTAGGCCCGAAAATCCCCCGAATCGAATGTATACTCTCAGGAGTGAGTCCAGGTTGACTGCCGGGTCTTTAACGTACAATAACATGTCGTCGGCATATAGGGAGATATGCAATGGTCTATTTGGGAATTGAATTGCTAGGTGATGATGTTTCTGTCTCACTATGCAAGCTAGCGGTTCCAGCGCTAGTGCGAACAGTAGAGGAGACAGGGGGCAGCCCTGTCTCGTCCCTCTTTCTATAGTGATGGCCTCTGATACATAGCCATTTATTTTAACCCTAGCCAATGGTTTTGTGTAAAGCAATTCTATTCATTGAATGAATAACCGAGGAAAGCCCATCCGATGCAATATCGTTATCAGATATGACCATTCTATGGAGTCAAATGCCCTAGCAGCGTCCAGCATAATCGCTGCTGCCTTGACGGACGGTGTTAGATAATGTGCGGTAGCAAATAGTGTTCTGGTGTTGTGCGTAGTGTTCCTAGAGGGGATGAATCCCGATTGATCCGAGAGAACTAGTACTGACATAAGTGGTTGCAATCGGGTAGCCAGAACTTTAGCTAATATTTTGGAATCCACATTTATCAGGGATAGGGGGCGATAAGAATTGCAATTTTCGGGGTCTTTACCTGGTTTTAGTAATGCTATTATCATTGCCTCTCGCAGCGTGGCTGGAAGAATCTGCGCTTCAAGCGCCTCCCCGAACATATCCACCAGATAAGGAGACAATAAGTCACTGAATGTTTTGTAGAATTCACAAGTGAATCCATCTGGTCCTGGTGCTTTTCCGTTTGGCAATGATGCTATGACTTCAGCTATTTCCTCACTCGTTAATGGTTGGGCTAGATATTGCCTCTGGTTGTCTGACAGCCAAGCAATAGCAATATCATCAAGATATTACAGTGTTTCGCGCCGTGAGGCAACTGGCCGCGATGTATATAAGTCCTGGTAGGTGTGTACGAAGCTTTGTAGAATGCCCGTCTGATCAGTGTGTGGTATTCCATCAGCCCCAATAGTCTTCGTGATTATGTGTGGTTTGTGTCCAGTGCATATTTTAGTAGCTAAAGCTCTACCTGGCCTACCGCCTTCCCCGTACGATCTAGCTACATGTCGTTTACTTAGATATTTGATTTCGTCTGCAGCAAAGTTTTGATGTTCTGTGAGCATGTTTCTAATGTCTTTCAGTATGACTGGATTTGGGGTTAATTCATATTGGCGTTCTAAAGCGCGTAGTGAGGTTTCACATCGTGAAATCTGTGCTCTGATGTCTTTTTATTCTTTGATCGCCTTTCCAATGGTATCTACATATAGGGGGTCTGTGAGTGCGTTGGTATTGAAACGGCAGCTGTACGGCGGAGGTGTATAGTTCGGGATGTTTAGCGATAGTTTAACGGGGTTGTGATCTGATAGTGTTTTGGGCATGTGCGTTATGGCGTGAGTCCATAATAAAATGTCGGCCGTTCCCAGCCAGTAGTCTATTCTCGACCAGCTGGCATGGGGCACAGAAGTATGTGTCGCTTCTTTGGTCCCGGGATGTCACACCCTCCATATATCCTTCAGTGATAAGTCGAGCATAATGTCCAGTAATTCGGCCCTAGCACGTGTGTGATGTTCTGTCGTGTTCCCTGATCTGTCGAGTGTATCGTCTAGTGCAATATTGAAATCGCCACCCCATAACAGTATTTGATCTGCATCAGTGCTTAGGTACTGCCAAACGTCCCGGAAGAACTCTGGCGAATCCGTATTCGGGCCGTAAGTGTTCACCAGTGTTATCTGCCTACCTCGTATGCTGCCTTGCACTATCACATATCTCCCATTGGTGTCCAGTGTTGTTGTGTTTACCTTGAAATTCGTGCCTTTTTTTACCAAGATAGAAACACCCCTAGCATAGGTCGAGTATTTGGAACAATGCATCGATTCAGCCCATCGTCTACCCACCTGTGCATACGAATGTGGAGATTCATGCGTTTCCTGAAACATAACAATGTCAATGTGCCACCTGTCTAAACAAGCAAATATGTGTCGAATTTTCTTGGGGTTAGTGTAACCCCTAACATTCCATGACAGGACATTCAGTGCTTTGGACGGAGATATAGGACTAGCCATAGGAAGAATTGTAAGCAAGTATAACTGTCTCCCCCCTCCGAACGAGGAGGAGGCATAGTACATTGTAGTAACAGCGCAGGCGGTTTCTATGTGTATATTGATGTAAGTGGTACAGCCGGTTGTAGGCAATGCATCTCAAGCAGTCTGATCTATAAATAACCATAACAATCCCTCCCACCTCCCCCCGCCCCACAACAGCAGCCCAATCCTGCTGATGCCATACCCTCAACAAACATCCCATTTGCATTGAAACTGTGTCGGGAACACCCAAACGGGGGGTCCGCCCAGACTGCACAACAACATCCGAGCTAGCGGATGTGGACGGTTATGTTATGACATGTAGTCACTGGATTCTTGTCATGTGTACAACATCAGTGTATATAGCTCGTCCAGCATCGGGGAGTGAATGATGTGTTAATGACAATCGTCAATACTCTCTCGTAAGTGTGAGCAGGCGCGCAAATACAACTTAAATGCAATATGTATGCTCCCTGCAGACAGCCAGTGTGTCACTGGTAACGTGTGGTATGTGTGTTACCACATCGTGCGAATAACATGCAGTTCATGGAGCAGATACATTTACAAAAACAAGAGGATTGTGTCCTTACAGTAATAGTGAAATGTAATGTCTATTCCCCTGTAACTAAGTTACAGAGCAGGAATGAGGGCACAGTACTTAGTTACGTTCTAGCATTTGGAAGTCTTGCTTAGAAATAGATAGTAGCTTTTACAGTTGTGTAACACAAGCAGTCAATGGTTGTTTCATTGCCTTCAACAATAATTAGTGAGCTCCAGGTCTAAGTAACGCCTTGTGATGTAGGTGAGCACCCGTGATAGACATTGATTGTCTGCACCTCACAACAGATCAGTTGCCTGTAGTGTGTGTGTACAGTATACCTTTGCTTTGGCAAAGACTTGACATTGCGACTGTATCTTATCCTCCGTTCTTACCATATCATGTTGTACGTATAAAGCATTGCATACACCCCATTGTACACAGTGAAGAGGTCAGTCCCCCCATCAATAGTCAATAAGGAGATACGGTTGAGTCTTACCCACCGGCGTTGTGTCTGCGTCTACACAATGATACTGGAACGAGACGTTGACATTACCAATCTAAGTCTTCCATAACTCAGCAGATACAATAGATAAACCTGAACATAACATTCATTGTCAGTCTTCATCTTGATCCTGTTGCTGACGTTGGTCTGTTTTGCGGTGGTTTGTGATTTTCTTTATGAAGTCGTTCGCCGCCTTAGGAGAAGTGAGAAGTGTTGATTTACCTTCCCAGGTCACTTTTAGTCGCGCTGGGTAGAGCATGGCGTATTCCACTTGTAGTTCTCGTAGCTTTGTCTTTGCGCCGTTGAATTCCCTGCAAGCTTGTTGGACTGCTTGTGTGTAGTCGGGGTAGAATTCAAGCTTGTTGGATTGGTATTGGAGATCTTTCTGCTCCCGGGCCATGCGCAGTATTGCATCTCTGTAGCGGTAGTTTAGTATGCGGGCCACTATCAGTCTTGGTGGTGTTCCCGGAGGTGGTCGTGGCGCCAATGTTCTATGTGCCCTTTCCACAATGAAAACATGGGATAGTTTGTCTTTGCCAAACATGTAAAGGCACATTTCCTCCACATATGTTTCCATGTTACCTATGTTCGTCGATTCCGGCACGCCCGCTATGCGTATGTTGTTTCGGCGTGATCTCGCTTCCAAATCCTCAGATTTAGACTTGATAACTTCCAGAATCTTCTCGAAACCCGTGCATTTGGAGGTGCTTGCACGCGATTCATCTTCCACTGCAGAAATCCTGGTCTCCGCCTCATCCAGCCGCTCGCCATGACGATCTACTTTGGCAGCCATGGTGTCCATTCGTGTCGTTAAATGGTCCATTTTGCCATGCATGTCCTGCAGACTGTCTTGTATTGCCTTCAGCATAGCCTCCATGCCTTTGGGTGGTGTGCGCTCTGATTCAGCCTCCGTATCTGAATGCGGGTGCGATCCTCTAGCAGTTCGCCGTTGGTCGAAGTTGAGTTTTGGTTGTTGCTTGTCTGGTTTCCCCATTTTGTGGGGTCTGCACCTCTTGTAGTGCTGCGGCGGTGGTATTCACGATTGCTCCCTCCTTGCAGATCCTGCGTAGTTTTTTATGGCGTTGGACTGGCACGCAGCGCAGTGGTTTATGCTGCGATCACTGTATCGTTTTTGGGTGTCTGTGGTGCTGAATGGACAATGTAGTCCAGTTCTGGAGGATACTTGGTAAACTCGACCAATAGTTAGTGCCACATAGAGCTGGCATATGTTGCGCTGGTGAGTTGGCGCCTAAGGCACTGGCCGACACTGTTGCGCACTGTGCTATAGTGGAACAGGCGTGTTTTCGACAGATGGTGGCAGTTGCTTATGTCGTGTCCTGCATTACGCCACATGCATGGTTCGCACTTCCTGAAACGGCCGTCACCACACGTTCGTCATGTATAGCGCAAGTCACCCCAGCGCCATTCGGCATAGAGATAGTGTCTGACAACATTAATTAGTCTGGTAGGACTCAGTGCCACAATTCGTTAGTCATAGGATGTGCACAGTATGCGGCAGATCGTTCCCTTCGTTTGCGGCGTTAAATGGTGGATAACTTTGCATCCCTCTGCATTTACCAGCTGTGCGTAGTACTGCGTGGTAATAAACCGGTGCTGACATCGATGGCGGGAAGGTTGTGAGGTCAGTAACACCCTCGGTTCCTCAACACATATCCTTAACCTGCAGCGCCATGATTATTGCGCATCCCGACATTTCAACATTCCCCAGTGGTGAGTCCGCAGGTATAAACGGCGAGCGATCGATCCTCAATGCAAATCCGTGTCCACAGGTCTCATAGCACAGCACTCATAGTTAACATATATGTCTGTGGCGTGTTTACATGTGTCTGCATGCTTTATACACAGCTAGTTTCCACAAGTGGTGGCCTGGCGTCAGCGAAGTATTGCACCGATCTGGGCTCAGCCATCTTAGTTCTCGGTTTTCGCGCCTTAATGTGTACACTGCCGCATTGAATCAGATTGTCCTGCGTCTGTTCCATCTTCGATACCACAATGCCCTACAATCGCTGTGGCAACACACGTAATTGTGCTGTGCAATTTTATACGAGTGCCGGTACATTCGTGCAGAAATGACGTATGCGCCCGCAAGCCGCCAGAAACCCAGTACGAGTCACCGCAAAAGTACGGGCAGAGTTCTCGGCATATCAGAATTTTGGTTTGCCTAACGTGGCATCCTTCAGCACTTTTTTTTGCCATATGTACTCACAGGGTCGCGTTCTGATAACGGGTGTGTCTCTATCATGAGTGTCCCAGAAGTACGAGTCGCCTACTTCTCCGGCAGTTCCCGGGCAGCCGCCATCTTGCCTGCTCCGGTCGCGTTCATCAGCGATCACTCCGAGTCAGAATACTTCTGTTCAGCGGCCTGCACGGCAGTAATAATCACTTCATCTCGTGCTGGACATCTTCCGCCACTGTAATGTTTAGTTTGGCATCAGAATCCGTGACTTTTACCCGTTGTTTTGGCAAAGAAATGGAGCCGTCCGGCGGAGCTGCCTAGTTAGCCAGCCATTCCGCAGTGCGCCCTCTCAACACACACCTAAAATTAATTGCACAATTACCATCATTAATTACCAATTAATTCAAATTATTTAACAACCAATTATTAATTCATCAATTTAAAATAAATTACTTCCTACCCTTTACACACATAAACACCACAACACACACCTAAAAGTAATTACACAATTATCATAATTAATTACCAATTAATTAAAATTAATTAACAACCAATTATTAAATAATTAATAATAAATTACATTTAAAACTATAAAATCTCAATTAAACAAATATTAATTAATACAAAATGATCAATTAATTTAATATAATCAAATTACTTAACACCCTATTCCCCTATAAAGCCACAACCTGCTACAGAACTAAAAATACATAATTCAATTATTGTTTTTAAATAACTACTAAAAATACAACACAGATATTAAAAATACAATCAATTCTTATACAAAAAAAACATAAAATTAATTAAAAAACGATAGTTTTAACAACTACATTTTTGCAAACGATATTAAACAATTAGATATTTTTAAAATTGACATTACTTACCTTAAGTTGATATTCTTAACTACAATATTCTTGCTGTCGATATTTCAGAACCACGATATTTAATACTTGATATTTGTGCAACTCGATATTTTTTACTCGATAATCTGTCTGCACACCGCTTAGCACAAAGCACAGCCCATCCAAGGCTCCGCCCTCCTCCTCGCACAGTGAAAAGTTTGCACATGTTGGCAGATCAGCTTTCACCATGAAATGGCTAAAAACCCAGAGATTCTGAAAGGGAACTAATTGTAAGTGTAATTGTATTTATATAGCGTTTACTACCCCATATGAGGTGTTTAAGAGGTTTACGGAGTGTAATGCGGAACCCAAGGGTAGGGGTTAATCCAGTGGGTACTGCGATTAGTCATGTGCTTTCAAGAACAAATTGCATGCATTTACTCTTGTTACTTTGTGATACATTATATTAATACCAGTTAGGTGTGATCATTAGTGTGGGGGATATGTGATTTCAGGTGAATGGTTGATGATTTAACCCAAATCTCTTGACCTGGGGTGAATGTTTGATTCATTCAGCATTCCGTCCATCATTTGTTACTGCTGCACTGGTTGGTGAGATAGGCTGGTGGAGATTGGGTAAAGTCAGGTTACGGGATATGGTTTTAACAGTGGTTAATTAAAAAACAAAAAAAATATGTGCCGGGGCTCTCGTCAAGCGGCAGCTTGCACCAGCCCATTTCTTCTGTTTTCACCTAAAACAGAACCAACTGCTAATATGAAAGTGGGGAGAGGATTTGGCACAATGGCCAGAGCTTCAAACTTCGGAACTGGGAAGCGAGGTTCGAATCTGCGTCAGTTCAACATCCTGTGATTCTGGGCTAACCTTAATCTCCTCATGAATTGATGTGTCATTAACTGGTGCTCATGAAAAGCACCGGTGTTGATGATTAAGTGCCAGTGCTGAGCACCGGAAACCACTGTCTCAAATTAAAGACCTAGGGGTCTATTATAATGTGGAGCGGGTGACAGCGCGCGGTGCCTGCCACCTTGTCCATGACAATGTAGGGGGGTACCATAGGTACCCCCCATGTGCACCCCCCACCCTCCAAATATCCTGGGGGCCCTCACCGGGCCCCCGAAAGCAGACTCCGCATGGCTTTCCATGGCAGGGTCTCCGCCATGGATAGCCATGCACCACTGCCCATGCTAATATGGATGGCGGTGTCTAGCAGACTCCGCAATCATATTTATCCCCTTTTCCGCCTGGTCGACAGGTCGACCGGCGGACAGTCTTTCTGTCCGCCGGGGTCCCCCCCGCCAAACTAATATGGCGCCGGGAAACGGGTGGAGGGCGAGAGTGAATGTAGGGCAGATCGCCACCGCCATGCGGGCGGTGGCGATCCGTGGCGGTGGCGATCCGCCCTACATTCTAATCGATCCCTAAGTTATTATAATAAAAATGTGGTGGTAATCGTTGTGTAGTTATGGTTCAGCTGCACTTTCCATTGAAAAGTTTTTTGTTTAATTCACTGTCACTTTTGACACTGTAGAAGGATTTGCACGAAATATGGTTATCTATCAACTTAGCTAAGTTTCAGCATGGCAAGTTTAATGAAGATCCTTTCACAGAAAAAAAGTTAGAGTTGGATTTGAAATTTTTTATCATTTCCCATGTTGGCTCCCATTCAAATGTTTGCGGAAGGATAGAGCAAAAACCGCGGTATGTATTTTACAACCTACTTGGCATATACTTAGAAGTTTTCTGAGAATACATGCTTTTTTGATTTGTTGCAAATTCTTCCAGTAGTTTTTAAAGATATTTGTGTTTAAAAAAGGTGCCAGGTGGAATTTAAGGGGTTAACACCTTTGTATGTATTTATTAAAACTCACGAGTCAATCCTATCAATCATATTTTTTTTTATTTGTTTACACAATGTGATTTAGCTGGATTAGGGCTCAAAGGTTTTCTTCCACATCTTAAAACTCCTGAGCCAGCACTGACTCGAGAGTTTCGCACTGTGAAAAGACATTGCACAGCCATGTCTGGGTGAGGAGGTACAGGGGGGTTTGAGGAACCCCTAAAGGTGAACCCACCCCATGGTAGTGGCTAGGAATGCCTAGAGCCGGCATCTGAGTTTCATGTACTGTAAAAAGCACAAGCAAAGCCAAGAACTAAAACTAGTGTCTGGCTTTTGTTGAAAGACAGGGGGGGTAGGCTGCAGGCTGTGCAGCTGTCCAGGGTCCCCTGCTGGTTAGGTGCAGGGTCTGTCTGCAAGTACAAAACCTGTAAAGAAAACACTGTTAAATACTGAGTTGTTGCTAATGGCAGTGACACAAAAACAGATAACAAGACAACGTAATTTGTAACTGTGCTCTTTTGGAGCTGGTGATTTTTGAAAGTGGTGGGCGTATTTTGACTTGAGAGTTCCTGATATGTTAAGATATGTTCAGAAATACCTACATTGTGCCAATGCTGGCATTTTGTATTGATATCGCCTTGTGCCAAGAATGACATCATTTCAAACAATATTCCAGTGCCAAAAGTTTGCCATTAATACTGCCCATATACCCTGGGGGGCAGCATTTGCGCCGGATCTGGCCATTATATATATGGCAGATTTTGAGCGGAAATTCATCCTGAATCAAAATAACCCATACCAGACACAATTACAGATGTGGCGTCGATACATAGACGACGTTTTGATGATTTGGACTGGCTCTGAAGAAACCTTGAATTTATTTCATCTCTGGTTGAATGAACAGAGTACGGATATTCAATTTACCATGCAGTCGCATCAGGAAAAAATCGACTTCCTTGATATTACTATCTTCCATGAAGAAGGGTTACTATCCACAACATTATATCGGAAACCCACTGAACGGAATTCGCTCTTATTATATAATAGCCACCATCCAAGAGGCCTGAGGGACAACTTGCCAGTTGGTCAGTTTTTTAGGATAAGACGGAACTGTTCCAAAAAAGATGACTATTTCGTGGAGTCCGAGGCCCTTACTGCAAAATTGTTGGAAAGAGGATATCCGAGGAGACTTGTGAAGAGAGCACAAAAACGAGCTTGGTATAGTCCCAGAGAGGAACTACTCACGCCTCATATCAGAAATGACAACACCAATGAGCGGATGATCTGTGTGACCACATATAATACGCAAAGTAACAGCGTCAAGAAAATTGTCAACAAGTACTGGCCAATGGTGTCTGAGGAGATTGGTCAACCACAGAAACCAATGCATTCGTTCAAGAAATCAAGGAATGTAAAAGATCAGGTGGTTAGTTCCTACCTAATGACACCTGATATTCCTACCTTACAATCAATGTGGAATTTGCCATCAGTGCTTGGCCATTACAGATGTGGCCATTGTAAAGTCTGCCCAATGTGTTTACAAACTAAACAGTTTAAATATAAAGAGCAATGTGTTGATCTGAAATCCTTTACGAATTGCAATACATCCTGTGTTATTTACTGCATCAAATGTCCGTGTGGCTTGGCCTATGTGGGTCAAACACAACAGAAAATTAAGGTCCGAATTATGCAACATCAAAGCAGGATCAGATGTGAGGTAGTGGGTGCACCCCTGGTAGACCACTACAGGAGATTTGGACATACATTGAATGAACTTGAGTGGGTGGTCCTTGAAAAGGTGATCTTGGGACCCCGGGGAGGGAGTATATCTTCTATCCTCACTGTGAGAGAAAGTAAGTGGATGCACTTGTTGGACACAATAGTGCATGGTCTTAATGAACAGGAGAATAACTTTGCACAATTGGCATGTTTATAATATAGATTTCATGCAATACTGACATCGTTTATTTTATTCTGTTTAATATGACACATGTAGCAAGGTTGTAATACCAATCATGATGTGAGGGGCCATTCAATCTGATTGAGACAATATGTGTTATCTTTCATTCGTACATATATGTTTTGTTATTACATCTCTGCAACTTTTGCAATTTTTGAATGTAATACAATTGAGGATTTCACACATGATGAAATAGACTCCCTCCCGTTGCATCCATTTAGTTGGCCTTGACGAGTGCACCATTGAATTTAATTTCACATCTATCTGGCCTTCAACAAGTCATCTGTTAATAATAAAAAAGACGTCTGTGCGCCTGTAAGGCCTCCTGTCGCGCTAATAAAGAATATTTCTAATTTAACTCAATGAGACACTAGGTTACTCCAGCGCTTAATTTCATCAGGGGCCGAGTCTGTCTACTATTTTTACTGGGCGCCCATTGGCTACTTGCAAGCAGTGACATCTAGCTGCTGCCCAGTTGATATATCCCGCGCCTGTCCTCGCGTCAGGTCACTAGAGCAAATGGTTTGCTGCTATACGGAGATTTCAGCACGTATCTGCTAATGGGTAAGCTCGAGTAAATTAACAGCCGTCTCCCTCCTTCCTTCCTTTTTTGACTATGTGGACGTTGTGAGCACAGACGCTAACACGCACCGCTGGTTGTTTATTTATTTGTCTTAGAAACCTGAATGAACTTGGAAAGGGTTTGTCCAAAAGATACCAGGCATCCCGCTCGATGGCTCACGGCAAGCCATTAAATTAATTGGTATGGATGCACAGCGAGGAGCTTTCCCGCTTTCTTCGTGATTTGGGTAAGCTTGGGTGATACTTTAATCGTGCCCCGCTCTAGTAATGCGGTGATCATGAAATTTGTTTGGTAACACACGTCTCCTGTCTATTCCAATTCCTAGATAAACAAACCGACCTAGGAGGGCTTTTTAAAGGCATTTTTTCCCGATTGGCGTTTTGGAAGAAAGAAACAATTGCCAGCAAATGTTTGTTGATTCTGTTTGTTTCACCCTCATATATGGTGAGTAAACAGATGAAGTGGTGGGTGAAAATGCAATGACGACATGTTAATTATGTTCTGAATTGCACTTGTTTGTTATTTACAGATATGAGTTTTATGTCACGAACAGAAGCGTTTTCATGCATAATCAGCACCTAAGATCGCTGCCGCTTGAATAGGTGAGCTTCAGACTAGTTACTTACACATCTTTGTGGAGTGAGATTTGACTTGAATTGTGGGGGCTAGCCCTGTGGTTGGTTGTTTTGGTTGGTTCTCCTTTGTTTGATTTGGTAACTTATGTTTTTAACCCGGCTGGGTAGTGTATGATGTTTAACTTAATTGTACACATGTGTTGATATTAAGTATGATATGACGTGGATTATAGCCGAGTACGGTCCACTGTCTTATAAATGCCTAATTTATTTTTAGGATTACGCTCTCTTGGCAATAGGAGCCCTTGGCCCAACATCATTTTCAGACGGAGCCGCGAGATTCACCGTGCTTCGTGTAGGTAACTAGGCATGGCTTTAATTAGCCTGCAGCTATCCTTGTAAGAATATATCAATCCTAATTTAGTTTTTCCCCTTTTGTAGGTGCCCTTTTTTGTACTCCCACACCCCACCACTACCCGTCCTGAGGAAGACCCCGCTGTAGGGCAATAACGTCGCCTGCGAAATTGGGGTCGAAACGTCGACATACTGTTTATGTTTCTTACCTGTGGGCAAACTGATCACTTGTGGACTGTGCCAGACACTAACAGGATAGGATTTTCTCAACCTATGAGTTGATATATGATGATGTATATATATCCAGTGTGGTACTATATGTTCAAATAGTAATGAGACCACTTATTATGTTATTCCTTTACGACTAAATCTATGCTGCACAATTTTCCTTTCTTCACCTCCCCCCCACCCCCCCCTTTCTTCTGGGCTTATCATGAAATGTTTTGAATTGTAATATTGCGAAAAGAAATGGTAATTTATTTACAAGAAAGGATGTATATTAAATAACATTCTTTGAAGTCTATGTTTATGAGGTTAATTTTGCTGATTTGTTTATCTTATGTTGTTCCAACTGGGACCCCTTCTCATATACCATATACCCTGGGTGCCCCATATGTCTAAATTTACTTCCAGTATTTCAAAGTTGGCATTTTATCATGATTTTCTTCTCTCAACCAGCCCCAATATGCCATGGCTGCCCCGTCGGAGGCAAGAACGTTTCTCTAGTCTGCCACCACCAGCATTTTGCCATAGGTGCCTACTTACCACAATTATTACTTCCAGGCATTACCTCTAATGTCCCAGTATGTTGCCATGAGTGTGCCCATGCCAAGAAGTTCCTCCAGTATGCAAGTGGCTGCATTTTTCCTCAGGGGCCCCTATGCCAATAATTAATCTTGTTTTCTGATATGTTATGCGTTGAAAATCTGTATATGTAGTTGCTGCCATTAATGCGCTTCCGCATGTTTTACTATAATTTATGTAATAATTTGTATGTATCTTTTTATGTGGACCTCATTGGAGTACCAAATCTTTAATAAATATTGAATTGAATTCATTTCTGATATGTTAGTGAATTTGTAGGGTGCGGCTTATTACCCTTGATGGTGTCCTGGCGCTAAATTAATTGTAGTATGTCAAGGCCTGCGGTCCCTTTCCTTATGCCAAGAAGTAGCATGCCAGTGGCTGGGTGACAGCATGTTTCCTTGTGTGCCTCCATAAACCCCAGAATTATATTGGTTATACCATGGCCAGCTTCAGAGAAGCAAACCTGAAACACACAAACTCTTGCTCACTTACACTATCATTCATACTCACTCTCTCTCACATTCATTCTCTTATCCATCACTCACTCTCCCACTTACTCATTCGTACTCTTTCACACTCCCACTCAGTGTTACTAGCACACGAACATACTCGTACTCTCACTTACAAACACACATTCACCCTTTCACAGTCACTGTCTCTGGTCCCTGGTGCAGCTGATAGCTACACCCCTGAATCATTTCCACTCCCTCTCACAATCTGCATTCACTCACTCTTTGTAACACCCTCACACTCTTTTACCCACTCTCTCAAGTTCACTTATTCATACACTCTCAAAAAAGATGTCCACTCACATTCCCACACATACACATGCTCCAACTCAATCTCATTCTCTCTTGATCACTCACAAACACACACACACACACACACACACACACACACACACACACACACACACACACACACACACACCCTCCCCCTCCCCCTCCCACCCCCACACCCACATACAAGGAGAAACTTGTTTTACTTACCTTGCTTCCTTTGCTGGCAACTTTGAGGCTTCGTGGCAACAACAGAGCATGAGTCTGATGCTGGACATTCAAACCTGCAAGTCCTTATTCCTAATGAGGAGCCAGACTGAGCAACAAGGCTAGGTTAAAAAAGGCAAAGATCTACCTAAATCCAATTCCCAGTTGTTGATAGAACTGGAAGCACAACCCTATAAGAAGCTGGAACAGTGCTGGGTAGCTGGGTATCCTTCACCTTCAACTCTATGGCTTCAGGAATGCATTGATGTGCGATCTGACAGCCACAGTTTAGCAGATGCTACAACATATGTGGTTCTATTGGATTAGCTGAGGCATGTGCAGTATATTTGATATATAAAATGGATTGTGCCTGTTTGAGGGGACTGTAGTTGAATATGTTGCTCACATGCACAGCCACATAGAGAGTACTGTGTCTTTTAACCCCTTTCTCAAAACTGAAAATCAGAAATAAAAAGCTACATTTTACAAACCTCTAATAAATGATAAAGATTCAGTTCCTCAAGCGATTGATCTTATACAATAATATCCCCATATTATTTCCTCTAGTCTGCTCATTTTTTTGATAAACAAATGTATTGTTTTTTGGAATACAAGCACCAACAGCACTGCAGTGGATAGCACGAATATTGACACAGTACAATAAAAGAAACACAGGTATCACTTTTCAACCCCGCCCTCCAGCGGTAGACACAAACATCTTGTTTAGAGAACAGGCTATTCCATGGCTCCCAGCCACTTGCCCCAAACCCTCCGATGTTTCTTAGGGCATCCTCGTGCCTCGTACATAGGTTTTTCTTGAGCCGCACACCAATCCACTCCCCTTCACCATGTCTCCGAACTTGGTGGTGGTGGAAGTTTCCAGGAGGCGGCAATATCCCTCTTGGCCACAACCATGGCTGTATTGTAAAATAATTTCTCGTTCTGGACCTGTTCAATCCGTCAGTAATCCCGAGAAGGGAGTGACGTGGGTCATGGGGAACCTCCCACCCCAGGACCTCGGACAGTTCACCTTCGATCTCTCCCCAGAACTGAGCCAATCTAGGGCATGCCCACACCATGTAGTAGAAATAGGCCGGGTCTTGACCGCATCTCGTGCTTGCAGCAGATGGGGAAAAGCCGGCTCGATGTAGGCGTTGCGGGGTCAGGTAGGCCGTGTGAATATAATATAATTGGATCAAGCGGAGTTTAGCGGATGTGTTGACCATTTTGGGCGACATGAGTGCGTCACGCCAGTCCTCCTCGTCCAGAGGACCCACCCACTCCTCCCATTGGCCCCTGAGTCGGTCGAGTGAAGTCCGGGTGTTGTTGACCAGCGTCTTGTAGATGCGGGAGATGCCCCCTCTCCCCAGGTCGCCTAGCATGATCTGCATCTCGGGAGGCGGGGGGGACTGTACTCGGGGACCCTGGTATCTTCATGTATATGTACGTGAAGGGCGTGTCGCTATTGTAAGTATTTATAAAGTTGTGATGGGTGCAGGGAGTATCTGGACTGGAGGTCCTTAAAGGAGCACATGTGGCCGCTCGGCCACACATCACCAAGCTGAGAGATCCCAATAAGATCCTATGTGCGGAACCCCTGTAGCCCACTAACCTACCGGAGCCATGTGCAGTGCCATAGAGGCGTGTGTTGAGTGAGTTTGTGCGTCCATTTGGTGTGCCGTAGGGCCGCCCTCCAGGCTAGGAGCACGGAGCGCGAGACATCGGGCAGGGTGGATGGGATAGATTCCCTGTACATTAGAGATTGGATCTTGGGCAGGCCAAACACATTGAGTTCCAGCCTGTAGGCTGTCGTGTATACTCAATAGACTGGTTGCAAGATAGTAGAGCTATAAATGTGTCATCCCCATGCCCCCGTCGAATGATGGGATCTGACAGGTCCTTAATGCCAACCGGGCTCTCCCTCCCCTCCAGAAGAACTTAGTAGCCATAGCGTCTAGCTCCCGAAACCACGCCCGTGGAAAGCAGAAGGGGGTATTTTGGAGAACAAATAGGAATCTGGGAAGGATCATCATTTTAAATAAGGCGACCCTCCCCAGGGGGTTCAAGAGCAATGATTGCCATTTGGGGAGGTCCGCCTTGGCTTTCTTTACGAGCGGGGTAATATTAAGGGACCACCCCAATTCCGGGTGGAGGGCAACCCAGATCCCAAGATACTTAAAGAACTGACGTCGAAGCGGTATCGTGGACTGTCAGTCGTAACATTCTCTGGATAGATGGAGCAGGATCAGGACCGACTTGTTAGGGTTCATTCGAAGGCCAGAGGTCTGCCCAAAGGAACTCAGGAACTGAAGACAGCGGGGGCCTGACTGGGCGGGATCAGTTAAGAAGAGCAGGACATCGTCTGCGTAAAGAGCGATCTTGTCCACTTCAGAGTTGAACCATTCCCATCCCCGAACGAGGCTCGCGGACCGGATCAAGGTCGCTAGAGGCTCCATTGCCAAGGCAAAGAGAAGAGGCGATAGGGGGCATCCCTGTCTCGTTCCCCTTTGAATGGGGAAGGCGTCAGAGAGAGCCCCATTAACCAGGACGCGGGCTTGGGGCCGGGTGTAAAGGACCCCGACCATCTGCCAGAAATGAGGGCCGAAGCCCATCGCCACCAGTACATCATCTAAGTACGTCCAATCCACGGTGTCCACGCCTTCTCAAAATTGATGAGAAGGAGTGCCAAATAAGGGGAGAGCGCCTGGCGGTGTGCCAGGGCCAGGTGTAGCCGCCGGAGACAATGTCTGGTGCCTCGTTGAGGCATGAAACGCAGTGGTAAGATAGGGCTTCAGCCGTTGAGCGAGAATTTCGGCAAATAGTTTAACTTCCATGTTAATAAGGGAAATGGGACGATAATCAGCACAGTGGGGGCTTCGGGAGGACTACAGTGGTCGCCATATCTGTCTCCGGCGGGAAGGAGCCTTTCTCGAAGCCCTCAGCATACAAATCTGCCAAGCGAGGCACAAGGACCTCACGGTATGCTGCATAATATTCCTGGGGGGCCGTCTGGGCCAGGATTCTTACCAGAGGCGGTGTGAGCAATAGCTTTGTTGATTTTCTTGTATGAGATTGGGCGGTCAAGGTCAGCTAGGGCGGTAGAGTACAGCTGAGGGAGGTGGGTACCCGTCGCATCCAGTAGCTCTCGGAGTGACCGTGTCGGGGTCCGTTTGGCGTAGAGCTGACGGTAGAAGGTGGCGAATGTGCCGGCCATAGCCACCTGTGATCACAGCTGATCACAGATGATCTCCACAAGAATTTGGCGGCCTCCAAGCAGAGATGTTGGATTTCACTTCGAATATTCGTAGGGCGCCGCTCGTGATCAGCATCATCATCTGTGGTGGGGGAATGCTCGAGGCGTAGGGCCTGCGCCTCTAATGAGGTGATCTGCAATAGTTGCGCCTGCCGCTGCTGATGGATGTGGCCTTTGGCATATCCACTAATCGTAGCCTTACCCGCCGCCCACAGGGTACCCGAGGAAGGGACCGACCCCACATTTGTGCAAAATAGTGCTTTAACTCCTGTCCCACTGCCTTCTTGAAGCCCCTGTCCTGAAGAAACCAGGCATTCAAACGCCACATTGGGTGTGAGTAGGGGGGGGAACCCATATTCTAAGGAGCAATGGGGAATGGTCTGAGATACCTTTCGGGAGTATGCAGACATCTTGGATTGCGGAGCAGTCTGTAGATGGAAGGAAAATTGTATCTATACGTGCCTGCGTATGGTGTAAGGCAGAAGTGTGTGTGAACTGTTTAGCGTGCAGGTTCCAGATTCACCAAGTATCGCACAGGCCAAGGGATTCAGCCCAGTTTGTTAACTGTTTCGCTTGTGCCACTCTGGGGGTGGATGGAGGGCCTGTCGTTTCGAGATTCGGGGTGGAGACGGCGTTAAAGTCGCCCCCGATAACGTAGGATCCCAGGGGAAGGGTAGACAGCAGAACAGTGGATTGCTTTAAAGTCCTGGCGAGCATCGAAGGGGAAGAGTACATGGACACAAGGTTTAGGGGAGTGCCCCCATGTGTACCGCAAACAATCATGAACGTGCCCTGTGGGTCATGGAGAATTTGTGTGAGCACAAAGGGAAGGGTGCGTTTCAGTATTAAAGCCCGAGTGCCAAACCCTATCTTAGCCGTAACGCGCAAGAAAGGGACAGAGGTTACCCATCAGGTGCGTCTCTTGAAGCAGAAGCACTTCTACTTTAAGACGCTGTGCGTAGCGCAGTACAGCCATCCGTTTGTGGCGGTCCGGTAGACTATTAACGTTCCAGGATAAAATATGGAGGGCAGCCTTCGGAATCAGGGTGTCAGTCATGGGGGCTGGGGGTCGTTATCGAAGCTCACTGGACCCTGGAGAGTCGACGGCAAATGTGGGTCCAGGAGCAAGTACGACTGCCCGTTGGCAGGAAGGATCCTGTGAGTTGGACTCTATAGAGGTGGGCCCGAGTGCCATGTGGATGGTGGTGCACCAAAACAATATAGAACCATAAGAAACCTTGGGAGCAAAAAATCGCAGCCCACAACAACAATAAAGAAAAAAACCCGCCCCAAAGCCACCCCCTTCCCCTCCCCCACGCTATACTTCGAGAACGGAAGCATCTGTCGACCCCCCATTTAACTGAACCAAACTAAAACGCTCAGGTTGGTTGCATGGAGGACCCCTCCAGAAGAACGGATAAGTAGTGCATCTGCCCTAAACAGTGTAAATGAACGTATGGACATGCCAACAGTCAGATGCCCACCCCTGGTGAGGCTCCCCCCCCAATGGTAGACATATTTCAGATTCTGACTACATTGTCTTTAAAGGGTGGGGGTGCGGGAAAGGTCTGAGTCCACCTGGGCCAACGGTATGGACGAGCTCGCCAAGCTCTCGACGTAGCGGTGCCTGTGGCGTGGTGGAGATTCCGACTGGCTGGAGAAATCCTGAGGATCTGGAGCTGCCGCACTTAAGGATCGGAGTGCTGGCGCCCCCTTGGCGACCGCGTGCGGCGTCGGCGCTGGCGCCCCGGCGACCTTCGTCCCTCGGGCCGCGACTCTGTGTGTCTTGGGATGTGTTGCGCCTCTGGCGGAGTCGGCGCTCCTCTGTCAGCCATGTCCATGCCACCTGGGGTGAGTCAAAGAATTGCGTCTTATTTTGAAAAATGACCTGAAGGCGTGCTGGGAATTGGAGCTGATACTGTAGGCCTAGGGCGCGGAGTTTCTTCTTTACCTCTGTGTAGGAGCGCCGGAGGTCCTGGACTTCCCTGGTGTAGTCCGGGAATATCATGATGACCTGGTTCTGAAACTTTAGGGGACCAGCTGCCCGGGCCGTTCGCAGGATGGTGTTGCGGTCTTTAAAGTTGAGGACTTTGAGAATAATGGGGCGGGGTGCGGCACTGGGAGGAGGTCTGGGCTCAAGGGACCTGTGAGCCCTCTCTACTACAAACCACGTCGACAGGGCATCGCCGGGCACCCACGACTTAAACCAGTCTTCAACGAAGGTGGCAGCCTGGCCCGCCTCCACCCCCTCGGGGAACCCCACCAGGCGGAGGTTGTTTCGACGTGCCCGGTTTTCCACATCCTCAGCACGCCTATGGAGCTCCTTGGTGTGAGAGCGAAGGTGAGCTACTTGCTCTTTGAGTTGTGTGATATCGTCCTCGGCCGTGGATATATGGGATTCCGCTTCTGAGAGCCACGTGGTAGCGTTACGAAGATCCTGCCTGAGGAGAGCTACATCAATCTTAATTTCACCAATCTTCCCCTCAACGGATGTCTGTGAGGCCTTGATTGCCTGGAGGATAGTGCCACGTCCTTGTCTTGATGGGGGTGGGCGGTGGCGGCCCCCCTGCCACCCCGCGGGAGGCTCCTGCTCGGAGGTATTAAACAGTCAATTTTGGTTTGCGTGGAGGCCGGTGTAGGCTTGGGGCCCCTATCTCTCCCCATGGCCAGTGGTAGCTCTCGGTGTCACTGCAGCAGTAGGGAGCCCAGGGGGACGGGAGGCCAGCACAGGGCCCACGGATCCATAGAGGCACCCACGCACCAGACAGGGGCCACGGTGTAGGCTTGGGGCCCCTATCTCTCCCCATGGCCAGTGGTAGCTCTCGGTGTCACTGCAGCAGTAGGGAGCCCAGGGGGACGGGAGGCCAGCACAGGGCCCACGGATCCATAGAGGCACCCACGCACCAGACAGGGGCCACCCGGTTTGAACCGCCGGTATCACTCAGAGGCCCAGGTAGAGGAGAACAGTCCGTCCGGGACCAGCGCGCAGGGAGGACTACCCGCCACCCGAAAGATGGTCGACTTTGCCCAATGGAGGTCAGGCCTCACCCACCCCGCCAATTGCCGTCAGGTCCCAAGGAGCCATGCTCTCCACAGCCGGGACAGGGGAGGCCCCGCACCTGTCCCCTAGAAGAGATGAAGAGGAAGGAGGGGAGAATCACTTCCAGACAGTGCAGTCACTCTTTGCCCCAGAAGCCAGAAGCAGGGAGAATTGCTTCCAGATACCGCCACAGGGCACCTAGGTAGCGAGGGGAGGCCCACACCACCACCTCCACAGATCTGGCCTCAGGCCCTGGCACCCAGTACTCTACAGTCAGGCCTCTTAACCAGAGCAGATTTGCAGCGAGCCCCGCCGAGCACGTTGAATGGAGACAGGGTGGGGGGGGCAAGTTGCAACACCCGCGCTGCTGCCTTGACCGACAGCTGCTCACTCCACTCACCGCACGGGTCAGCTGCTCA
This sequence comes from Lissotriton helveticus, assembly GCF_964261635.1. Taxonomy (NCBI): domain Eukaryota; kingdom Metazoa; phylum Chordata; class Amphibia; order Caudata; family Salamandridae; genus Lissotriton; species Lissotriton helveticus. The sequence goes on along the minus strand of NC_136070.1, from coordinate 933,629,552 downwards.
ATCAACGGCTCTCCCAGCCGCAGGCCTCAATGGCCTGCCTCTCCTCCACCACTTCCTCTGTGTCAGTGCCGGCCAACGTGCTGGCCGAGTACCCACTGAAGGCCCCGCAAGCTGCCAGGCCGACTTCGCCCACAGACCGCAGGCCCACTCCGGCCGGAGCAGTCGGTGCTGCCCCCCTCAGGCGCCGTGGTCTACCAATTCCCTGCAGTGCCAACAACCAATGGGAACAGCCTGACCTCAACCGGCCGCACACCACAGGAGGCCTTACAGTTAGAAACAGGGGCGGGAGAATGTGGATGGGGCTTTCTTTAAGCTGTTGTATTGCTTCCTGGATGGTCCAAAATAGACAAGGGTGACACTTGCAATCTTAAAGTTGACTGACGAGATATGGGGGATCAGTCCTGGATAAGTTATTTCAGCAGCGGAAACATAACATGGGTCATAAGAGGTTTTGTCTGTGTGGTTAGATGTGGATATTGAGTACCTCATCTGGTATATGCGATTTCAGCGGTGATCTGAATATCTCTTAGGCCAGAGAGACTGGGGTCTGCTATTGGGCTCTTATGAGGCTCCTTGTGTTGTTGGCAATCCGATTTATCAGTCTTAGAAGTTCAATGAGGCGTGTTGCAGCTTCTGCACTTTTTGAAGAGGATAGGACAGATGACACACCTATAGCTGAAAGAAGGAGAAGGAAAAGGAGGAGTAACCCTATTATTGACTATAGGGACAGAGTAGTTAGGCTAAGAAAGAACAAGTCACATATCCTGACCCCGGAAGACGTTCGTTAGGTGCAGGGAGGCTGAAGCAATTTGATCAAATTTTTTATCTTTCTGAGTTGCATCATCAAAAGCAACAAAACCAGTTAGAAACCGTCAAATATTGAACACTGTGAAAAATGTAATAATGCCTCATCGCGGCTCACCTGTTTCCAATGAAAGGTTTCTAGTTTTTTTTAATGGTCGCTAATAATATAGCTATAAATTTATCAGGTGGCACCTACGACTGTTAAGGAGTTCTATTAATACACGTTAAGGACATTTCCTATCTTTTAATAAAAAAATCTACTGAAATTGTTTCCCTTCAAAATCACAACAGGGGTTACATTCAACAAAGATTGAAATTGAAAACTCTGTCCTGAAGGTGTTTGATCCTACTTCACCGAAACGCCGCATTGACTTTTGTGTAGTTTTCTTGTTTTTAATCATCAAATATGACTTCTGTGTAATGTTTGTTCATTTTAATCTTTGAAATCAAACGTAGTACTAGCATTGATTATTGTAAAAGTGATTTGATATGTTTTTAACAAATATTTGAATAAAAATTAATTTTGTACTTTTTGCAATTTTTTGGGCCTTTGACATTACTGTTTTTATCCATATATGAGCTTGTTAATTGGGAGTCTCTATGCATGTAAAGGATAGATAGTACAATTACTACTGTATAATTTTTCCCTAACAACTGAGTTAACTTGATAGACCCCACCACCATTGTACATGTTAATGGGACAACACTTGATACACAGACAAAAACACCCATAGCTGAGCCATCTGTGGAATCAAGGAATGTTTCTTGGTCTGAAGGGTCGTACATCTCTTTAGACTTTGCTCTATTGTAATTATCTTGATGGCTGGGTCTAGAAGGCTAAACACATAACCCACATTTATAGCTAGGGATCCAGTGCTAACATTTCTTCCTCCCTATCTTGGTGTTCTGTGAGAAGTCTGTGGATATAAAAATGATGTCCTCATTTTTTTTATATGGCTATGTTTCCTATTGAAATCGTCTGTCGAGACTGCTGGTGATGCCGGAAGCGGGCGGTAATCGATGTTGGGTGTTCTTCTGCGAATAGTGGGAATGCAACCAATGCATCTGTTGGAATTGTAGCTGTGGTGTAAAGGTGGTTCCTATCATTGCTCTCAATAAACCTCTCAACAGAAAGTCTGGATTGTCCTCTTCCTCTTTTTATTTCTAAGACCCCCAGAAATGTGAATGTTCTCTCTCATGCCCTAGTTTTCCAAGCCTATAACCTTGCTTTGCAGATTCCCTACCTCTTGACCGTGTTGTAGTTGATATTCTATGTCTGTGACACATCTTTCAGTGGAAACTAGTGTAGCATTAAATGAGGATTAGGAAGAACATGTGGATTTAAATTATTTGGCCATTTCCGAAGTATCCTCCTTGACAATCCCTATAAACGATTTTATGGATGCGAGTTCGGTTTTCCATGTTTCCAGTGCTATGGGTGTCAATGTGGTGGGAAACAGCCATCTGCTGTTTAGTCTTTCCCTCCTGTTCTTCAGTCGTCTTGCCACAAAGCGTGTAGTATGATAGTGTAGTTCTGAGTTCAGCTACAGTGCTTAATAAAAAGCAATAATTTTCCCTTTTCTGTATTTAAGTGAGGGGCTGCAGTGGTTAAGCCCAGTCCAGAGGTAGCATAATTCTGTGTGGGTTAAGGAGAGCTACAAAAGAGGTGAATTAGATCCTCCAGGGTTCTTCCATCAAGTGCAACAAAGCAGAAATTATGTCTCCACACTTTCAGCTTTGAGTAGATGAGTCATCCTAGTAGCCAGCTGGAGATGTTTAGTTGCCTCCATCAGTATTAGTGCATCTATCGGGTGAGCTTCTCAGTGTGTGGCTCCTCTACACTAATTTCCAATAATTTTACCACAGCCTGCGCAGGAGGTAGTGGGAAGGATGAGACATAAAGTGGATCACTGGTGCACCACCGAAGCTAAGCATGCTGCTGGTATATTAAGCATTCGCAAGAGGATGGTGAGAGAAGGACGTAGCAGAGGCCTACTTCCATCATTGCATTTGTAGCTGTGGGAACTAACCCAGGTAAATCCTCCACAGATTACCCTCATTTCCGCCACGGCTACAGTTGACATTCCCTCTGTCAGTCGCTGTCTGTCTGGCCTGCCCAGAGTTTCCTCCGGTATTTTGTGCCTTAGAAGCTGCAAATTCACATAGGAGAAGTCATGCTCCGAATACAAGCGCTCTCTCTGTTCTAAGATACAGCATTTCTCTCTGAAGTTCTCACTTCGAAATAGCTACTTTTCACTTAATTTCCTGGTGCACAAGGATAGTAGTGAAGAATGGGAGGGCAAATAGTGGTCTTTAGTAGGCCATCTCTCATCACATGCTCAAAATAGCCGCCTGTAGTGCCGGAGCTCTACGACATGGCAGCCAGTTCATTGGTGACTTAGCTCAGCCTGGGGGCTCCTGCTTCATCTGCCACAAAGAGAATTCACATATAGAATTATAGATAGCTAACAGTTAATTACGGGGATGTTTTTCACCAACGTGTTCTGAGTGACATCACATAGCAAGTGCGAAACTCGAGTCGTCTATGATGTCACTCAGAACCCTGAGGTGGAAAACATCCCTGTAACTAATTTTTTACCCATTTTTAGGTTTTGCCTGCAAGTGCGCACGTAGTGCGCATGCGCTAAAAAACCTTATGAGTTCTATGTGGGATCGATGACCCGCCTCTGTCTCGCATTGGCTAGCTCCATAAATGGAGGCTAGCCATTGGGAGACAGAGGCTGTCAATCACGCTTTCCCCATAAAACGCGATTCGGGGGCGTTTCTCTGGCTTTTTTTAAGTCCCGCCCCTTTGTCCTGGGCCGCGCTGTCATTGGCTGCCGGCCCGGGACACCCCCGTGACGTCATTCCCGGGCCGCGCTGTGATTGGCTGGCCGGCCCGGGACCTGACTTTGTTGTTGTTGGCCTTACTCTGCTCGTTAAGTGTTCTGTTTGGTTTACTTCGTGCATTAAACTTCGGCAGCTTCATTTTCCCTGCCGTCACGTAATCTCCCTTTGTCGTCCCAGCCACCCCCTCACAACACTGCTTGCCCACCGCTCCGAGGTCCCTGCTTTTTTCTTAAAACTTAAATTATCGCTTCATTTGTAGTGCCGTCACTTAATCGCCCTGTGAAGTCTCTCTCCATCCCCTCACCCCTACCACAACACTACTTGTCTGCCCCCACCACCCCTCTGAGATAACAGCTTTTTTTGTTTAATTTATTTTCGTAGATTGATATAGGGCTGGCAATTGAGAAATTAAGTGATTTTCTCAGAAAAGAATCCCAGGAATGTTGGACCGACGCCGAGACTAACATCGATCCCTAGCTTACGAGTCAGCAGCTCTAACCGCTGTATCACACCCTCTCCCTCTGGGGATCCATGTTAAGAGTCTCCTTTTGTTGACAGCAGTGTCAGCAAAGACATGGTATCAGGTGCAAGGAACCACGTGGTTAGATTACATCAAAAGAATATATCTGAAAAGAGAAACATGCAAATATATTATTTGATGGAATCTAACCACGTTGTTCCTTGCAACCGCTAACAGGTCTTTTTTCCAACTGCTATATTGGTTAAAACACATGTGCGTGTCTTTCTGCATCTCCGACAGTCCGACAGGTTGTTGTACTTTTGTGTTTGGTTTACATCTGTTGTCCGGACCTCACGATGAGCTTTGTAACATGTCCAATGCAGATTTGCTTGTTTTTTTAATTTTGCCAGATGGAGTTATTTATAAGCTCAAATGCTGTTCAAGTTACATTGCTATATGCGAGTTAAGGCGAGGTGATATATTCGAAAAAAAACACCATGGTGGAATTTCATTTTCCTTCTATTCTGCGTAGATTTAACGCTCTCGCCCCCACACCCTATTTGCATGTTTTCCTGGTTAAGCTAGCAAGCCAGCTGACAAAGCAGCATGTTTTAAAAGTGCTTTGAGGTGCAGTGCGACAGAAGTGGGTGCTAGATTAATTTTATAATGCTACTCCCAAACCCTTTCGACTCGTTTGCACTGCACATTCTGGGTGACTTGGTTATTTATGTTAATACGCCCATCGCACCAAACCCCTCTCTTTTGCAGCCCCCCTTACATGTATGTGGGAGTGAGTCAACGAAGAGCAATGCAAATGGCCTGCCCAGACTTACACAACATCGGGGAGAAGAGCCGTGACTTGAACTCAAAGCCTTGTAGTTTGACTTGAGCCCCCGCTCGCTGTCTGCTCTGCCCGCAGTGTCTGCGTCTTCTTCATCCTCGTGGCTGGCGAGAGCCCTTTGGTTCCTTTGGTGAGAACTGTACCTGTTCCCGATGCAAGGACTACCTCCTAGGGGCAAAGCCCTCAATTTGCACCTCCCTACGTGATTACTGCATAGTGGCAATGCCGCGGGGGTACGAGGGAGAGCGATGCCATCAACCTGCCCTACCCCTCCAACCTCAGTACAGCAGAACTGTACACGTTTTATAGCGACTGCCCACAGTGGCACTACCCTGCACCTGCCTTGTACAGGGGTGGCGAATGTTCTAGAATGCCAGTGGTTCCACGTGCCCTTCTGCCAGACGTGGATACAGCCTTCAAGTGGCTGTAATACGTCAGCACACCCACACTGTGTTCTTTGGCCACTAGATGCCGCCAGAGTTCCATAGCAGAGACCTCGACTGCTATTGGGTTGATAACTCCGGTGCTCTCCCACTTGAACCCTGTGCCCGCCCCTGCAGCTCTGACAGTCTCTCCAAGTTTGCCCGGTGGGAACTTGCTAGAAAGCTCTCCGCCAGAGTAGCCAGGACATAAACAATCCGAACAGTTGAAAAAGTCCAGTTAGGAGCTACCCGGAGTCCAAATCCACACCACCACCCACCACACCGGGGCTGCTCTCTCTAGCGCGAGGACCTGCTTGAAACAGAGCCTGCCGGTGGTAACTGGAATGTATTGGGGCCCTAGGACCAGGCATATATAATCATGACACAGACACAGGAAGTTAGTGGGTAGAACTGGCCCAGGGCACATGGGTCGCAGGGTCACAAGTCCATGGGTGTGGGATGAGGGGTAAGGCAGCCTCTGGGAGTGGGTGGCACAACAACAACTAGAACAGTGACCATCAGGTCACTACAGTAACATGGACCATCCCGGTGTCTCCTCCTGCCAGCCGAGATCAGGGTGGACAGAGTTCTTTTTATGCCACTAACAGACTTGGAGATACGTGCCTTTCTTACTTGTCATGGGCTCCAAACTCTAACCACGAGGGGCCACGAGCTCTGGATCCCCAGGGCACTAGCAGAATCTCTACTGTGACCAGTAGATTTTTGTTGTGTTTCTAGACCCCCAATCTTGACTAAAGGTCTGGGTGGTCCTTGGACACACACAAGACATCCCTGGACCTAGCGTCCAGGAGCTGTTTCTCTCTTCCACCCCAGCAAGGCCCAGTTCCATCAGTGGACCATCGCGTGAGTGAAACCTTCAAGGGGCTGCCTCAACCAAGGCTCCATTGAAACCTATCTTTCTATCCAGTGCTACTCCGGATAGCTCTGTTTCTCTTCGTGCTGTGTTTTAAGAAATGCAATAGGTCTCGCATTTGCGAGAGATTAAGCTATTGGCATTGTAAATGACAATGCCTTTTATTTATCTGTTTTCAAAACCAACACATAAATAAAAAGTTTGTCATTTACAATGCCAATAGCTTAAACTTTTGCAAAGGCAAAACCGTTGCATTGTAAATGCTTGTTTATTTTTTATTATGTATGGCCTCCAAAAAACATCTGCCCCTTCTACTACCACCCAGGGGCAGCAGCGTAATGATGAAGCTATTAATAACATAGCCTTTGTCAGACCTGGCGGGGGGGAATGGGGTGTGTGTGTGTTAGTGTGTGTGTGTGTATGTGTGTGTGTGTTAGTGTGTGTGTTAATGTTAGTGTGTGTGTGTGTTAGTGTTGGTGTTACTTCACTTTGACTTGGCATTTAAGACAACTTGCCATGCCTTAAACTGCCCTTTTATTACATATAAGTCACCCCTAAGGAAGGCCCTTGGTAACCCAAATGGCAGGTTGCTGTAGAAGTAAAAGGCAGGACATGTACTTCTGTGTTTTACGTGTCCTGGTAGTGACAAACAGCTAAATTAGTTTTTCACTGCTGTGAGGCCTACTCCTCTCATAAGCTAGAATTGGAAATTTCCTGAAATACCTCGAAGCTGTAATTCCTAGTTAGAAAGGAGAAGCTTTTTCATGTGTCCTATCTTTGGAATGGTAATGATAAATCCTCTTTATTGGTAAGGTCCGATCTAAACTTGCTATTTTAAAAATTCCACTTTTTGAAAAAGGACATTTCTCTGCTCAGACTACTCTGTGTGCCTTACAGCCTATCTCTAATACACGTCTGGGCTAGGTGGCAGATCCCTTTGTGCATTCCTTCTATACAGTCACAGACAAAAACAAGGGCTGGGTGTGATTTAGCACTCATCTGCATTCTGATGGGTCTTCCTGGGCAGATGTGAGGAAGGGGTTCACCCTTACCCATCAAAGTGTAGTGGCCTGACCCCATACAAAGGACTGATAACCCCTCATTGTGGTCCACACAAAAGAGAGGTTGGAGTGGAGAATGTAACTTATAATCTTGTGCAAGTGGCATGTGCTCAGTGCGAAAAAACTGCCCTCACTCACAAATTGTGACATGCTTCATCATTGGGCTTGCTAACTAACACCCCCGTGCAGACCAACGTCTGGGGTGGAGCAAAGGGGAGGGGAAGACAATACAAATAATAACGGGATATAAAAATAATAAATGTGTAGTTAGTGATCCTTAAAACTAGCTCGAGTATATCCCCCGCTACGCTTTATTCCTGGATTACCCGGCCAGGGTTAAAAGAGAATAGGATGGTGGTGAAAAAGATTGTTAGTAACCATTCACCTCTCCTTACTGTATGTTCGTCAACATGTTTCAGCCGGTTTCCAGTAGCCCTCAATAGATGGTCTGTACTGAAAGGCAAGACTGCTGCCTTCACATTGCTCTCCTCGCGCCGCCTAGCTAGCCCCCCATTGTTGTCTGGAGTGAGTGCTGGGATTGAAAGGGATACCGGTGCACCGCAAAACCACTCTTTGAAGTTTTCCTCACATCAAAGGCCCATTTGGGTATAAGGACTGGGTCTCTGAGCTCATCAAATTAGACACCTTTGGACCTACACCGAAACTCTGTCAGAAGAACTACAGTGTTGTGCAAACGACTTAACTGGAAAGTTTTTCTGGAAGGACTGCGTTTCTGCTTGTTGCCCTGCGGCCTGCTGCTCTCTATGCTGGAGGAAGAACTGGACTCTGCCTCCCCTCCAAAGTGACCTCCAAGGGATTGTTAGCTTGACTCCTGTTTCTGAAGTATCAGGGACACAAAAGGCTTCTAGCAGTTCTGCTGTTGTTGCTGGACTCTGCCTCCTGGGAGTCCTACTCTTGCCTGAGGTGCCTGTTCCAAGGTCTGGGCCTCTGAAGTGGGTTCTGCAGCTGAGTTTCTGCCAAATCCAATGACAAACAGCGCAAAGCTCCACAAAGCCCAGCGGCACAGCTGACAGCTCTCTAAACCGACGCCGGATGACACAAAGCCTTGCAAAGCCTCACTGCTTAGCCTATCAGAACCGATGCCAGAAGAAGCAAAGCCTTGGTGCACAAACTGTGCCCTAGGATCCAAGGTACTGTGTTCAGCAGGCCCAAGTGGATCCCTATAGCTGGCCCACGCTCCATTGTGGTGAGCCCAAACTTTGGATTTGCACTGGTCCCTCGTGACCTGAAGTTACCTTTTTAGCGGTACCTGCTTAAGTGCTTTATTGCATTTATTTCTTTAACATTTAATATCTCGACTTCTACTTATGGATTTTGATATTTATGGTCTTGATTTTTCTAAACTGTTGTGGAGTCTTTTGTGGGGTATTTACTGTGTTGTTTATTTATTTATTTTATTTATTTATAAAGTTTTATATAGCACGAACAAGATCCCGAAAGATATCAGAGTGCTTTACAGTAGTATGAAAGAAAGGACATGAATGAGGTATCAACATCAAGTGGGAAAAGGAAAATAATACAGTAAACTGATTAATTCAAACAACAAAACGGGTTAAAAATATGCAGTAAAGAGGAGCCATATCAAATGGAGTTAACCCTGGTGATAGCAACAAAGTCAACCAGTCAAGTAAGCCTAGCCACTTAAGGTAGGAATTTGCTCATCAGAAATCTTTTAGCTTCCATTTTGAACTCCGTCGTCGAGGAGAGTCTGCGTACTTCTGGTGGGAGAGAGTTCCATATCTTTGGGACAGCACCAGAGAAGGCTCAGTGACAAGTTCTCTTTTTGCTAAGGATGAGCGGTTTCAGGAGGTAAGTTGTGACGCTTCTTGAAGCTCTCTCCCCACAGGATAGTTCAAGTTTTTTCGCCAGGTACCTGGGTGTCTTGAAGTGAATGGTTTTGTGCGCCAGAACTGCAATCTTTAGCTGAATTCATGCTTGAAAGGGTAGCCAAATGAGATTTTAAGACCGGGGATATGTGCTCTTTCGTTTGGAATCTGTCACCAGTCTAGCCGCGGTGTTCAGAGAGGCCCTTAGTGGAGCCAGGGCGTATTTGGGAAGGCCACAGAGGGTAGCACTGCCATAGTCTAGCCTCGGTAAGACAAGCGCTTGGACCACCTGCTTGAAATCACTTTGTGGAAGGAAAGGTTTGATATTTCTGAGAGTCCTCATCAAGTTGTTTGCTCCCTTACATACATTGCTGATATAAATATTCATATTCTGAGGCTTTCTAAGGGAACTCCGAGAGATTTGGCTGAGTCAATGATGATCGGCGTGCAGTTGATGGCAGTGAGGTGAGTCAGCCATAGATCTAGCTTGGGGAGGTGGTTCAGAGGGGAGATGAACAGGAACTCCGTTTTGGAGGTGTTGAGCAGGAGATGGTTCTCGGTTAACCAATTTTGAGTATACTTTAAGATAGTGTTGAGTGAGATGATGTTATCCGGGGATGAGATTTTCAAGTATAGTTGTGTCGTCGGCATACATGTAGAAGAGAATGTTCGTGGAGTTTAGTGAGTTAGCAAGAGGTTCAAGAAGAGGTTAAATAGGATAGGAGAAAGGGCGGACCCCCATGAGAACTGGAGAGAGCTGGGAGAGTGGTTTGCCTAGACTCTTTGTGTTATGTGATGAAGGAAGGATAAGAACCATTGTAGCACCAGATCGTTGAAACCCATTCTGTTTTGCAGGATGGATAGGAGATTGACATGATTAACCGAGTCGAAAGCTGAGGACAGGTCAAGGAGGATAAGTAGATGGGATTAATTTTGGTCGAACTTTTTCAGAATGTCATCCATAACGTGTGAGATGGCCAATTCGGTACTGTGCCTCTTCCGAAAACCAGATTGATGCTGGTCTATGTGAGCACATAGTTGGGATTGTACACATTTTTGTAGGATTTTCGCTAGGGTGGGGATGTTGGAGATGGGACGGAAATTATTGAGATCGAATTTATCAGCGTTTTTTTTTAAAATAGGTGATACCAGAGCTGCTTTTGGGCAGTCAGGGATCATGCCTTGAGATAAGGAAAGGTTTACAATCCTAGTCCAGGTGGGGATGAGAGCGACCTTGATCTCTTTGAAGATGGCCGGAGGCAGTGGGTCACCAAAGTGGTTGGACGGCTTAATAGTCTGAAGAATTTTGTAAATGTCTTTTTCACTAAATGCGGTGAAGGAGTCCCATGACGCATTGTTCTTGGTGTTCATGAAGGCCGGGTCGCACTTTTCAAAGACGTCAGCGGGTGCGGTGGCAATAGAGGAGGGTAATAGAGCCTTGTCGGAAGCGAGGTCAGTGGAGATGAGTTGAGATTTCTCCGTGAAGAAAGCATCAAATTCTTCGCAGGAGGGAGGGTTGCCACCCGGGTCTGAGAGGTTTGGACCAATAACTGATAGCTGTTTGACCAATTCGAAAAGTTTCTTGGGGCGGTTTGCCGCATGGTCTAGTTGTAATCTGAAATAGTCTGCCTTGGCTTTCTTGATCTGCTTGTTGTAGAGGCTCCTGATATCTCTAAGGAGTTTTAGTTGGTTCGAAGAGGGATTTGATCGCCAGGAGCGTTCAGCTGCCCTAAGGTTGCGGCTTTCAGTGTTTAAGTTATCAATATACCATGGTTTGGATATTTTTGAAGAAGCATTTTTAAGGTGGAGTGGAGCAAACTCATCCATGATGTTGGCTGTGGTCACATTGTAGGCATCAGTGAGTGTTTGCACCTCAATAAGTCGGCTTGGGAGGGGAGGACGGATTTAAAGTGGGTAGCAAGATCGTTGTGGTTTATTGATGTGAGGTCCTTTTTCCATATCTTTGATTTAAGAGGTTGAGCCTTCTTCAACACCACCTTCCTGTTAATATAAAAGAGGATGCTGTGGTGTTCGGACCAGTCACGCAGTGTTATGGAATCTAAGATGATGGTCTGTTCCTTGGAGATGATGAGGTCTAGAGTTTCTCCTTTAGTATGAGGTGGTGTATGAGTTATTGCACAAATAATTTACACATTGCCTTCTAAGTTAATCCTGCCTGCTCTGTGCCTACAAGGGGGGGAGCACAGGATAATTTAGGATTGTGTTGTGATTTACCCTGTCTAGGATTGTGGTCCCTACTTGGACAGGGTGCATACCTCTGCCAACTAGAGACGCGATTTCTCACAGCCTCTGTTCTGTGTAGTGCCACCCACACCCCACCACTCCCTGTGTTCTCCCTCCAGAAGCTGAGCTCCCTGGTTTCCTGCGCTTCTCTGACAGTAGGGTGACCAGACGTCCCGGTTTTCGCCGGACGGTCCCGGTTTTTGGAGCAGTGTCCCGGTGTCCGACACTTTGCTGTAAATTAAAGAAATGTCCCGTTTTTTGCGCAGCGCCCGGGATAAACAAATAAATGTCCTGGTTTATAAACAGTATCTCGGTGGGCCTGCTGTACTTCTGAAGTCGGTGTGAGCCAGTCGCAGCGAGAAGGTGCAGCTGCCCAGGAGGCGTCACAATGGGGAGTGGAAAGCCAGCCAGTCGAGCAGCTCAGTGTGTTAATGCACCGACTACGGGGATCTGCATCAAACCTGAAGGCCACCTATTCACAGGCCAGCAAAATGGGGGCTCTCCATTTTTGCCCTCACGGTGACAAAAAAATCTTACTGCTACAGCAGTACCACGCTTCAGTGCCTTCGAAGAGACCTGTTATAGTTCTTTCACAGTCTCATCATTCCAGAACTGAAGTATTTTCAATGTTATGTACAACAAAGCCAAAGTTGTTGCTTATTTAGCTTATGCAGCTAACATCAATTGACAAAGCTAATAGTCCTGGGCCGTTGTATGTGTATTGTTACTCGTTGTATTATTTATCTGGATACAATGACAGAAGCAGCAAATTTTTCTGGCGGGACGCTATGCTAGGCACAGATTTTTTTAGTTTATGTGTTTTAAGCCACAACCTTAATTGCATCGGCCACGCCCCTTGAGAGACTCTCCCCCACTCCGTTTTTTTATCACACTTAAAGCCCTGGGTACTGCTGTCCGTCCTACTTCTATGTCTATGACCTGTCCCAGTTTTTTGTTTTGAGAATCTGGTCACTCTATCTGACAGGCTCTATGAGAGTCCAACCAGAGCAACAGTGGGTAACAGGTTTTGTTAACTGTTGGTACGTCATAGCAGTAAGTTACTGGATTTGATTCTAGTAATTCATGCTAGTGGATTTCTCCTAGAGCCATACATAATAATGCAGTTTATTAGACCAGGAACATCTTAGGGATTTGGGGGGGCCCTGAGCCAAATGTATTTTGGCGGCCACTGTTCGCAACAGCTTTGAATTTATAATCCAGTTTCAGCTCTTTCATGCCCTCTGTGGCCAGGTCAATAATAGTGCACAGGCACTCTGGTCCAAATTCTAAATGTCTTTACATCTAATATTCAAGGATAGTGACATGTGTTTTCAGCATAGTAACACAGCAGCAGTGCGCAAATATTACTGCAATTAATCTATGTGACACCCTCTCATTTCACGTATGTGAAGTCCTGTTCTGATCGAACAGAATTTTTTTTTATAGATGTTGCATAAAAAACATTTCTCTGCAAAATATCTGTAATATTCTCTCACACATCACAAACATTCTAAATAAGTTAAAGGGAAACGCTATTTAAAATAATCTATTCACGGGTCATTAGGGAAAAACTCTCTGCAGAATAGAGGTTTTTCTATCAGGAGTGGTCTGAACGGCTAGGGCCCTGGGCTAGAGCCCACTTTACCCATGTCTTAAAACGTTTCTGTATCAGACTCCTTGATGTACTTCAGGAACCAGTTATCTGACTGATATGACAGCTACAGTAGACTAAAGCCTTGGGCTCCTGAAGCACAGGCAGAGTCTGAGTTTGATTTCAATGTTTAGTTGGTCACAAAGGGAGCTTCCGACCAAGAGTGGGCCTGCAGAAAGTGAAGCAGCCAGGCGTACCTGAACAGTATTTCCATTCTGTAAGTGTCTTTGGCTGCTGGATCCGAAAACCCACTAGTGGATTTGCAGAATGCTTGGCTCCCTGCTATTGAATTATTCTAAAGTGATCCTCTGCATAATTCAACGATGGAGCCTGCTGTGGCCAGATATTGCCCAAGCTCTAAAACACAAGCATACACTTGTAAAAAAGGAATGAGACATGGCATCCTAAATCTTTCTTGCACATGGACAACCCGGACCCCCTTAACAGCCTGATGACCAACCATCACTGTTCAGCTTGACCCCAAAACTTCACTCCATTCCCAGTTTAAGGTTGTTGATACCACCTACAACCTATGTAACACCCTGTTGCTTATCAGACATAATCAGAACACTGATGCCTCAACCCCTCTTAAGCACCCTAAAACCCCCTCTTATTTTATCAGCGCCAAAAGCACTACAGGAGTGGTATCAAGGAGGTTGATCCATGGTCACGATAAAAAGCCATGGGGGTGGCTTGAAACATGTCGCCACTTAGGAAGGTAGCTACATAGTTATCCACCCTTCCCTCTCCCCATTTGTAATCATACCGACTAGAGGCAAGAATAAATAATAGTTTACCAACTAGCCAGTTTTTAGGTCTCGTCCTTTTCCATTGCGAAGCAATGGGAAATGGGGGAGAATTCATGTGCTCCATCGGATAGTCAAACCACCACTTTTTTCCGTGGCGTTTTCTTCGAGTGCACATACAGGCACGCGCATTTGGCCCATACACTTTCATGGCCATCTGTTCCTGTTCCTAATGGCTCTCCCCCAGCACAGAGCGCGCATCGCGGCCGCACAGCACATCAAAGGGCTTCGCCCAGCGTGTGCCCTGCGGCTTCTCGGCTTCTCCTCCCCTAACTTCCTTGCATTTCTCCTCCCCCTCCCCAGCCAGCTTCCCCCAGGCCAGAAAAGTACATTGTCATCACACTGTTTGTTTCATTCAGTTCGTTACCTCCTTTATGCTGTCTATACATAAAACAAACGTATTTGCTACTTTTTACCAGTCTTGGTAAAGCCAACAGGTCCAGCATAAAAGCATTTGTGAATGCAGCTAAATGATTTGCCTACATGGGCTACCAGCTGCGATACAACGGAAGCACAGTGAATCACACATGCTTTCATCCATCCCCAGAGCACTCTGATCTTTAATTGGCAATCGGTAGCAACATGTAAAACCTGTAAAGATTTACAGAATACTATGATTGGACATTAGGGCCGAGAACATACCCTATTTATTAATTGCACGGCACTTTTAATTAAATTACGAGTTATCCTCTAATCAAACGTGGCCACAGGAGTTCTCTTTTAATGCTTTTCTCACTAAACAGTTACCTTTCTGTCTCTCGCGCCTTTTTCTGTTCGTCTTTCTTGCTCAAAGTTAGTCTTCTTGGCTTAATTGCTTTAAATTGACGCCCCCTTTATGATTCTCATTTTTCGCTGTCGCTCTGTTAGTCAACATTATGCGTCCCTTGATCTCTCTTCTCTTTTTTTGCTCTCCTCTTCCTTGCTCCATTTTACTTCCTCGTTCGCTTTTCCCCTCTTCCCTGAATCCCTCATCTCCTTTTCTATCCCTCTCTTCCTGGGCACCCCTGGTAGAAAACTGACTTTTGTTCTAATTCATTGCCCGTGGTCAGGCCCGTGTAATATATCCTGTTCTCAGACAGACCTGGACTTCTTTTTCCCGCTGCCTCCTACCTTCGCCTCTGACTGTGAGACTGCATCCCAGACGTTTGCATTCGTCTTAAAATGTTCAATGTGCTTCTTTATTTAAATAAACTTTATTAATCTGTTGATATGCACGTTCCTAAGCAGTCACTGTCACCCTCGAATTTTTAAACAGCTCGTGCTACCACGTAATTCATAAAAGAAGGAAGATCGATAAATTCATTCAAAATTGACCCAGAACATAGCGTTCAGCTATACCCAGCCTTAACCAACGCAAACATTCTGCCGTCAGCACAATCACTACATCAGCAGGACACACAATGACAGTCAGAGGAGCCGGAATAGCTAACGTCATTTGCATGGTGTCGCAAATTCATCATTCCTTCAATCAACTCACCGGACCCCCCCCCCCCCCACAAGCACTCCCTCCCCGCACCTCTTGTGTCCCCACAGGGAGGAGCAGTGCAAGCTTCCCTCACACACAGAGCAGGTACAGCACAGGCAGCTACAGTGCAAGCTTCCCTCACACACGGAGCAGGTACAGAACAGGCGGCAGCAGTGCAAGCTTCCTCACACACAGAGCAGGGACAGCAGCAGTGCAAGCTTCCCTCACACACAGAGTAGGTACAGCACAGGCGGCAGCAGTGCAAGCTTCCCTCACACACAGAGCAGGTACAGCACAGGCGGCAGCAGTGCAAGCTTCCCTCACACACAGAACAGGTACAGCACAGGCGGCAGCAGTGCAAGCTTCCCTCACACACAGAGCAGGTACAGCACAGGCGGCAGCAGTGCAGCACAGGCAGCAGCATTGCAAGCTTCCCTCACACACAGAAAAGGTACAGCACAGGCAGTAGCAGTGCAAACTTCCCTCACACACAGAACAGGTACAGCACCGGCAGCAGCAGTGCAAGCTTCCCTCACACACAGAGCAGGTACAGCACAGACAGCAACAGTGCAAGCTTCCCTCACACACGGAACAGGTACAGCACAGGCGGCAGCAGTGCAAGCTTCCCTCACACACGGAACAGGTAGAGCACAGGCGGCAGCAGTGCAAGCTTCCCACACACACAGAGCAGGTAGAGCACAGGCGGCAGCAGTGCAAGCTTCCCTCACACTCAGAGCAAGTACAGCACAGGCGGCAGCAGTGCAAGCTTCCCTCACACACGGAACAGGTACAGCACAGGCGGCAGCAGTGCAAGCTTCCTCACACACAGAGCAGGGACAGCACAGGCAGCAGCAGTGCAAGCTTCCCTCACACACAGAGCAGGTACAGCACAGACAGCAACAGTGCAAACTTCCCTCACACATAGAACAGGTAAAGCACAGGCAGCAGCAGTGCAAGCTTCCCTCACACACAGAACTGGTAGAGCACAGGCGGCAGCAGTGCAAGCTTCCCTCACACACGGAACAGGTACAGCACAGGCGGCAGCAGTGCAAGCTTCCCTCACACACGGAACAGGTAGAGCACAGGCGGCAGCAGTGCAAGCTTCCCACACACACAGAGCAGGTAGAGCACAGGCGGCAGCAGTGCAAGCTTCCCTCACACACAGAACTGGTAGAGCACAGGCGGCAGCAGTGCAAGCTTCTCTCACACACGGAACAGGTACAGCACAGGCGGCAGCAGTGCAAGCTTCCCTCACACACGGAACAGGTAGAGCACAGGCGGCAGCAGTGCAAGCTTCCCACACACACAGAGCAGGTAGAGCACAGGCGGCAGCAGTGCAAGCTTCCCTCACACTCAGAGCAAGTACAGCACAGGCGGCAGCAGTGCAAGCTTCCCTCACACACGGAACAGGTACAGCACAGGTGGCAGCAGTGCAAGCTTCCTCACACACAGAGCAGGGACAGCACAGGCAGCAGCAGTGCAAGCTTCCCTCACACACAGAGCAGGTACAGCACAGACAGCAACAGTGCAAACTTCCCTCACACATAGAACAGGTAAAGCACAAGCAGCAGCAGTGCAAGCTTCCCTCACACACAGAACTGGTAGAGCACAGGCGGCAGCAGTGCAAGCTTCCCTCACACACGGAACAGGTACAGCACAGGCGGCAGCAGTGCAAGCTTCCCTCACACACGGAACAGGTAGAGCACAGGCGGCAGCAGTGCAAGCTTCCCACACACACAGAGCAGGTAGAGCACAGGTGGCAGCAGTGCAAGCTTCCCTCACACTCAGAGCAAGTACAGCACAGGCGGCAGCAGTGCAAGCTTCCCTCACACACGGAACAGGTACAGCACAGGCGGCAGCAGTGCAAGCTTCCTCACACACAGAGCAGGGACAGCACAGGCAGCAGCAGTGCAAGCTTCCCTCACACACAGAGCAGGTACAGCACAGGCGGCAGCAGTGCAAGCTTCCCTCACACACAGAGCAGGTACAGCAAAGGCGGCAGCAGTGCAAGCTTCCCTCACACACAGAACAGATACAGCACAGGCGGCAGCAGTGCAAGCTTCCCTCACACACAGAGCAGGTACAGCACAGGCAGCAGCAGTGCAAGCTTCCCTCACACACAGAGCAGGTACAGCACAGAAAGAAGGGGAAGGGGTTAAGTCAACAAGGACTACAGGTAGAAAGGGCGTGTTTTATGCACCGCTTGCAGGTTGTCAAAACACATAAATTGAAGGCATTGTCATTTAGAATGCCAGTAGCTCTCAAAATCTCGCAAATACGAGACCTATTGCATTGCAAATGCTTGTTTAAAAGGTTTTTTCAATCCATATTAAATAAATCCCCCACTCCTATTATCATTCTACACCATATGAATACATCTATGAGTGCTTCCAAATTCATAGGTCGCAGCACGTCTCCATCCGCAGCGGTACGAGATGGACCCGATGATGAAGCATGCCACCAAGGGGCAACCCTGGTGGGTGAGGGTTATATAAGAAAATAAGTGTGTTTTCTTCACCTTGTGTTGAGTTATTTCGCAGCAAACTGAGTGATTCCCTATATTTTGGTTACTTATCGGTAGGAGGACGAGCCTCTCTGTCCCGCTGTCTCCCCCTCATTTTTGATAGCAAATGACTACCTACCATGTCCATAGTCCACAGGATGTTCCTACAGGTTGGAGCCACTGTTTACTGAACAGATCGGGGAAGGCCTCAGTGTCTTATGGAGGGGAAACGGCCACTACAACGCGGCCGTTTCCACGGAAACATTAACCACGCATGCATTATAACGCATGTGTGGTTACCACGAAAGCCTTTACCACGCATACCATTACTACGAGGTACGTAGTAAAGGCATGTGTGGTAAAGGGTAACAAAAAAAAGGGGGGCTTGCCCCATAAAATGAAACTCACCTCAAAAAACGGAGAGATGTGCAGGCAAACGGCGTCCTTAAGAGGAAACGGAAAGAAACGTCCGCTTCCTCTTAACGACGTACGACGTCACCACGGAAGTATTAGAGGAAAAGCCTATGCGAAGAAAAACCATTCCGTTGTAACGCATGCGTGGTAAAGGCATGCGTTGCAACGGAATTCGTTGTAATAACACATATTCCTTATGGAGGCATGTAATCATTGTCTGTTATGGTACATTATTACAAAACCTGGGGGGGGGGTGCAAGTGGGGGAGGGATTGGTATTATTAATGTCATATTGTAGGGTCGAGAGTTAGTCATTTATTTTTTTTTTATTTGAAAGGTGTGGGGGGCCAAGAACCATGAATGAATGAAATAGATATGTAAGGAGCAGTACAGCTGCTCCAAAACGGAGTGTCCCGGCGCTAGGTGAAGTAGGACGCAGCAAGAGGAGTGGGCTGGAAGAGGGGTCAGCAGCATTAGATCTCTCTGTAGAGGCAGGTCTTCAGAAGGCTCTTGAGTGAGTTCTCTGATGTGGCGTATCAGGTAAAAGATTCCAGAGCTTTGGGGCCAAAAAAGAGAACTAACGCCCACCTGCTCTGGTTCTATTGATCTGGGGGATACAAAGCAAATTGTGGCGGGCTGAGCATAGAGCTCTGTGGGGAAGGTACCTTTTGATGTTGTCACTGGTGTATTTTGGGGCTCTCAATTGGGTGGCCATTAACGTTATTGTCAGGGCTTTGAACTGTATTCTTTGCTTTACAGGCAGCTCAAAGAAGGCATTTTAAGCCACTGCAAATATATTGCCTTTTAGGGATGTTCAGCACTAGTCTAGCTGCTGCATTCTGGACCCATTGCAATCTGTTTATCAAAGCTTGGGGTGACCCCACAAGCAGCACGTTGGCATAATCAGGTCTAGACGGGATCAATGCGTGTACAATGATCTTTCTGGACAATTCTGGCATGAATTTGAGGGTCTTTTTTAAGGTTTTCAGAAGGGAGAAACAGACTCCTGCAGTAGAACAGACAAGGGCTTAAGAGATAGGGCATTGTCTAACTTGACCGCCAAAATTTTGCAAAGGTAGTTTCACAAATCATCTGCAATGTTCAGAGATCTCTTGTCTGTGAAGAGAGCTCTTTAGGACTGAAGATGCCCTGAAATTGTCAATTCCCTAAATTTATGTACAAGTAAGTTGGGGACATCCTCTTACCAAACTACCTGGGAGTATCTCATTGGTTGTGATCTATCTTTTCCAAACCCAGAAGAGCCATAACAACTGTGACCAGTGGATTTCCAAGGGTGCCAACCGAATGCCCTAAAGTACTAATGAACAAGTTACTTTCCTTCGGTAAAGCCTTATCTGGTAGAGACTAAATCCAGCCGCAGATTCCTTACCTTTTCAATTTTCCCAGGCGTCAGACTGGATCTGGAAGGTTTTTCGTGAGCAGTATCCCTGCGAGTCACTAGGCCGTGTCGATTGACTTTGTGCCTGGCGACGGCGGTGTAGGTCTCGTCCTTTTCCATTGCGAAGCAATGGGAAATTGGGGAGAATTCATGTGCTCCATCGGATAGTCAAACCACCACTTTTTTCCGTGGCGTTTTCTTCGAGTGCACGTACAGGCACGCGCATTTGGCCCATACACTTTCATGGCCATCTGTTCCTGTTCCTAATGGCCCTCCCCCAGCACAGAGCGCGCATCGCGGCCGCACAGCACATCAAAGGGCTTCGCCCAGCGTGTGCTCTGCGGCTTCTCGGCTTCTCCTCCCCTAACTTCCTTGCATTTCTCCTCCCCAGCCAGCTTCCCCCAGGCCAGAAAAGTACATTGTCATCACACTGTTTGTTTCATTCAGTTCGTTACCTCCTTTATGCTGTCTATACATAAAACAAACGTATTTGCTACTTTTTACCAGTCTTGGTAAAGCCAACAGGTCCAGCATAAAAGCATTTGTGAATGTCAAGTCAAGTCAAGTCATAAAATTTGTATAGCGCACTACATACCCAGAGGGTGTCAAGGCGCTTAGGAGGAGGAGGAGGATTATTTGTCAAATATCCACGTTTTAAGCTGTTTTCTGAACGCTAGGTGGTTCTGGGTGAGGCGGAGGTAAGCGGGGAGTGAGTTCCATGTTTTAGCAGCCAGGTAAGAAAAGCATCTGCCTCCCATGGTGGTCTTGTTGATGCGAGGTACAGTGGCGAGGGCTTGGTCGGAAGAGCGTAGTTGGCGGGAGGGGGTGTAGAAGGACAGTCGAGATTTGAGGCAGTCTGGTCCGATGTCGTAAAGTGATTTGTGTGCGTGGGTGAGCAGTCGGAAAGTGATCCTCTTATTGACGGGTAGCCAGTGGAGGTCTTTAAGGTGACCAGAGATGTGTTCGTTGCGTGGGATGTCTAGTATGAGCCTGGCTGAGGCGTTTTGGATTCGTTGGAGTTTCTTCTGGAGTTTAGCGGTGGTACCTGCGTAGAGGGTGTTTCCGTAGTCCAGTCGGCTCGTGACCAGGGCGTGGGTGACTGTTTTCCTAGTTTCGGAGGGGATCCAGCGAAATGTTTTTCTGAGCATGCGAAGAATGTTGAAGCAGGAAGAGGATACGGCGTTGACTTGTTTGTTCATTGAGAGTGAAGAGTCCAGAATGACGCCAAGGTTCCGTGCGTGGTCTGTCGGGATGGGTGCTTTTCCGAGGGCTTCTGGCCACCAGGAGTCGTCCCAAGCAGAGGGGGATGTGCCTAGGATGAGGACTTCTGTTTTGTCTGAGTTCAGTTTCAGACGGCTTTGTTTCATCCATTCGGCGACTTCTTTCATTCCTTTGTGCAGGTTAGCTTTGGCGGCGCCGGGGTCATTGGTGAGAGAAAGGATCAGTTGAGTGTCGTCCGCGTAAGAGATGATGTTGAGGTTGTGTTGGCGTGCGATGGCCGCGAGGGGGCTCATGTATACGTTGAAGAGGGTGGGACTGAGTGAGGATCCTTGAGGTACGCCGCAGATGACTTCAGAGGCCTCGGACTTGAATGGAGGAAGGCGGACTCTCTGGGTTCTACCGGTGAGGAACGAGGTGATCCATTCCAGTGCTTTTCCTTGGATTCCGATGTTATTGAGGCGTTGTAGAAGGGTACTGTGGCAGACTGTATCGAATGCTGCAGAGAGGTCGAGGAGGATGAGGGCGACTGTGTCTCCATTGTCCAGTAGAGTTCGAATGTCGTCTGTTGCTGCGATGAGGGCGGTCTCAGTGCTGTGTTTTGCTCGGAAGCCAGATTGTGAGGGGTCGAGGGATTTGTTGGCTTCGAGGAAGGCGGCGAGCTGGTTGTTGACGGCTTTCTCGATGACTTTGGCCGGGAATGGAAGAAGCGAGATGGGGCGGTAATTTTTGAGTTCGGTGGGGTCCGCTGTTGGTTTTTTCAGAAGGGCGGTGAGTTCAGCGTGTTTCCAGTCTTCAGGGAAGGTAGCGGAGTTGAAGGAGCAGTTGATGACGTCTCGGAGGTGCGGTGCTATGACGGAGTCTGCTTTGTTGAAGATGTGGTGAGGGCATGGGTCTGTGGGGGATCCTGAGTGGATGGAGTTCATCAGGCGGATGGTGTCCTCAGTGGAGATTGGCTTCCAGTCGTTAAGGGTGTTCACGGGGGGAGGATGGACAGCAGACGGTAGGGTGGGTTGGTTTCTGGGTTGGTTGTCAAAGCTGTTGTGGATGTCTGCAATCTTGTTGTGGAAAAAAGAGGCTAGGGAGTCGCAGAGGGTTTGAGAGGGGGTGATGTCGTTGGAGTTGGCCGAGGGATTGGAAAATTCCTTGACGATGTTGAAAAGTTCCTTGCTGTTGTGAGCGTTGTTGTCGAGTCGATCCTTGAATGCTGCTTTCTTGGCTTTTCGGATTAGTTGGTGGTGAGTGCGGGTGGCGTTTTTGAAGGCGTCCTTGGTGCTGGTGGTTGGGTCTTTTTTCCAGGCCTTTTCAAGGGAGCGGCAGAGTTTCTTGGACTTCTTGAGATCATCGTTGAACCATGAGGCCTTCTTGCTGCCAGGTTTGTTTTGATGTTTTTTCAGAGGTGCTAAGGTGTCAGCGGTGTTGGATAACCATAGGGTGAGATTAGCGGCGGCTTCGTTAGCGTTGGAGGAGGGGGCTGGGGTGTGTTGAAGGAGCGATGCGGAGATTTGGTCCGTGGTGATTTTGTTCCAGTTCCTTTTCAAGGTAGGTTGGAGGTGGATGCTGGGTTTTGGTTTGTTGTAGGTGAAGTGAACGCATCTGTGGTCAGTCCAGATGAGGTCCGTAGTGTGGCTGAAGGAGACATGGTTGCTGGAGGTGAAGATGGGGTCAAGTGTGTGACCTGCGATGTGGGTGGGGGAAGTGACCAGTTGTTTAAGTCCGAGGTTGGAGAGGTTGTCCACGAGGGTGGCGGTGTTGCGGTCGTTGATCTTATCGAAGTGAAAGTTGAGGTCTCCCAGAAGGATGTAGTCTTTGGAGGGGAGCGCGTGTGGGGTGATGAAGTCCGTGATGTCTTCACTGAATTTTGCGCGGGGTCCTGGTGGCCTGTAAAGGAGGGTGCCTCTGAGTGTGGTCTTGGGGTCGATGTGGATCTGGAAGTGAAGGTGTTCGGAATTGGCGAGGTTGGCGTCAAAGCTGGTTGAGATGCGGATAGATTTCTTATGGACTATAGCGATTCCTCCTCCTGTGTGGCTGGTGCGGTCCTTGCGTGTGATCTTATATTCATCAGGGATGGCAATGGTGATGTCTGGTGCTGAGGATACATTCATCCATGTTTCCGTAAGGAAGGCGATGTCCGGAGAGATGGTGTCTAGTAGGTTCCAATGGTCGATGGCGTGCCTGTGGACTGATCGGGTGTTGAGAAGGATACAATGTAGGTGGTTGGGGTCGGGTATCTGTGGTGAGGTTGTAGCGGAGATGTTGTCGGTGCCGATGAAATTGCAGGAGTAGCAAGAGAAAGGTCCATGGGTGTGTCCAGGAGCGGCTTGGACGCAGTTGGGAGCGCGACCAGGGTTAAGGGCTAGGAGGGTGGCGGCATCGTGGGTAATGCGGGAGGGCTGGGCAGCGCGAGGGGCAGGGGGTCTGGCGCTGGGCGCGGTCCAGGCGCGGACGGGCGTAGACGGGCTTACCTTTGGCGCACCTTCGGCGAGGCCGTAGCGCGTGGACGCTGCGCGTGGAGGCATTGGCCATAAATGGATGGTGGAGGGGGCGGAGCGTGGGAGGGTCAGCAGCTGGGAGGCGGTAGCGGGGAGGAGGGGCAGGGAAAACAACAACAGCAAACAAGATGGAGGTCAGAGGGGAGGCGAGGCAGGGGCAGTAGGTCGCCAGCGAAAATTAATACAATAATGCACGTTGCTGCCAGGTGGGCCAATACAGTTAAATGCAGTGCAGGGCGGGCGGCGCTACAATCACATGCGCTGAGAGCTGTGAGATTATAAAAAACACTGCGCAAATTGGTGAAATGCAGGCGAGCAGATTTTAAACACAGCGCAAATTAGTCTAATGCAGGCGATATCACTAAATTATAGAATGCAGGCGATACCGTGAAGTTGATTCAGCAGTGCGGAGATCTCCAGGAAGATAGCAGCAGTACAGGGAGAGGAGCAAGGAGGGAGCAACCGGTCAGGAGCGAGTCCGGGCGGTCACCTAAATGATTTGCCTACATGGGCTACCAGCTGCGATACAACGGAAGCACAGTGAATCACACATGCTTTCATCCATCCCCAGAGCACTCTGATCTTTAATTGGCAATCGGTAGCAACATGTAAAACCTGTAAAGATTTACAGAATACTATGATTGGACATTAGGGCCGGGAACATACCCTATTTATTAATTGCACGGCACTTTTAATTAAATTACGAGTTATCCTCTAATCAAACGTGGCCACAGGAGTTCTCTTTTAATGCTTTTCTCACTAAACAGTTACCTTTCTGTCTCTCGCGCCTTTTTCTGTTCGTCTTTCTTGCTCAAAGTTAGTCTTCTTGGCTTAATTGCTTTAAATTGACGCCCCCTTTATGATTCTCATTTTCGCTGTCGCTCTGTTAGTCAACATTATGCGTCCCTTGATCTCTCTTCTCTTTTTTTGCTCTCCTCTTCCTTGCTCCATTTTACTTCCTCGTTCGCTTTTCCCCTCTTCCCTGAATCCCTCATCTCCTTTTCTATCCCTCTCTTCCTGGGCACCCCTGGTAGAAAACTGACTTTTGTTCTAATTCATTGCCCGTGGTCAGGCCCGTGTAATATATCCTGTTCTCAGACAGACCTGGACTTCTTTTTCCCGCTGCCTCCTACCTTCGCCTCTGACTGTGAGACTGCATCCCAGACGTTTGCATTCGTCTTAAAATGTTCAATGTGCTTCTTTATTTAAATAAACTTTATTAATCTGTTGATATGCACGTTCCTAAGCAGTCACTGTCACCCTCGAATTTTTAAACAGCTCGTGCTACCACGTAATTCATAAAAGAAGGAAGATCGATAAATTCATTCAAAACTGACCCAGAACATAGCGTTCAGCTATACCCAGCCTTAACCAACGCAAACATTCTGCCGTCAGCACAATCACTACATCAGCAGGACACACAATGACAGTCAGAGGAGCCGGAATAGCTAACGTCATTTGCATGGTGTCGCAAATTCATCATTCCTTCAATCAACTCACCGGACCCCCCCCCCCCACAAGCACTCCCTCCCCGCACCTCTTGTGTCCCCACAGGGAGGAGCAGTGCAAGCTTCCCTCACACACAGAGCAGGTACAGCACAGGCAGCTACAGTGCAAGCTTCCCTCACACACGGAGCAGGTACAGCACAGGCAGCAACAGTGCAAGCTTCCCTCACACACAGAGCAGGTACAGCACAGGCAGCAACAGTGCAAGCTTCCCTCACACACAGAGCAGGTACAGCACAGGCAGCTACAGTGCAAGCTTCCCTCACACATGGAGCAGGTACAGAACAGGCGGCAGCAGTGCAAGCTTCCTCACACACAGAGCAGGGACAGCAGCAGTGCAAGCTTCCCTCACACACAGAGTAGGTACAGCACAGGCGGCAGCAGTGCAAGCTTCCCTCACACACAGAGCAGGTACAGCACAGGCGGCAGCAGTGCAAGCTTCCCTCACACACAGAACAGGTACAGCACAGGCGGCAGCAGTGCAAGCTTCCCTCACACACAGAGCAGGTACAGCACAGGCGGCAGCAGTGCAGCACAGGCCGCAGCATTGCAAGCTTCCCTCACACACAGAAAAGGTACAGCACAGGCAGTAGCAGTGCAAACTTCCCTCACACACAGAACAGGTACAGCACCGGCAGCAGCAGTGCAAGCTTCCCTCACACACAGAGCAGGTACAGCACAGACAGCAACAGTGCAAACTTCCCTCACACATAGAACAGGTAAAGCACAGGCAGCAGCAGTGCAAGCTTCCCTCACACACAGAACTGGTAGAGCACAGGCGGCAGCAGTGCAAGCTTCCCTCACACACGGAACAGGTACAGCACAGGCGGCAGCAGTGCAAGCTTCCCTCACACACGGAACAGGTAGAGCACAGGCGGCAGCAGTGCAAGCTTCCCACACACACAGAGCAGGTAGAGCACAGGCGGCAGCAGTGCAAGCTTCCCTCACACTCAGAGCAAGTACAGCACAGGCGGCAGCAGTGCAAGCTTCCCTCACACACGGAACAGGTACAGCACAGGCGGCAGCAGTGCAAGCTTCCTCACACACAGAGCAGGGACAGCACAGGCAGCAGCAGTGCAAGCTTCCCTCACACACAGAGCAGGTACAGCACAGACAGCAGCAGTGCAAGCTTCCCTCACACACAGAGCAGGTACAGCACAGGCGGCAGCAGTGCAAGCTTCCCTCACACACAGAACAGGTACAGCACAGGCGGCAGCAGTGCAAGCTTCCCTCACACACAGAGCAGGTACAGCACAGGCAGCAGCAGTGCAAGCTTCCCTCACACACAGAGCAGGTACAGCACAGAAAGAAGGGGAAGGGGTTAAGTCAACAAGGACTACAGGTAGAAAGGGCGTGTTTTATGCACCGCTTGCAGGTTGTCAAAACACATAAATTGAAGGCATTGTCATTTAGAATGCCAGTAGCTCTCAAAATCTCGCAAATACGAGACCTATTGCATTGCAAATGCTTGTTTAAAAGGTTTTCAATCCATATTAAATAAATCCCCCACTCCTATTATCATTCTACACCATATGAATACATCTATAAGTGCTTCCAAATTCATAGGTCGCAGCACGTCTCCATCCGCAGCGGTACGAGATGGACCCGATGATGAAGCATGCCACCAAGGGGCAACCCTGGTGGGTGAGGGTTATATAAGAAAATAAGTGTGTTTTCTTCACCTTGTGTTGAGTTATTTCGCAGCAAACTGAGTGATTCCCTATATTTTGGTTACTTATCGGTAGGAGGACGAGCCTCTCTGTCCCGCTGTCTCCCCCTCATTTTTGATAGCAAATGACTACCTACCATGTCCATAGTCCACAGGATGTTCCTACAGGTTGGAGCCACTGTTTACTGAACAGATCGGGGAAGGCCTCAGTGTCTTATGGAGGGGAAACGGCCACTACAACGCGGCCGTTTCCACGGAAACATTAACCACGCATGCATTACAACGCATGCGTGGTTACCACGAAAGCCTTTACCACGCATACCATTACTACGAGGTACGTAGTAAAGGCATGTGTGGTAAAGGGTAACAAAAAAAGGGGGGGCTTGGGGGGGTCTCCCCCCCATAAAATGAAACTCACCTCAAAAAACGGAGAGATGTGCAGGCAAACGGCGTCCTTAAGAGGAAACGGAAAGAAACGTCCGCTTCCTCTTAACGACGTACGACGTCACCACGGAAGTATTAGAGGAAAAGCCTATGCGTAGAAAAACCATTCCGTTGTAACGCATGCGTGGTAAAGGCATGCGTTGCAACGGAATTCGTTGTAATAACACATATTCCTTATGGAGGCATGTAATCATTGTCTGTTATGGTACATTATTACAAAACCTGGGGGGGGGGTGCAAGTGGGGGAGGGATTGGTATTATTAATGTCATATTGTAGGGTCGAGAGTTAGTCATTTTTTTATTTTTTTTATTTGAAAGGTTTTAAGTCATCGAGAATGGTTACAGTTTGTGTAGGTAGCTTAACTGGGTAGTTTGTGTTTTATTGATTTATAAATATTTCAACATTACCTTAAGGTTTATTTCCACCAATAAAGATCTCCTACGTTGCTAAAGCAGTTAGCCATGCCTCAACGAATTGTTCTGCCCATATATTTGTATTTGGACCGCTAACCCTACTTTCTAAATTTATTTTACGACATTTGCGTAATAAGTTTACTCGCCGGTTCGGTAAAATGGATCCTTCCTTCCACACAGTCCTGTTTGTTGGCGACCAGGTTGGCGCAGGCGCACTGGTGTCACGTCACGCCTGCTGCCTCAGGTGCGCGCTGGGCAGCATACGGCGGGAGGGCTGGTTGGTTCTGGCGTCTTTGGCGGGTGTTAATCGTTCTAAAGATGTCTGTGTCTGATATCCGGAGCTGCGCGAGAAGCTGCCGGCTGGAGCTGTGCGCGCGCGCGGGTGGAGAGGGGCTTGTCAGGCGCTTGACTGGTGCTCCCGTCTGGAGGGGCTGCAGTCGCCCCACGGCTGCATGGTTCATCAGTTTGATTGACAGGTCACATCTGTTGGGAGCGCGAGAGCTGTCTGTGAGCACCGAAGGCACGCGCTGCCTGACTCGCTCACCCCTTATCATAGTCCCCTCTCTCTAATCTAATTTAATACAGCCCTCCTTTCGCTCTTACCCATAACACCTGCACTCTTTCACTTTTTCTCTTCCCCCTCGTTTTGACTCTCTATTTCCCCCCAACTTCACCTTATTATTCCCTTTCCAGAAAACCCCTTTCCTCCTCCTTCCACCCCTCACATTTTCCCTTCTGTTTTCTTTTCGCGGCTTTTTTTCTACCCCCATACTCTTTCCGCCTGGTTCCATCCGTTCGATCCTTCCACGCACAGTCTCCCCGTTCATCACTACTCAGCGCCCGTTCCGTAGCCCTATTTTTTTCTCCCTTTGTGACTCTTATTCTCCATTCACGGGGTCCTGTATGCGTGTCTCCCTGCATACTCTTTCCACTACGCCTTTCTTTTTCCTTGCAGCTCCTTGTTCTTCCATTATTGACCTACCCAATCGTTCTCTCCCCTCCATTCTCTTGTGTCTTTTCACATACTTGTCTCCCCGTTATGTACACACACACACACACACACACACACACACACAACCTTCTTTCGACACAGGCTGTCTCCATATGAGCACACTATTCTTTCCATCCCCTACGTACATAAACTCTCCTTTCCACACATTATCCCCCCCTGTCCTTAAACATATTCTGACGCCCTTCGGTACTTGCCCATGTTATTCTCTTTTGGTACACTCCTTCCCCCTTAGCATACATTCTCTTCCTATTTGGCACCACACACCCCTCATCATGAACTCTTCATCCTACCCTACCTGTATGATTTTCCACTGACCGTGGCCTAAGAGGGTTACACTTGGCTGTACTTGGTACTGATTTTTCTCCTCACTGTCCCAGGGCCTTGGATGCTGTTTCTTGCAAAGATTAGTCTAGACTTCCTTAGCTTTTATAGCTCTCCAGTGGAGGCTAGGGTCGAGCGGTCAGTGTTCACTGTGGCAGGTGGACGGGGTTTGATGAATGTACAGCAAGAAGTATTTCAATGAAAAAGAATACAACTTTACTCAATATTTCAGTAGAAATATATGGACGTCGACACAGCTCACAGATTAGGAAACCTGAATTGTGTTGCCCTTATGCTAGAGTGCAGATAACCTCAAATATGTTTCAATGCTTTTATTTAGGGTCAAAACATAACCCAATGTAAGTTTATGAGGATTGTTTTTCAGATGTCACGTTATGCCCCAAAACACAAACTGGCCAAAGCTGACATCACCAACCGAAGAAACATTCCAAATGTTTATGATCGTTCTCAATACAGGTCTGGGTAAAGAAAACTACATTTTTATTATACTGTATGTCCCTTTCAAGGATCCAGGATAAAGGCACATGGAATCCCCAGAGTGCACTCAATAAGTTCCAAATCCAGGAACCAGGGAGCCCTTTGGTGTCTTCTTTTAAAGCGAAAAAAGGAAGACATTGACCCTTGGCCGCAATCAGCAGAGTCGCAGCAGTAAGAAGCCACACTGTTAAGCTATGTCCAATAATTCAGCCCACAAATGTAAACAGTTGTTCCCATAAGGTATCTTTAACTTACCTTTGGTAGTTTGGCATGGGCAGCATAAGGTGTGGAATGTGCACAAAAAGTATATATATATTTAAATGCCTAGACAAATAAATGTCTAACAACTTTTATTTCAAAGAGAATTATACAAACTTTAAGAAACATCCATTAAAACTTCTCCATTTAGAAATCTCATTAAAAACTTTTGCGAATTTCTCAATTACGGTTCTCACATAAAATGCATTAAAATAATTAAATCGCCTAGCTTTCCTTTCTCATCTTAAATTAGAAATTCAACCGTTTCACTTTCTTTGCAACTCAACCAATTTGGCACAATTCAACATGTACTGCTGACTCTTATCGGCTGGGAACACAATCTATGTATACCTGCGTCTATAACCCAACCTGAAAGTGTAGTAAGCCTAAAAAATGTCTGACCCTAAGCCCGCATAAAATTGAAATGAACTTGAACATGCAACTTCATTTCCAAGAGTGTGGGTCATACTGCATTAGGATTTTACACATAACTGTTCCTTTCGCTCAGAACGTCTAAGTCAGCACAAATGGATATTTTAGCCTGCTTAAATGAAAAACAGATAGTAAACTTATCATTAAAATAATACCTCCTAATATTAAATCTTATTCAACCTTGATTCCCAAATAATGTAATCATTCTAACAAATACATGCTAAATAACCATGTCTTCCAACGTAGATGGAAATAAAAAGACATTCTAACTAATGGCAAATAATAGTTTAGAAATGAAATTAAGGCTCCAAATATACAAACAACAAGGTCAGGTCTTGTGGTATTAGTTCAGCGGAGTTGATTTTCGCAATCTGAGTAAAATATGCCTCTCTGCAGCACATAGGTTGTCCAGGGATGTCTTCAACAAGTGTCAAACCGTTTCCCAGTAAAGTGTCACACCGATATCACATGACATAGTTCAGATGGAATTAGAAATAATAATGATCCACACACATTACAAACATTGATCAAAACATATATAGGGATTCATTAATAATCCCTATATTGCAGGAGGGCAAAGTGTTTAGGCTGAGGTACAGACTATAGAACCTGCTATGCAATGTCCTACTCTAGGGCTGGTTAAACGTACATTTGTCATATATTCAATCAATCAATCAGGGGTTGGTAAAGCGCAGCTACTCACCCGCGAGAGTCTCAAGGCGCTATATTGCTAAAGATTGCAGCTCGTATTGTTCCTTCTGTGTTCTTTTGTTCCTCTTTCAGGAAGTAATTCCAAACTCAGGGGCAGAACAGTCTTGCAATCTTACCTGGCTTCTCTTGCTTGTGTGTTTGTTTCTTCAATCAGCTGTTCATCAGCCATAACATTGTCAGATTGAGCTTTGCCCAGCTTGGACCTAGCTGGGAGGGGGGACAGTCTACTCCATCTCCTGAGTACCACCGGCGCACAAGTCAGGCAGCGCAAGAGGAGTGCAAAAGCTTTCTACTGCTGCTGATTTCAGAAATCCTGGTGGCTGCCACTCCAGGACAAGGCTGAATTTCAAACTTATCGCTGAGCCGACTCTGGAGTAGTGTTTTGGGCCAAGCTTCAGCTTCAAAAGTTAAACAGTTGCACACCTCCTCCAGGAAGAAGGATGTGGGTGCAGTACGCAGGGCACTTGGAGAATCCCAAAGCGAAAAGAACAAATGAATTACTGTGTAAGGGCAAACCTGAAGAGGTCGAAAACAGTCTTTCATGCACCAAGCACTGGAATCAAGAACTCTAAGCTTGTAGAGACACGTTTCCGATCTCAGACATAGTAACCGAGCATAGGGGAGGAGGTTAAGCTGGAGTGCGCCCACCCTTGATTTACTTAAGAGTAAAGGGTTAGTAGTTCCTCAACTGTGAGGCTGCAAGAGCAAGTCTACACCTCAGAGACTTTCTCCTGATGCCGCCTTCAGCCAGGTGGTTAACCATTATTTTTTAGGGTGGTTAATCCCAGAAACATTGAAAGAAGGAGGACTTTGGATGTTAATCCATCTGACAGAGCCAGCCTTCCCCAGTGGCACTTTACATCGTTTATCTGGGTGGTCTCTTGCTTAGAAACCACCTGATGAAAATGTTTATAAATACGAGGAGCTCAAAAGGGAAATGACAAAATGTTGCACTCTCTCCTCCCTTTTGGCCATTCTCTCATCCCTTTTGGTCACTCTCTGAATCCTTTTGGCCACTCTCTGAACCCTTTTGGCCAGTCTCTGAATCCTTTTGGCCAGTCTCTCACCCTTCTGGCCACTCTCTCATCCATTCTGGCCACTTTCTCATCCATTCTGGCCACTCTCATCAATTCTGGCCACTCTCTCATCCCTTCTGGCCACTCTCTCATCCCTTCTGGCCACTCTCTCATCCCTTCTGGCCACTCTCTCATCCCTTTTGGCCACTCTCTCATCCCTTCTGGCCACTCTCTCGTCCCTCTGGCCACTCTCTCATCCCTTCTGGCCACTCTCTCATCCCTTTTGGCCACTCTCTCATCCCTTTTATGCATGTTCTCCTCCGTTTTAAACACTGCCTCTTCCCTTCGTTCTCTCTCTGCCCTTCTGTGATTTCTTTGGACTCCTTTGCTCTCACTCTTGCTTCTATGATCAATCGCCACATTCTGTGATCACTCCCTATTTAGTGCTCTCTTCCCCTCTTGTGTTCTGTGTGTTTTCTCTCTGTGGTTTTTCCAAATGCAATTCCATGATCTCCTTGTATCATCTTCATGGTCTCGCTTCTACCATCTTTGCTCGTTCTCGCATTCTATGTTCGCTCAGCCCTAGTGCGCACTCTGATCTTCTTTTATGGACTTTCTTCCCCCTTCATAACACACTCTCTTACCCTTCGGTGCACTCTTTCCATGTTCTGCATGCCACTCCCCCTTTGCTCTGTCTCCCCCTTTTCTTTTGTGCACTCGCCCTCTCCACATACACTGTCCAGCTTCTTTATATTACTCTCTTCCTGCTGCTCTTTCCATTTTCTGTGTGCTCTTCTCGCTTTCAGTTTGCTTTTATCGCCCTTTTGGCATAGCCGCCTTCTCTTTTGCATGCTGCCCCGCACTTTGTGGCTCATGCTTTCACCAGTCCTTTGGTGTGTTTTTTTCCTGGTCCTTTAGCTCATGCTCAATTGTGCTGATCTCTTTCCCCTCTACATGGACTTTTCGACATCTTTCCACCCTGCTGCTCATTCGCTCTCCCGATTTCATATTATTTTTCTCTTCCCTACCCTGCCAACATTTGCTCTCCAGTTCATAAACAAGAATATTTTTTCTAACCTCCATTACAACTTACAAGAACGAGCATTGGCAAAGTCAATAGGTCTCGCCCAGGTGAGAGTTGTTGACTTTGTCAATATTTTTATGAGTCAGCAAATAAGAGTGACAATGCAGCCAACGAATGGTAAGCAACGGGCAGGCTCCAGCCTCTTACTGTACACAATACCCCTTGCAGCAACAGGGCATGCGCTTTCAGCAGGCGAGACATTATCATGAGCTACTGCATTCTGACAATGTCTTGAGGTCACTACTGTAGACAAGATGATTGTAGCAAGGCATGATCACCAAGAAACTGATGTAATAGAGAATCTCCTTTGAAGTGATCCAAACACCCCAAATGTCCTCTAAATAGATATAAATGTGGCTAAAGAGATATGCTTTCTGGAGATGTATGTAAAATATTAAAATTGTATTTACATTTTATTTTTACAGTATTATATAGCAAAAGCTCGGCCCAGAAGGCACTGTCTGGAGCTCTTTGAGCACCAATTATGTCAGATACGGTCAGGTTCATTCTTGTTTTCCTTCTTTTTTTTCATGAAATAGCGTATGGAGTTAAGTGCCGGCTGCAGAAATCTGTATTGAATCTAACCATCACAAGTACTGTTGTTACTTGTGCATGAAACCTTACTTTACTGAAACCGGGGAGATAGTTTTTTTCTATAAGCGAGCAGCGCTCCGATATTAATTAATTGTGGGTTTCTAACCCGCTAGAATCGACTCCCGAAGGAGTATCTCTGCGCTATAGACCGCTGGGGAACCCATCCTGGCTTTCCCTGTGAGATGGTCCCTACTGGGTATCTCCAAGGTGAAACCAGGCATCCCCGGCGTATGTGGGGGGCCGTTGTGGAGATGAGGCAAGCTAATGCCCAGAGTTGCCGAGTGTGATCCCTGGTTAGAGTAGGCACCGAGGCGAGAATTATCGAGTCCGCTGACCCTGGTCCACGACCCTGCCGCGTCGGGAATTGAACCCTGGTCCTGGGCCGTCCTCAGCTTCCGGGTCTGCCCTCTCTAACCAGTGAGCCACACCACTCCACAGGATACGTATGAGTCCATATTTAAGTTGAGAAGCGAAACTACCTATTCCCTAATAGAAAGTGCCTCTCAACCAGTGGCGGACGGCACGGATCGGGGGTGGTGAGGCAGGAGGCTTTAGGCGGGAGGCGCGGGGGGTTGAGGGATTCGAAAATAAGGTAACAAAACATACCTTATCGCTGCGTCTCTCCTTGT
The DNA here is from genome assembly GCF_964261635.1 of Lissotriton helveticus. NCBI lineage: Eukaryota > Metazoa > Chordata > Amphibia > Caudata > Salamandridae > Lissotriton > Lissotriton helveticus. The sequence goes on along the minus strand of NC_136070.1, from coordinate 933,595,614 downwards.
CCCTCCACACCGTCGGAACAGAAAGCACATCCAGGCTCCCCTAAGCCAATCACAATGCTGTAATTAAGCATTGGGATTGGTCTGAGTGCCGTGGTTTGGCGCTCAGCCAGGGAATGGGAGCCTGGGCATGTCCTCCACCCAGGCTGTAATGCAGCCTGGGTGGACAACATGCAATGTGCGCATGACTGTTTGGCCGGCAAACAGTCATTGTGCACTTACAGAGTGTCAACCACTCCTCCCCCCTGCTCTGAGAGCAGAGCAGCCCCGCCCTGCAGCGACACCGCAGCAGTAACAAATAAAATGATAATAAAGTTGAGTTTATCATTTTATTTTTCCTTTATTTCACTGCTAAATAGCAGTAGGGCAACACTCCTTCGCCTTAGCAGAGAAGCCGCACTGCCCTCACCTAATGTGTCTCACATTAACATGGGGCCACGTGAAAGCAAAGGTCACATGTTCAAATCATAGCATGGATGGTTCAATCGTTCATCTTTCCCATTCTATTGAATTATGTAATATCAACAAAACACCACCAGCAGACATTTCTGTGCACCAAAGAAGTTCAGTAATCAGCCCCTCCCTTCACCACTGCAGCCTCCAGCAGTCTGGAAGTCCTTGGGGTGGGTGGTGGGGCTCCTTCTCATCGCATCCCATTTTAGAGCGCCCTTCAACAACTCCAAGGTCCCGGGTGTGCCTAAACCAGGCTCAAGGGTCTTATTAGGGACTTTCGGTTAGAAGAACACCCTCTTAGCAATACCGTTTTTCTCTCTGAGAGGGAGTTAGACATTTGAGAAAGAGAGGGGGAGAGAGGTAGGGAGAGAGAGAGAGGAGAAGGAGGAAAGAGTGAAGAGGAAGGTTGAGATTCAGAGAAGAGTGACAGGGAAAGGACACACCTGAGTGACAGCCCACATATAGGTTTACCCCTCAGGCACTAAACCAAAGTTCGATTTGCTGCAATGAAACTAATATAGGAAATCAAAATAACCCGGGCAAATTCTCCTGAAAATCCAGGCTGCAGCAGCCTTCCCGTGGCATGACCCGGATTCACTTGAAGAGGTTCAAACTCCTTGCTGAACTCAGTATGATCCTGAGCAAGTCACTGCGTTGATCTGTGATATGTTTAATTTGTCACTGCACTGAAGCAGTGGCCCATGTCTTGGACCTCAGCCTGTACTATCTAAGTCCCCGTTGAGATAACAGCTGAGACCAGTGCTTCGAAGTCTGTATTTAGAGTTTCGAAGCACTAGATCCCATCAGGCCTGATCCCTCGACCTTCAGCTTCTATGTAGACAGAGGGTGCCACGGTCTATAGAAAGTGCAAGTAAGATCTCTATACCCGGAGAGAAACTCCTGCCTGATGCCCACGCTGCACAATTGTTCCTGGGTGGTACTGGATGGTGGGTTCTGCTAAGTGAGGCTTAGACCAGGAAGGTTGGTAAAACCGGATATCTAGTGCCTAGTTACTTCAAAACAAGCACACTCGATCTACAGCACTAGAGTGCACCAGGACGACCTACCAACGCGCTGCAAACCTTTCTCTGATCACGTAAACGGGCTGTTATGTTTTTTTGCATGTTGTTTTATCTGATGTACACCACGCCGTCCCATGACATGGAACTAGGAATGGATTAAACATGGCAAATAGACCCCCGGGTAAGCAAGCCCCATAATTGGAAAACAGCCAACTCTTCTGCCCCATAGAACACTGACTCAGGGCCCACAGGGAGCCGGAAGTCATACTGGAAAGGGAGATGTTAGCCTTTCAGCAAGATTACTACAAAGAAACAATGCTTTTTTAAACACAGGCAAAAAATAAGGATCGATTTTAATTCCCAAACAAAAATACGCAAAAGGTACTCTACATAAAAATTAAAGTAAGTCTGAACATTATTTTATTTAAAAAAAAATGCAGTACTGCACAAATAGTGAAATATTGTGTTCATATACATGAACATTTTAAACAGCGTAAACTGTTTTCATTACAGTTTCAACTCACTTCTGCTAGCTATTAACACAACCAGTGGGTTTTGTAAAAGCTAAGCAGACATGGAGAGGTCAGGCCCAGAGATAGGCCTTACATTTTATTAACTGTGCCAGTCATATTGTCATTGACAAGCATTACTGGTCCATCTGGCGGCCTTGTGCCTGGTCCTACCAGCCTTTGATAACCACAGTCCTGTCCATGTGATTGATGATTCCCCAGCCTTAGTATTAGAGCCACTAGTGTACATGTGACTGACTTTGTTTCAGCCCTACCAGCTATACAGAAATGTGAGATGATGTGCAGCCAACAGACTTTTCCCTGTAAAATGTAGTCCTTCAAACATCCACTAAAGTAGGAGCCATGAAATTGTGTTTTCATCCAAAGTTTTCTTTTATGGAATCATTCAGTAATACTCCATCAGCCAATCAATGCGTTTTGTCTCCAAAATGGGGCTAGGGTTGTTCAACAGTACACAAGAGGGTTTCGCGTGGAAGGGATTTCGCGTCTGTCTTTGCAATATGCACAGTACCCATTGAGGAACAGGAAGCTTGAGATATACTTTTGACGATGATTCATCGGATGAACTGAATAAAACCCTGATGAAGTCCCATTTTTGGGACAAAACGTGTTGGCTGGGTGGATGTTGGAATATTACTAACTAATTCAATAAAAGAAAACTTTGGATGGAAACACAGTTTCATGGCTCCTACTTTATTGAATGTTTGCAGGACTGCGTTTTACGTGGGATAAGGTTCTCAAAAAAACGCTTCAATATCAACTTCTTGAACATTCTACTAAAATATATTTTTTGACTTTTTGAGCACTTCCTTTTTGTACAGGATTTGTTTATTAGGTACGGTGTCGGAGCAGTAAAACCACAGAGAGGTTGAGTGCTGTACTTGTTGACTACGTGCAGTAACACCTGTGTGGCTGTTCTTCTGCCAATACTGCTTTTTAGGTCTCGCCTGCCAATGCGCTTGCGCATTGCTGGCGAGAGATATAGTGGGGCACCAGAAAATCTTACCAAGAGGGCTTTGGAATGCGGATTATGGCCAGTGCAAGTGCGACGGGCACGCACTCGCCATTTGCTCCCCCGCCTCCCCCCCCATCTCCCCCATCAGACTTGAAAGGAAGCCGCTCGCACACCACCATTTGTCTGAGCCTCGGCATCAGACTTCAAAGGCTGCTGCTCCCCCGCCCACCCCCCCGCCACAGCAATGCCGAGAGGTTGTTCTCACTGTAGTCACGTTCCAGCAAAGTTCTTTCACGTTAAACTTTACTTTCTTTTTACCAACTTCTGTCTCCAGGCCACCTCTGCAATTATTTCCCATTGAACTTTCGCCTTTCATTTCTTTCATATCTGCATTCTCAGTTCATCTGTTTTCTTTCTCAATATATTTGTAATTTTTTTCTTCATTCATTCATGCCACGATTTATAACCCTTCAAATTTCCTCATTCCTGTCCTTGCTTCACCCTTTCCTCTCTACCTTCATACCGCACTCCTTTCTCTTATCCTCTACCTTACGTTCATCATTCCACCTTTCTTCCTTCCCCCTCCCATCCCAACTGTCTCCTTTCTTTCCTTGCTATCCTTTTCGGTCTTTCCTCTTTTGCCCCCTCCTCTTTTCTTCCTTCCTTCCAGTCCATCACCACTTTCTTACTTTAATCATCACTTCTTTTCCTCCCTTCTTTTTCTCTTCATGTGGCTATTAATGTTTTCTTATTTTCTCTTCTGTTTTACACTCCCTCCGTCCTCATCCCCTTCCTCCTCACTATGTTACCCCAGCATATATTCATTCGTTCCTCTTTCAGTCTTCCTGCTGGGGCAGCGCAACGTACCGGAAAGGCAAGCATAAAAAAACACAGGTGGCTCCATTTTACTGCAGCTCCGTGCGTTATTGATCGGCGAGTGAAGTGAATGAAATGGCAGGATCTGAACTTCTATTCACAAGCTATCAATCAATCTGACTCCGAGTGTGTGATCCCCTACCAGACCAAATAACAACCCTCCTCCCCCCACCCCCAGACTTATCGATCCCTGTGTGGGGGCAGTTTACGGGCGGCACACCTGGGTGGGGGGACCCAACAGGCCCATGTGTCTCGTCGTAAAGTGACCTTCAGAATGCAGCCTATAGGACACAAGCTAGCGAGCCGGCATTCCAGCTTCCACTGAAAGCATGTTCATACGCCATTTCCGGCCTCTGTTATCCTGTAGGTTCCAGTGCGCATGTGTCAACCTGCTTGTTTTCAGGGCTTTAAGTGGGCAGGGTCTCACAGAACTCCACACTCCAACTCCAACTCCACCCTCCAACTCCACCCTCCAACTCCAACTCCACCCTCCAACTCCACCCTCCAACTCCACCCTCCAACTCCACCCTCCAACTCCACCCTCAAACTCCACCCTCCAACTCCAACTCCACCCTCCAACTCCAACTCCACCCTCCAACTCCAACTCCACCCTCCAACTCCACCCTCCAACTCCACCCTCCAACTCCACCCTCAAACTCTACCCTCCAACTCCAACTCCACCCTCCACCTCCACCCTCCAACTCCACCCTCAAACCCCACCCTCCAACTCCAACCTCACCCTCCAACTCCAAATCCAACTCCACCCTCCCAACTCCAACTCCACCCTCCACCCTCCAACTCCACCCTCCAACTCCACCCTCCAACTCCAAATCCAACTCCACCCTCCAACTCCAAATCCAACTCCACCCTCCAACTCCACCCTCCAACTCCACCCTCCAACTCCACCCTCCAACTCCACCCTCCAACTCCACCCTCTAATTCCAACTCCACCCTCCAACTCCACCCTCCAACTCCACCCTCCAACTCCACCCTCACCCTCTAACTCCAACTCCACCCTCCAACTCCACCCTCCAACTCCACCCTCCACCTCCACCCTCCAACTCCACCTCCACCCTCCAACTCCAACTCCACCTCCACCCTCCAACTCCAACTCCACCCTCCAACTCCAACTCCAACTCCACCCTCCAACTCCAACTCCAACTCCACCCTCCAACTCCAACTCCACCCTCCAACTCCAACTCCACCCTCCGACTCCACCCTCCACCCTCCACCCCCAAATCCACCCTCCAACTCCACCCTCCAACTCGAAAATCCTCCCTCCAACTCCACCCTCCAACTCCACCCTCCAACTCCACCCTCCAACTCCACCTCCACCCTCCAACTCCACCCTCCAACTCCACCCTCCAACTCCACCCTCCAACTCCACCCTCCAACTCCAACTCCACCCTCCAACTCCACCCTCCAACTCCAACTCCAACTCCACCCTCCAACTCCAACTTCACCCTCCAACTCCAACTTCACCCTCCAACTCCAACTTCACCCTCCAACTCCAACTCAACCCTCCAACTCCACCCTCCAACTCCACCCTCCAACTCCACCCTCCAACTCCACCCTCCAACTCCACCCCCCAACTTCACCCTCCATCACTCAGGGGCACCACCACATCACTCGTGGGCACCACCACATCACTCGGGGATACCACCACATAACTTGGGGACACCACCACATCACTCGGGGACACCACCACAACACTCAGGGACACCACCACATCACTCAGGAACACCACCACATCACTCAGGAACACCACCACATCACTCAGGGGCACCACCACATCACTCAGGGGCACCACCACATCACTCAGGGGCACCACCACATCACTCAGGGGCACCACCGCATCACTCAGGGGCACCACCTCATCACTCGGGGACACCACCGCATCACTCTAGGACACCACCACATCACTCGGGGACACCACCGCATCACTCGGGGACACCACCGCATCACTCGGGGACACCACCGCATCACTCGGGGACACCACCGCATCACTCTGGGACACCACCACATCACTCTGGGACACCACCACATCACTCAGGGGCACCACCACATCACTCTAATACACCACCACATCACTCAGCCAAACCACATCATCACTCAGCACCACAACAGCACTATCCTTGCTTGCTACCAACAAGCATTGCCATAGCCAATAGGACTGGCATTAGGAAAGAGTAAGCTATTGTCTTTGTGAATAACAATGCTATTAATTTATATATTTTCAAAGCCAACACATATTAAAACAAGCATTTACAATGCAATGGTCTCGGCATTATTAAAGGTAGAGCTATTGGCATTGCTCATGACTTTTTTTCTTCCTTTTTTTTAAAATCATAAATAAATAGCATTGTCATTTACATTGCCAATAGCTTAATCGTTAAATAAATTGCATTGTCATTTACAATGCCAATAGCTTAATCGCTTGCAAATGCATGACCTATTGCATTTACACACACACACACACAGAGCCACGCACACACACAGACAGAGCCACGCACACACACAGACAGAGCCACGCACACACACAGACAGAGCCACGCACACACACAGACAGGGCCACGAATAACTGAGCCAGTCTAGCTTTTCCCATTCAATTCAGTCAGTGGTAGGACTACTTTAGCCGTGCATGCTACAAGTAACCGAATGCAAAGCCTGGTTATCGCTGACAAGGGTCTAGCACACTTGGGAACTCAATTGGGTCCCCGACTGACATAGAAAGCAGCGGGGGACCCTTCAAGCATCTACGAAGACTAGCCGTACGTGAGATGTCCTTCTGTCCTGACGGAATCCAGCTGCCCGTCCTCCCAAAGCTGGGGCCCGGTTAGGAACACTGGCTAGCCTCAGTCATCCTTCCCGCCCCACTTCCATTGTTATGCGACGGACATCCGCACTGCCATATTCCAGCCTTAAATGGAAGACGTGGATTTGACCTCAGACTCTAGACTCTGACTCTAGACTCTGACCTCAGACTCTAGACTCTAGACTCTAGACTCTAGACTCTAGACTCTAGACTCTAGACTCTAGACTCTAGACTCTAGACTCTAGACTCTAGACTCTAGACTCTAGACTCTAGACTCTAGACTCTAGACTCTAGACTCTAGACTCTAGACTCTGACCTCAGACTCTAGACTCTGACCTCAGACTCTAGACTCTGACCTCAGACTCTAGACTCTGACCTCAGACTCTAGACTCTAGACTCTAGACTCTGACCTCAGACTCTAGACTCTTGACCTCAGACTCTAGACTCTTGACCTCAGACTCTAGACTCTTGACCTCAGACTCTAGACTCTTGACCTCAGACTCTAGACTCTTGACCTCAGACTCTAGACTCTTGACCTCAGACTCTAGACTCTGACCTCTGACCTCAGACTCTAGAATCTAGACTCTAGACCTCAGACTCTAGACCTCAGACTCTAGACCTCAGACTCTAGACCTCAGACTCTAGACCTCAGACTCTAGACCTCAGACTCTAGACCTCAGACTCTAGACCTCAGACTCTTGACCTCAGACTCTTGACCTCAGACTCTAGACTCTTGACCTCAGACTCTAGACTCTTGACCTCAGACTCTAGACTCTTGACCTCAGACTCTAGACTCTTGACCTCAGACTCTAGACTCTTGACCTCAGACTCTAGACTCTGACCTCTGACCTCAGACTCTAGAATCTAGACTCTAGACCTCAGACTCTAGACCTCAGACTCTAGACCTCAGACTCTAGACCTCAGACTCTAGACCTCAGACTCTAGACCTCAGACTCTAGACCTCATACTCTAGACCTCATACTCTAGACCTCATACTCTAGACCTCAGACTCTTGACCTCAGACTCTTGACCTCAGACTCTTGACCTCAGACTCTTGACCTCAGACTCTTGACCTCAGACTCTTGACCTCAGACTCTTGACCTCAGACTCTTGACCTCAGACTCTTGACCTCAGACTCTAGACGCTTGACCTCAGACTCTAGACGCTTGACCTCAGACTCTAGACGCTTGACCTCAGACTCTAGACTCTTGACCTCAGACTCTAGACTCTTGACCTCAGACTCTAGACCTCAGACTCTAGACTCTTGACCTCAGACTCTAGACTCTTGACCTCAGACTCTAGACTCTTGACCTCAGACTCTAGACTCTTGACCTCAGACTCTAGACTCTTGACCTCAGACTCTAGACTCTTGACCTCAGACTCTAGACTCTTGACCTCAGACTCTAGACTCTTGACCTCAGACTCTAGAATCTAGACTCTAGACCTCAGACTCTAGACCTCAGACTCTAGACCTCAGACTCTTGACCTCAGACTCTTGACCTCAGACTCTTGACCTCAGACTCTTGACCTCAGACTCTTGACCTCAGACTCTTGACCTCAGACTCTTGACCTCAGACTCTTGACCTCAGACTCTTGACCTCAGACTCTTGACCTCAGACTCTTGACCTCAGACTCTTGACCTCAGACTCTAGACGCTTGACCTCAGACTCTAGACGCTTGACCTCAGACTCTAGACTCTTGACCTCAGACTCTAGACTCTTGACCTCAGACTCTAGACTCTTGACCTCAGACTCTAGACTCTTGACCTCAGACTCTAGACTCTTGACCTCAGACTCTAGACTCTTGACCTCAGACTCTAGACTCTTGACCTCAGACTCTAGACTCTTGACCTCTGACTCTAGACTCTTGACCTCTGACTCTAGACTCTTGACCTCAGACTCTAGACTCTTGACCTCAGACTCTAGACTCTTGACCTCAGACTCTAGACTCTAGACTCTGACCTCTAGACTCTTGACCTCAGACTCTAGACTCTTGACCTCAGACTCTAGACTCTTGACCTCAGACTCTAGACTCTTGACCTCAGACTCTAGACTCTTGACCTCAGACTCTAGACTCTTGACCTCAGACTCTAGACTCTTGACCTCAGACTCTAGACTCTTGACCTCAGACTCTAGACTCTTGACCTCAGACTCTAGACTCTTGACCTCTGACTCTAGACTCTTGACCTCTGACTCTAGACTCTTGACCTCAGACTCTAGACTCTGACCTCTGACCTCAGACTCTAGAATCTAGACTCTAGACCTCAGACTCTAGACCTCAGACTCTAGACCTCAGACTCTAGACCTCAGACTCTAGACCTCAGACTCTAGACCTCAGACTCTAGACCTCAGACTCTTGACCTCAGACTCTTGACCTCAGACTCTAGACTCTTGACCTCAGACTCTAGACTCTTGACCTCAGACTCTAGACTCTTGACCTCAGACTCTAGACTCTAGACTCTAGACTCTGACCTCTGACCTCAGACTCTAGACTCTAGAATCTAGACTCTAGACCTCAGACTCTAGACCTCAGACTCTAGACCTCAGACTCTTGACCTCAGACTCTTGACCTCAGACTCTTGACCTCAGACTCTTGACCTCAGACTCTTGACCTCAGACTCTTGACCTCAGACTCTTGACCTCAGACTCTAGACGCTTGACCTCAGACTCTAGACTCTTGACCTCAGACTCTAGACTCTTGACCTCAGACTCTAGACTCTTGACCTCAGACTCTAGACTCTTGACCTCTGACTCTAGACTCTTGACCTCAGACTCTAGACTCTTGACCTCAGACTCTAGACTCTGACCTCTGACCTCAGACTCTAGAATCTAGACTCTAGACCTCAGACTCTAGACCTCAGACTCTAGACCTCAGACTCTAGACCTCAGACTCTAGACCTCAGACTCTAGACCTCAGACTCTAGACCTCAGACTCTAGACCTCAGACTCTAGACCTCAGACTCTAGACCTCAGACTCTAGACCTCAGACTCTTGACCTCAGACTCTAGACTCTTGACCTCAGACTCTAGACTCTTGACCTCAGACTCTAGACTCTTGACCTCAGACTCTAGACTCTGACCTCTGACCTCAGACTCTAGACTCTAGAATCTAGACTCTAGACCTCAGACTCTAGACCTCAGACTCTAGACCTCAGACTCTTGACCTCAGACTCTTGACCTCAGACTCTTGACCTCAGACTCTTGACCTCAGACTCTAGACGCTTGACCTCAGACTCTAGACTCTTGACCTCAGACTCTAGACTCTTGACCTCAGACTCTAGACTCTTGACCTCAGACTCTAGACTCTTGACCTCAGACTCTAGACTCTAGACTCTGACCTCTGACCTCAGACTCTAGACTCTTGACCTCAGACTCTAGACTCTTGACCTCAGACTCTAGACTCTTGACCTCAGACTCTAGACTCTTGACCTCAGACTCTAGACTCTTGACCTCAGACTCTAGACTCTTGACCTCAGACTCTAGACTCTTGACCTCAGACTCTAGACTCTTGACCTCTGACTCTAGACTCTTGACCTCTGACTCTAGACTCTTGACCTCAGACTCTAGACTCTTGACCTCAGACTCTAGACTCTAGAATCTAGACTCTAGACCTCAGACTCTAGACCTCAGACTCTAGACCTCAGACTCTTGACCTCAGACTCTTGACCTCAGACTCTTGACCTCAGACTCTTGACCTCAGACTCTTGACCTCAGACTCTTGACCTCAGACTCTTGACCTCAGACTCTAGACTCTTGACCTCAGACTCTAGACTCTGACCTCAGACTCTAGACTCTGACCTCAGACTCTAGACTCTGACCTCAGACTCTAGACTCTGACCTCAGACTCTAGACTCTGACCTCAGACTCTAGACTCTGACCTCAGACTCTAGACCCTGACCTCAGACTCTAGACCCTGACCTCAGACTCTGACCTCAGACTCTGACCTCGGACTCTAGACTCTGACCTCAGACTCTAGACTCTGACCTCAGACTCTAGACTCTGACCTCAGACTCTAGACTCTGACCTCAGACTCTAGACTCTGACCTCAGACTCTAGACTCTGACCTCAGACTCTAGACTCTGACCTCAGACTCTAGACTCTGACCTCAGACTCTAGACTCTGAGGTCAGACTCTAGACTCTGAGGTCAGACTCTAGACTCTGAGGTCAGACTCTCGACTCTGAGGTCAGACTCTAGACTCTGAGGTCAGACTCTAGACTCTGACCTCAGACTCTGAGGTCAGACTCTGAGGTCAGACTCTGAGGTCAGACTCTGAGGTCAGACTCTGAGGTCAGACTCTGACCTCAGACTCTGACCTCAGATTCAGACCTCAGATTCAGACCTCAGATTCAGACCTCAGATTCAGACCTCAGATTCAGACCTCAGATTCAGACCTCAGATTCAGACCGCAGACTCAGACCCTGTCCTCAGACCCTGTCATTAGACGCTTCTGTTCGGAATCTGACAGCATTTAGCATGTTTAGCTCACGGTAGAAGTTTGTTGAACATCCATTCTGTGATTTAAAACGTTTACGTCGCTTGCTTAATTACTTCCAATCCCGGCTTCCCTATGTGATTAGTTGTGCGATCTCCGGCAAATCACATTCACATAGGTGTGTGCCATGGCACACTCTAGCACACGGCATAACACCCATTTTCATCACATGTTTTAATGCAAATGTAGAACTTTTATTCCGTCCCCCTACTTACATTTTACCCACTCTACCTGTTAATTAGAAGACACGTTCATCAACACATTGAAAAGTTGTTATCCAGACGCTAATCTCCCTACGGACAATTCATTTACCTACCAAAATGAGGTAGTGCCTAGAACCAGGGTAAACGCCAGAATTAAACGCTATAACATCGTGTCATTCATATTTAAAAGCCAACACTTACCCTGTATTCAGCCGGACAGACGCTGCAGCCCAGAGACCTCTTGGACACGAACGGGCGTGAAAAGTAGAGAAGTTTCCCCAAAAAGAGCAGGTTCGGCAGTGAGTGCGCGCGGACCTCCTGTGGGATTAAGAATGCAGACTTGCGGGTCTGTGGAAGTGAATATCAGAACCAGTGCAGGACTGGACCGTGATTACACTTTTGAAACTTTAAAGACCTGATAAATCAGTACTGGGGAGTACGCCCGTAAATGTGCGCTCCCTGTTTACTTGAAAACACAACTAAACACGACCACAAAAGTCCAATTTTAGCTTTGTCAAAAAAGCATGATACCATTGTTTGTGTCGTTAAATGTTTCCCCTAATGTGCCTACCCAATCTCTTAATCTCTCCGTAATACCCCTTGCCCCTCCCCCCCTTCCTAGATGCCTGTGGAGGTATGAAACAGGAGGAGCCCCCCCACCCCCCCTCCGGGGGAAGTTACACTTGCGCCCAGCAATGGACGCCGGGCACAAAAATTATAAACATTTTCCACTACATACTTCTGAGGTAGCATTCTCGTTGCTGCAGTCAGACACGTCATTAACAATGAGCATTTTAGAGCATTCCTAGGAAACGCGGACCCCAGAAAGGAAGCAGTAAATGCAGCGTGTGTGACTGGTCTGTGAAATGATTCCCTTCAAATAATGGCGGCATTAACTGAGTGAAAGGCTCGTACCGCAAATGACTGGTCTCTGTCTATGGGCTCCTTTCAATAAATCCAGGCTGGGCCCCTTGTGTTTGCAAATATCTTGGATTTCCGTGACCTCCAGCAAACTTTTCTCCCTGACCTCGCGGGATGGCCACTCACACAGCACATCTGTACCGCTCTCATTGCGTATAATCAGTCCTTCATGGCGTCTTTAGAAATTGCTACCGAGACACTAGAGCGCCCAACCATACGGGTGTCATACCCAAAGCAAGTGCTGACTACCGGAGAGCTGCGGGCGGAAGGAGGGAGGGAGGGGGGGGGAGCGGGACTAAGTAAAGCGGCGGGCGGAGGGAGGGGGGGGAAGAAATATACATGGCTTTGTGAGAGCGCACGCTTTATTTGGCATGGATGGAAACCGCTCGGCTAGATGGTGCTTCACCAGATCACACGGCTTGTGCAACGCGCAGCGGGGACCCGGACCTGCGAAAGATAAGAGCGGCAGGGCGGCTTTGCAGAGTGCGCTCCGCGGCTCCCTGTGGTGACCCCAAAGCCTGTCTGCCCACAGAAAACGAGACGGCCCGATGTGTACACACAGAGACTGCCAGGTGGAGGAGGCTGCGACTTCTTGGGGCGGCTGTTGTTGTGAAATGGCCTAAAGAAAAGCGCCGCCATTTTCAGATTCGGGGCGTGTTTTTTGCGCCCTGAGTGACAGACGACGTCACAGGGCTAAAGAATGCAAAAAATCACGCCCCCGAATCCGAAAAAGACGGAGCTTCTTTGGAGGGACGACTCTCTCCTCCAATGGCTGGCCTCCATTTAGGAAGCCAGCCAATGGTGGAGAGACAGAGCAGGGGGGCGGGTTCTGAAGCCCCACTAGATGACATTAATTCTCCGGACCGGAAGCTGTGCAAGGTCCCGAGACCTAAAAAGTGTCATTTACAATACCAATAGCTCACACTTTCCTAATGCGAGACCTATTGCATTGCAAATGCTTGTTCTAGTTGTTTCTGTGTAGTAAGCACTGTCTGGTGCCACCGACCACTTAAGTGCAATAGACTACTGTGTGAGAAGAAAATAATGGGAAAGTTAATGAGACTCTGGCACTGGGGATGGGAACAGTCTTAAATGCTGAATATTTGTTATTGTTATTTAGTGTTTATGAGCGCACAGTTCTTTATTATTGAATAGGGTGATTGTTAAAAAGTTGCTGGCTTAACGAATCCTGCCATGTTTCAAAAGCTCTCCTTATTCCTAACCTCTAGAAAACCATTTAAGGGAGGGTGACATAACAATTTAAGACATATTATAGAGTTTGTGTACATATATGACCATCCTGGGTCTCACCTAGAGAGGCATTATCTGTCCTGGGAATGAGAGAGGTTTTGTAGGAGAGGGTGCGAAATAAGTGAGGTGGAGAAGCGTGAAGTAAAGAGGCTTTTCACTTTTCCACAACTGTTAAAATGAGTCTTCCTTAATTTGAGGTGAGCATCCTCACCTTAACCATGTTCGCAAACATTAGGTTAAATAAATAATCATAAACCCAGAGCTTCCTGCCTCTTGACCATGAAGTAGTTTGAGAAAAAAAGAGAGTCTGCTGGCTAGCCGTAATTGCCATCCACTGTGCAGTGTACTTTGGGATAAACAAGAGTACCAGAATAAAAATAAGCAGGATTCAAACCTGTGCCTGGGTATCACATGGAATAATTTTAACTCGGAGCTTTCCTGACAGCTTATTGAACTATTCTGTGGTATACTTAGGTCTCTCTCAAAGGTCAGACTGAATCCTCTATAGCACAGTAATTGTCACATTTCACAAGCCGATGTTAATTGCACTCTAATAACAATTAAAAGGGTTAATTGCTTTCCATTGACTTCAGTTCTGACTGGGAAGATTGATAGTCTGTTTGTTTTATCTTGAGGTAATTGGGTAATCATTAAAGGGAATGAAAAGATTCATTTGGGCTTGGACGATCAATTCCGTGTTTGTCTCAGCGACTACATTGGTACTTGAGCCAGGAAGAAATGATAGGGCAACAAAGATTCGAAGAGGCTCTCCCATTCGGGAGAGCCGACCATTATGGTAGGGGGCGGCGGGGACCAATGAGGCTTGGTTTCGTTTCCCCCTGGCCAGCAAGGTCACCCCAGAAGGACTTGGTCCTTCCAGGGTGAGAATTAGATTCCGGTGCGTCGGCAGTGAAAGCCACACCCTTGAAAGGGGAAGTGCCACAAGAAGCGATTCCACTCTTCGTCGCAGGCACCAGGACAACCACATGAGCCGCAGAGCTTTTGACGGGGCAACCAGATCAGGTCGGTAACTTAGCCACTGTGTTGCCATGGTTATCAAAAGTTGGAATATTAACAGCACCTCCCATGAAGGGTGTACTGGCAGGAATACCTATTTTGGACATTGTGGAAAGGGCCAGGAGGCTGTTGGCACATCTGGAAAGTTCAGAAGGGCAATATAGTCAAGGTCAGCAAGCTGTATTGGCTAGCGTACCTGAAGCAGTGGCCGGGGAGGGGGGGAGGGGGGTGCGGTGATCACTCAGGTGGCACAGGTTCCAGTAGTTGCCTGTACTCACTGCACAGACAGTGCGGCTCAGGCTGTGCAGGCAGTAATGTCGGCCCCACACCCTACCAGGGATTTCATTTTATGCCAGTAGGTACGATTACACCACTACCGGGCATTGGATTGGGGGATGTGCGTTTGGAGCACGACCAGTTGGGCAGACTTGTGTCGATTGAAGTGAAGGAGAGGATTTGGAAGGTGAATTATGTTAAAATATGTGAACTAATTTTCGATATGCCAGAGCAGGAGGAGAGTAAATGATGTAAGGAATGCTTGCATTCTAGGGACTGTGGACATTGGCCATACAGGAAGAAGGTGGAAGAAATATTGTTAATTTGGGACAAGAGGCTCACAATTTTTCAGGCAATCGTGGGCAAGAGATTTCAGATACTAGGAGCACAACTAGCGTACTAGCAGAATAGAATAGTGTGTGCACATGACAGGTTTGGGGGGGCTGCTTGGAAGGATTGCGATAAAGAATTTAGGAGGATAAAGGGGACCAGACGCACCTGTCAAACATGCCTCTCTAGATCAAGCCATTAGGATGCCCGAGAAGCTGGGACCTGGGACATTGCTATCCAAGGCAGATATAGAATCAGCTTTTAGGCTGCTGCCTGTGCATCCTGATGATTTCCATTTATTAAGTTTCCAGTTTGAAGGCGACTTCTATTTTGACAAATGAAGGCCCATGCGCTGTTAGGTCCCTTGCGCTTACTTCAAAAGGTTTAGCACCATCTTGGAGTAGGTTTTCTGTCCAAGGACTAGGCACCAGTGTTCATTGCATTATTTGAACAATTTCCTCTTCCTGGGTACCCCAGATATGGCGGGCTGTGGGGAGGTCTTGGGGCATTTCAGGAGCTAATGGAGGTGTTTGGGTGCCCTTAGCGCAGGTGAAGACATGTGGCCCGGTTACAACAATCAAACTCCTCGGTATAGAACTGGATCCAAGGCAGGTGTGTCCAGGCTTCCCCAAGAGAAGGTCAGCTCATTCACAAGTGTACTGAAGGAATGTCTGGAAGTCAGTAAGGTGGCATTGCATCAACTGCAGATTGTAGTTGGATAGTTGAATTTCGCTTTGCGTATCATACCCATGGGCTGCTCATTTTCCAGGTCTATTGCTCAGGACATGTCTGGTTGGAAATTGAAACACCATCACACCAGGTTGTGAAGTGAGGTGCGAGAAGACATGAGAATTTGGAAGGTATTTTTGAGAGACTTCAACGGTTTGGTCATTCATGTGGCCAAGGCCCGCTAAGCCCAACAGGGAGGCTGGTTTGTTCACTGACTCTACAGGCAGCATAGGTTTTGGCGCCAGCTTGGGCACCTCTTGTTGTGCCCAGCTTTGGGCAACTGACTGAGTGGATTTGGGGCTGGTGGCAAACATAAGTTTCTTGAAGCTCTTCCCCATCCTGGTGGCCCTCACAATCTGGCCAGACCAGTTTCGCAATCAGTCCATAATATTCTGGTCAGACAACATGACTATAGTAGTGTGCATTAACCAGCAGGCAGCGAAATGTAAGATGATCTTAAGGTTGTTGAAAGAAATCACAGTACACTGTTTAAGTCTCAATGTCAATTTTAAATCCCAACATGCACCTGGCATATTGAACAATGCAGCAGATGCTGTTATTTGAATACATTTTTTTTGTGTGTGCAAATGAAAATATGGCCTGAGTTATTTTGATCTCAACTCCAAAAAGTGCTCCTAGGCTTAGTAATTGACGGACGTGTGGCGGGCCAGCGCCGGCGGGTAGTGCGGAGGAGTGGGTAATTCGTTAACTCAGGGACATTGGCGCCTCCCTGGCCATATCAGTTTCAAAGGTCGCCTGTGCAAGAAAATGTGTACCCTTTGATCATCTGGTCGCACTGATGAGGGCACAAATATTGTCTACCATTAATTTTCCAAAGGGGCCACTTTAGGGGCATATAAGGTGTGCTCTTAATTGACCACAGCGGACTTTGAAGGTTACCTGACAGGATTGCCATTTGTGGGCCTAAGGTGGCAGGGACATTAAACTCTATTGTGGACCTTACATTGCTCCTCATACCAGGGAGGGATGCTTTTAAGACATTATTGTAATGCACAAGCCCTTCTGTTAGAGAGATGCCAGATACAGATGTGTGAAAGATATTGCTGTACTGGGTCCCACTATGGTGTCTGATAGCAGGGAACGAATAAGAGTGTTGATCCAATATCTCCAACAAGTAGCCCTGACGTACTGATACCTCCCTTGCTGTTAGTAAGTATCTCACTGGCAGGGTCCTCGCTCTAGTATGCCATTCAAACGATTTAGATCCGAGCAGGGCTCAACTACAGACACATCACACAGGCTGACACTGTGAGAGTCTCCAGACTCTCCCAGTGTCAGCCAGAGAAACTAATATAAGAGTGGGGGACACACATTCTGTGTGGGTGACCTCACAGGGTTTTGCAACACATCTACTCACATAGGACTAAACCAGACAGAAAAGGGTGGGTTGCAGGACCCCATTTTTTGTCATTCATAGTGCTTGTGGCATCATTGGGCTTGGAAAAAAAATGCCAATTGAAGCTGGAATGGTATGAGTACAAACTATAAGGCGTTGGGGTCAGTTATGTGAACTGGGTGAGGAAGCAGCCCAAGTCCAGGGGAACATGAGCTGGAGTCGAGAAATATAAGAGTCTAACTGGCTTTTTGGGGGGGAGGGGGGGCGCTAGGAGTAGGTGTCGATTATGTTCACAAGTGTTAGTGTGTTTGCTCTATTAATATTGCTGTGTGGTGTTCCTGTTATGGGAGCCCCCCTTGCTCACAGTGTTTTTCTCCTTTATTAATCACTGGATTCAAGGACCACCAGTGGCATTTAATGGCCTCTGGAATATGGGGTCTTTTGTTTCATTATGGTGATGATTCCTGGCATAGAGGTGGTAGCCCATTTCATAATGCATAATGCTGAAACTTCAAGAGCTATATTATATATATATATATATATATATATTCACTGAAAAAACCATAGGTTATAGACCATATATAGTTAGGAATTAGCATTTACAAAACCTTGAAAATTCACTGAAAAAACCATAGGTTATAGACCATATATAGTTAGGAATTAGCATTTAAAAAACCTTATTTTACTCACACAAAACCATTGAAATTCCATATATAGTTAGTTGCACTAACTATATATCGCGCACCCGCAATCCACTGCTGATCATGTCACATATTACATCATTCATGACATGGTCAGTGACATCACTGATGACATCACTGATGACATCTCAAATGACATCACTGATGAGATCACTGATGACGTCATCCAGTGACTGTGTGTTTCTGTGAAGTTTAAATATGTTTTACATATTGAAGAATGAGTAGATGTATAAGTGTCTGGACGAAGGATTTAGTAGGTGCATGACTGAATGTATGAGTGAGTGATTAAATGTGTCTCACTGAGTGCATGGGTTAGTGACTAAACTGTCTTAATTTGTGCATCATTATGTCTGTTGTTCTGTAAACTGCTGCATGTGTTGATCATTAGCTATACGAGAGGCTATATGTGTTATTAATTGGTTGCCCAAGTATTTCTATGGCAGATTGAGTTTGTGTGGGGGTGGCTGGAAGGTGTGTGACTCTATGCATAGATGTGTGAGCAGTTTATTCACTAGGTGTATGAGTTCAAGACTGCATGTGGAAACAGCTACATGGGCAGTTGACTGTGTGCATGAGTGTATTGATGAGTGAATGGATATCTCAATGCTACATGTCATAGTAAGTACATATGTTAAACACAGTACATGTGAGAGTTGGCATATATAAATAACTGTGCATGACAGCCACTGAATGAGTGAGTGGTTGTATCGATCATTGTGAACTTGTATCAGGGATTGTATAAGAGAGTAAATATGTGTTAGTATATGTTTCAATAAGTAAGGTGTGTTTAACTGTATAGTTGAAGAAATGGAGGTGAGATTGTTTCTTTGCATGACTGACTGGGTGTGTGAGTAACTCCATGGATGAGTGGCAGTGTGTGAGTGTCTGTATACACTGAGTGTATCTAAGGTTATATTAGAGTCTGAAGAGGTTTATCGTATTAGCACAAGAATGATGTCAAATGAGATGTCATCAGTGATGTCATCAGTGATGTCATTTGAGATGTCATCAGTGATGTCATCAGTGATGTCACTGACCATGTCATGAATGATGTAATATGTGACATGATCAGCAGTGGATTGCGGGTGCGCGATATATAGTTAGTGCAACTAACTATATATGGAATTTCAATGGTTTTGTGTGAGTAAAATAAGGTTTTTTAAATGCTAATTCCTAACTATATATGGTCTATAACCTATGGTTTTTTCAGTGAATTTTCAAGGTTTTGTGAATGCTAATTCCTAACTATATATGGTCTATAACCTATGGTTTTTTCAGTGAATTTCAATGGTTTTTTAATAGCAAATATCATAAGCTGTCGAATGTCAAGTACGTGGTAAGTGAAAACATTTTCGTGTTTATGCACACTGATCTGCTTTGAATGGTGCCCCCCCCCCTCATTTCTATTAGGAGTACTCTCTCTTTGCAGATAGTGAAAGGTAGTTAACGCAGGCCTTTGCCCCCGTTGTAATCCGTCGTGCCTGCTTCTCTCTCCATTTGATTGATTGTTATCCAAGTATTTACTATTTTAGAATTAGTTCTCTTTGGTTCATTCTCTATTTACAAACAAACACAGAGTCGCAATACTCTGTTTAGTCTTTGCAGATAACGAAAAATCGTGTAAAAAAAAAGAAAAGGAATCGAGCAAAATCAGTAGGCCACTAATGGGATCTCTTTTTGACCTCGCTAAAATAGAAACATTAGGAACAACCCCTCATGACAAATACAAAACTAGTGAGATGAACTGAACTCCACACAATGATGGCTGCAAAACAGCTCGGCTCCGCCACCCACCCCGCCCAAAATAACGATAAAGAGCGGCTGCCATGATTGGTTGCGGAATGGCCACGACGGAGCTACGAAATGGTGCTGCTCTCATGCTAACCCCAGCTTCAGTCTGAAACATCCAGAAACACTGTAGACTACCAATTCGATCAGTTCCGGTAGCGCCCCAATGTAACCCGGTAGAGAAGAACTAGCCCTCCCCTCTTTGACTGATGGTTCTTGTTGCCTGTCCCTTCTGTTGTCATTTAACAGAACTATTTAGCCTGCTGAAAGGGGTTGTGTTTCGACCGCTGGTTGGTGGAGACATTTTGACTATATTCTGGACCTGCGTTGTCGCGTAATGCGTCATATGACGCGCCGCGTTAGCGCATCCGGAAGTCATCCGGGGCGCGCAGCGCGTAACGTAAGCATAACAAGTCATGTGACTTGTTAATAAAACTTTTCATTGGTTCATTTTACTTTTCTTATTCTAATGATGAAAGCCTTGGTCATATCACCTAAAAATTACGCTTTTAATTACTTCCGAACATTATTTTTTCTTAAATATATGTTATAATGTTCCAGGCTAATGTACTTTCCCGGAAATTTTACAACTGTCCTGCAAGTAAAATATATTCTTTTTTCGAGAAAAAGAGCGTTTCTTCGTCCCATGATGGAGCCGTTGAGCAAAAGAGGGTCGCCCTGCTGTCTTAGTCGCCGATACGCCTGAATATGAGATTCTTATCGATCACTTTATGTTGCAGGAATAGAAAACACAACAGCCCTTGACCATTTATCTTTACTGCGTTCCTTCGTATTATACCTTTTACCCTTCATGTAATTGGTCTGCTTTATTTCACTTGCCTTTTAATGATTCTAAAACAGTGACTATTATTAAAAACTTTACCAATGTATATACTACTACCATGTTTTCTTTTACAAACCTTTATTGTGAAAATTTCATTATACAAATACGAGCCTATAACCACGTGGGCCTGCCACGGAGCAAACTGTAATCGTATATGATGAATAGACATTTACACTGTAGAGGAACGTAACGGGCGGGCCATTAGGTTGCAAGAACTAAGGTGTCTAACAGTTACGGAATCGGTGGACGTACATTTTATAATTAAACTACGACAGGGCCAGTTACAATAAAATTATCTAGATATACATTTGCGGGCAAGTACCATGGGTGACGTTAATTCGAACTTTCAACAGTACAGTAATCAATAACACATCAGAACTTAATATCAATAGGGATGTCGAAATATTCAATCAATTCTCGTCCCCGCCCGCCATGTGCTTCAAAACTGCATACGTATCTCGTGATTTCAAGGTTCTGCAACCAGTACACAACAAGGAGTTACGAGTCCCATTTATTCCGGCGCCATTTTGGGCGAGGACGGGCAGGTCCAGGATATAGTCAAAATGTCTCTACCAACCATCGACTATGATGATGTTCATATGCTGTATTTATTAGAGTAACACTCATCTGTCCACATGAAATTAATTTACCACAATCTAAACATGTCATTTTAATCTTTCCAAAGTTCTTCTAAATATTTGGGACCGTTTCCCTTGCCTCTGAAGCTCTCAGTGCCACTTCTTTGATGAATGTACTAGCAGGTCAGGGGTTCTCCTCCAAATCTCTCTTTTATGCAGCACTATAATTAATTGGTGCCACCTCTCCATATGACGATGCATGGTATAGTTACCACAACTATATTTTTTTTCGGTTCCTCTGGAGAGTTCATCGTGGCAGATGAAGCGTGTAACGTACCGGGCATTTACCTTTTTTTGCATGTACAGGAAAGGAAAAAAAAATCGAGCGTCCAAGTTCTAAGGTGTCCCAGGGCCATTTTAGTGGACCAGGCCCAAATCCAAAGAACAGGCCGCCATTTCGAGAGTCCTCTTGCAGCCGCCTGTCGCTGTAGCATCAAGAGCAGCCGAAACTCAGCTGAATGGCAACTGAAACGGTAAATGGGCGCCCCACTACATTTCAGCATTGTAGGATGACCACACCAGTACAGCAACTTGCTAGACATCACCTCGGTGCCATCCGGATCTCGGCGCCCCACTGCAGATGAAGAGCCTCTCAACTATGAAACCACCACGGTGACATCCGGATCTTGGCGCATTGTGCTGCCTTCGGCCTATTCGCACATCGGTCCGCTACTGACGCCATCTCACAGGCTAATGAGGTGACCCACGCCGAGTTTCAGCATTGTAGGATGACCACACCAACTTGCTAGACATCACCTCGGTGCCATCCGAATCTTGGCATCTCAACGCCTAGTGGTATCTTCCATACAGAAAATATTGTTACGCTGCCTTTGGCCCCATTCGCACATCAGTCCGCAACTTAGACATCACCTCGGTGCCATCCGGATCTTGGCATCTCAGCGCCTTGTGGTGTCAGTCAGAAAATATTGTTGCGCTGCCTTTGGCCCCATTCGCACATCAGTCCGCTACTGACACCATCTCACAGGCCAATAGGGCGCCCCACGCCGACTTTTACCATTGTACGATGGCCACACCAGTGGCACAACTTGCTAGACATCACCTCGGTGCCATCCGAATCTTGGCATCTCAACGCCTAGTGGTATCTTCCATACAGAAAATCTTGTTACGCTACCTTTGGCCCCATTCGCACATCGGTCCGCAACTTAGACATCACCTCGGTGCCATCCGGATCTTGGCATCTCAGCGCCTTGTGGAGTCTTCTACTCCGAAAATATTGTAGAAAATATTGTTGCGCTGCCTTTGGCCCCATTCACACATCAGTCCGCTACTGACACCATCTCACAGGCCAACAGGGCGCCCCACGCCGACTTTTACCATTGTACGATGGCCACACCAGTGCCACAACTTGCTAGACACCACCTCGGTGCCATCCAGATCTTGGCATCTCAGCGCCTTGTGGTGTCTTCAAATCAGAAAATATTGTTGCGCTGCCTTTGGCCCCATTCGCACATCGGTCCGCTACTGACGCCATCTCACAGGCCAACGGGGCGCCCCACGCCGACTTTCAACATTGTAGGATGGCCACAGAAGTGCGACAACTTACTAGACACCACCTCGGTGCCATCCGGATCTTGGCGCGTTGTGCTGCCTTCGGCCTATTCGCACATCGGTCCGCTACTGACGCAAACTCACAGGCCAACGGGGCGCCCCACGCCGACTTTCAGCATTGTAGGATGGCCACACCAGTGCGGCAACTTGCTACACACCACCTCGGTGCCATCCGGATCTTGGAATCTCAGCGCCTAGTGGTGTCTTCTATTCCGAAAATATTGTTGCGCTGCCTTCGGCCCCATTCACACATCGATCCGCTACTGACACCATCTCACAGTCCAACGGGGCGCCCCACGCCGACTTTCAGCATTGTAGGATGGCCACACCAGTGCGGCAACTTACTAGACACCACCTCGGTGCCATCTGGATCTTGGCGCGTTGTGCTGCCTTCGGCCTATTCGCACATCGGTCCGCTACTGACGCAAACTCACAGGCCAACGGGGCGCCCCACGCCGACTTTCAGCATTGTTGGATGGCCACACCAGTGCGGCAACTTACTAGACACCACCTCGGTGCCATCCGGATCTTGGCGCGTTGTGCTGCCTTCGGCCTATTCGCACATCAGTCCGCTACTGACGCAAACTCACAGGCCAACGGGGCGCCCCACGCCGACTTTCAGCATTGTTGGATGGCCACACCAGTGCGGCAACTTACTAGACACCACCTCGGTGCCATCCGGATCTTGGCGCGTTGTGCTGCCTTCGGCCTATTCGCACATCGGTCCGCTACTGACGCAAACTCACAGGCCAACGGGGCGCCCCACGCCGACTTTCAGCATTGTAGGATGGCCACACCAGTGCTGCAACTTGCTGGACACCACCTCGGTGCCATCCGGATCTTGGCGCATTGTGTTGCCTTCGGCCTATTCGCACATCGGTCCGCTACTGACGCCGCCTCACGTGCCAACGGGGCACCCCACGCCGACTTTCAGCATTGTAGGATGGCCACACCAGTGCTGCAACTTGCTGGACACCACCTCGGTGCCATCCGGATCTTGGCGCGTTGTGTTGCCTTCGGCCTATTCGCACATCGGTCCGCTACTGACGCCGCCTCACGTGCCAACGTATTTTCTCCGCATTTTACACCCTATGCCGCATAACAGGTCATGTGACTTGTTTATAAAACTTTTCATTGGTTCATTTTACTTTTGGTTTCCTAATGATGGAAGGCTTGATCATGTGACCTAAAAACAACACTTTTCATTGGATGAAAACTTTTTTTTTTTCCCAAACGATGAAAGCCCCACCTTGTTTCTGGATGTTTCAGACTGAAGCTGGCGTCAGCATGAGAGCACCACCATCTCGTAGCTCAGTCGTGGTCATTCTGCGAGCAATCATGGCAGCCGCTCCCCACCAGAAGCCTGCAGGAGTCGGAGCCCCCAAAACTTTTGATGAATTCTCAAGGCGGAGGGGACGCTTTCGAGAATGGGGTCCAAGACCTAGCAGACAAGCGTCCGATTTCCAAGGTGTCCCAGGGCCATTTCAGTGGACCAGGCCCAAAAAGGAAACAGCCTGCCGCCATTTTGAGAGTCCTGTGACAGCCGCCTATCGCTGCACCGCAAGAGCGGGCGCAACTCAGCTGAATTGCGGCTTTTGACACAGTGGACCAAAAACGGACGGAATGGCAACTGAAACGGTAAAGGGGCGCCCCACTACAACAGATGACACTCCACCTGGAGAGGCCCGTTCACCGCCTCTCCCGGGGCGCCCCGCGCCGTTATTCGGAGCAGCATTGTAGGATACCAAAACCAGTGCGGCAACTTACTGGACATCACCTTGGTGCCATCGTTCTGCTGCCTTGGAACTATTCGCGCAACAGTTTGCTACTGATGACCCACCCCCCGCGACGCCCCATGCCGTTATTTGCTGGGTGGCAACTTACTAGACATCACTTTAGTGTCATCTAGATTTCAGCGCGTTCTGCTGCCTTGGAACTATTCGCACAACAGTTTGCTACTGATGACCCACTCCCCGCGACGCCCCACGCCGGAAATCTGGACGTTGTGCTGCGTTGGGACTATTCGCACAGCCGACCGCTACTTCGTTGTTTTTCCCTAAAAATGTTTATATGTTATTACTATTTTTGTTTTCTTGTATATATTTATAAATTATTAAAGTTTTATAATCTTACTACTTTGTCGGAGTGCTATATATTTTTAATGTGACACATAATTGTAAACACTTTGATGTACAAAGAGTCATCCCTGGAATCTTCCGCTTCAGGCTCGGTCCCCTCCCCAATCACAATACAGGATGGTTTTCAGATAATAGCAACGCTTCTGCTGTGACGGATCTCATCGAGTGTGGGCCTTGATCTACTATAACTCCTTTGAAGAGGGGTGATTCTTTACAGCTGTGGCCATAAACTACATCTGCAGGGCTAGCTGATACCCTAGGACCAGCCTGGACAATCGGACACAGAGGAAAAGGAGTGTCAGAGGGTGCGGTAGTGAATAGGGCGAAAGGGAGGTGTCGGGCGGGCACAGGGTGTAATTCTCAGAGAAGAGCAGCGCAGATGGGGGGAGGTTTATTACCCATGCATAAGACAGAGAGCGGGGGTGACCACTGCCTGGGGGAGATGCTTGCGAGGGTGGGGAGCCATGCTAAGGATCGACAGCGTGCACAGAGTGGGTCTGGTCAAGGCATCTAAAATGGCTGCCGTGCACGACAAAAGTGTGGCATTTGAAAAAAGACAAGATGGCGCAGACAATGTTTTTCAACACTTCCTGATTTCCTTCGAATCGAACGTTAACAGACGTTGGGGCATATTACCAAAGTTAAGCGATATTTATCCCTAACGATGCTTAGCAACGATTTTTTTACCGTCAGAAATTATCGCAGATAAACCTTGCTATTATCAAGGTTTATCGGAAATACGATAAAAAACGACCGCAATGCATTAATATCGCTGAAAACTCAGCGATATTCATGCATTACCAAGCTAATGCTCTTAGCCATGTTATCCACCTCCCATTGGATAACATGGCTAAGAACTGCTCAGGGCAGGTGGTAGCTTTTGGAGATATTCGCGCTTATCTCGAATATTTCCAAAAGTTGATAATAGGAGATAGCGATGTTAGCGACTGTTTCCAGTCGCTAACATCTTGGCATGCCCACTTTGCATGTCATTAGTGATAAATATCACTCACATGCAAAGTGGGGCCCAAGATGGTCGCTATATTCTACTAGCCGTCGCTAACTGGTGTTAGCAACAGCTAGGTAATACACATATAATTTTATCTCCGCGAAGCGGAGCGCTGTTACAGATATATATCTTGTTTCTGAACGTTAATTTCTCAAAATGCACTGAAGCACATATATTGAGACCTAGCAAAGGCACATCGGGCTACCAGTCCCTACAATTTTGCCAAGTTTCGTGCAAATCCATTCAGCTGTTCGATCCTACCGAGAGACAAGATGGCGGCCGCTACGGACTGTTTGGAATGTTTACAGACACCGGAGAGCCAATCAGCTTCGCTTCGCAAAGCTCCGTAACGCGAAAAGTACGCGAAGCGGTGCGCTGTTACAGATATATATCTTTTTTTGAACGTTAATTTCTCAAAATCCACTGGAGCACATATATTGAGATCTAGCAAAGGCACATCGGGCTACCAGTCCCTACAATTTTGCCAAGTTTCGTGCAAATCCATTCAGCTGTTCGATTATTATTATTTTTATTTTTTTTTGCCCCGCGGGGCCCTTTTAAAACCTCCACATCAAACCTAGGGGGTGAGCGACAATGTACTATGCCCCCTTATGGTCATTTGCCCCTTCGCTTTGGCCTCCTCTTGTCTCTCGATCCTACCGAGAGACAAGATGGCGGCCGCTACGGACTGTTTGGAATGTTGACAGACGCCGGAGAACCAATCAGCTTCGCTTCACAAAGCTCCGTTGCGCGTAAAGTACGCGTCCTGGGACGCTGCCAGGTCCGCTGTTACAGATATATATCTTTTTTTAAACGTTAATTTCTCAAAATCCACTGGAGCACATATATTGAGACCTACAAAAGGCACATCGGGCTACCAGTCCCTACAATTTTGCCAAGTTTCGTGCAAATCCATTCAGCCGTTCGGGCTAAAAGTGAGGCCAACCGCCCTATGGAAAACTCAATGTTAAAAACACGTTTTGGGACCCCCCTTTTTTCTCGGCCCCCCCTTGACGAACCCCCCCCAAATTTTCAAGGGCTGCTCAGAAACAAAATGTGCCATTTTCCTGAAAATTTCAGCCAATTCCGTCCACAAACGCCAAAGTTATTAGACATAGAATTTTCAAAAAACCCATAGAGAAAAAATCCTAACTATATATACCTACTGGCTATCGCCAGTAGGTAATATATATATATATATATATATATATATATATATATATTATATCTATAGTTTGACAGTTCCTAGCCTAATTGTGACCTACCCCATCTATAACGATGGCTTCCCATTGCCATAATAATAGCCACTTCCAGCATAGTGATACGCATCTGTGTCATATTGTGAGCCTCTTTGACATTATGGTGTTGAGCCCTGCATTGGTGCCCGCCCTTTGCAGAACTGGTGGCCTCCTTAACATATTGCGGGCATTCTTTGTCAAATATTGCCAACCTAGGCTCAGTGGTAGTTTTCCTTGGCATAATGATCACTGGTGTATTGCCATCCGTTGTATTTTGGTGTCTAGTCCAGCTCAGTGATGGTCCTGGCATAATGGTGGCTTTCAGTGGCACATTGTGGGCTTATTTGTTTAATGCTGTACACATTGGACATAATTGTATTGTACATCCTTTGAGTGTTGTGGGCATCCTTGACAAATGCTTTCACAATATTAGGAGGGCAACCTAATTTCCTTGTTCACATTGAACTTTCCAATTCGAATTGCATGTATCTGTAGTCACTCTTTTGTTTGTAATTACTTTCCATATCTCATTTTTCAATTCATTTCCAGACGTTGGTGTCTATTCCCATAAAGTCCTTTTTATTAAGTATCCAATTCCATCACACTTAAAACATACCCAGCTAACGCGTTTCATCCCTTATGGGGACTTCATCAGGGCAATTTGATTTATCCTCTTGTTCAAAATTCTTCTTTTCCATTCATCCCTGTTTGAATGTCTGGGCTCCTTTCGTGCAGCCGTTCGGCGTGTGTGTCCTTGTCCTATCCGGTCGATCTGTGTCACTAAGGTAAGTTAGATTAGTTAGATCATTTGTATAGAGAAGCTTACAGTCAAGGCTGTCTCAAGATGCAATGGTCATCCTTGGCATGGCAAGGTAAAGCAGGGCTATATAGAGTAGAATCTATATTTGTAAATGTGAGTACTGAAAAGCAGATATTTGGGGACCAAACATACATTTATTTAAAAGATCAGGTACTTTGAGGTAGAAATTTGTGTTTTTCGTTTTATAAACTGGCATGCTTTTCTTTGGAGGAAATTTTAACAGCATCTTCGCAAAATATGAAATCCATGTATTGGATAGAAAAATCTGTATATTTTCAGAAAATTGTAAGCCAGTGTTTGAAGACAGGATGATTGTATTTCCAAAATATACTTGAAGCTGATAGTTGAATGATAACTGGGGGTGAAGGGTACATATTGCTGATGTTATTTTCCTTGCTCCAGATAGGTCTTGCTGATAAGGCTTGTATTTCATTGCTCATGTTGGAGTATTGTGAAAGCTTGTTACTGATGTTAACCCTGTCTGATGTGCGGGGTGGTTGTTGCTGGTAACTCTGCCTAGGGTACCCACAAGTGTAATCTTATGTCACTTGGTCAATATTGCAGCACCAATAATATTTGTTAGTAGCTAAGAATTTCATTGATTAGTTTTAGCTCTTCTTATAGAAAAGATTGGAGATTTGTGCTTAGAGATTTCCTTGCACAAGCACAATTATGGCCTTTCACACCAACCAAGCCAGGCTACCTTAATTTTAGTTTAAAGTTGTCACTCTTATTTACGAATGTACTTACCCTCTATCTTGCTGTGGTATCTGGTTGTCTTTACGGCTTGTGTTTCTGTTAGTTTACGTCATGAATTGCTCATTTATTTACGCCAATGAGAGAGCGTGAGTATTACTGTGTATTTCTGTTGTTCAGAATGACACAGCACTCAAGTGGGATAGTTTTTACATGATCCAGCTTTCTAAAGAATTCAATGCAGAGGACTTTCTGAAGGGTCAAGGGGTCGTACATTGTTGATGTTTCCACCCAGCACCTTCCAAAGTTGAATCTCCTAGTGAGGAAGTCACTGGAAGCATAAACGTAGAGGACTGGATAGAATGTAAGAGTATCTGCTTTTTCCTTCCTTCTGCCTCCATGCCCAAATATGGGCTCTCTGATCTGATTAGTGTTTTGTTAGCTCTGTGTGGTGGGTACCTGTGCTGCCTGCAAAGGCAGTTTGTGATGAAGGCATGTGCAGGGAATGCTACCCTGGTGCTAGGTTGTGTTTGCTGTACAATGTGTACTATAGGTGTACCTGCATGAGCTCAATCATCCTTCACGGTTTCTTGCTCATGTCCCAATAAAGGGGAATAGGGCAGGGCGACGCTATCAATAATGGGGCTGTTTCACTTGCTGGCTTCAGGTCTATGGTGCCTTTACTACAATACTCCAACAGATATTCAAGCGGGACTTCTATAGAATGTACTCTTCAGGAAATGGTTGAGAAATTACTCAGTTCACCAGCACCTAGTGACCATTTGGAAGCCCAGGAGGCCAACAAGGGCAGCAGTCTACAAGATCAACGAGGCAGCTGCATCTCAGGAGACCAGAAGTTCTGGGCCTAGGAATCGTGCAAAAGCTATGGTGAACAAAATCACAAGACGCTACTAAGAAGGCAAAAAAAAAAAAAAAACCTACAGTACAGTGTGTCCTGCCTGCAGATCTGCCAGTCTGTCAACAGCACTGCTGCTGGGCAGTAACCCAATGTAATGAAGGAGGAAGGTCGGCAGTGATTGTATTTACTTGGTTTTCGGTCTCTTAAGTTAGCGTGCCTTGAGAGTACCCGGTTGACTAAAGAAGCATATGCAAGTGTAGCCAGCGGGGTCTAAGGAGGAGCCCAACGCTTATGTGAAGAGCCAAAGCTGTCTTACTATGACCAGAGAAACAATATTTAACTCCTCTGTAGTGTTTGTGCAATACAATTAATGAATCAACATGGCCTCCAGGAGATCCCAGTGTTCCATCAGACGTACTAGAGAGAATGGCATAGCTTTCCAGTGTTTTTCAGTGATTTTGTATGTGCTCAAACAAGTTCGTTTTAAAATTCTATATACTATGTTGAGTTTGAGCATTATGATGGACTGACTTCATGCACTTATGTCGTTAGTTTGCATCCTTATTCCTAGCTTTTCTTTCTTTGTAACTAGAATATTCTTCTCAGAGCGTCGCATGTTTTACACTGTGCATGGTTCATCTTGGTTTTACCGCTACTATACCCCTAGCTTCCTGCATGTCGCAATTCACTCCAATTTTAATGCCATCTAAGATAGGGTACACCTCTTCCCAGTACCTGTTATCCCCTTGTGAATGTGTACTCTCAAGGATACAATGCACAGCATTTTAGAAAACTTAATTACCGTACATTTGGATGAGCGTGAAAAGGCATTCATTAAAAAACAGCAGTGATTACAGATAAATCAGGCAGCGGCGACTCCTCCGCTTTGGTGGAGGAGCGCACCTCCCTCTGCTGAGAGGCAGCTGAGGGAGGGAAAAATTAAAAAATTATAAAACCATTTTATTATCAGTTTATTTTTCTTTCAGCGCTTGTTTGCCAGCAAGCCAAGTCTTAGCGGGGCTGGGCCATGACGAGAGAAGGGGGAGGAGTAGTGCACACTGTAAGTGTGTATGAGGGTTTGGCCGGCTGTCTAAGGCCGGCGATCCGTCATGCGCACTTTGATCTCGCTCTCTACCTGAGCTGTGTTGCACAGCCGGGTGGAGAAGAGGCACAGGAGCCTACGACCTGAGCGAGCGCAAAACCAGCCCACTCAGGCCAATCACAGCGCCCTTCTCATGCTGCATTACCATGAGAGCAGCGCTGTGATTGGCTTCTAGGACCCTGGCAGTGTGCACCAGCCCTTGGGGAATTGGAGTCCAACCGGAGCAGAAGAACCCCTAGACAGCGGCCAGCAGTGGCTGGTAAGTGCTTTTTTTCTGTTGTTATTTAAACCCTCCCACCACACCTACCCACCAACCGTTAGGCAGAGCAGCCACTACTGAAATCAGGCTGAAGTCTCACTAGCAGTTGTCCAGGAGAGGATCTCCTCAAAGGGGGAGGCAGGTGCACCACAGACATTTACATTCAGATTCAGAAGTTTCTAGGCTGGCTTTAGGTTTTGTTCCAATGAGCAGGTGCAAGGTTCATGCATTGGGAAATAAAGAAATTCGGAGAAAGTAGCCTTCAAAAGTATCTACAGAGGAACAAGACTTGCGAAAATGAAAATTTTAGCTGAAAAATCCATCTAGCTGGGAAGCTAAGGTTTCTGGTTAATAGTCTATTACAGATGGCTATGACCGATTCCAAACTGAAAGGTTAGCATGATTATTCTTTGTCAACAGTTTTATCCAATCTGTAATTTGCTGTTTTCTGGTTCTCTTGGGTATCTCACACCCATACATCCACTCAGACACATACTCACACACTGATGCAGACAGCCACTCAGATTACTTATGTTAAAAAATAGTATCTCTCATTGGAAGCAAACCTGGTATAATAATCTAACGTTTGTATTGGGTTAGTATATATGTTTAACGCTCATAAACTCTTAGTAAACACTTACACTCACTTGATGTCATGAGTGATGTCATTTGAGATGTCATGAGTGATGTCATCTATGAGGTCATAAGCAGTGCATTGCAGGGGCTTAAGTTATAGTTAGCTAAGGTAACTATAACTGAGGGATTGTTTTGGTTTTGTACAAGGGAAATTTGAGCGTAACTAAAACATCCTTGTAACCTTTGTTTTTTCAGTGAATTTCTACATTTTGAAAATTTTAATTTCCTAACTATAACGTCTCTGTAACCTTTGTTTTTATCAGTGAGATATATATATATATATATATATATATATGCTTTTGTGTGTGTATATATATGTGTGTGTATATATATATATGTGTGTGTAACAGTACTACATAGGAGTGCATATGTTTCTTTGTTCTCCACGACTTTATTTTTTTTACGAGAGTCTGGCAGCCGTATAGTGCTATCTTATGCCAGCAGACTTTGTTCATACTCTCCCAGTGCCCTCCCCGCACACAATCCTTCTTCAAATTGTATTTGTAGTTTTTCAATGGGAGCCCGACATCAGCAAAGTGATTCTCGCTCCCCTCCCCCACGCATGCATTCTATATTCTTACTCCCCAGTCCCATCAGGCTCCTTGTTTTATGTATTTATTAATTTTACAAGGGCTTAGCAGTTGCAACATGCTGCTGGGCTTCTTGCTTCCTTTATAGCGAATGATAGCACACACCTTCTTGTGTGTTCTTTTCTTTTATTTACCAATCTAAAAAGGACTTCCATCATTTTAGAATCGTAAATAAAAAGGACCGGCATGCATTACGAAGTATGCATGCACGCATAATGACACACCCTTGACAGTTGTGCACATGCCGATTGCAAACAGCAATGGCAAAGTCAGTGGCTTTGGCAATACTTGTGTATTGAATACTTTCACAGGTAATATGCATGAGTAAACATTGCATGTGCATCATTTGTGCCCATAAAGAGTGCAAAGTCTAAGGCTTGTCTTTGAAAAAGTGATATAAAGTTAGATTGCTAGCAAATCATTGGCTGGGGTCAGCATGCCTGGGTTTGACGCTATATTTTGTTCCTGCTTCCAGTGGGCTTGAACCAATGTACTCTATGAACCAGTATCTACGGGCACTGCACTAACAATCATAATGGCTGCACATCACACCTTTCAACCCATAAAGTATCTCATGGCAGATCTCGTAGTAATTCGGAGCGTTGTACTCCCGAAAGCACTGTAGAACAAGCATTTGCAATGCAATCAGTCTCGCCTTTGGGACCTTATATGTATTTAGCTATGCAGCACATTATCCTGGGTGCTGAAACATCTACTGTTCTTTAACATGGAGGGAAAGTAAGCACCAAACTGCGTGACATGCCAGTTATGGGAACACATGGAGTGAAATATTGCCTTTCAGCGGGAAATGGTATAGTCCAAAGCTCTGCTTTTAATATAAAATCGGTGGTCATATCACACAGAATACAAGATTTGAAAAACATAATATTGTCTACGGGTGCTTGTGGAAGAAAATTTCTATGGACTTGAATCTAGAGAATGCTAAAGTGATTCTGGTATTTTACTGACCTCTGCTGGCCGTTTTCTATCAAGAAAGTTAAATAGAGGCAGTTGCCAGAAAAATAGAGAAAAGAAAGTCCCTCAGCAGAAAGCAATGCTGGTATTTTACTGACCTCTGCTGGTCATTTTCTATCAAGACAGTTAAATAGAGGCAGTTGAACAGAAAAAGAAGTCCCAAAGCGGAAGCAGACAAGTCCTAGGGCTGATCTCCAGAGCCCACAAAGTACATACACGTATAAGTATATACTAAAGTATATAAGTATATACTAAAGTATATACAAGAGGTCTTGAATGCTCGATCTAAAAAAAGGAATGGTGTTTCAGTGGGAGGCTTCCTGCCAGATTATAATAGAAGTTATAAACTAAACATGACCTTTTGTTGCCTTTATAATCACTTGCCTTCAGAACATGAATGCTTTGACATACCCCAGAGAAAATGACTTCCTTTTGCATACTTGTAGCAATTTAAAGGGAGAACCATGGACTCTGCTCCCACCAGGTAAGGACAACTAGGGATCCACTTGTTAATGTCTCTACAGATTGCCTCCAATACCTCAACAATGCATTCACCTCCACGAAGAATTTCAGATGTCTTTCAATGTGGAATAGCTGAAAAAACACACTTGCTGTCCCTTCGCCAAGCCCAGGAGTTAGGATCATTTTTCCTTTACAGAAGTGCACCTTCAGCTGGGGCACCTGCTATGTTTATATTTGTAAGTGCTTCTTGTTGAGGTTTAATTTCTTTGAAATGAGCATCTATGGCCCTGGGGACCCCATCCCTCCTGTCCGGGCTGAAATTTAATGGAAAGCTGGGCTTAGCGGCCGCCTCTCACTGGGCCTTTTTTGACCCAGGGGACCCCATCTCCCGGGACCCTGCCACGACTCCCTGGGTTCCCTGGAGCCAACCTAGAGCACCCAGTGGAGTTTGATGGAAACCCTGGGGGAAAGCTCAAGGTCCCAATGGTCCCAGCCTGCTCCCCGCCTCCTGCGGGAGCCCGGCATTGCTGTTGCACACAAGAAGCTGCTGGAAATGCAGCTCTTTGCGTGCGAAAGCATTAGTGTCAACTCTTTCCCTGCCCACATGTCTGCGGGCAGGGAAGGAGGGGAAAACTCCTATCCCAGCAAGCAGGAGTAATTTGACAGCTCCCGCTTGCTGGGAGCAGAGTGTTTGCTTTTGCTTGGCGGGAGCTGTAACAGCACCCTCCAAACAAAAGCAAATTGCTATGTCCTGGGGTGGGAACCATGGGACACAGCAGGAGCCGGCACTGGGAGGTGGCGGTCCCCAGGGCCATTTTGGGTCCAGAAGGGGGGGCCACACCACCCCCCCTCCTTTGATTTTCAAGCACCTGCCCGGTGGAGGTGGTGGTCCCCGGGGTGAAGAACGGCTCAGAAAAGGAGCTATGGGGTCTCCCTTCGATAAAAGAAAAAAAGTATTGATGAGGTGGTGGTCCCCGGGACTGGTTGTCCACAAGGACCCTCTCTTCAATGTGTATGTTAGCCTTGGGAAAGTGGTGGGTGATGGTTCCCGGGGCCTGGAGGGGTTCCGCGCAGCCCCCTATATTATTTTAATATATCCTTGGGGAGGTGGTAGTCCCCTGGGCATAAATATGCCCTTGGGGAGGGGTGGCACGTGTGCTCCTCTCAATTTTTAACAATGCTCTTCATGCCTCCTAGACCTGGCCCACTTAGGGGCTACAATTATAACAAGTGAGGGAGAATGCCCTTGTTTTATTCATTTATTTTAATTCATGCCGATATTCACAAATTTCAATGTGAATTCAATAAACAAAGTAGCTTTTTTGACCAGCCCGGGTGACTCTAGGACCCCAGGGCCAAGGCTAGGGGGTTAGGGTATTCCTCCCCCTGTTTCTATTTTTGGGCATTTTGTTTGCGGACTCAGCTGAAATGAAGCACACACTCACACATCCATTACATCCCTTACAAACCCTTCTACTTGGGCAATCACATAGCTAAAATCCAAAACAATTAGGCAATGAGTGACCTTATTCGTTTTTTCCTTGACTAATGAGGGCTTGCATCCTTCTAATCTTCTTACCACCTCACGTCCTTCTGTTTAAGGTTGGTTATCCCCTTTCCACTTGTCGCTACCTGGTACACCGATCCCCTTCCCAATCTCCTTCCCCCTCTTTGCACCGTCTGTCCATTTTCTTCACTTTCTAACACCATTTCTTGCCTCTTCTATCTACTATACTTGTCCTTCTCTCGCTCCCTCTTCAGCATTTGACTCCTTTCTCCTTTATATGGTATTTGTCTCTTTCTCCTTCCAATACTTCCTTTCTCATCCACCCACACTCTTTCCCTTTTGCAACCACCTCTATCTCTCCCTTCCACCCATCCTCTTTTCTAACCCTCCCTGTTCATTCTGTTTGACCCCCTCCTCTTTGCATTTCTCTTTTTTCTAATAAACACAATGACAAGCAGAGCACTTTATTTGTTGATTTGCCATACTAGTAACTGGTAATGCATAAGACACTTCTCATAGAGACACTTTTTGTTTTGAGTAGAGCAGTTCTGTATGAACCATCATCTCCCGCCTCCAGCGCCCACATTCAATCACATATCTGCAGGATGATGGGCAGGAGAACACACTGCTGTCTTTCCAAAGACGTGTCTCTTTCTTGTGAAGCACCATACATAATTTTCAAGTGTCAAAGTATCTTCCAGCTCTTAGCGAATGCCTCTCATTGCCTGACTGAGAAGCCCTTAAAGTATTATGTTTTTTCTGCCTCCCTGCAGCACTCTGACTCAGGTCTCTGATGCACTGGTTTAAGACTGAGTTTATTTTGGTTTCTGTGTTCATCAGTTCTCTGATACACTGGTGCCAGAGATGGCATCTGTATATTGGGGCATCTCCATTGGAGCCCATCATTGCCAGTTAGGCAGCAGAACCTCAGATCTGAAGGTCGTTTTCTGTGTTGCCCTTCATAAATTGGCTGTTGAGCAGGGTAACCCCAGGGTCTATGTACCCCTCTCTTGTTGCACCATCT
The DNA here is from genome assembly GCF_964261635.1 of Lissotriton helveticus. Lineage (NCBI taxonomy): Eukaryota > Metazoa > Chordata > Amphibia > Caudata > Salamandridae > Lissotriton > Lissotriton helveticus. The sequence goes on along the minus strand of NC_136070.1, from coordinate 933,559,535 downwards.
GCAGGATCCAGGTTTGTGTGCCCTCCTTTTAGGATCTTTCTCTACGGGGTCAAGTTCTAAGCTGAGTTCCCACAAACATTTCACCTTTTTTTCTGCAATAATTACTGTCCACTTGTGTGTTATAGGTGTATAGTGACACACCTCTTTTACAGTGCCTTTGCAGGAAGTAAGAGATTGTGGGAGCTCTAGCACCAAATGATGGGCACGGTGATTAATATATTTTTTAGGAAGACGCCAGGGCTTACACCATCAACTGCCCTTGCTGCTGGGTCTGTTTAAATGCCAGCTCCAGCGCTTACTACTAATATCAAACTGATAAAAGTGTGACATTTTGCAGAATTCACGAAACTGTGAAACACTTTGCTGGACTTAAAGAAAGTGAGGCAGCACCACCATGTGGTAAATTGTCATAATAACGTTCTCGGTTTGTAAATAAGTGCTGGTGCCAAACGCCGACAGACCCTTGCACAAATTTAGCACTGGATGGGCGGCGTTGGCAGAACAGGATCCACACAAAACTGTTTTTCTAAATACAGGGCTACACTTAGGAATTGTCTCCTCCCTTCTCTAGGCAATCTAAGCTTATGCATTTGCATCCTTTCTACTGACAATCTTTTCCTTTTGTTTCAAACCACAAGCACACATTCTTCACTATGGAGACATAGTGTCTCTAATAATAACAGAAAACAGGTTCCTATACAGAATAACAAACGGGGCTCAATTTTGATAAAAGGTGCTCTGGAGGTGCAGTACAGTTATGTTTGTATCTGAAAAGTATCAATACTAAACATAAACAGCCTTCACCATCATGGCGTTAAACATAAGCAGAGTTCATCAGCATGATGTTAAACGCAAACCAAATCCAGTAGCATGATATTAATCGTAAACGGCATACCTCAGCACGCTGAACCTACTGGTGTGCAAATCTAACCAGAGAATTGACAGAATATGTTGTCTTGAGTTACACAACACTCTGTAGTGGAGACACGGTTCAAAAGATTTGCTAGCTTGTCTCCCTGCCTGCACTTCTTTTCCATGACCAGCTACAAAATGGAAATCTGCCTGTTTCAGAGTCCTCTAAGCTCTTCAACACAAGATCCAGTTGCCAGCATCCATCAATAATACCATCCTGCACTTTTGTGGCCTGGCAGTGTCAACCTAGTAGGTGTGAAAGGACTCCCTGAGAGCCCTGCCATGAGAACGGCTAGTAAGCCAATGCCCAGATCTAGCTTGGTGCTTGTTTGTGGGACGGCTGTTAACGTGACAGTGCCAGTAAATCAACCCGGAGTGTATCGGAGTGGTTCCACACCTTGGTGGTGTGCCGCAGAACTGTTTGTCTCACCCTCTTAAACAGGTAGTCTAGGACAAAAGTGCCTTGTTGCCCAAAAGAGTACCCATGAGATAATGCTTGGTCCGTCCTTCATGAATTGGCACCAGGGTATCTCACAGGAGGTGCTGTTTTGTGGCAATGCCTGGGCTTTCCAGATACTGTGGATGTGTAGGTCGTCCTTGTGAAGTTGAGCCAAAATACCGTTCATTGAAACAAAAAGCTTGTTGCCACCTTTGACAACCTACCATGAAAATCCCAAAGGAGAGCAAGTTCCATTTTCTACCATTACTTACAGACCGAAAGGCCTTGAAATCAGATATTTCCTTGTGATCTCTTTGAAAAGACTAACTGAAGAACCTTAACACCAGTGGAAGAAACACAGACGAGAAACTACGCCCGTTCAGCTGATCGTCATCAAAGTATTTGGGAAATAGAGTGCCTGAAGTGTTGTGCTACGAATATAGAATCTTGGTCTCAATTAGGCAATAGGCACAATCCAATTGGCTCTCTAATACATGTACACAGCTTAACCCGTTTTTTAATTAAAAAAATAAAAATAAAGTTCCTATGTGTCATGGAACGAAACGCGTTGGCTGGATTTTAAATCTGTACAATACAAATGATCAATAAATGGAGATGATGGATTTAACTTTGCGAAATTGAACTTCTTTCCTGGTGCACCTTCCTTTTGAAGAAAAAAGGTTTGAGTCACAAGTTTGAGTCTGGTTCATTTCAAAGTTGGACTAACTTGAGCTTCCCCTGCACTACCCCTCTCTCTCCACTGCCATCGCTCAGGCCAGGAAGGGAAAAGAGGAGGAGCCGACCTGAGAATTGTCACTCTGATGACCAAATGTAGAGTGTATGTATGTGTTGCACGGCTCGCCCAAAGTATCCGTTCTAATATTTCATTTAAAATCTATAGCTTCATGCTTCTCCAGGAACAGGAACACAGTTGATTTATGTTGTATGTAGTTTTGACTGTGTATCTGTAAACGTGTCTGTTCATATTTATTCTTTTCAGTATGGCTCAGATTCTGGCTTTGCAGGTTGGAGACTGTATTGTTCACTTAGATAACTGTAGAGTGCTTGTGCTTTTAAAAAGCCAGCAGTGTTGTCAAAGTTTGGCAATGTTGCTTCCTCCATGTGGCTGTCTTTCTCTGTCTCTGAAAGTTTGAATGTGCATACTGTATATGGCAGGTGCCGCCTCCAGAGAAGCCCATCATTGAAAAGTTATGCAGAACTCCCCTATTGTCACATATGTGCTCAGTCCAGCAACACAAATGTAAACAATGTATCATCATCATCAAATAGCTTTTTTTCGGTTCATTGAACCATAAAAGTGCACAGTGCAAATATAAAATACTTACTCAATTGTTTCAATTAATAATCAAAACCATTTATTAGATAAAATTACTTTTAAACATAATATGTTGGACCGGTTGTTGCCGTGGTATTTCTTTTGCACCTGGACCCTTCCCTGCTAAAGCAGCTCCTCGCCGGACCCGCTCCGCGGTTCCCGCTTCGCCGTGTGCTGCGAGGCGCTTTGACCTGCAAGAGGCGCAGTGTTCCTGAGACTGGATTTTGGACTGGGGAAGTAAGAACAGGCAGGCACAGGGCTGCGAGCGGACCCGCAGGGACTCTAACTACCAGGAGTCCCTGCGTGCGGTCAACCCTCAACACCTGGGTCGCTCTCCCTGACCGCCACGCCCCCTCCCCCAGCAGTGAAAGCAGCCTCCGCCTAGATCGTCGTGGGACTCCCTGTTGGACCGGTTGTTGCTGTGGTCTTTCTTTTGCACCTGGACCCTTCCCTGCTAAAGCAGCTCCTCGCCGGACCCGCTCCGCGGCCCCGCTTCGCCGTGTGCTGCGAGGCGCTTTGACCTGCAAGAGGCGCAGTGTTCCTGAGACTGGAATTTGGACTGGGGAAGTAAGAACAGGCAGGCACAGGGCTGCGAGCGGACCCGCAGGGACTCTAACTACCAGGAGTCCCTGCGTGCGGTCAACCCTCAACACCTGGGTCGCTCTCCCTGACCGCCACGCCCCCTCCCCCAGCAGTGAAAGCAGCCTCCGCCTAGATCGTCGTGGGACTCCCTGTTGGACCGGTTGTTGCCGTGGTCTTTCTTTTGCACCTGGACCCTTCCCTGCTAAAGCAGCTCCTCGCCGTGTGCTGCGAGGCGCTTTGACCTGCAAGAGGCGCAGTGTTCCTGAGACTGGATTTTGGACTGGGGAAGTAAGAACAGGCAGGCACAGGGCTGCGAGCGGACCCGCAGGGACTCTAACTACCAGGAGTCCCTGCGTGCGGTCAACCCTCAACACCTGGGTCGCTCTCCCTGACCGCCACGCCCCCTACTCCACCCTTTCCTCCATATTAGTGTATTACGATCCCGCTGCGCGGGAGCGCGCGGGAGGGCGCCGGGAGAAGCCCGGGACAAGGGCGGGACAGTCTGTGGCCGTCCGAGGACGGGACGGGCCACCCCACTAACATCTTCTGTCCCAGACTGTAAGGTAGGCCTTCATCCATGGCGGCTAACCCTGAGAACTCCAGCATAGTGGGAACTAGTAAAAGGACACTTGACAACTACTTTACTAGGGGTGTCGTGGATTCGGATAAGGATGACTCATTATCCGAACGCAGGATCGAACGACGCCGCTCCATTGAGTCTTTGAAAAATAGACCTTTAATTGATTTGGCTTCCCCACCTATTTTGTCGAACACTATTACTGATACACCACTGGATGATCCATTGTCATTGGACGAATTTCCACTATTGCTTAGAAGCACTCCACTACCTACGGTTCCTCCTTTAATTGCTCCTTTACCTACATCCACAGTTTTGCTTCCATCTGTCTCCAGTCCGTCCCTAAATGTGGTCAATGTACCTTGTGAACTATCCAAGGAGCAGCCGAAAAGGCTAGGTAGACCATTTATTACCCCTAAAACCTTCGGCCCTCCGCCTACCAAAAAGAGGAGGGGGTTAGGAGTACCCCAAAGGGGTAAGCTTAGTCATACTGAGTTTGGCAAGACATCTAAACTTAAGACCTCTGGTGTACTTGCACCCAAAACTTCGGCACTGACTGATACAGTGCCTATAGTGGTACCAACCCCAGACTCTATCAGCTTACATCTTGGTAATACCCGAGGGAAGCAAGTTGAGGCTGTTACTATCCCAAGCCTAGCGACTATTCCCCCCATTATTACGGAGCAGAATACAGTTGAGCAGTTGCTTAGGTCTTTTATGCTCCCAATTTTGGATATTCTAAAAAGGGTTGAGCATCGACTAGGCAACCTGGAGGCTCTGTATAATGCCAAATCAAGTGCTCCTATCACCTCTTTAATGCCTACCCCTGTGCCGACTATTTTACCACAGCCTATAGCAGCTTCTGCTCCTAATACTTTGGCCCCAAACGATTCCAACAGTGGTAACAACAGAGTTGCTAAACCTCTCGCTAGTAATAAACAGGTTACTGTAGATACGCCAATGATTTCTGCCAAGACAACTACTGTAACCAGTAAGTCTTTGAATAATAACCAGCAGAAATACTTGGCTTCTCAACAGGCCCAGGTTCCTGTTCAAACAGTAACAAAATCCATTACCCAGGCTCCAACAGAAGCCCAGATGGGCAACGCTACTCCTAGTACTAAGACCAAGTACTTGAGTAGGGGGAGGTTTTCAAGGCCCACTAATGGTATTCCATATGGACCCAATGTAGAATTACCCCCAGAGTCGCTACCTTTTGTAGTTGTACTCACAGGTGTCCCCCCACTAGAAGCAGGCAGGAAGGAGGGCCATCCCCAACTTAAGAATAAGATTCTACATTGGTTAGGTCAAAACAGACCACTCCCATATTATATCGACGGGGAGATAGTCCACGTTAGACGCCTGCCTTGGCTGGGTACAAGGGAAAAAAACATTGAGGGTGATATAGTTGTTATTAATTTTAGGAACCCAGTAGCTGTTGGGGCTATATTAACAGGCCCCTCTATGAATTCGAATACCGCTATTGTCCCATACGACCTAACTTACTTTTATCCAAGGTCGTAGGTGACTCCTGCTCTTTTTTCTGGGGGGGTCCCAGACCCTAATGGTATTAGGAACACCCACTTGCCTCCAAACAACAACTATACGTGCCACCTGCAGATGCCTCCCCCTCCTAGGAACAATTTAGCGTGGAATATAGTCCCTGCCAACGGACGTAGCCAGCACCTTGCGGGGCACGAGTTTTTCCAGCGGAATAGAAACATGGACCATCTGATTCCTTTTACTCCACTGGAAACCTCGAATAGATATGGAGCCATCTCTGGCCTCGATGGCTGCGATTGACTTCCAGCAAAGGTACCTGCCAAAGATTCTAGTGTTGGGGGTGGGGGGCTATTGGAGGAGAACACTCAGAGTAGGACAAGCTGCACATTTACATTCCCCCAATGTGGTGGTTCTCCCTCTAGCACAGATGATGATAACTGCACTGTAACTAACCATGAGATCCCGAAGAAACAGATGAGTCTTGAAGTGGGTGATCTTAATGTGGAAACTGTTATACCTTCAGGCAAACCAGCTGATCAACTGTGTTCCAATAATGAAAATTTGTTACTGCTATCTTGGAATGTGGCGGGTTTGGTGGTGAAACTAGAGAACATGGAGTGGTGTGATTATGTGGATAACCATGGTATTTGTTTATTCCAAGAGACATGGGCCAGGACTATTCAGCACAGATTGGGCTTTGTAACCTATGCTGAGCCCGCAACCAAAGGTCCTAGGGGCAGACCATCTGGTGGATTGACCATATGGGTGGCTGTTCACCTTGGGTTTACGGTCAAAAGAATTAACACCAATTCTTGTGATATTCTGTGTATTCTTTTAACCCGCAGAAACACACCCAAAATAGCGATCATTAACATCTATCTACGTCCGGTTTTGGGTGGTACAGTTTCTCATATTTTAGAGTCCTTAACTGCCCTATTAAACAGCTTCTCAACTGATACCAAGGTGATAATAGGGGGGATTTTAATTGCCATTTCGAACCACTCGGGGGTGTCTCACAGTTAACATCAGATGAGGATGACGCCTGCCGGATTCCACCCCCAAACATCTATCCAGTCAAAAACTGGACTCCAATGGCCGTGCAGCTCACCACATTGACATATACATTCTCACTTAGAGCTTGCAATGGCCGCTTTCCGGGGGATAGCCCAGGCAAAAGTACTTATAATGGAATGGGCCACTCATCAACAATAGATTATCTGCTGGTTAGTATGTCTGTATGGTACCTGATTCGATGTTTCCACGTCTCGGATCGCGTGGAAAGCGATCACAACCCCTTGGTAGCAGAATTGGATGTGCCAAATCATGGCGGGGAGCATCAAGCGGTTGATTTGGTCTCTGGTGCGATTAGGATCACACAGGGTGGTAAAAAAATTCGATGGTCTTCTATTAAGTCGTCCCCAGACAACCTGGCATTACTGTATAAAAGCGTCATTCCCCAGCTAGAGCGTCTAAATATATTGTATGAAAACGCTTCCAATCCTGATAATGATGTTAAATGTTTAGTTATACATAAAGAATTAATGCTGACCCTAGCAGCTAGTTTCTCTAAACCTGTAAAACGTACTTACCGACAGGCATGTGCCACAAATCCCTGGTACAATCAGTCCTGTAGGAAGGCGAAGACCACCCTAATTTCTGCCATCAAATCAGGCCATAGGGCTAATATTTTGGCTGCAAGGATTTTCTATAAGAATCTCCTTTCTCATGCAAAATCTGAATGGGAAACAGAGAAATGGAAGGCCATTAAACAAGCACTAAAAGCGAAAGACGCCCGAACTTTTTGGAACTTGGTCCATACTGGGAAGGCAGAAGGGAAGGTAAAGATTGATCCCAATATAGCCGAGGAAGCTTGGTGTGCATATTTTGGTGATCTCTACTCTAACACCGTTTCCGCCCACAATCTGTTACCTATAACGTTTTCGAGATCGAGTCTAGAATGCCCCTCCCCTCCCTTTACCATGTCGGAAGTGACCCTTGCAGTACAAGGGTTAAAAAGTAATAAGGCCCCTGGGCTGGACAAGATCCCCGGTGATCTTTTTAGAGATGAGCCGAAGATCTGGGTCCCCTACTTGACCGTCATATTTAATGCCATTCTTGACGGCCAAGAGCCTCCAAGCACATGGCTGGGGGCCGAAATTATTCCGATTTACAAAAAGGGTTCTCCGCTGGCCCCGTCAAATTATAGACCAATTAGTCTAATTGACGTTACCCAAAAAATCTATGCCAAACTGCTTTTGCAACGCTTGCAAGATTGGATTAGCGAGAACAACATCCTCTCCCACTTGCAAGCAGGGTTCCGTGCCAAAACCTCGACCATTGACCAACTATTACGGCTCCAGGTTCTTTACTGGAAGCATGTGGTGATGGAAGGGGGGAGCCTCTACCTGACATTTGTGGACCTAAAATCCGCATTTGACATGGTGGACAGAAACCAACTTTGGAGCATATTAACAACAATGGGGATACCACCCTACCTATGTCTCCAATTCAAAAGACTCCATGACGGAACCTATGCAAAGGTTCGTTATGGCAAAAATGGCCAGCTAACAAGAGATTTTCCTATTGAGAAGGGAGTTAGGCAGGGATGCGTACTGGCCCCTACGCTATTTTCCCTCTTTCTAAATGGCCTCGTTGATGACTTAACTAGTGTACAAAACAGTGATGCTCCTAACCTAGCTGGTGGTAAATTTCCTGCACTTATGTTTGCAGATGACACCCTGCTACTCTCAAAAACATCTATGGGGATGCAGCGGGTGTTAGATCAATTTACCAAATTCTGTAGGGACAGGAATCTGGTAATAAACATAGACAAAACTAAGTACATGGTGTTTAATGGCACTACAACTAATTGCCCTTGTCCAACTATGGATGGACGAGCCCTGGAAAGGGTAAATAATTTTACCTATCTAGGCCTGACCTTAAATGATAGAATGAGTTGGGAAACCCAAATGACTAAGGCTAATCTAACCCTTTCTCAGTCTATGGGGGGTATTCTTAAAGTACACAAATCCTGTGTTCACAAGCTAGTCAGTGTACCGCTGGAAATATACAAGGTACAAACCAGATCTTCCACCCTATATGGGGCAGAACTCTGGGGCCATTGTCCAGCGAACGAGATTAGTACAACAGAGAACACATTTGTTAGACAGCTGCTCTCCTTACCTACTAACACCCCCCTAGTCCCACTAAGGTTGGATACAAATCTGAGGCCAATTGCAGAAGTAATTGCCTCACGCCCGCTTCTTTATTGGCGTAGATTGTGGAGTGTCCCGGAGCTCGAGTGTTATAGAGAAGAACTAAAAATTGTTATGGCTCGCCCGGGTGTAGGGAGGATAAAGTGGTTATCTTTTATAAGGGGGCAGGCGTCCAAGATTGGCATGGAGAATCTCTGGTCTAATCCGGAGGACACATGCAAATCTATCTCAAAGAGAACCCTGGCTGAGTCTACAAAACATCATAACCTTGAAGAGGTCCTTCGATCAGCCAGGCCTTCTAGTCTCACTGACAGTTTTTTGGACTTTAAAAATGTTTATAGTTTTGAGAAAGAATTAGATGCTATAGAACCTGTCCTAGCAAAAAAATTGTTTCTACAATTCAGATATGGTACACTACCCCTTTATTCCTATTCTGATAAATGGAAATCGGGTTTAGCTCGTCCTTGTCCAGGTTGTAATGATCCGAATGAATCTTTAATCCATGTAATCTTGTTTTGTCCTGCTTATTCTGCCAGCAGGAAAAAATGGATTATACAGTTATGTGTCAATCTAGGACTGAGGAACTACATAGACTATTTTAGAATTTTAAAAACTGATACTAATGCATTGATAGTTACTGCTATTGCTAAATTCTTGTTTTCGATGTGGTTAACTAGACGAAGACTGATCCGTTTGTAGTAACCCGCTTATTGTGGGTAGACGGCTCTGTCTCAGTAATAACTAGTTTTTTATTCTGTCTTAAAGGAAATTTTTTAGCTTCTGTATCTTATTGCTATGTTTTTATTGTCATATTATAAACCGCACGTCAACTGATTATTGCAAATATGCAAAATGAGATCTAACTATGCATTGGATGAGTTGTAAATGTTTTTTTTTCTCTAACTGTAATGTACTTTTATGGTTCATTAACAAACCGAAATAAAGTTAAAATGATGATGATGATAAAATACTTACTCAATTGTTTCAATTAATAATCAAAACCATTTATTAGATAAAATTACTTTTAAACATAATATATCCGTTGGCACTAGGGTACCTTCCAGCTAAAAAATAATAAAATAAATAAATAAATACCAAAGTGACAAAAAAACCTCAAAGAAAGTCCTAAAAAATGGATCAGTCATGCCATCCGAGAAATCTAGGCTCACTGGAATGTATAAATTTTAGTGTAAAGAGTTTAAGCATATTTTTACATACCACCAGTTAAGCACCGCTTTGTGAGGCATGCAGTAATGGAGTATGGAGTGGAAGCTCTGTGGAAGCTCCGCCCACTCTCCACCCATGTTTTTAATTGGCTTGTGTCATTGTCTTTCGTAAATGGTGCTGTCTGATTGATTATGAGGCGCGTTAGTCCCTCCTTATTATGGCCATGTCATCGTTTGTACTCTCCCATGGCTACTGACCACTTTACTTTGAGTGTTACACAGTAGGTTATGTGTTAGACTGTGAGCACTACTTTGTCCGTGCTTCCCCCCCCTCCCGATGTCCGTGATGCAATGCAATAAGTCTTGCGTAATGCGAGTCCTATTGCATTGCAAATGCTTCTTAGTAATAGATTTCAGTCTTAACAAATAAACTCAGGCGTGGCTTTTTAGTTGATTTGAAACTGTCCCCAAGCCATACCAGATTGCTGCAGACTCACACCTGGCAATTAATTACATTAGAGAAGTTGAACTGTGGAAACTTTAGTACACTTCACTTATCTCTGCCTGTAAGCTACCTTTGTCTTCTGGTATAGAGAGGGACTCGGGCTGTGCCCACATTTAGTTGTCGCTTACCAGCCTCATTGTTGCAGTAGCTGAAGAACCTCGCCTCTTTGTCGGTTGCCTCCCTTTGTACTGCTCCAGAGCGTGGCTCTTCTGGGCCCTCTCTCCATCTCTGTACTGTTACAATAGTGCTGGTCCTATTCTGGGCCACTTTTTCTAGCCCTGCCTTCTACAGTGGGTGCAGAATGTGGCTCCTAAGTATCTCTTCTTTCTTGCACTGAGTGCTAAAGGTGGCTCTCCTGGTTCTTTGGTTCCATCTCTGCACTCTTTCACTGGCTCATGACTGTGGTTACTATTTCCATTTCTTCCCTCTTGCACTGACTGGCTCCTGAATAGGACTCTCCTGGGTCTCTGCTTAACATCTGGTCTCTTGCACTGCTGGTTAATGTGGCTCTTCTGGGTCTCTGGTTAAACCTCTGGTCTCTTGCATGGGCTGCTGAATGTGACTCTCTTGGGTCTCTGCTTACACTTTTGGTCTCTTGCGCTGGCTGCTGGATGTGTCACTCCTCGGTCTCTGCTTAAACTTCTGGTCTCTTGAACTGCTTCTGAATGTGACTCTCTTGGGTCTCTGCTTACACTTTTGGTCTCTTGCGCTGGCTGCTGGATGTGTCACTCCTCGGTCTCTGCTTAAACTTCTGGTCTCTTGAACTGCTTCTGAATGTGACTCTTGGGTCTCTGCTGCTGAATGTGGCTCTCTGCTTACACTTCTGGTCTCTTGAACTGCTGCTGGATGTCTTTCTCCTGGGTCTCTGCTTACACCCCTTGTCTCTTGCATTGCTGGTGAATGTGGCTCTCCTGGGTCTCGACTTACACCCCTGGTCTCTTGCACTGCTGCTGGATGTGTCTCTCCTGGGTCTCTGCTTACACTCCTGGTCTCTTGCACTGCTGCTGAATCTGACTCTCCTGGGTATCTGCTTACACTTCTGGTCTCTGGAACTGCTTCTGAATGTGACTCTCTTGGGTCTCTGCTTACACTCCTGGTCTCTTCTGCTGGCTGCTGGATGTGTCTCTCCTGGGTCTCTGCTTACACTCTTGGTCTCTTGCACTGCTGCTGAATCTGACTCTCCTGTGTTTCTGCTTACACTTCTGGTCTCTTGAACTGCTTCGAATGTGGCTCTCTTGGGTCTCTACTTACACCTTTGGTCTCTTGAACTGCTTCTGAATGTGACTCTCCTGGGTCTCTGCATACACTTCTGGTCTCTTGAACTGCTTCTGAATGTGACTCTTGGGTCTCTGCTTACACTCCTGGTCTCTTCCGCCGGCTGCTGAATCTGACTCTCCTTGGACTCTGCTTACACTTCTGGTCTCTTAAACTGCTGCTGAATGTGGCTCTCTGCTTACACTTCTGGTCTCTTGAACTGCTGTTGAATGTACCTCTCCTGGGTCTCTGCTTACACCTCAGGTCTCTTGGGCTGGCTGCTGGATGTCTCTCTCCTGGGTCTCTGCTTACACCCCTTGTCTCTTGCATTGCTGGTGAATGTGGCTCTCCTGGGTCTCGACTTACACCTCTGGTCTCTTGCACTGCTGCTGAATGTGACTCTCTTGGGTCTCTGCTTATACTTCTGGTCTCATGAACTGCTGCTGGATGTGTTTCTCCTGGATCTCTGCTTACACTTCTGGCCTTGTACACCGGCTGCTGAATGTGGCTCTCCTGGGTCTCTGCTTACACTTCTGGTCTCTTGAACTGCTGCTGGGTGTGTCTCTCCTGGGTCTCTGCTTACACTTCTGGTCTCTTGCGCTGGCTGCTGAATGTAGCTCTCCTTGGTCTCTGCTTACACCTCTGGCCTTGTGCACTGGCTGCTGAATGTGGCTCTCCTTGGTCTCTGCTTACACTTCTGGTCTCTTGCGCTGGCTGCTGGATGTGTCTCTCCTGGGTCTCTGCTTACACCCCTTGTCTCTTGCATTGCTGCTGAATCTGACTATCCTGGGTCTCTGCTTACACCTCTGGCCTTGTGCACTGGCTGCTGAATGTAGGTCTCCTGGGTCTGTGCTTACACCTCTGGCCTTGTGCACTGGCTGCTAAATGTGGCTCTCCAGGGTCCCTGCTTATCCTTCATGTCTCTTGCATTGGCTGCTGAATGGGACTCTCCTGGATCCCTGCTTACCCATCATGTCTCTTGCATTGGCTGCTGAATGGGACTCTCCTGGATCCCTGCTTACCCTTCTGGTCTCTTGCGCTGGCTGCTGAATGGGACTCTCCTGGGTCCCTGCCTACCCTTCTGGTCTCTTGTGCTGGCTGCTGAATGTGACTCTCCTGGTTCCCGGCTTACCCTTCTGGTCTCTTGCGCTGGCTGCTGACTGTGACTCTCCTGGGTCTCTGCTTACCCTTTTGGTCTCTTGCGCTGGGTGCTGACTGTGACTCTCCTGGGTCTCTGCTTACCCTTTTGGTCTATTGCACTGGCTGCTGAATGTAGCTCTCCTGGGTCCCTGCTTACCCTTCTGGTCTCTTGCGCTGGCTGCTGACTGTGACTATCCTGGGTCTCTGCTTACCCTTTTGGTCTCTTGCACTGGCTGCTGAATGTAGCTCTCCTGGGTCTCTGCTTACCCTTCTGGTATCTTGCGCTGGCTGCTGACTGTGACTATCCTGGGTCTCTGCTTACCCTTTTGGTCTCTTGCACTGGCTGCTGAATGTAGCTCTCCTGGGTCCCTGCTTACCCTTCTGGTCTCTTCCGCTGGCTGCTGAATGGGTGTCTCCTGGGTCCCTGCTTACCCTTTTGGTCTCTTGCACTGGCTGCTGAATGTAGCTCTCATGGGTCCCTGCTTACCCTTCTGGTCTCTTGCGCTGGCTGCTGACTGTGACTATCCTGGGTCTCTGCTTACCCTTTTGGTCTCTTACACTGGCTCCTGAATGTAGCTCTTCTGTGTCCTGCTTACCCTTCTGGTCTCTCGCGCTGGCTGCTGAATGCAGCTCTTCTGGGTCCCTGCTTACCCTTCTGGTCTCTTGTTCTGGCTGCTGAATGGGACTCCCCTGGGTCCCTGCTTACACTTCTGGTCTCTTGCGCTGGTTGCTGAATGGGACTCCCCTGGGTCCCTGCTTACCCTTGCTGGTCTCTTGCGCTGGCTGCTGAATGGGACTCTCCTGGGTCCCTGCCTACCCTTCTGGTCTCTTGTGCTGGCTTCTGAATGTGACTCTCCTGGTTCCCGGCTTACCCTTCTGGTCTCTTGCGCTGGCTGCTGACTGTGACTCTCCTGGGTCTCTGCTTACCCTTTTGGTCTCTTGCACTGGCTGCTGAATGTAGCTCTCCTGGGTCCCTGCTTACCCTTCTGGTCTCTTGCGCTGGCTGCTGAATGGGTGTCTCCTGGGTCCCTGCTTACCCTTTTGGTCTCTTGCACTGGCTGCTGAATGTAGCTCTCCTGGGTCCCTGCTTACCCTTCTGGTCTCTTGCGCTGGCTGCTGACTGTGACTATCCTGGGTCTCTGCTTACCCTTTTGGTCTCTTACACTGGCTGCTGAATGTAGCTCTTCTGGGTCCCTGCTTACCCTTCTGGTCTCTTGCGCTGGCTGCTGAATGGGACTCCCCTGGGTCCCTGCTTACCCTTCTGGTCTCTTGCGCTGGCTGCTGAATGGGACTCCCCTGGGTCCCTGCTTACCCTTCTGGTCTCTTGCGCTGGCTGCTGACTGTGACTATCCTGGGTCTCTGCTTACCCTTTTGGTCTCTTACACTGGCTGCTGAATGTAGCTCTTCTGGGTCCCTGCTTACCCTTCTGGTCTCTTGCGCTGGCTGCTGAATGGGACTCCCCTGGGTCCCTGCTTACCCTTCTGGTCTCTTGCGCTGGCTGCTGAATGGACTCCCCTGGGTTCCTGCTTACCCTTGCTGGTCTCTTGCGCTGGCTGCTGAATGGGACTCTCCTGGGTCCCTGCCTACCCTTCTGGTCTCTTGTGCTGGCTTCTGAATGTGACTCTCCTGGGTCTCTGCTTACCCTTTTGGTATCTTGCACTGGCTGCTGAATGTAGCTCTCCTGGGTCCCTGCTTACCCTTCTGGTCTCTTGCGCTGGCTGCTGACTGTGACTATCCTGGGTCTCTGCTTACCCTTTTGGTCTCTTACACTGGCTGCTGAATGTAGCTCTTCTGGACCTCTGCTTACCCTTCTGGTCTCTTGCACTGGCTGCTGAATGTTGCTCTCCTGAGTCTTTGCTTACACCTCTGGCCTTGTGCACTGGCTGCTGGATGTGTCTCTCCTGGGTCTCCGCCTACACTTCTGGTCTCTTTGTACTGCTGCTGAATGTGATTATCCTGGGCCTCTGCTTACACCTCTGCTCTCTTGCACTGCTGGTGGACGTGGCTCTTCTGGGTATCTGCTTACACCTCTGCTCTCTTGCGCTGGTTGCTGAATGGGACTCCCCTGGGTCCCTGCTTACCCTTGCTGGTCTCTTGCGCTGGCTGCTGAATGGGACTCTCCTGGGTCCCTGCCTACCCTTCTGGTCTCTTGTGCTGGCTTCTGAATGTGACTCTCCTGGTTCCCGGCTTACCCTTCTGGTCTCTTGCGCTGGCTGCTGACTGTGACTCTCCTGGGTCTCTGCTTACCCTTTTGGTCTCTTGCACTGGCTGCTGAATGTAGCTCTCCTGGGTCCCTGCTTACCCTTCTGGTCTCGTGCGCTGGCTGCTGAATGGGTGTCTCCTGGGTCCCTGCTTACCCTTTTGGTCTCTTGCACTGGCTGCTGAATGTAGCTCTCCTGGGTCCCTGCTTACCCTTCTGGTCTCTTGCGCTGGCTGCTGACTGTGACTATCCTGGGTCTCTGCTTACCCTTTTGGTCTCTTACACTGGCTGCTGAATGTAGCTCTTCTGGGTCCCTGCTTACCCTTCTGGTCTCTTGCGCTGGCTGCTGAATGGGACTCCCCTGGGTCCCTGCTTACCCTTCTGGTCTCTTGCGCTGGCTGCTGAATGGGACTCCCCTGGGTCCCTGCTTACCCTTCTGGTCTCTTGCGCTCACTGCTGAATGGGACTCTCCTGGGTCCCTGCTTACCCTTCTGGTCTCTTGTGCTGGCTGCTGAATGTAGCTCTCCTGGGTCCCTGCTTACCCTACTGGTCTCTTGCGCTGGCTGCTGACTGTGACTATCCTGGGTCTCTGCTTACCCTTCTGGTCTCTTGCACTGGCTGCTGAATGGGTGTCTCCTGGGTCCCTGCTTACCCTTTTGGTCTCTTTCACTGGCTGCTGAATGTAGCTCTCCTGGGTCCCTGCTTACCCTTCTGGTCTCTTGCGCTGGCTGCTGACTGGGACTATCCTGGGTCTCTGCTTACCCTTCTGGTCTCTTGCGCTGGCTGCTGACTGTGACTATCCTGGGTCTTTGCTTACCCTTTTGGTCTCTTGCACTGGCTGCTGAATGTAGCTCTTCTGGGTCCCTGCTTACCCTTCTGGTCTCTTGCGCTGGCTGCTGAATGGGACTCCCCTGGGTCCATGCTTACCCTTCTGGTCTCTTGCGCTGGCTGCTGAATGGGACTCCCCTGGGTCCCTGCTTACCCTTTTGGTCTCTTGCACTGGCTGCTGAATGGGACTCCCCTGGGTCCCTGCTTACCCTTCTGGTCTCTTGCGCTGGCTGCTGAATGGGACTCCCCTGGGTCCCTGCTTACCCTTCTGGTCTCTTGCGCTGGCTGCTGACTGAACTATCCTGGGTCTCTGCTTACCCTTTTGGTCTCTTGCACTGGCTGCTGAATGTAGCTCTTCTGGGTCCCTGCTTACCCTTCTGGTCTCTTGCGCTGGCTGCTGACTGCGCCTCTCCTGGACCTCTGCTTACCCTTCTGGTCTCTTGCGCTGGCTGCTGAATGTTGCTCTCCTGAGTCTTTGCTTACACCTCTGGCCTTGTGCACTGGCTGCTGGATGTGTCTCTCCTGGGTCTCCGCCTACACTTCTGGTCTCTTTGTACTGCTGCTGAATGTGGTTATCCTGGGCCTCTGCTTACACCTCTGCTCTCTTGCACTGCTGGTGGACGTGGCTCTTCTGGGTATCTGCTTACACCTCTGCTCTCTTGCGCTGGCTGCTGAATGGGACTCTCCTGGGTCTCTGCTTACCCTTCTGGTCTCTTGCACTGGCTGCTGAATGTACCTCTTCTGTGTCCTGCTTACCCTTCTGGTCTCTCGCGCTGGCTGCTGAATGCAGCTCTTCTGGGTCCCTGCTTACCCTTCTGGTCTCTTGCTCTGGCTGCTGAATGGGACTCCACTGGGTCCCTGCTTACCCGTCTGGTCTCTTGCGCTGGTTGCTGAATGGGACTCCCCTGGGTCCCTGCTTACCCTTGCTGGTCTCTTGTGCTGGCTGCTGAATGGGACTCTCCTGGGTCCCTGCCTACCCTTCTGGTCTCTTGTGCTGGCTTCTGAATGTGACTCTCCTGGTTCCCGGCTTACCCTTCTGGTCTCTTGCGCTGGCTGTTGACTGTGACTCTCCTGGGTCTCTGCTTACCCTTTTGGTCTCTTGCACTGGCTGCTGAATGTAGCTCTCCTGGGTCCCTGCTTACCCTTCTGGTCTCTTGCGCTGGCTGCTGAATGGGTGTCTCCTGGGTCCCTGCTTACCCTTTTGGTCTCTTGCACTGGCTGCTGAATGTAGCTCTCCTGGGTCCCTGCTTACCCTTCTGGTCTCTTGCGCTGGCTGCTGACTGTGACTATCCTGGGTCTCTGCTTACCCTTTTGGTCTCTTACACTGGCTGCTGAATGTAGCTCTTCTGGGTCCCTGCTTACCCTTCTGGTCTCTTGCGCTGGCTGCTGAATGGGACTCCCCTGGGTCCCTGCTTACCCTTCTGGTCTCTTGCGCTGGCTGCTGAATGGGACTCCCCTGGGTCCCTGCTTACCCTTCTGGTCTCTTGCGCTCACTGCTGAATGGGACTCTCCTGGGTCCCTGCTTACCCTTCTGGTCTCTTGTGCTGGCTGCTGAATGTAGCTCTCCTGGGTCCCTGCTTACCCTACTGGTCTCTTGCGCTGGCTGCTGACTGTGACTATCCTGGGTCTCTGCTTACCCTTCTGGTCTCTTGCACTGGCTGCTGAATGGGTGTCTCCTGGGTCCCTGCTTACCCTTTTGGTCTCTTGCACTGGCTGCTGAATGTAGCTCTCCTGGGTCCCTGCTTACCCTTCTGGTCTCTTGCGCTGGCTGCTGACTGTGACTATCCTGGGTCTCTGCTTACCCATCTGGTCTCTTGCGCTGGCTGCTGACTGTGACTATCCTGGGTCTCTGCTTACCCTTTTGGTCTCCTGCACTGGCTGCTGAATGTAGCTCTTCTGGGTCCCTGCTTACCCTTCTGGTCTCTTGCGCTGGCTGCTGAATGGGACTCCCCTGGGTCCATGCTTACCCTTCTGGTCTCTTGTGCTGGCTGCTGAATGGATTCCCCTGGGTCCCTGCTTACCCTTTTGGTCTCTTGCACTGGCTGCTGAATGGGACTCCCCTGGGTCCCTGCTTACCCTTCTGGTCTCTTGCGCTGGCTGCTGAATGGGATTCCCCTGGGTCCATGCTTACCCTTCTGGTCTCTTGCGCTGGCTGCTGACTGAACTATCCTGGGTCTCTGCTTACCCTTTTGGTCTCTTGCACTGGCTGCTGAATG
The DNA here is from genome assembly GCF_964261635.1 of Lissotriton helveticus. Lineage (NCBI taxonomy): Eukaryota > Metazoa > Chordata > Amphibia > Caudata > Salamandridae > Lissotriton > Lissotriton helveticus. The sequence continues at coordinate 933,541,662 of NC_136070.1, read as the reverse complement.
TAGCTCTTCTGGGTCCCTGCTTACCCTTCTGGTCTCTTGCGCTAGCTGCTGACTGCGACTCTCCTGGACCTCTGCTTACCCTTCTGGTCTCTTGCGCTGGCTGCTGAATGTTGCTCTCCTGAGTCTTTGCTTACACCTCTGGCCTTGTGCACTGGCTGCTGGATGTGTCTCTCCTGGGTCTCCGCCTACACTTCTGGTCTCTTTGTACTGCTGCTGATGTGACTATCCTGGGTCTCTCCTTACCCTTCTGGTCTTTTGCGCTGGCTGCTGACTGTGACTATCCTGGGTATTTGCTTACCCTTTTGGTCTCTTACACTGGCTGCTGAATGTAGCTCTTCTGGGTCCCTGCTTACCCTTCTGGTCTCTTGCGCTGGCTGCTGAATGGGACTCCCGTGTGTCCCTGCTTACCCTTCTTGTCTCTTGCGCTGGCTGCTGAATGGGACTCCCCTGGGTCCCTGCTTACCCTTTTGGTCTCTTGCACTGGCTGCTGAATGGGACTCCCCTGGGTCCCTGCTTACCCTTCTGGTCTCTTGCGTTGGCTGCTGAATGGGACTCCCCTGGGTCCCTGCTTACCCTTCTGGTCTCTTGTGCTGGCTGCTGAATGTAGCTCTCCTGGGTCCCTGCTTACCCTACTGGTCTCTTGCGCTGGCTGCTGACTGTGACTATCCTGGGTCTCTGCTTACCCTTCTGGTCTCTTGCACTGGCTGCTGAATGGGTGTCTCCTGGGTCCCTGCTTACCCTTTTGGTCTCTTGCACTGGCTGCTGAATGTACCTCTCCTGGGTCCCTGCTTACCCTTCTGGTCTCTTGCGCTGGCTGCTGACTGTGACTATCCTGGGTCTCTGCTTTCCCTTCTGGTCTCTTGCGCTGGCTGCTGACTGTGACTATCCTGGGTCTCTGCTTACCCTTTTGGTCTCCTGCACTGGCTGCTGAATGTAGCTCTTCTGGGTCCCTGCTTACCCTTCTGGTCTCTTGCGCTGGCTGCTGAATGGGACTCCCCTGGGTCCATGCTTACCCTTCTGGTCTCTTGTGCTGGCTGCTGAATGGACTCCCCTGGGTCCCTGCTTACCCTTTTGGTCTCTTGCACTGGCTGCTGAATGGGACTCCCCTGGGTCCCTGCTTACCCTTCTGGTCTCTTGCGCTGGCTGCTGAATGGGATTCCCCTGGGTCCCTGCTTACCCTTCTGGTCTCTTGCGCTGGCTGCTGACTGAACTATCCTGGGTCTCTGCTTACCCTTTTGGTCTCTTGCACTGGCTGCTGAATGTAGCTCTTCTGGGTCCCTGCTTACCCTTCTGGTCTCTTGCGCTGGCTGCTGACTGCGACTCTCCTGGACCTCTGCTTACCCTTCTGGTCTCTTGCACTGGCTGCTGAATGTTGCTCTCCTGAGTCTTTGCTTACACCTCTGGCCTTGTGCACTGGCTGCTGGATGTGTCTCTCCTGGGTCTCCGCCTACACTTCTGGTCTCTTTGTACTGCTGCTGACTGTGACTATCCTGGGTCTCTGCTTACCCTTCTGGTCTCTTGCGCTGGCTGCTGACTGTGACTATCCTGGGTATTTGCTTACCCTTTTGGTCTCTTACACTGGCTGCTGAATGTAGCTCTTCTGGGTCCCTGCTTACCCTTCTGGTCTCTTGCACTGGCTGCTGAATGGGACTCCCCTGTGTCCCTGCTTACCCTTCTTGTCTCTTGCGCTGGCTGCTGAATGGGACTCCCCTGGGTCCCTGCTTACCCTTTTGGTCTCTTGCACTGGCTGCTGAATGGGACTCCCCTGGGTCCCTGCTTACCCTTCTGGTCTCTTGTGCTGGCTGCTGAATGGGACTCCCCTGGGTCCCTGCTTACCCTTCTGGTCTCTTTCGCTGGCTGCTGACTGAACTATCCTGGGTCTCTGCTTACCCTTTTGGTCTCTTGCACTGGCTGCTGAATGTAGCTCTTCTGGGTCCCTGCTTACTCTTCTGGTCTCTTGCGCTGGCTGCTGACTGCGACTCTCCTGGACCTCGGCTTACCCTTCTGGTCTCTTGCGCTGGCTGCTGAATGTTGCTCTCCTGAGTCTTTGCTTACACCTCTGCTCTCTTGCGCTGGCTGCTGAATGGGACTCTCCTGGGTCTCTGCTTACCCTTCTGGTCTCTTGGGCTGGCTGCTGACTGTGGTTCTCCTGGGTCTCTGCTTACACTCTTGGTCTCTTGCACTGCTGCTGAATCTGACTCTCCTGGGTCTCTGCTTACCCTTCTGGTCTCTTGCGCTGGCTGCTGAATGTGACTCTCCTGGGTCCCTGCTTACCCTTCTGGTCTCTTGCACTGGCTGCTGAATGTGACTCTATAAGGCCTCGGTTTCCATCTCTTCACTCTTTCACTGGCTTCAGAGCCTGCTCCCCTGAGGCTTTATTTCCTTCGCTGCCATCTTATATTGGCTGCAGAGCCTGACTCCTCTACCCCCTTATAATATAGCTCTATTTTCTGGCTAGTATTAACAGATTATTTTACCGTTGCCAAGGATATTGGCATTACCAGTAGATTGAGAGTTATCCCCATGGGTCTATATATCAGAATAATCAGCGCAATTTCCGCAATTTGTCACCAAATTCTTGGAAGACATGAAAAAAAATAACCCCAACATGTTCCAGTTTCCACAGAAAATGTGAGTTTTCGGCTGGAAAAAGAATGACATAACATAAGGAGGACCTGGGTCTCTTTCCACCTTCTTCTTGTGCTGACTGCAGGCACTGCCCTTTATCCATCCACCTGAGCCCTGTTACCTTGGATGATGAACCTGCTGTGTCCAAGTGGCTATTTCTGTTTCCTCTTTGTTAGCGTGGCTGCAAATCCAGCTCTTTCATGGGGCTTGGATAGGGCATGTGGCCTGTGTGGTGCTACGGCACAGCAGCCTCAGATTATTGGAGGATTGTGATTGCTAGTTTAGAGTCTGCTGTGTAAAATCGTGTTTTCTGCACCCCAGTTTTGAGAAAGCCTTAAACAACCTGCTCTATACTTTCCTTCTCACTTACAGTGACAGAAGAGTCAGGCCACTGGCATAGCAAGGGGGGGGGGTTCCGCAGCGGGCCGCATGATGGGGGGGTGTGGGGGGCGGTTTCCGTGCTCCCCCGCTCTTACCGTTAGCCGCCGGGCGGCAAATGCAGGAAACACCCCACCCACCCGAATTTGGCCGCCACAAGGCCTAGCTATGCCACTGAGTCAGGCCTTTGTGTACGTACTTCAGTGCCCCAACCACCATTGGTGGCACTGTCCCGTCTCTGTGCTTGACTGGGACACTAGCAGGGCCGGACAGGGAACCCATATCAGCCCTGGCAAATTTTGTCAGACCAGCCCCCTTATGATACATAGCGAGCAAGCGCAGCGAGGGGGCCTGACCACTACAAGGTGGTTTGGGAGGGGAGGGGGGGTTCTCCTCCCTCGAATGGGAAAAATTGCAACCAGGATGTATTCTACAACATATTTTTAGGTCTCGCTGAGCCAGCGCATGCGCTGCTCTGAGACATTTAGTATCGGGATTTCAAAGTGCTGCCTGGTGGCCTAGCGCTTACGTTCACGTGAGCATGCAGGAGCGGGACCTAGCAGCCATTACCTCTCACCAGCGTCAATGTCTCTGAGAATGTTTACTGTGTGCTCTGCGCGTTTTCCGAGAGGGCTGTACGTGCACAGCTTGCCTGCAGGTGGTGCTCTCTTTCTCCTTTTCATGTGCTGCTCGTTCTTTAAATGGAACCTGATCCGTCAAGAGGATTGTGTGCTAAGTTTTCCGAGGTGGCTGTACGTGCGCAGCTTGTCTGCAGGTGGCACTCTCTTTCTCCTTTTCATATGCTGCTCGTTCTTTAAATGGAACCTGATCCACGAAGAGGATTGTGTGCTAAGAGTCTCCATTACCCAAGATGAGAAGACATAAACCTTACATGCTGGGGTGTGGGAATCCTAGCCGAGCCGTCTCCCGCCCTGCCTTTTGATTAAAAAAAAAAAACTGCTTACCAGTTCATTAAAAAGTCTCTCTTGTTTTGGTTTCCGCCGTCTATACCTCAGATGTTTGGCAACAAAGGTCGATTTGTGCAAAAAAGCTTGACTTATTGGGAATGCTCTTGTGCTTTGTTCTCTCGCCGTACATATTTTTGATTGTGTGTATATCTTTTCAAGAAAGCAGCGCTAATTGGGCCACGCTGTCTTTGATTTTAACGCAGTGAAAGTGTCATTTCTGGTCTTGTGTGAATGGGAAACATTGAGGAGTTGACTTAACTGCAGGAGATTTTCATTTTAAAGAGCTCCATCCTTGCAGTTTCTATCAAGGGCCTGACAAAGGGCTTTTTTCGTTTCACTCTTGACACACGTGGCTCAATATTTGAATGCTAATTTATTTTTACATTTTTCTTGTGCACTAGAAGGTTACATTTACAAACTCTTCGAAGCACAGAAAAAGTTATGTAAACAGTGCCTTATTTAAATCATGTCCAATCTGGAAAAAACCTTTTGAATCACTTCTACTGAAAGTGCTAACATCTTCCAAAATCTGAGAAATATTGAAATGGTAGACATTTTTTTGTCAGTTTCCACTGACATTTCCAGTAGAGCAAAAATAGTCCCATGCTTACTCGCAAACGTGTGTGTGACAAAGAAATAGCTGTAAGTCTTTGAAAGTTTGCTGAATCTTTTTTTGCCCACCACTAACTTGTTCATTATATGTTCAATTGTATTAGTTGTTTACAGCGTAGTAAATGATGACCTTACAGCGTACCTGGATATGGCAATCTTTATTGGGGCTATTCAATGATTCCCTCATTATCACCCTCCAACAGGGCCTCTCGTTTCTCCATAGCCCCTCTCTCACATGTATTTCATTTGTTTCATGGCACCTCTCATATCAGTGTAGGGTGTCGGAGCATTTTTTCATCACAAACACATACAGAGACAATGATTCAAACATGTGTAAATCAGTGTATTGACAATGTTACATAAGACAAAGGGGGCTACAAGGTGTAGGTTTCACGTGTCATCCATACTAGTAGACATTTTTAAAGAGTGCTTGCTATGGGGAAGCACAAACTCAGGATTTAGAACGTAACACAGTAGTTAGGGTTGACTTTACTAAGAATTTATTCCTACCCAAACAAACCATTTTTAGCAAAATTAGAATAATGAAAAACTGGAGAAAATCATAACTTTCAAACCTAGAATACAATTGTAACGTAAGAACTGCACAGCAACAAAAGGAACTCTGTGGCAAATCGGTAAACCACAGAACTATGCACATAAAATACTGTTCTATGATCTGCATAGTACACGCTCTTTGCAGCAGGCATTTTAACCCTCTGTACTACCTTAGATGAGTCAAAACTGCCACTAGACAACACTCTGATCGCTCTCCAGCAGGTACATTAATCATCAGAGTTATCTTGGCACTTTTATTGTTGCTTTTAAAACTGCTGCATCGCTACGAAACCAGAGCCCAGTATCACAGCAGCGCCCACCCTTCCAGCCTCCCGGGTAACCGCTTGATGCCCAGTACGACCAGTCTGGCCTTAGAAACTAGGAGCTACTTTACTGACAGTATGAGCGGGTGCTAGAGTAGGTCTCAAAAACAGCAATTCCGCCCATTAGTATGCTCAGGGTCACGTGCTTGTCATAACTTGGTATTCAACGTGCACTTCACTGATGAGGCTCAAGAAGCTAGACATTGGTCTGGGGTTGATTTTGTTACCATTCGGAGAGGACATGGCCTGAGAGCTCAGTGTTCTTATTGGTGCAAACTGAACAGTAATTTACATAAGGTTATCTTCTGTTTTAAGTGGTGCCTCCTACAGTAATTACCAGTTGCTGACCTCAATTCAAACATTCCACCCATTACTTTGGCTTTTTTTCTCTCTCAATGAGATTTCTTTCATTTTCTCAGCACTTCGGCTCTTGTTGAGGAGTGGTGATTAAAACTAGGGGTGGGTGGAACTCGCGGAGTTTCACTCTGCGGAATTTCGTGGAGTTACATAAAAACTCTGTGTGATTCTTTGGACTTCCGCGAGCAGGCGAGATTTGGCACGTCGCACTGCTCTTGCTGATTTTTAGCACCGGAAGCAAGCATGCGCTGTAAAATCAGTGCGGACTGTACCACGCAGTGCACCAGAGGGCTCTGCTTTGTTCTGCCACTCAAGTAGATTTCCTACTTGAGTAGCAGCTTTATCAACACAAATGGTCGCGACCTGCTGTGACTGCCCTCATTGAGACATCTCACCGGGAGGCGTTCTAGCGACTCAAAATCGCGCTAGTGGACACAAATTCTCGCTTGTCCTCCCCAACTTAGCCTTGGCAGACCCTGTGCGAGAATGCTCCGCAACCATATGGCAGACTTTCACAACGAACTCTACCACATGGTGGTTGGCAAAGTGGGCAAAACCCGGCAAACTCCGCCAGCAGAGCGGAATTATTTGTAACCTTGGGCAGAGCAGGAGTAGCGCTTCTACGCGAAGTTCCATGGAATTGGAAAACAACTCTGAGGAACTTTGCTCCACTCCGCTCCGCGCCCTCCCAAAACAATTATAAAGTAATTAAAAAGGCACTTACCTGCCGTGGCTGCCCCCTCCTCTCCATGGCTGCTCTCCTTCTTCGTCTTTGCTGTCCTCCTTCTTAGATAACCCCTACGCTGTACTTCTTGCGCGTGCGCCTGTGCACTCACAAGACGTATAACGTAGGGGTAATCAGTGAAGAAGGACGGCGAGGAGGAGGCAGGAGAGTACCATGGCGAGGAGGAGGCCGCCACGGCAGGTAAGTGCCCTTTTAACTACTTTATGAGGGTGGAGGGGCCGGATAACTGCGCTCCGCCACGATGTCGTAGTTTTGCCTAAACTACACGTTCACAACCGAACACGGAGTAGGCAAAACTATGTAAACTACGCTGGCAGAGCGTAGGTACCCGCCTGGGCTTAATTATTTGACCAACCCTAATTAAAACCTGCGAAATTAGTTGAATTTACAACTCTGCCTATTTCAGGCTCAATAACTGTACGTCATGCAAAGACGCGTAACTATACTATTGATTTAAAAAAAATCAAAAGCCCTTTTCTCAGCTTCGTCTGATAAACTCCTCATAGCTTGTATTATGTCGGCGGCTGACCCTTGCCTCTCGTGTTATATGCCCCTCGCCTCTCGTGGTATATGCATTTGTCGAAATCCCTGGTCAGGATGTGGCCATTTCGTCTGCTCAAGTGTGCTATGAGAGTTTGAATGCAATAAAAAATACTGGAACTCATTGCCTGTTCCTCCCAACTCATTGCAGAGTTCACATTCCTCCAACTATTTTACGCATGTTACCTTCAGGCTTCGTAGGAACCGTGTCTGGAATATGTGGAACAACGCTGCCCTCTTGCGACAGTTCGGTGCAGTGCTTCGTATACTTATGGTGAATTAATAAAGTGCCTTTTTCTCGAGTGAGACACATTATATAGAAATATATGCAAAATGTCGCTTTTCATTATTTCTGTGAATTGTTACATCTTTCTCTTGTGGTTTGTATTGCTTTTTGCTATGTGCAATGTGATATTTTCGCTGTCATTTCTTTTTTATTTACGAGTTCATATTTTAGGTTTGGCGAATCCAACCCCTTGTTGAATGTTGAGTGTGGACGGCTAGCACCCTTCAAGCCACTGTCTTGCTTGGGGCAACCCCCTTCAGTTATTGACTTATGACGTTGTCAATCATTACTTGGAATAGCCCAGAGTAGTACTTCAGTCTCACCAACATGGGTTTGATTGTCTGTATTCTGCTGCTTTCAAAGAAGTGTTTCCATTGGAATGCATTAGAAACTATTTTACACCCTAAAAGGCATGCTATCGTCTCATTTGATCACATTCACTTCTTTATCTCATTCATGTATTGGACACAAAAAAAAGCTTTAGTTATCTTTTTGTCGCGGCTGTGCGCTGATTCATTGCACAGCTAAACGAAATGCGGGTAATGCAAAGGTCTATTTTTCTAATAGCTTCTATTAAAGGAATTTTGCATCCCTAACAACCACAATCAGCTGCCAGGCAACCACATTCAGTGCTTGGCAGCTACCCTACTCCTCTACTCCACCGCTCCCAGCATCTTTGGCAAAGCCAATAGGTCTGGTTAGAACTGAAAATGTAAGCCAGGTGTATTGGCCAGTGCTTGTTTTTAATATTTTGATGATTTTCGTTGTGATCAGCACAGTCCACTAAATCCGCAGCATTGCTGTTTCTCTGTTCGGTCTGGTACATGCAGTTTTGAGTAAAAGTCTTGTGGTGCAAGTACAATAAAAACAGTGATCAGGTACAATGCAGTAACTGTGTTGTGGCACTTTTTTTGTCCTTCCCACATCTATTGCATATCAAGGACAGTTCACTTTATGTCCCTGTTCTGTTGCTCCGTTAAACATCTGTGAGTTTCTTAGGGCAGTTTACTTTGCTGTGTGCAATGTGCGCTACACTAGAAAATATGCTGATTTAATCGAACCTCCTGACTGCAGCGTATGTGAGGGCATCTTTCCATCACAAACGATGTTGGTGAAGGACTGTCCTGACAGTAGCTGGATCCGCATTTTTAATGACTGCAAGGTTCTCTTACACTGTCAAGGTATGAGACCCTCACTTGTAATGATGGTGGGGATCTGGCCTATTGCCATTGCTTGGTCCCTCAATTTAAATGGCAATTGCCGGAATCTAGGTTTGGCATCCTCACTTGTAGCAACACTATGGTTTTGGCCTGCAGGTTTTGCATGGGGCCATCAGTTTGAATAAAAGAGTGGTTCTTGACCTCTTCCAGTCTCCGACTTTTTGTGAAATTTCGGCCACTCTGTTTCAACAACTGTGAGCTATTGGTCTGCTTCCTATATTGGTGTAGAGTTTTACCTGGGTGGGTTTCCAGTTAGAGGTGGGTCCAGGGCTCCACAACGGTACAACACCCCACCTAGACATTTTAAACATACTGCCAACCTGAATACATTTGGAGGGAATGTAGCAACAGAGACGCCCTGACTTTCACATGAGACAAATGTTTCGATGTTTTTAGTGAGTAGTTTTAGAACTGGTATGAGGGAAAATATGCTGAGGGGGCCTGAAACAGTGCTGCTAGGAATGTCCATAGCTCCTGTAGCTGTACTTCTTGTTAAAATATCTCATATTCTGTTACTAGCGAAACATATATACCAATAGAGACTTCTAGTCGAAGATTTCTTACCTTTTGAATATCCCCAGGTGTCAGACTGGATCCAGGAGATTTTTAGTGAGCAGTACCCCTAAGTGCCGGTAGGTGGTGTCGATTGGCTCTGCATCCGTCGGCGGCATGTCTGCGCCAGAAATGATGTTGCGATACCTATATAGGTATATTTTTGCTAATTGTTTGAGTATTTGGTTATTAAGGATTTTTTTGAGCTGAAAAATGAATATAGGTTGAGAGGGAGACTTTTCTCTTGTTGTGTTCTTATTTCCCCCTTCTCCCTGACCTTGTATGTTTTCTTAGAGGGGGTCCCCTACACATTGCATAGGATACCTATATAGGTGCCACCCAGGTATGCTAATGTCACTTCTTTTCTGTCCACGCAAGCCATCGCTGATCCGGAGAAGAGCTACCCCTCTGTTGTTTTTTGACAGGCTTTTGAGATGTTCTGTCGACTGTGTTTGAGGTTTTCCTCCTGGTGTAATAATGACTTCACTGATGTCCTGTTGGGTACCTGGTCCAAACCCAACTCAGGGGGTACAGTGAACAGGACAATAGCCCACTGTCATTGCCCCGAGCCTGGGACCCAAACTTCCTCAGACAACACCCTTCCCCAGAAAGCTTGGTGGTCCAAGCCTCCACCACCCAATGCACGTTCCCTACTGCTCCCCCAGATAGGGAATCCAAGAGGCTGGACTAATTTGAAAAAAAAAATGTTTTCTTCCACCAGCCTGGCATTGCGATCATGAACACTGCATGCCTTTTGGACTTTGTGGGATACGGTTGTGCAAGTGCTGCCACAGGTCCCATAGGAGGCCCGGGCTGTACTCTCCCAAGCTGTCAGCGACAGGAGAGATGCAGCAAAGTTCACTATTCATTGCGGACTTGACACAATTGACTCGCTAGGCTGAGCAGTTTCAATGACAGTGGCCCTTAGGTGCAATGCCCGATTGAGTATGATTTACTTTTCGGGGGCTGTCTAAGCTTCGCTAAGGACATGGCCTTTGATGGCACCTGTCTCTTCAGAGCCCAGGCAGATTCGGCGCTCAGTGCTTTAAGGATTCTCGTACTACGGCCAGGTTCTTAGGCCTCTCTGCTGCCCCACATCCACCTCAATCAGCCTTTTGCTCCTTTCATTGCTACGGAAGGGGCTTCCAGATGTGCCATTCCCGCCCAGCCACCGCGCCGTGTATGCTCCTAAGCCTCTGCGTGGCCGAGATTGTGGTACCCCCGTACCTCATGGGTGAGGTGGCCAGCAGACTGGTCAGTCCGCCACACCCCATAGCAACACCCTCCAAACCCTCCTAGTCTGCCCCTTTACTACCATGGGCACTCAATTGGCAGGAGGATTTGCCATCACCTGCCCCACTGGCAAACCATAACATCGGACAAGTGTGCTTTGCAGGTTGTCTGAAGGGGGTAATTCCTCCCCTTCAAGACTACCCCTCCCACTATCTCACAATCGACTGATGGAGGATCATCTGTTGTTTCTACATGAGGAGGTCACAGCTCTCTTGGCCAAGGGGGCCATAGAGAGGGTTCTGGGGCCTAAAGTAGGCATTTGTTGTTATTTCCGCTATTTTCTGGTCCCCAAAAAGGACAAGGATCTTCGCCCTTTTCTCAGTCTCCGAACTCTCAATCTCTTCCTTAACAAGGAGAAGTTCAAAATGCTCATGTTGGCTCATGTCTTGTCTGCCCTGGACCCAGGAGACTGGATGATAGTGTTGGACATGCAGGACACATATTTTCATATTCTCATCCTGCCTGCCCGCCAGCGCTATCTGTGGTTTACCGTAAGCCACACGCACTTTCTGTTCACAGTGCCTCATTTTGGCCTTACCAGCGCCCCACGGGTGTTCACCAAAGTGATGGCTGTAGTTGCAGCTTATCTGCTGTGGTCAGGGCTGCCAGTCTTCCCCTACCTGGACGACTGGCTCCTGAAGGCGGGCTCACCCCATGTTGTCGCCTTCCATCTCCGACTACGGCAAACCTTCTGCACTCACTGGGGTTTACTATCAACGTGCCGAAGTCACACCTGACTCTGTCTCAGATGCTCCCTTTCATTGGAGCTGTTCTGCACACAGTGCAATTTCGGGCTTATCCTACCGGGTGGCGAGTCCAGGATATTCAAGCTATGATACCGATATTTCAGCCTCTTTCCTGGGTTTCTGTGAGACTGATTCTGAGATTGCTGGGACTCATGGATTCCTTCATCCTGCTAGTGAGACATGCCAGATGGCATTTGTTGGCTCTGCAGTGGTACCTGTAGTTCCAGTGGTCGCAGCAGCAAGGGAATCTCGTCAACCTGGTCCAGATCTCAGAGGGAACTGCAACCGATCTCCAGTGGTGGCTAATGAACTACGATTGGGTCAGAGGCAGACCCCTCTCCCTTCCACATCTAGATTTCACATTAGTGACAGATGCGTCACTCTTTGGATGGGGCAGCCATCTGGGAGAAGTGGAGATCAGAGGATTCTGGTCTCCAGCGGAATCTGGACTCCACCTCAATCTGCTGGATCTCCGTGCAATCCAACTGGATTTGAAAGCCTTTCTGCCTTCCATCAGGGTGCGGCTGGTACAAGTGTTCAGACATCACCACCGCCTTGTGTTACTGCAACAAACAGAACGGGTGAGGTTGTGGACCCTTTGTCAAGAGGCCCTGCATCTCTGGATGTGGCTGGAACAGCAGAGCATATCCCTGGTGGTTCAACACCTGGCAGGTTCTCTTAACGCCAGAGCGGTCAACCTCAGCTGAAGATGCCTAGCGGATCACAAATTGCATCTCCAACAGAAGCTGGCGCAAGGTCTCTTTCAGCAGTGGGGAGAGCCTTGGTTAGATCTGTTTGCCGCCGCAGACAATGAGCAATGTCCGTAGGTTTGCGCTCTGTAGTTTCCACAGCAACACTTGCTCGGAGAAGATTTTTGTTATGAGTGGAGCTCAGGCCTTCTGCACGCCTTTCCACCCATACCACTCCTGCCCAGAGTTCTCAAGAAGATCAAGAATGAGCAGCCCAGGTCATCCTGGTGGCTCTGGACTGTCTGGTATCCGAGCTACTGAGCATGGCCATCAACCCTTCGGGAAGATCTTCTTTCGCAGCATCAGGTGAGGGTTCCCCACCTGAACTGATCCATTTTCTGCCTTCTTACGTGGAGATTCAGCGGCAACAGGTGACTGCTTTTGACCTTTCTCCAGAAGTCTGTAATGTCATCTTTGCAGCTAGGTGCTCCTCCACCAAGACTGTGTACACCTGCCATTGGAAAAAAATGTGTGGCATGGTGTGCAGAAAAATCTGTTGATCCCATTTCTGCCCCTCTTTCTAAAGTTCTGCTTTTCATTTGTTCTCTTGCCCAAGGCTCTGCTCTGGGTACTATTAAGGGATATCGATCTGCCATTTCTGCTTTCTTGGGTTGTCTGAGCAACCCTCTTTATTCAAGTCCCCTATTGTACATAGGTTCCTCAAGGGTCTTGCTCATCTCATCCCACTTTCACCTTTTATTATGCCTCAGTGGGACCTTAATTTGGTTTTGACTTTTTGATGTGTGCTCCTTTTGAGCCTCTACACAATTGTGCCCTCAGGCATCTCACCCGGAAAGCATTCTTCCTTATGGCAAGTATGTCTGCCCACAGAGTAAGTTAGCTGCAGGCCTCATCATCTAAGCCGCTTTACCTCTCAGTTTATCCTGACAAAGTGGTGCTTCTCACAAGGACCTCCTTGCTACCAAAAGTGGTCACCCGTTTGATTTAGGCCAATATATCACCTTGCCTACCTTTTATACTCCTCCACATCCCTTTAAAGAAGACGAACAACTCCACTGTCTGGACTCAAAAAGAGTGTTGTCGATCCACCTTGACCACAACTGAGAGTTCCGGGTGGACGACCAACTCTTCGTGGGGTATGTTGGTGCAAAGAAAGGTTGGGCAGTGCAGAAGCAGGCCATCTCCAGATGGGGCGCGCTCTGCATCAAAATCTGCTATGCAGTTTCCAGAAGCAGCCTTCTGACGGTTTGTGGGCTGCTGCCACCAGTGATACAGTGACGACCATTGTGTTAGCAGGCAGAGTTCTGGTCTTATATCTGCCAGACAGCAACATAGGCTTCCCTGCACAATTTCTCTAAACATTACTGTCTCATGGGTGTGGAATTTAATAAAATATCTACTTGTCCAAGGGGCAGGTTGCTGCATAGGTCTACTTGTCCTGTAACAAAATCCGTTTGTCCCTTTTGTGCCATGTAATGCGGCGACAAATAATGTCAGTAGTCTCATTATATAAGAGTTCTGAAATAACCTCTCTTATTATGCCAGGGCTCCTTCTTTAGTAGGGTTTGAGTACTAGCAATTACCTTATCTTGCCACGTTACCGCAGATCTGCATAATGGGGCTTGAGGTACTGAAATTCTGAACCCGTTTCATAAAAGTCATCGTATCATGACGATTTTGGTAGCATCAGACCGAAAATGGCGAGTGTAAGGTGTACAAGTATTTTCGTCATATTCGAGTGACGAGATCACCGTGAAATCAGAGTTTCCGTTCTGAACCCTCGGGTTCCATTTTGTGTACGGCAGCCATTTTGTGGTTGCCCTCACATAGGCCGATGACAGTGGCCGAACGAGTCTCCAAGCACACGTACACTTTAGCTGACTTCTGAATGACCTGAGCGAGCGACCCTCTTGCCTGAAGCCAAAACTTGTTAAGCCAGTTCCTTTCCCAGTAGCTGATCAAGATTGCTGATCAAGACACAAGACACCATCAAACCTTTTATTACGCACAGCTATGTCTTATCTTGCTCACACCTGTCTCTGCTCCTTTCTTTATGGTCCGTTTACGATGGGGATGTGCCAGTTTTTAAGGTGGGTTCGATCAACCTGTCTGATGAAGAACGTTGGGTTTGACCAAAAATTGATTGTGGGCTGGACAAACTGAAAAATTGGCTTGTCATCATGATTCTGCGTTTTTTGTCGTGAAAACATGTGAATGGCCAACTGTAAAATAAGGAATGTTTGCCTGAAGCGTAATATTTGGTTTAAAAAGGGATGACTAGCTTTGTAAAGTTGAGCAGTCTCCTGAGAACATACACCGTGTTGTACTTCTAGGATACCTGTTACTGGCTGCAGCCAATAAATTTGATCTTTGACGTCACCAAGAAGTTTCTGTGTTTCTGTAGTCTGAGACAGGAGAATCCGAAGTCTTCGGGTGTGTCCCCTGGCACCGCTGGGTTCTAAATAACCCGGTACTTCAGGCTGAAGGAAATGGTAAGCAACAGTTCCAGGGTTGCCCTTTTGAGTCTGTGCAAACCTACTGACTTGCAAGCTTTAAGGGTTTTAACCAACTCTTCTCTAATCTTTTCCCATAGTTAGAAAGGCTGGAAATTTACTCCTGACAATGGCAGACATAAAACTTCTTCCAGGGTTGGCGAAAAAGTGGTTGGAGAAAAAGTCAACTTGCAAATCTACACCTGCATATTTGCTCATGCTAAAATGCAGTTCACAGATATTTTCTAGGAGTACTATTTCTTGGCTTACTTCTGTAAAGTCTTGTGAATTCACGAAGGTCATATTTCTGCATGTAATGAAAGGGCATGGGTGCACTTTTGAGACTTAATTTAATATTTGGCCCCCTAATTAGGTCTGGCGTTAACCATGACCTTTTGTGTTTATTAAAATTCTGTCTCTCTCTCTATCGGCTAGCTTCACTGTGAGTGACATCATTCTGTTCCGTCACAAGGAGCATATTGGCACACAGTTGTTTTGTTTAGTGCCAGGAACTACTATTGCAATGTGTGCTTTTTGAGACCAAAAACATTTTGCTTTAGCCAATGTTTGTTATGATGGAGAGGGCCCAGCAGCTCCCACACCAGTAAGGTTTTACAAAAACCATGCCAAAACAAGTCCTGCTTTGACCAAACCAAAACGCTGACCAACAATTTAAGACCTACTGGCTTTATCAATGCTTGTTTATTTTTATATTTCTCATAATCTTATTAAAATTGGTTACACTGACTTTACATTATAAATATTTTTGGAACTACATCAACACATTTTACTAAATGATGCTGCAAAGAAATAGTACATAAAATATTAAAGTAGTTTAGCTAAATGTTTTTGCATTTTTTGTGAACATTTTATTTTGAAAGCAAAGAATCATCAATCTTGCTTTCAAGCTTCTGCAAATATTTGCATCTAATCAGAGAGCATTCTGCGAGCAGTATACATAGCTTCATATTGCTAAACACTGAAAACGTGTGTACACATTTTTATACTGGAACCCCTATCAGTAGTGCAGTCTGAGCTTACTACATTTCTTAGAGCGCTCACCCTAATAATAAAGGCTCCAATTTAATGAATCATAAATACAAGTTTGAACAGCTTTACAACATGGGCACACATATTACCTTTACTGCAGGCAATGCCTTTCCCTGCTTCATAAGGTGGTACTGTAAACTGACAACCAAAGGATTTGTGTTGGAGGGGGTTGGGCCTGCTTGTCTCAAGGACAAAATACACATGAAAACTTATTGACCTTGGTGTCGGGCTATTGGAATTACACATCCCTGTTGTCTGGACAATCAGGTCCACAGGGATGGGCACTTTGCCTGTTTGGCCCTGCAGGATTTTCTCTTTTGAAATTAGTATGCAGACCTTCCTCTGGCAATGGTATTGCTTGGGTATCTATTCAAAATATAAGGAATCTGCAGCTAGAAGTCTCTAATAAATGCACAAGTTACTTAGGATGGGAGGTCGCTCTTTCCGGGTCCGGGGCGCACAGAATTGGAATAAGCTCCCACTAAAACTCAGGCTGGAAAGTTCCGAGATCAAGTTTAGAAAGTTGCTGAAAACCTACTTATTCTCTGGCAGCATGTAAAGATCTCTGCTGAGACGATCTGCGTCTCCCTCTGACCCAGCGCGGGGACACGCCGAGATGGCGTAACCATGCGCTCTATAAATGTCATTATTATTTTACTTTCAGTAACTCCTCATCTGATAGAGATTATATAGCAGCAGATTCCTTACCGACCCTCCTATTCTCCCTGCTCTGGGAACGGATTTCTAGGGACAGGGATGACTACTTTCAGGGCCCTAGTTTTGACACACCAGTGGTCAGTGTTCTTAATGGCTTCGCACTTCTCGCGTGGAAAGTCCTGAATAGGTACTGTAATGTCATTTCCGGTGCGGACACCGCCGTCGCCAGGCACAAAGTCAATCGACACGAACTAGCGGCTCGCAGGGACACTGCTCACGAAAAACATTCCAGATCCAGTCTGACGCCTGGGAAAATTAAAAAGGTAAGGAATCTGCGGCTGGATTTAGTCTCTACCAGATAAGGCGTTACCGAAGGAAAGTAACTTGTTCATTAGTACTTTAGGGCATTCGGTAGGCACCCTTGGAAATCCACTGGTCACAGTTGTTATGGCTCTTCTGGGTTTGAAAAAGATAGATCACAACCAATGAGATAGTCCCAGGTAGTTTGGTAAGAGGATGTCCCCAACTTACTTGTAGATAAATTTAGGGAATTGACAATTTCAGGGCATCTTCAGTCCTAAAGAGCTCCCTTCACAGTCAAGAGATCTCTGAACATGGCAGATGATTTGTGAAACTACCTTTGCAAAATTTTGGCGGTCAAGTTAGACAATGCCCTATCTCTTAAGCCCTTGTCTGTTCTACTGCAGGAGTCTGTTTCTCCCTTCTGAAAACCTTAAAAAAGACCCTCAAATTCATGCCAGAATTGTCCGGAAAGATCATTGTACACGCATTGATCCTGTCTAGACCGGATTATGCCAACGTGCTGCTTGTGGGGTCGCCCCAAGCTTTGATAAACAGATTGCAATGGGTCCAGAATGCGGCAGCTAGACTAGTGCTGAACATCCCTAAAAGGCAAACTATTCGCAGTGGTTTAAAATGCCTTCTTTGGCTGCCTGTTAAACAAAGAATACAGTTCAAAGCCCTGACAATAACGTTCATGGCCACACAATTGAGAGCCCCAAAATACACCAGTGACAACATCAAAAGGTACCTTCCCCACAGAGCTCTATGCTCAGCCCACCACAATTTGCTTTGTATCCCCCAGATCAATAGGACCAGAGCAGGTGGACGTTAGTTCTCTGTTTTGGCCCCAAAGCTCTGGAACCTTTTACCTGATGCGCCACATCAGAGAACTCACTCAAGAGCCTTCTGAAGACCTGCCTCTACAGAGAGATCTAATGCTGCTGACCCCTCTTCCAGCCCACTCCTCTTGCTGCGTCCTACTTCACCTAGCGCCGCGACACTCCGTTTTGGAGCAGCTGTACTGCTCCTTACATATCTATTTCATTCATTCATGGTTCTTGGCCCCCCACACCTTGTAGATCAGCAGACTATCTTCCATAGTCTAGATAAGTCAGGTAACAATATTCCTTTTCAATTTCCAACAATTGTTTGAAGGTAAATCTACAGATAGCGCTAAACCCCTAAACTGTCTTCCAAATTATTTAAAGGAAAAATGATTTACATACATTTACAATTTCAAACAGAATGCATTTTATTTGATATACGATTTAATATACAGATAAGCTATTACGGCGCCGTAAAATTGATTATGACATAGGTGTGTATTAAATCGCATATCACATAAAATGCTTTATGTTTGAAATTGTAAATGTATGTAAATAATTTTTCCTTTAAATAATTTGGAAGACAGTTTAGGGGTTTAGCGCTATCTGTTGGTTTACCTTCAAACAATTGTTGGAAATTGAAAAGGAATAGTGTTACCCGACAGAACCATTGTTTTTTCATAGTATTCATGCCCAGGTTCTGAGGGATACTGGGTTACCCCATTTGCTTTGCATATAGTCTAGGTAAGCCCCTAACTCTTCTCATAGTAAAGTGTAAGTGTATATATAAATAGTATTTATAGTGTTGTCGTTGGTATCTGTCACCTATCACAATATGCCAGTGAAGGGAGGAGAGAAAGGTTTCAAAGTTGTCTCGCTTTTAAGTTGAGTCTGCAAAGTATTTATTGCAAAAAAGTAGGAGACTGAGACTCGAAGAGCAGAACAGCAAAAATGGATCCCCCCGCACCAGTAATGGAGACCAGCTCCCTAAGTCAACGCAGGATGCACATATCTACCCCATCAGAGACGTTTCCAGTACCAATCACATGATATGTTCTTACCATCAATACAGTCAGGTACACAGAAGAGCAATTTATAGAGCACATAGGTGGCCTTAATAATTAACAACAATCTGCTGAGCATAAGCACATATCATCTCCTTGATGGGCACATATGGTGAGCAGAATAGCCATGCATAGAAAACAGGGCTGTTACCAGTGGGACTCACTATGCATTTTAATTTCACATCTGGAAGAGTTTGTCTAGTGAATTATTTCTATGAAGTGTGCTATGTGTGTGTATTGATAATGCAAACCATTGTATTTTAATATGTGAGTTATATATTTCTATGTTTTTGTCTTGTATTGATTGTGTTTCTCCATTGTGCGGATCTCATCTCAGAAATAAATCCCCCTTCACTGACTGATCTCTTTTCACTGCTCATGGCCATAGGTCCACAATTGTGTCTCATCTAGGAAGTAAAATGGTGAAGTGACTCAACACTGTTTTCTCTAGTCTGGCGCATTATATCACTGTTTATTGGCACAGTCCATTTCTTGTGATTTGTGGTGTAAATGAGCTAGTGTATTGGACTGACAGAGGTGGGCAGTAAAGTGTGCACTCTTCTCCTGCACTGAGCAGTGTTTTGCTTCATTTTGGTAATGTCTTTCATTTGAAAGCTTGAAGGAGGATACTGAACCCCAAGGTTAATTTTCAGTGGTCTCTCATGTAATGGATGAGTTTGTTAAATCCCTGGAGTAAGGAGCCCCGAATCATCTGCAGACACTTGTATGATATTTCTTTCCCTGAAGTTCAGATCTCTCTTCTCTGATTCTTTCAGCCTCTGTCCCGCAAGCCACTCATTGCCTCTTTCTATCTTGCCGTTCTTAGGTGCCAGTCGAGCGGTGCCGCTACCTGGTCGGCACCATCATTGGAGAGGGCGATGAGAAGCCCAAAGAAGACTTGGTCAGCCAGTTCGAGAAGTTTGGCTTCAACATCATCACATTCCCAGAGGTCAGCCATGCAGTGACCAGTACCTTCCCCTACACCACTCCCTTCTCCATCCAACTCGCCACCACTCGCGTCCACTCCGCCCTCAATGAATACATCAAGGTAGGTGCCTGCAGCTCCTGTTAAACCCTCCTGTATATTTGACATCAGTGATAACCCTAACTTCTGTCACTTTATTCATTGCCAGAGATGTTGCTGATTTCCTGTTGATTGGTTGAGACTCTTGTGTTTACAGTAAACCTCACAGTAAAACTGCAGTGCCAAAGTCATCATACTTAGCAGTGTGTTGCTTGGTGTTAATTCATTCATTGTTGCAGTTAAGATCTATGGACTGTTAGCATCAGCGATTGACTCTGCTGTGTTCTAATTTTGGTCCATCTGGCCCTCTATTGTTTGTCCTCAGAAATGTTTCTCTTCCGCTCCTCAGTATTACCAAGGCTCATCCATTCTTACAGCTCCAGACGTCGGGGCAGTCTGGGACTCTGCTGATGGATGCAGCAAACATTGACCATGGCATCTGTGGTCCTCTCTCTCTCTGTTTTATCTCATCTGCCCTACAGATGCCTCACATCATGTTGACACTCTGCGACAGACCTGGCATGCAGTTGTGTTTTTCTCAAAGCTTTATAATAGCTTCCTGTATGCCTGGGCTGAGGAGATGCTTTAACTTAATGTCCGAGTTGTCCTACAGACTTAGCTAGAGGTGCCCTTCTTACACCTGCCATTACCTTCGGTCACGATTCAGTGATCCTGTCTACATGCAGCAACACTATTGTCTCCTATGATAACTATCTTGATTTTATGTTGGCAATGCCTGTTTAATAATAATTAGTTATTTCACAAAAGTCGTTTGTGTTGTGGGCTTAGTTTATTAATTGATGTGAAAAACACTTATTTTATTAAAGGACAAAAACAAACAGTTCGTTTTTTTAACTATCTAGTGGCATATTTGCACATTAACATTTCCATAAGTGTAAAGGCATCAAGGAAACAAACTGATCACATCTTATTCGACTGTCTAAATGCGCGGAATCTCCCAGGACATTACCAACTAGGCAGTCAGTAGTTTCCAATAATTAGGGCATCACAATTAGGGCTCCCAGTTTTATGGTATTTTTTTTTTAACTCCGTCTACTTATCCATATTTATTTTTTGGCCATCTTATTAGTACTTATCCATATTTATTATGTGTTCTGCGAATAAATGGAGTGGTAAAATGATACATTTCCGCATTTATTTAACTGTTAAACATGCAGTCACTCTTTGCTGCCTGTCGTGTTTTAGAAATTAAGTGGCTAACTATAGCAAACACAGTAGTACAAAAGGGGGTGGTGATGGACAGAGCATCTGAACCAATCAAACACTCACACCCAGTCATCTGATCTGGGTTTAATCCATCACCATTCTTTAGCCCACTCTGCCACCCCAGTTCAGACATGGCCATATGCAAATCAGTCTGACCCTGTGCCTCATGGGAACAGTCCAGCCCAAACTGCCAAGCCATGCCTTCCCTGGACTGGAAACAAGCTTACGAGGACCAGTTTCTGGCATTCCAGCCGTCTTCAGCCTGGCTTGCTTGAATCCAGTGGCAAAGTGAGCAAGGGACTCACGTCTGAGCATACCCTGCCAACTTATGGCGAACTATAGCAAACACTACACCTACAGGTACATATCAGCATTATAATACAAATGTATGTCAACATAAGCCTCTATTCAGGGATATCTCAGCTTCCCATGCTATCTATCTGCTCGGCTCTTGTCCTGGAAATCACAAAAAACAGCATGGAGAGTCGCCCACAAGAAACACAATTTTCTGTGTTTTTCCCCTTTTAAAAATAAATGCAGACAGAAAACACAATGTGTTCTGTATGTATTTATCTGTAAAACGGAAAACTGCGAGCCATAATCATAAAGCAGCTCGGTACCCTTGTTCCACATTATGCATTGGGGGACGTAGCATCAATCGCCAAATTACACACATCATACCAAAGTACCAAAAACAGCCACGCAACATGCTAAGTAGCGAACAAAACGGGTAACATGGCGTTTAGGGGTTCCAAATGTGAAGTAGAGATTCAGGTTCTCTAGTCTTCTGATGGCGGTGGCTCTCTGTCGCGTGGAGTGTCCAGGACTACTATGGGATTGAGGGGGAGTCACACTGATACTAAAAACAAACCTAATTAATCAAATAGTTTGGGTCATCATACTTCCCGTCAACGCAAGATAACGTTGTTCACAAGGTGTCATCATTAAAGTGTAGGCAGGGAAATGGATCATCATATAACATCAAAAACTCTATTCTAGGTATGTCCAAGATGCAAAGATGAGTTCTGGTTTCCACACAAAAGCCATACCACACATGGGGCAATAAAGAGATATACCCAGTGTCCAGGCTGTTGGCATGACCTACACGAGGCCTCACAGACGCCCATCCAAGGGCAATACTTGTGTGGCACTGTGGCGGCCTCATACAGGGAAACTGTGGGCACCACGCTAGAAGAGAGGATGTTGCTTGCAGGTCCTACCATTGTTCTCCACTGGCTGTAAGCCCGGGATGGAAACAAGATGGCGGCCTGCGGGCTGTGAACTCTGCTTATGGTCCCCGAGAGGAGCTTTGGTTGTGGGACTGCTGCCTCATGCAACAAGAGATCAACACGCTCTCTGCTAGAGAGGCATGGTATGCCACCTCCAGGAACTATGCAGTACGTGCATGTGGGGTCCAGTTACAGAGAGCCCCATCCGGCAGGACCAGCGACGGGGGGGGGGACGCTCCAAAACCAAACAGGCACTGAGGGAGAGCATGGGTGCATAGTGGAGAGAATCACGGCACTAGCTTAAGTCCAGGGCTCGAGTCGGGGTACCACGCGGGTGGACGGCGTCCCCCCACTTATTTAACCGGGGGGACACCGTCCCCCCTGCAAAACTCGGCACCTTTCATGACATCACTTCCTGTCGTGACGTCACTTCCTGTCGTGACGTCACTTCCGGTGACCGCGTCCCCCCACATCTTTTTTTACGACTTGTGCCCTGCTTAAGTCCCCTAATAGAAATTGGAGGGAAAGACACAACTCCCCCCAAGCTCCCTTTCCTGCCTGAAGAAGCCTGCACGTGGCCTTCCCACGGAACGCTCCCACACAGCCATGACAGGAGGACCGAATAAAGGAACTTAGCATTACAGATATATGGCAGCAAAAATCCATCCACAAAGCCAAGAGTGAGGCCAGCGCAACAGGGAGGAATAGCAAAAACTGTGTGTGAGATGGGCAGGATGATTTGGCCCAGAGTGTCACCAGATCATTTCTCCTGCAGGAGGTGGTGAAAGGCAAGATAATTGCAGTGAAGAATTAACTTAAGGGCGATCTGAATGAAATCTGTAATGGAAGGTCCAAGAAGTATATAGATCACACAAGGTTTGTGGAAACCTCATCCGCGGCAACCTGTGCCAATTTTAACCTGCGAGAATCGTTGGAGACAATCACATCTGGTGGTGCGGTGTCCAGGGTGCCACTCAGATTCTGGTTGCAAATCAGATCTAATGTAAAAAAAAGATGTTCATGGTCACTCTGGTCTATTCACGACCTCCATATCCCTCATCCTTTGCCAGAGTTCTAAATTGATAAGAAAATAGTCAATCCTACTTTTCCTTGACCCACTACTGAAAGTAAAGTTGCCTTGAGTATCTGATTTAGATCTTCCATTAACTGCACGTAGCCCACACTCCATTGTTAAACTTTTAAGCTGAAGCACAGCTTCCGTCCATTTCTTAATTGGGGCGAGCAACAATGACGGGATGCCCCAAACCTCTTCTTCATCACTGGTAAGATTCCCGTCCTCTAAACCAAGAGGCTCGTACGTGCAATTAAAATCCCCCGCAGTAATCTTATTACAGGGCCCATTTAGGGTTTTCAGAAAAGAGTCCAAACTGGAGATAGTCGGGGAATCCTTTCCACCTGCCTGCTCTCTGGCATTGACATTTATAATTAAACTCTCAAATTCATGCATGGAGGCTATTCTAATAACCTGAATATCTGGGGTATCAATCGCTATCACTTTAACCTGAAGACCAGCCTGTTGTTTCACCCATATTAATAATCCACCAGATGGGCGCCCTTTACTACTAGAAGTTGCAGGCTTACCGGATGCCAGATAACCTGGGCGAAAGACCGTACTCAGAGCCCAGGTTTCTTGGAACGCAACCATGTCACACAACTCAATGAAGTTTGACCAGTCCTCGGATCCGCTCTTCGTGAGCAACACAGCAATGTTCCAGGATAATATATTAAATGACCTCTCGGCTAAGCCAATCTTTTGTCCAAGCATAGCCAAGTTCTCAGTACCCTGAGTCCCTATGGGATTTGTTAATTGAGGATTTAGATCCGACGGGTGGAAGGTGTCAGAAATGTTAGGGGTCTCTTCCATCTCAGATGTATCAGCGGTGACAGTCAATTACAGCCATCTAAGCCAGACAGTGGGGAAAATCTATTTGCTAAATTCAATTCAAATGGGTACACCATAGCCCCATGATTGTTACTGCGGTAGTCACTATTGGCCCTCACTCCTGGTAGGGGGTTGTGGTAAGGGCTGGAGAAGAACCCTAGAGGAAGTACAGATATTTTAGCAGGACAAAGCCCTTCATTCCTATTTCCAAAACATTCAAGTATGAGCCTGACTACACGCGCATTATTGAAGTTAGCCACCACACAATCACCCCCTCCATTCATCGTAGAATATCCAACCCAAGAAGAGCGTCTAGCCATTATAAGTTGGTTGCAGATGTCCCAGCCCCATACCCCCGCTTCTTTCAATTGTACGTTCAGCCAATGCATTGTTTTTGCCATTAACTGTTTGGTAGATTCTGTCTGGCCTTTCTGTAAAATAGGTACATTCCTCAGGACTACAACCAATGGTGCTGCAGCAGGAGGGAGATTTACTACCCTAGAATCTCGCTAGATTACCTATTTGCCTGCCCATGATGTGCTGTGGGGAAGATGTAACTAATAGCCCCAGGGGCAGGGATTGGTTGATTATCTAAACCTAGCATGCAGTTAATGCCTACAGTGCTCCTAGGAATCCTGCCATTGGGGCCATCTCCCTCCACCCTAGGCGTGCTTGGGGTGAGCTGGGCAGATTCCCCTGACGTATTCCCTTCCTCACTCCCTTCACCTTCCTGGGCCACTGTGCCGTCATCGGAAGCAATTGCCACTCCCCTGTTTCTAGTTTGTGCAATAAATAGTGGATTAGATGTTTGTGAGATGTACGGTATCGAGTTTGGGATTATGGAGTTACTTGTCATATTAGACACCGTTTCAATAGATCCAATTTCCCCGCCCAGTAGAACCATGGCTGATGCATGATTAGACACAGCTAAAAGTTCAAGATTGGTTACTTTCTCCTCTATTGCAGTCAGTCTTTCGAGGATTGGAGAGAAAGATGCTGATATAAGGGCACCCATTCTAGCCCATAGTCTCGCTTCGTTTTCGGCCAACAGATTTCCAGTCGTAGCCACGTTCTGTGTGCTTGCTATAAGAGTGGTAGGCTGTGGCTCAGGTGAAATTGAAGATGATATAGGCGCCAACCCACCAGGTTTGGTCACTTTGGGCATTTTTGCATTTTTTTGCCTCTGAGGGCCCCCTCCCTGCTTCCTCTTCCGGCCGGCTCAGGTAAGATTTCCAGTGCTTGGGTTTTTGGTTGGGGCACAGACGTAGTAGTCACTCGTTGCAGTGTGGGGATTGATGAACTCAATTGTACCGAATCATGCGGGGTGGAACTAATCGATGGCTCCGCTGTTGTTGGATTGTCCAGCGGTAATGATGGAGTTTGGCTGCAACCCCCTAATGATTTCAGTGAATCTGAGCCTATAGTCAGGCAACCTTCTGGCGAGTGTACAAGCATTAGTCCACCCAAAGATGACAGTTTGTTTTGCTGGGGATCTGGAGATAACCGCCGATTAATTCATGGCGATTTCATGAGCTAGTACCGAGGTAGCTCTTACAATAAATTGGTCCAGAGTCCCAACAACACTTCCACCCGTAATGGCATTCCACCCCCTCCCCTCCCGCGAATTCATCGTTGGCAAAGCTCAGCACCCAATTACTCGTGTAACAGCAGCCCAATTGTCACTAAACGTGGTGATGATTAACCTTAAGGAGCTGGGCAGCTAAGAGGGGGGCCCAGCCCAGCCTCATCCATTTTCGAACTGGCTCAAACGGGCCCGCCCTTGGCCCGGGCTTCGCCTGGCGCGCGTTCCGTGAGCGGAATTGGTGATGTATTAAATAACAGCAGTAGCAGACTCAGGTGCGGGCAGTTAGAATGGCCCCTTGGGACTTGCAGTCCCTCTGGTTACAGCGTCCTTGTTCGAGTCCTGGCGCAGAGGCTTAGGTTGTTATTTTTTGGGTTAGCCGACCGGCCCTGCTTTTCCAGACACAGTCCAAATGGGTGGGGGAGGGTTCTTTCTGGCAAGGCTAGGCAGGACTCGGCAGGGATTGACGGTTGGCAGCTGTTAGTAACTGGTTGCTGCTGCTAGCGGCTAGCTGTTAGCAGATTTTAGCAGATGTGGCCAACGAGTAGGCAGAGCACAGCTTTCCTTCTCGCTCCGCGTCCCCACCGCAACCACAACGCGGCTCCTTAGGGGGCTGCACGGAGACATGGAGACCTGGAGACCTGAGACCTCGAACGGTTTGTCCCAGTACGATAGAGATGAGATGAAAGTGGAGGTGAGCAGGTGTTATTTAGGCAGGCAGGCAGGCAGAGCAGGGCAAAACAGGGCGAAGAAACCGACCTGGCACCTGACCTCCCGGGCTCATGTGGAGTGCCCAGGGCGCCTGCGGTTCCAGCGAGTCTGGATTCGGAACCGGATTTAGGTTTTGGGTTCAGGTCCGTTCTCCCGTGGTGCTCACAGCTCTTGCCTCCGCTCTCGCAGCTGTCACAGCTGCCGCGATTCGCGGCTCTCTCAGCTGCCGCGATTCCTGGCTTCCCGTGGCTTCTCGGGGCTCCTGGCTCCCGCGTCTCTCAACTGTCACAGCTGCCGCGATTCGCGACTCTCTCATCGGCTCTCTCAGCTGCCGCGATTCTGGCCATTCCAACCTACCATGTTAAGATGATGCTAACATGGTGATCTCAACTTCATTGGGAGGGTGATCAGAATAATTGTTTTCTGGTCACAAGCGGTGTCCAGATATTTGTCTGAAAAAACCTCAGTGTATTTCTTTATTCCTAGGTACACTTGGCTGGATTAATAAATGAACATGAGGGTGCTACCGGAAACCTATGAGCATCATCTCAACTTATCATTGCCAATATGTGTTGGCCTCCATAGGATCCTTCGTAAGAGGGGCCTTCTTTGGGGCAGTCAAAGGTACCCCTACTGTCTGTCCTTTTTGCATCAATCCATTAGTCACACATTTGCCATGGTACAGGTTCCTACAAGTAACCTACAGCCGCCATCTGTCCACTTACTCTCCAGATATCCAAATGGGAGCAGGTAGCTACTTCATGTTTGGTGTCTTTGGAATTGTAATACAAAATTGTCTCTCATGGGGAAGTCTGACTTTTACATTACAATTTTGAAAATGCCACTTTTAGAAAATTGCTAATTTCCTGCCTTATCCATTTAGTGCCTAGAGGCTGTCTCTGTGTCACACGAATGGGTTTAGCTGACAGGCTTAGTGGTTTCCTCCTAGAGAGCCACACACAACAGAGAGCTTAGCTGTGGCTGGATGGGCCATCACTCGCAGGATGGGAGAGTGGAGCTGGGCACAGACATACTTACAATTGAATAGGTTGCATCGCACCTCAGCACAAAGGGCTGCATACCCCCTGTAGCTAGTCTGGAGCCTAGGCACAGAAAGCAGGAATCCTGTGAATTTCAAAGGCAAACATTTAGAAGCTTCTTCCACTTCAGAGGCAGGCCCAGGTATAAATATTGGACCCCAAACACCAATTCTTCAGTACACTTCTGAACCTGTGGATACTCTGCCATGAAGGACTGCTGTGTTGCTGAATAGGCTGCCACTCCGCTGGACTACTGCCCTGAATTACTGCTACAGGTTGTGCTGACCTGCTGCCGTCTTTCCTGGGTGAGAAGGACTGGACCTGCATTAATTGAACCCAGGCCCCCAGAGTGATTCCAAGTGCTAGTTGACTGGCCTCCTGTCTAGAGCCTCAGGGACAGAAGGCTCCAACCAGCTTGAACCCGGCTCCTGGACTCTGCCATCTGTGAGTCCTGTCCTGCCAAGTGGTGCCATCCCAGTCCTGGACCCATGGAAATGGGTCAGAAGGTGATCTGCCAGCCCATCTGTGGAACTCTTCACAAATCCACCCCGATCCTAGTGGTGGGAGGTCCCCTCGGTAGAGGTGACCCGCACTCACATCCGCCGGCCCAGCCTCCGACAGCCATCTTTGAAGTGAGACGGTCTAGTCTCTCTCTAAGTGACGCAGGCTCTCAGCCACAAAAGGTCAACATGGCGCTGACATGCAGCGGACACGCAATTTGGCATGCCAGAGGCAAGCCCATCTGTGCTCGTCCGCGCCTGGACCGCACCCTGTGCCAGTCCCCTTGGTCCGTTTGGCCAAAAGACAGGGGAGACTATCAGCTACTCACTCAATGTCTTGTTATCCTTAAGACCACCAGCTGACAGCATTGCAAACACTCTGCACTGAATTCCCACCCAGCCCCCCTCCCTAACTCTTGCCCCTCAAATTCTGGTTCATCCAGGACAAACTGGCAGCACCTTTCAGGGGCTATGTGGCTACCTGATCAGATCAACCAAAAGGGTAGGGATCCCAAAAACGCAAGCATTAACTGTATGCTAGTGAATACAAGGTCCTTAGTGAAACATCATCAGGAATTTTCCGACCTGACCCTGGACCAGCATGCGGACGTGACATTCGTAACAGAAACCTGGGCAGACCTTAGCTCAGGTCCTGAAATGGTCGCAGCCACCCAACCCCCCCCTACTCTATCTACAGGCTTGACAGACAATTTAAAAAAGAAGGTGGGCTTGCAATATTGTACAGGGATCCCTTTAAAACGACCTTTGAACCTCTCACCACAGCTGGATTTGAGGCTTTAACTTTTTCTGTGCAACTGCCAGGTTTACAAGCCATTAAGGGCCTGCTGATATACCGGCCGGCAGGACCAAGGGGTTACTTCATAGACAAGCTTAGCCTGCCAATGGAATCCACCATTACCAATGCCAACTACCTAGTACTGGGAGATTTTAACTTTCATTTGGAAAATGAATCAGACCCGGACTTCAAAAAAACGTATCGAATTCATATCCACTTTCGGGCTATCACTAATCACAAAAGGTCTGACACACAGAGCTGAACATATGTTTGATGAAATTTGTTCAAACTATAAGGCTACTATCCTACTCCCTTCTCTCTCCCTCGCCTGGTCTGACCATTGGGCAGTCAACTGGTAGATTCTTTCAGAGAACTGCAAATTGCACAGAAACACAATACAAAAATCCGTGAGCAGACCCTGGCACAAAATTAGGGAGGCAGAACTGAGAGACGCCCTTCCCCTGAGCCGTGGGAATTTGCAGAGGACCTGGAACAAGGAGTGATTTGATTTAGTTTACTTTTATTTGATTTAGTTTAAATCATAAAAGGGTGGCACATCCACAATGTGCAAGGACGATTATATCAATGCATTAATTAACATGAGTCTCAATACAATTTACAATAAAACAGGTTTTAAAGGCTAGAAGTGGGTTGTTGATCTAAAAGAAGACTAGTACCGTAGATCGAATCGAGTGAAAGCAGGATAAAGTGCTTGATGCTGTAAACTAATAGTCTACAATAGACAAAATGCTCAATTATACTTTGGACTACTACCGTTGTTGATTTCCTAATATTTCGCAGGGTGGAGTATATGGGGCTGTAATATATGGAATTCAAATTCTTAGTCACACTTTATCTGCTTGTATCCACAGTTAACTCTAACTGGCAGTCCCTCTTTTCCAGTTCTTTTGCTGCGATAGTCAAAAACATTTTTGCCGGGGAACATCCTTTTCAACGCAACTTTTTCCACGCAGTGCTGTTACAACGCAGGCTTTACCACGAAAACCATTACAACGCATTGCACTGGGGGGCGCTCTAGGATAAGTAATAGTTTAATTTACTATCCCACACCTTCCCTACTATCCACGGGGACTGGAGTTAGAATAGTAAATTAAACTATTCACTATCCAACACCCCCCAAAGCAATGCGTTGTAATGGCTTGCGTGGTAAAACTTGCGTTGTAACAGCATGCGTGGTAAAAGCATGCGTTGTAACAACGTACATCCATTTTTGCCTTACACGCCAGTTTTACTGTTGAGCCTCCTAGGCATTTGATTACAGCAGTTCTGCAGGTCCTTATTTGTCCTTTGTTCAATAGTGGCCATAGAAGGGTTTTCCGTATGTGTATTAATGCCGGACAAATACATAGTAAGTGAAGTATTGACTCTTCTCCTTGGCCACACAGGCGGCAATCCATTGTGGTCCAAGCCAGTTTCCATTTTGGAGTGAGGTCCTTTGATGAATACACACCCAATCTCAATAAAATCAATTTCCGCTTTTTTTGATTTGCGAAATGCTCTGTCAGGTATGATTGAGGTATTAGCTTTTTGTATGTTGGCATTACCATCCAGGCATTGGTTTTTGAAATCAGGGAGGCTTTTTCTATTACCTGAGATTGTAGTTTGATGGGTTTGTTCACTACTTGTTTAAACTTAGGGTAGGGCAATATTGTATTCCAAGCGTCCTCTAGTTTTAGAGCTGCAATGGATTGTTTTAGGGAGAAGCAGACTCCGTTAGTCGATCTGGATTGCTTTTCAACCTTCAGCCTGCAATTATGTGTTATGTGTTAAAGAATCTTCCTCCGCTGCCCTCGTTCTCCAATAATATTTGATAAGGGCCCCTTGTCTTGTTGGAACCCGAATTCCAGTCTGATCAAGGCTTGCGGAATATGGCGAGGAATTAAAAATAGATTCTTAAAGAGTCTAGTTCGAGCAGTATTTAAAACTATTGCATCCTTTGTATTCAGACGTTCTGAACCATACGTTATTGATGGCAAAAATGTTGCCGCCACGACTGTCAATAAGTGTGCTGTTCAAATATCGCTTAGTTTTTTTTGCAAAATTTTAAATGCGAATAATAGCTGGTTTGCTTTGACTTTCCCTAGTTCTAGATGTTGCTTGAAACTAAGGTGTTGGTCTAACAGTACCCCCAGATATTTATATGTTCTCACCTGATCCAGAGGGTCACTTTTTATCGTCCAGGTACATTTTGGTTGTTTTTAATGTGAGTTTGAAAAACACATAAGTTTCATTTTCTGAAAATGTATGATTAGTTGAACAGAAGCTGTGTATAGTGCTAATTGATTTATCAAGCGCTGTAGACCTCTGGGCGTTTGTGAAAGCAGCACTATGTTGTCCGCATATTGTAAACTTGTTGTTCAAACATTACCCAGTTTTGGGAGGTCCCCTTGTGCTAGGTGTTGAACAAGCAGGGAGCCAAAACACACCCCTGTTTTAAGCCATTTACAGTAGAGATTTCATTAGTTGGACTTTGACCATCCCCCATTTTGATTTGGACCCATGTTTTTGAGTATAGGTTAATGATTGCGTCTAGCAATTTCGTGGGGGCTCCCCAAGATTTCATTTTAGCCCATCATAAGGATCTAGGGACCTTATCAAAGGCTGCTTTGAGATCTACAAAGCAGGTATACAAAACTTTTGAATTAACTATTGCCTGGTTGGCCAGGAGCGTGACAGCTGACACGTTTGTTAGGTTACCCATCCCTGTTCGAAATCCTGTTTGGGTATTAGGGATCAGTTTTGTATGGTTGACCCAATCCTCTAGATCTTTCAGCAGATTTGTTGCCTACATTTTGGCCTCAACATCGATAAGTGCAATTAATCTGTAGTTAGAAGGATCGGAACGAGCCCCTGATTTATATATTGGTTGCAGGATGCTTCCTCGCCATGAATCTGGAATGGTGCTGGTCTCTAGTGTATATGCAAACAGCGAGGTTAAGCGCATTGACCAGAATGCAGGATCTTTTTTGAATAAAGCGTTGGGTAGACCATTTGGTCCCGGGGCTCCATCAGATCTTTGCTTCTTAATTGCGTACAAAACCTGTTTTTGTGTAAGCTGTAGATGGTAGTCTTTGGGGTCGGGCCTTGATGTTTCAAGCTAGCACAGATGGGAATTACCTTCTCGCTGGTTGATTTGAGGGTGGGGGAGGGATTTCGGTCTTGATGTATAGATCATAGGCTCTAGTGTTTGATTGCTTCTTGATGTTAGCGCCTGGGTGGTCGATCCCTGAGTGATGGTTCTCCTGATCCCTTCGTTTAAAGTGGTCTTATAGATCATTGTCTCCTTTGATGTTTTGTATTTGACACCAGTCCCTTGAATGTGGCCTCTATATGCACTCTCCACATATGTTCCGTTAGTTCTGAACAAGGAGTGGAAAACGTTTCTATCTGGCTAAATTCAGCCTTGGACATACTAGCACCACTGAGCCATAAAACGGTAGTCAAAAAAGTATCCCAACCATGGTATAATGAAAATATTAGGAGATCAAGACAGGACTGTCGAAGGCAAGAACAAATATGGAGGAAAAAGTATGATGTAGAAGAGAAAATCTTGTACAAAAACAAATTAGCAGAACATAAAAGAATCATCGTAGCAGCAAAAACCTCCTACTACTCCGAACAGATCAAAGCAGCCTGCAACACAAATAAAACCCTTTTCCAAGTCATAAACAAACTGATCATACCTACTAGTCCAAACCATGCAGTAAGATTTTTGCAACAAACTAGCATCTTTCTTCCAGGAAAAGGTTGCAAACATCTTTTCCAACCTCTCCGCTAAAAGAGTAATGGGTGAACCGGGAGAGCATGCCCCCAATGATTTTAGTCGCTACTCCACATTTAAGGCTCTCTCAGAGTAACAACTGGCAAAACTCATTCCACTAATTAAATCTGGGGCACCTCAAGACCCCAGTCCCCCTCAGGTAATGCATATGATTCCTACCCAAGTGGCACAATACCGTGGCCATATATTAAATTCCATGCTGGCGGGAAGAACTTTCCCAACACACTGGAAACATGCCTCCATTCTACCTCTGCTAAAGAAGGACAACCCGAATGCATTGAATCTTAATAACTGCTGACCTATCTCAAGGCTCCCTTTTGCTTTCAAACTGGCAGAGAAAGTTGTGAATCAGCAACTTTCTGAGTACTTAGAGGAAAATCAACTTTTGGATGATACTCAACAAGGTTTCAGAAAAAACGAAGCACTGAGTCAGCGTTGGTAACAGCCTGAGGAGATTCGGGAAGTGCTGGACAGGGGAGGGACCGTGGCCCATATCCTGTTGGATCTTTCCGTGGCTTTTGAAGCGGTTAGCCACAACATCTTATGGGCAAGCCTAGGGATTGAGGATGCAGCACTAGATCTCTTAAAATCCTTCCTGGCAAACAGACAGCATACGGTGTCAATGGGCAATTATACATCTAAGCCTTTCTCCTTACCCTGCGGAGTCCCTCATGGATCAGCCCTGATCCCAACACTTTTTAACCTTTACGTGGCTCCACTTGCGACAATTATCAAAAGTGCATGCTTTCACCTGACATCCTACGCTGATGACACCCAAATTGTGGTGTCTTTGGCAAAGTCCGAAAACAACCCAGGTATGGCACTCAAAAACTGTATGACCAATGTAAGTAAGTGGATGGATTCCAACTACCTCAAACTAAATGCCAGCAAAACTAAGGTCATCCTCGTTGGTAACAACCCTTCACTATGGACGCCAGAATGGTGGACCCCGAACTGGACTCACTCCCGAACCAGTAAAGAAAGTAAACAAATCTGGGCATGTTGATAGCTAAAGAACTGAAGTTCACATCAGTCTCCTTCTTTTCACTAAAGCTTATAAAAAAGATTGAAGGATTTCTGCTCCCAGAACTTCTGAGAACGGCAGTCAGCGCATCGGTTCTTATGAAGATAGATTACTGTAATAGCCTCTATCTCACTCTCACAGCTGGCCTTGAAAAGAAGCTCCAGACCTGCTCATTTCCTTCTCAAAATTCCCAAATATCGAATCGGCAAGAGGAGCCATCAGGAACTGCACTTGCTTCCGGTTAAACAACGCTGCGAATTTAAGGCTCTTTGCATGGCCTACAAGGCGCTACATGGACTGGGGCCAGATCATTTTAGAGAGAGATTCAAATGGTACTTCCCAACCAGGACACTACGCTCTGGCTCCGCAATGAATTTGATTGTTCCCCTCTTTAGGAGAACCAACTGGGGAGGAAAGAGCTTCTTCAGGGCCACAGCAGTGCTCTGGAACATTCTCCCAATGGCACTGAAAGCTGCGCCCCCCTCTACTCACTTTCAGAAAGACCCTAAAGACCTGTCCGTTCCCTCAGGAGACTTATGGCCACCCGGCCCAAACAAAATTTGATGAGGTCATCTAATACAGCAACTTTTTCAGGTCTTATAGCGCCAAGACGCCGAACGGCATGAGTTGCGCGTTCCAAATGATATAAATAAATAAATCAAATAAATAAATCTGACGCATCCTATTTCAGCTAAGGCTTGTTTGCTTCATTCGCTAGTGTGTTACCATTCCAGTTAAACCATTTCACCCTATGACTTTTAAAATCCACTAGCTGTCACTGGTCTTATGGAGTGTAAGGAACTGATAATAAATAGGTTAGCCTACCATTGAGGAAGGAATATAATCCATTTCTTGTAGTTAGAGAAGAGTTAGCAGAGAGAGAGATAACTTGCTATTTAGAGGTACGAGGTTAGTAGTGCCCAAGTAAAACGTAGAATGATGGATTTCGCCCATTAAAGCCACTGTTGCATTTTTAAGTGCAAGGAAAGCTATTGTGAAGATTTCGGGTGGCCTGGCATTGACTTAAAAATGGAGGGAGTTGTCCAGCAATGTTGGGAATACAATGCTAGTGATAAAGTGCTCATTACGTACGTTCCTCCCTTGATTTGTAGTGATTTACCCAAAGGCATGTGGGAAAAATTGCTGATGACTTCTTGGGTCCTTTGAAAAGGGAATGTGCCACTCTAAGGAATTGTCTAAATGTATGATCCTAGAAAGTTAGCGGAACTATTTAGTAATGCAGTCAAGACCTGTGGTGCTCGTTAATGGAATCTGAGCAGAGTCTCTTAGATAGATCAGCGCAATAATTCCACACGTAGTGCTAAGGGGAATAAGCCCACATCAACTGATCAACCTGATTGTGCTCAGAAAAACATGAGTGGTGCATTCCCAATTCCTATCATAAACGTCCACGAGGCTTAGTTCTGAAAGAACAGACTTGTGCGAAATGAAGGAAGAATTTGCTACATTCCTACTTATTCAAAGGATTACGTAGTATAAAGACATATTGTTTACGTGTTCTATGGGTGGTCCTAAAGGGATAAATCGTGTTATTATCTGTTTAGTGGTTGGCAATACTTCTTATTTCAAAAAGGAAAGATATGGAGCAACCATATTTCCTGATTGAAGAGAGGAGCACTGCCACGGCCTGTCATCGTCAAGGTCCTGACCACACAGAACTACCCTTCTGTGTCTTTTCCCCTCATCCGTTCGTACTGCACTTTTGCTTTGATTTTACCCGCCGACCGGGTTGGAACTATCACCGGTTCTTAGCCTTGAAGAGTCACCGATATCACCCTGTTGACGAAACACGTGTCGGCTGGCGTTATATTACATGAAGAAAATGTTCATATAAACAATGTGTTTATCACACAACCGATGTCATCTTGTTTTTCTGCCAATTGCTCAGTACCATTACTGTTTATTATTACACGTGTGCACAGTACCTGTTATAATTTGTTCCTATGCTAGGGATTGTGATCCTTGGCTCTTTGAGAGGTTAAGGGTATTCCACCATACTGGTCGCACCGTGATTTACTTTCTCAAAATGTAACCACTGTACTACTACCTTCACTACTGTTTGAGCGCCATTGTCCTGCCATCTCTCAAACCCTACGCAGGCCTTCCAACGCTTTACACCATGCATGCATCTCATCTTTGAAAGAGATCTTTCAACTGTCAACTACAGTTTTCAGTAGCACTCTGTGTTTGAGGGAGAAGAGGAAAAAACATAAGAAACTGACATCAATATGCAGGACTGACGCTTATATGTGGCTCCACCCCGTCACTTCCGGGGAAGTATGGAGTTTTCTCGGATCCACCCACTGGCACACAGAAACATTGCTGAGAAAATGTCCTGGATTCAGTATAGAGTCTGGGGTTATTCATAAGGTGAGGAATCTGCAGTTAGATTATCCACTAGAAAGAGCATTACCAAAGATTAATAACTTGTTCCTAAGGCATCATCTGAGCAGAACTGTAAAAAGTTCAATTTAAAGCTCAGAATGTTCGGTCTATTGCCAG
This sequence comes from Lissotriton helveticus, assembly GCF_964261635.1. NCBI lineage: Eukaryota > Metazoa > Chordata > Amphibia > Caudata > Salamandridae > Lissotriton > Lissotriton helveticus. The sequence continues at coordinate 933,505,998 of NC_136070.1, read as the reverse complement.
GGACTAAAGCAGGCGTCTCTAACCCTTTCTGTAATAAGAGCTACTTATGCTCAATGAAAATCATCCAGAGGTATTAATATCATTAGTGTTGTAATAATAACCTCATCAGACAAGATTAAATTGGTGGTCCCATGTGCAAAATTACTGCCAGGCGTCACCTCAGTGCAGGGATGCTAGAAATGATCACTTCAGTGCATCAGGCAGGTGAGGCACAATTGGTGTAAAAAAGACTTTGTCCATTTGCAATTCATTTACATGGGTAATACATAGCAGGCATAGCTATAACCCCTGGCACCAAGATAACAATATTAGTAATGAGTTTCACCTAGTGCCCCATGATTCATCACATAAACATCAGCGTTAAATATATTTTGGAAATTCAACCACTTTTCTCAAAACACACCTCTGAGGTCTGAAAATACATATATTTTTTGTCTCAGATGCACACTTTTTAATTGCGGTATACATCTATTAATTCAGCCAAGTAAAAGCATCACATTTCGTAAACTGGACTGCAAAAAGTACTTACAGATAGCCAGCCGCAGGTAAGAGTAGTGGGGTGGATTTCGACAGGCAATGATGAGGGAAAATGTATTATTTATTTAATTTTCCCTCGTCATCATCCGTCGAAATGCACCCAGCCGCCCGCACCCCCCACCGCTCTTACCTGCATGAGCCGTGGCTGCAGGTAGCTGGAGAGCTACCAGTAGCTCACGAGCTACTCGTTGGAGAAGCCTGTACTAAAGAGATGTTGACTTCTTGGGCTTATTTTGTTTACCGGGATGTAAACAACATTAGTTTAGACAACATTTAAAAAGGAATGTAAAAGGCTTGACCTCCTTTCCTGACATTTTGGAACAGAAGAATGTGAATTAGCAGCTGATCGGTAGATTTCAATGATCACATGGGAACCTGTTTCCTCATTTTGGTGTTCAGGAACAGAGAGGGTTGACACCGTACACCATTGATGCCTTAAAGGGGGATCTGTCATTAATAGGAAGCTATTGTAACTTCTTTAGGAAATGAGTTGCTGAGCAGAATTTGAGAACTTTTACCATCAGTATAGCTGCTACATTCAGAAGTTCTTAAATTGTAGTCGGGGATTCTTTAGTAAGACCCATATAAAGCGTGGCAGAAGCTAATCAAAATGGTAACTGCCAAACAGCCCCCATCCAGCGTTGGAAATAGAAAAATCTTTTCCAGCAGATGCAGTTGGGAAAAGGAGGACAAGATAGAAGCACCCTGTAGTTCCAGGCAAAGATTGACTTCAAACTGAAACCTCAAGTTCTAATCTGTATGAATTGGATTAAAACATACTCCCAGTGCAATTGGCTAAAAAGCCAACAAGGGCCTTTCTGTGCTCCAACCACCTTAACTGCAGATAGGAAAGTCTTCAAAATACAGGAGCCATTATCCCCATGACTACCCAGTCTGCAGGTAGAAATCAAAGGCATCGGTCCTCTCCTCACCACTGTATTCCAAACTTCAATGTTTCCAGACAACAACATAATTGTAGCAAACAAAATTCAAATTGGTGGTACTTTGCCTCTTAAATAGCAAAGGTAAGCTCTCTGGGCCATGCATTTGTGTTTGGAAATCATCATCTATTCTTTTCCACTTTCACTGCTGCACTCTCTTTTACACTTGCACGCTATCCTTCCTCATAAGTTTTGGTTCTTAGGCCTTCTTCAAAATGTAATACCTGTAACTATCTTCCACTCATATTAGTAGTCTTCAAATTTTTTGGGCCCCCAGAGCCCAGAAGGACTACATGGAGCCGAGAACAGAATCTTTCTTTGCCCAGAAGCCTTTTGTCAGATATCTGGTTGACAAGAAAATCAGCCTGTAATGTTTTTTCATATGCACATACATCATTGGGTATGAAAATGTGTTTCTCCCTCTGGACAGTTCCTGTAGACCAGTTTCAACTGCCATTGGGAACTAATGAGGGTGTGTGATAAGGTGCAGGTGTGGCCACCTACCCTGTTACAGGGCCACGGTGTACACAGCTTTTGTTACAGCTTTTACATATAGTTTCCAGTACCACCACATGTTTGAAGGCTTTCAATTTATTTGAAATTTGAAAAAGAATCATAGGATTAGAGGTACCGATTTGTTTTCACTGAATAACAAGATAACAGCAAAACAAAACTCAAATGGGACACAGAAAGACCCGTATCGCCTTGAATGTACATGCAGAAAACAATAAACATACCAAAACACCCGGTTGGGATAGTTTCTCTGGGACCCTCACCACCACTCCAACCACAGTTAACAAATTCCTCCACGTATTCGCCCTTTGGCAAATATATAGCTCATCACAATAGCAAGGCTGTTTTAAAGGTCACCAAAGTTAATGACTAATAGCAGAGTGCAACTAGCATACAGATGCTCAGGCCAGCCTGCATAGCTGCTACTGTCAAGGGCAGTCTGCTGTACTCAAACCTCAGATGACCCCTTCCATTGCAGAGCTACATGTGATTGATTCATATCCATGATGTACATGCACAAAATCTTTTAAATTGTTGCAGAACTCATTGATGCATATATATGAGTGGGTTCCTGGTAGATGGACCGTAGGTGTGTTTATAACAGTACAATTGCAATGTGCATGCAAGGTAAGACTGTACCCACCCAGTACTGAGCTGAACACAGTTTTGGCAGGTTTCGTGGAAGCACACATTCAGTATGGCGAAGGGCCTGCCACTTCAGCTTGGTTTGTAGATGCACAATTAGCCAGGATGAAAACATTAAGTCTTACCTTTCATCAGCACTCAAAATGGGAAAAAAGCACTTCAATAATTTTCTTGTTTTATTGATTATTTGCCATTCATTTTATGAAACATACACATTGCTTAAAAGAAAAAAAATCACCAAGATGTTTGATAATGCTACAGGGTCTTACAAGTGTTTGAAACGTGCTACAAATACTGCTAACCTAATACTGATTTCATTAAAAAAAATGAATATATGGACAAATATTAAAAATATATATTTTAAGGAATAAACAACATGAACTTATTACACATGCCGTCATGACTTCTTCAGATGTTCTGGGTTGATGTGGGAGCTATTGAAAATGCAGCAGTGTAGACCTTCTGTCAGTTTGGAGATGTTGAGTGACGTAAGTGAGGGTTGGATCTTCGCATTTTGATCTAGGTGTGCAAGCTTACTAAGGAGAAACAAGAGACACAAACATTTATAATTAACGTGGAAAAACAAAAATGCTCCTTCGACATGAAATGCTGCCTGACTACAGTTGCATTCTACGGATTGTTATACCATACAAAAAACATAATATAACATCAAAGGTTTTGATGCTAAAGAATATCAAAGATTATTCCAAGTTTTGAGTGAAGTTATAAATCTGTCAGCTACAAAAACGCAAACGACACCCCCACAAGATCTGACATTCGTTATGCTAATATTTCTTATCTAGAATCCACAAAATTCATAACAAAAATTTAAAGTAGTTATTAGAGAGTGGTGGTGTAAAGTTGATACAGTGTGGGCGAGTTGATACTGTGAACCCTTCAGCTGTGTATCCTGGGTCTTCACCGGGGGTCCAACAAGAAGGGGGATCTCCAGTTTAAGTTTGTCACCTTCAAGCTCCTCTTGAAAAGAAGTATATCGTGATCCACTGTATGTAGCACCTTAGCCCGTTCTTGGTCCTTTAGAGGCATGATTGAAGAAAGTGGTTGTTGGTCAGGAGATTTATAAGTCTAGCATTCAAGCTGATTACATATTAATTGTTCATCTAGGTGTATGAAGAGAGATGCCGTCATGCGTGACTGATGACCAAGAGGAGGAATGTGAAGGGTCATTGCCTCCTTATTATACTAACTTGAAGAGGAGTATTATTATCTGCCCTGGCAAAGACTTTAATTTGCTACCTGATTTGATATTGATGAGGTGGGAAACCACAGTTGAGATTATTGATGTCTTCTCCATGTAATATACGCTGTAAAATTTGTCGATTTAATCATGCTGTCCGGATGTACACAACTATTGGGGCAATTGTTTGTTTGTCCTATCGTTTATTATAAAACATTACATTTTTTTATACAGTTAATCTAAGACTATAGCTTTTTTTTATGGCTGATCCTATTTTTCAGGTTACGGTTTTCTTCTAAATCGCCTTTTCCTTTCCAAATAGACATATTTTTCCCAGACCAGCTTAATATCCTTATAAATAACAATCTATGGTCTGGACCACAGACGATATCTGATCATCAAAGATTTCCAAATCCTTGCAGTCTATTTGCCAACTCCAGCAAGCACCCCCTCTGATTGAGACTAACACCTCTTCTGCCAAAATGCTGGGTACATCAGATTGGAACTATCTCACTAAGCTTTCACGAGCATGCACTAGTTGATCAATTCAAAACATAGTTGAGTACAATAATATTTTGCACTATTCATTTACTGGTGTTCCTACCTTTTAAAGAGATAGTGTTTAAATGTGTTGAAGATGTATGACCTTAGACGTGAAGTAGATGGTGGTGATGGCATATCCATGGTCACCGGTCCTACTATCTTGCATACACTACCATTTACAGGCATCCAAGATAGAGGGGTAACAAATTAGATATTCTTCCGGCGGACTTTGTGTTTATATTACGCTTTACAAATTTTCAATTCAAGGTTAACCACTCCCTCCGTGGTGTGCAATCAGCATAGTGGTGTCAGGCAATCAGTCTGACATAAATATCATCCTAAATATCATTTACAAAAATGCCACCTAATTTTGAGTTAATAATACAAAATCTACATCCCACCCAGTGGAATGATATTTTGTATACAGTAAATTATATTGCTTGTATCTCCCTTATCTATTGTTTACTGATTCTTCTTAACCAAATTCAATTGTTCATTTGGACTACACTCACTCACTCACAGTATGCAGCTTTTTAGGTTAACCAAACTTGGGATTATTGAGAAAAATGTTTCTGCCTTAATAGAGCTGTAGACGTGCCACGACCAATTAAGGATTTCCCATTGACCAAGGATGAACCTGTTGCCATCTCAAGGAACACCCTTCTGTTGTATGTTTCTATCTAAGCCCCTCATTTGAAGGAAGAGTATTTGAACAGTCACAACTTATAGGTGTGTTTTTTCAGCTTGTGGGTCGATTTAGCTTAAGTTGCTGCTCACTTGATAGGCTGGTTAGCTAACCCTGTTAGACTAGAGTTTGTTGATTTACACATTTTGTATTTCGATAACGAAAGGCAGGAGTTTGGGGTGGTAAGTTTCCTGGTAAGCTAAGGTGTTATTGATACACTGATCTAGTGAATTGGTAGAATGCTTCCTGCGAATCTCAGCACCAGGGGCCTAGCCCTTTTTAGGTCTGGCGTTAGACAACACCTTTCGATTTTACTAAAATTATATGTATAATATACTGATGTACAGGGGTTTACAGCTAGCTATCATCATCACCTAGTCTGTTATTGTGTTATTCACATTTTTCATCCACCCACTGACGCATACAGCATGTGGCAGTGGGTCAGCCCATTGAAGCCACTAGCTAGCTTCACTGTCAATGAAATTATTCTGCTCTTTCACAAAGCGCACATTCACACACCAAGAAGTTCCATGAAGTGCCAGGGACTACTATAACAATGTGTGGTTTTTAGAACAAAAAATATGTTTGCCTTTAGCTAATGTTTTGTTTGGATTGATAAGAACCAGCAGCTTCCCCCACAAAGTTTTGCAAAAACCATTACAAAACAACCGTAGACAAAGCCAAAAGGCTGGTGGCCAACACCAGACCTGTTGGCTTTGCCCGTGATTGTTTACAAGAGAATTCTTAAATAAACTGCCAACCTCCTCTGAGAGTTGCCTGCCATTAGTGCAGTGTGAATTTCATTAGGTGCACTTTAGTCATGACTCATTTACATATATTTACGTGAGAGACTTGCAGCCCTGTACCACTGAACATTACACTGTAATAACTCCTCCAATTTTCGATTGATTTGCTTCATGACTGCTGACAACAGCCTGGAGACTGAGTGCTTCACAGAGCCGTCACTAGTGCTGTAGAGACCAAAACAAGCAGGGTTGCATGCTCTTTTTAATGCCCGACCAGAAGACTGAAACCCTGCCTGCCTTAGTTAACACTTCGACAATTGCACATCCTAGCTACAACCCATTCCAGGTGGGGTCTGTAGTCCATCAATAAAACGAGGGCCCAACACTCTCCCTTTATAGCATAGGGTTGCTCTCAGTCACACTCTCTGTTCAAATTCTGTTTTATACAGGTCTAGAGAAATTCTACAGCAGCTGCTCCTAGGATTGTGAGTGAGCTGATGCTCCACCACTGTCCACACCCAGCAACAAACCTCTTTACACCTGTGTTGCGGGTCGGCATGTGGACTCATTTATTGAGACTCAAAATGGACTTTGTGAACTGTGCCCTGACAGGCTTACACAAACCGAGTGACACTCCACCACAGATGCGAAATCATGATAGGCCGTTGCTAAAGTTTACCTTTGGAAACAGACCTTTCTATACTTCACCACGTCTGGTGTGTCTTAAATGGCTGCGTTGAGATGAGCATGGGAGGTCTACTGCGCGGCATTTTTCAGTACCCATGTTCTCTGTTTTACGCGCAGATGCATACATTGTACAGGTTATAAGAAAATCTAACCTTAATTGCAATAGTAAATCAGGGCAAATGCGCTCAAAACCTGAGGGTCAATATCTGAATACGAGTAAGTGAAAACCTGAAAGAACTAACCGCCTAATTCATCAAGCTAAATTGCACTCGCAAAGGGCAAGATTCTCAGAATCTTGCCTTTTGCGAGTGCAATTTTTGCATTTGGGATTCATCATCCCAAATGCAAAATTCGCTATTTAAGAATTCGCACATTTGCGAAGAATTGAATTTAAGGAATCTCTATTTGAGATTCCTTAAATGCAATTCATGAAGCATTTTAAAATTGCGAAAATGCAATTTTGGGCCGCTATTTACCGAGAGGTCAGACCTCTCGGTAAATAGCAAAAACTTAGAAAAATGCTTTTAAAAGCATTTTTCTATGTTGCATGTTGCACACACACATGTCCTTTGGACATGTGTGTGCGCAACACCTGTTTCAATTTGCATTTAAGGGGTGCTACAGGGTGTCCTTTGGACTCCCCTGGCACCCTTTAAATCGCTATCTTATTTGCGAGTAGCAAATTGCTAATCGCAAATAAGGAATACTCCCCATTCATTCCTATGGGCCTTTTGGCCCATAGGAATGAATGGGGAGTTATTCCTTATTTGCGATTAGCAATTTGCTACTCGCAAATAAGGAATGTGTAGGAATCGCTATTTATTTAGCAATTCCTACATGAATACCGTTTTGCGAGTCCTTAATAGCGATTCGCTATGAATCGCTATTAGGGGCTCGCAAAACGGCCCGTTGATGAATAAGGCTGTAAGGGTCAGATGTATCAACATTGCATTTTGCGATTCTATAATAGCGAATTTTACCGATTCGCTATTATAGAATGCAATGTATGCATGTTATACTTTAAACACCTGGCAGAATTTCAGAAAATGCCGCATTGCAAGATTATACGTACGCTGTAAATCGAATTTCTTTTTAATTACATTTTTTTCCTGGGGCTTATTCAAATAAAGTTACATTTGAATAAAAGAACGGCCACATAATGCAGCAGACAGAGAGCATCGTTGTGATTCAGGCAATGCTGTGTGTGCAGCGTATTTCACACTGTTCACTCTTGGCATCCAAACGTCGCAACCTAAGCAAGGGCTCCTTTACCAATACCCTCCCCCACATTCTTGCCTTTGCCTTATTCCAATACCCCCACCTGGCCCCCCACCCCTTCGCTCCACGTATTCTTGCTTAATCAATACCCACACTTTACTTCCCAATCTTGCCACTGCGGCAGAAGAATCCGTGGCAATTTTATAGGCTTTAATGCTGTCAAGAAACTGGTTCTTGTCCACATTTTTGGACTTAATACTGGCACCCTGTACCTTTATTTCATTGCATTTTTTGTCTCCTATACCTACTCTAAACAGCCCCCACCGTTCACAACGCTGTGACGGTTTGTGCTAAACAAGCAGAGCCACTGTAATGAAGAGGCAGGAAAGGTCTAAATTATGTGGCAGTGTTGACTACATTATTTGGCCACAAAATGAGAATTATGTAGCATGATGCAGCACATTTTTTGAAAGTACTACTCCATTATTTTCCCATCTTGGCCCGGTAACACTTTCTATATAAATGTTTTGCCTCATTACTTTCAGATTAACTCCCAAATACAGCAATAAGCAATGTAAAAGTGACCAGTCACTACTTGCGATGGGCTTTCCACTGAGCGGCAGGATGTGTCCCCACCTTTTTTAGTAACTATTGATCTGTTTGAGCTAGAATCAACATTTACAAAAAAATTACAGTTTATGCAGCATGTGATGGATTATATTGCAAATTATGTGGGAAATGACGCAGCTGTAAAACCTCATAATTAGAGTGTCTCTGTATGAGTCACAGACGTACACAGGACCTGCCATTAGTGGGGGACCATCTCTCATTTGCTACAATATAAAATGGCAAAAATTGCAGAAGCAAACTCAATATAAAACAGAAATTATCGAAATATACATTTATAGGTCTCATTATCATGTTTTATTGACAACTGCTTGGAATTATACAATATTCCCACCTCAGAATTGTATGCAAATGCTGTAGTTTTTGTTGCACAGTTACATCAGCAGTAAAAACAAGTCCATACCAGATCCAGGGAAAATTGACTCTTCCACCGGTGTAAATTTTCATCTTATGTCGACATAAAGGTTTGGTTTTCTATCTCTACATGATTTGCCACTGGGTGTTTTCCTGTGTGCCTGTCTTAGTGCCTTCTTTATGCATGTGCCCATTTTGAAATATTTAAGCATCATCCCTTAGACCCTTGGAATGCTCAGCTTCTGAAAGAAACAAACATTGAACAAGTTCCTGCAATGTTAAAACTGTATATTTCACCTGGCTTCCCACAACTCCCATGTCAGCCTCCGGCAACAGAATTGGATGTATGACGTTTCAACGCATGCTTTTACCACGCATGCCTTTACAACGCAGGTATTACAACGCAAGTCGTTACAATGACTTGCGTTGGGGGGCGCTGGATAGTGGAATAGTTTAATTTTCTATTCCAACTCCAGTCCCCGTGGATAGTAGGGAAGATGTTGGATAGAAAATTAAACTATTCCCTATCCAACAGCGCCCTCCCGCGAAAGTTGAAAATCTGTCACATGCAAACTGGCTGACAATTGGGTGCAGTGCACATTGATGCATGTGTACACATGCTGTTCAACCATCCCGTACAACAGTTGCATTTAAGGGTGCATGACAGTGCACTGCAATATTGGACTTGCATTGGATATATATATATATATTGGACAGTATGTTGCACTGATTGCATTGCATGTTCTCCCAGTGCAGACCTACATTAGTGAGTTATGGAGTAGGTAGGGTAAGCAGATATCTTCCCAGGACAAGTAGATTTCTGTGATCTTTTGTCCCTTGGCCAAGTAGATTTTTGAAAAATGTCCACATTCCTGGCATATTTTCCATTGAAATGGCCTCAAAACTTTCCCACTAACATGTAGTTTTACTGATAATAGCGTATAAAAATGTTTGGAAATTGGGTTTCAGCAAAAATATTTAAAATTTGCAAATCACCAAGTTAAGTGTTCTAATTTGTTTGGACCCTAAACAAATATTTTTTTCGCCACAGAATTACAAAAATGGGTTTTATAACTAGTGAAATATATTTCAAAAGTTCACTTGGCTATTTCAATGTTGTTAAAAAAAAAGCCTTTAATTTCACATGCTTTGCACAATTCAATTGTCACACAGTTCACGTTAAAAAATCCTCTAACTTCCGTCACAGAATTTTTTTTTAATGTAGGAAGGCAAACTGACTTTTGACCTCTGTCTCTCTCTGAAAGCCAGCAAATGTGACAAGATAACATGGTTTAAATGCATTTTATTGTACTTTCACTTTGTGAGCAATAAAGATTCCTTTAAATCTTATCTTGTCACTTTTGCTCTGCTTTCAGAGACGGGTCAAAAGTCAGTTTGTCCTCCTACATTTACTTTTCGTTCTGTGACTGAAGTTAGAGGATTTTCAGCTACCCTTAGATCATCTAATGCCAATTTGTTAAAATCCCCTGATTTTAGATGTGTCTCAAAAGGGGGTAAATCTATTGCAGTGATTGGCTCCAAAGCCTGGAACCAACTTCCTAATCAACTCTGTTTCATCTAATCAGAAACCCTTTTAAGGAAGGACCTGAAAACCTGGATTTTTAAGGCCCCTGATGCGTTATGCAGAACACTCATCTAATCTAATCTATATCCCCAGCATTAGTTACTCTGTCTATCAACTGTTCCGCTTACCGCCATGATGCTGCTCGGAGTGATAGCTGCGCTCTACAAATGCCTGATAACACAACATAACAGAAAGGGTAAGTAGTCCCTATAAATAGCTCGTCCTGAATGAATTTTGCTTGACAATGCAAGCAGATTTTTCAAACCCTGTTCCTATTACAGTGAGTTCTTGAGCTGTTTTTCTAGCTTTTACCAAACTGAAGGCATCTCATATTAAAGGTAATAGTGTAAACCAGTGTTAACCTGTGGGAGAGCCAACCTTGCCACAGTAAAAGTTGGAGATGTTTCGCTGCCAGGACATGTAAAACATTAAATATGCATATTCTACTTTTTTACCACCATATATCCTGCCCTACGGGTTTTAAGGCCTATGTTAGGGGTGGCTTGTAAGTATTCAAAATTAGCGTTTAGGTGTTACAAAATGTTTATTTTGTCAGGTTGAAACGACAGTTTAAAATTGCACACCCATGCTACCGTGGCAGGCCTGGAGACATGCTTTACAGTGCTGCTTTAGTGGGTGTCAGGATGGGTGCAGCAGAACACTAGTAGCATTTAATGTACAAGGCCTGGGTACATGTAGTACTAAATACTAGGGACTTAGAATAGATTATATGTGCCAATGAGCAGTATGCAAATGTATCATGTTTGCAATGAAGAGTACAAGCACTTTATCACTGGTTAGTGGGGTTAAAGTGCACAGATCTCTAATGACCAATAATAACGGGTTCAGTAAAAGGAGGCAAAATCGGGGTGAACCTGTAAAAAAGTCAAATGTACTACAGATACAAAATGTGTATTCAGTCACTGCTCAAACTGTCTCAACAAGAATGTAGCTGTGTGCACGCATGTATGTTAAAGAAAAGTGTGAAAATAGACATAGTTATGCATGCATGCAAATACCCCTATCTTTGCAGACCGTTTAACCAACATTAAATATGGACACTGGAAACTGGTACTCTTAATACTGTCCTGGCGCACAAAGCTTAATACTGTGATGGAGGAAGGAAGAGTGACAAACAGAGCCTGCGTCGTTTACATCAGTCGGTTGCTTTAAGTTATTCTACAAGTCTCTATTGAGATGCTTGGCTGATCATCAGCCGATGTCCTGTGTTGAATACAGAAGTGAACCCAGAGATCTGCACACAAGAGTTCTATTAATCAATCCCTGTTGCATGCAGTCTTTGTAACAGTTAAGTTTATAAGGCTTTAGTATGACCACTGACGAGGAAGAGGATAGCAGGACCAGCAGGGATGGACTGTATTAAAGTCATCCAAGGTACAAGATGTTGAGATGGATGACAAGCCTCTTCGTTGGTTGTATGTCCTGTTAGTGATGAGTGTACAACCAGACACAGAATGTGCTCTGAGGATATACCATGTAGCGATAGAGCTACCATTATTCCTAGCAAGTGTGGGTTTGATTTACATCATTTGAAGATGATTCACTGGAAGAAGAAGCTGGACCAAATTGGAGCACCCATCACACCACCTACCGGTGGGGGCACCAGGAAGCGGGAGGCAAAGCCTGCGAGAATGCACGCTTGCAATTGGTGCATGTGCTTCAAATTGCCCAATCCAGGGAAAAAGGGCATGGCGGACAGGAAGATAAAAGGCAGAACACTGGACCCTCTTCACAAACTGACCTCTCCACTTTTTGTCCGACTTCAACATTTAAGATCCGACCCCACCACTTTGGATCATACCTCGCCACTTTGGATCAGACTTCGCCACTTTGGATCAGACCTCGCCACTTTGGATCAGACCTCGCCACTTTGGATCAGACCTCGCCACTTTGAACTGACCACTCCAGAGACTCTGCTGGGGACTTGGTAAGGGGATCACCGGCCTACTTCCACACTGTGGTGCAGATCATACCACAGGATCAGCATTTTCATAGGAGTGATCGGCACCGGAGTGCGTCTGGACTGCCATGGAATTGTCCGCCCCCCGCCTCCCTCGATCGATGGCCTCCAGGTACCCCAACCGGGAAAGAAAGGAGTGTAGCAGCCTGTGTTAGGACATCAGCTCTGGGCTGCGTGCAGAGCACAAGGAGAGGCTGCCTTAAGGGTGGGGCAAGCAAGAGGTCAGACTCACCTGCTGGCACTAATACACTTCAGCTGCGAAAGGCCTTGCAGGACTACCACGCAGGTCGGATGTGCACTATAATTGTGTGGCAGCGGTGACAATCTGCAAGCAGTGCATCAACCATGGCAAGGAGAAACGGATGCAACAGATCAGCAAGAGAGAGAAATGAAAGCCTGCTCGATTACGGGATGACACAAAAGGTAACGAGGAGGTGGGACCAGCACAGGGGAGTCGGCACTCACCCCCCCAACGAGCGAGAGAACGCAGCCCCCAAGCTAGATGAAGATCTTCAGACCTTGCTGGAAAGGGCACTCGTGCTTGTGGCCAGCTGGGGTAGAGAGATGGTCAGCGAGCAGGTGCTGGGTTATCGGGATTTGGAGCTTGCCAAGAAGCAACGGCTGACAATGCTGCCCAGCCAGAGGGTGGCCTCCTCCAGAAAGGGTGGTGCTGGGACAACGAGGATGACTCCAAATCAGGAGACTGGCCGTGGCCTGGGTGGGGCCAGGACCAACATGACCATGGAACCACCAAGCCAGTGGCTCCTGAGGGATGAGAACAATGACTTGATGGACACCAGCCGTGGTGACCAGCAGGAGGTCAGCTCATGGGCTGGGAGGCGGGATACTCCCCTGACAGCGTGAGAACAGGTCTAGCCAGTCATAATTCCCTCGCAGTTAAAGAAAGGATTTGGTCCAAAAAGTATATTGATATTTTCCCACTTCTGGAAGAGCGCTAAGCAGGGCTAGATTTGAACTTGCATGACAAAAAGGAGGAGGACAAGAGAAATAGGCTCAGACAGAGCTAGGGTTGAAAGATCCATAGAGAATTGACTGCAGGCCTTTAGAGCCCTGGCATGTATTTTTATAGAGAAGTACCCGCAGAGCATGACAGTGCTATTTGTTCAAGAACAAAAGGTACATGAGACCCAGCAGAAGTACCAAGGGGGATCCTGGCACAGCTATGAAGAGGGCTTTTGGGAAAAGATGCAGACTTGGCCTGTCATTGAATGGGACTATCAGGATGTAGAGGGATTTACTAATCATATGGTAGTAGCCAATGAGGGGCTGAGCACAAGGGGCCACCTTTTTCACCCAACAGGGAATGAAGGAGGGTAAAACGGTTTCTCACAAGGTGCCAAGGCCAAAGTGCACACTGGGGGTAAGCCTAGGAAGAGCCGCACCACTGCCTGATGGAAACATGATAAGAAAGAGTGCAAATGGGGCAGGCCTGCAATATTTAGACATATCTGAAGCAACTGTGGCGGGGCACACCCGGCAATCGACTGCAAAAGGGCAAAGGGAGAAGGGGGTTCCCAAACTTTTGACTCCTGAGGACCCCCACTGAATCACTACTGGAAGCCAGGGACCCCCATGCAATTTGTACAATTTAAATTTCTTTTTAAAAACACAAATTTTGAAGCAGAGGCAATTTCAAGAGGGAGACAGCCTGAATTGGGTCTATTGGCATGGACATGTATGCATACAGCAGTGTATTATTTAGTGGTACCCAAGGGCTTGTGGAAAGTGAGCAATCAGACAGCAGCACGAAAATCCTACTGCTGATCCTTGCTGCATCTATTTTTACCTGCCTGCCAAGTAACGGTAACCTATACACATGTGCCTTTCAATGTTTTATTGCTTTTATTGTATTGCCTGTATTTTCATTGTTGTGTCTATGACTGCGGTTGTCTGTCTTCCCCCACTGCCTGTACGTGGTCTGTGCCCCTTTTTCTTCCCTCTGTTCCCCTCGTTGTCCCCGTGCTCTCTCTGCCCGGTCTTTCCTTCTGTACCCCTCGCTGCCCCGTGTCTCTGCCCGGTTTTCCCTTTTGTTCCCCTCGCTGCCCCCGTGCCTCTCTGCCCGTTCTGCCTTCTGTTCTTAGCTGCCCCTATATTTCTGTATTCTGTATTTTGCCTCTGTGCCGTTCATTTTTTGTGCCCGTTTGCCCTCTGTGCAACTCCTTTTTCCCTCGTTTTTGTGCCCCTTTTGCCTTCTGTTCCACTCGTTTTTCCCTCGTTTTTTGTGCCCTTCTGCCCTCTGTTCCAATCGTTTTTTGTGCCTTTCTGCCCTCTGTTCCACTTCGTTTTCCCCTCGTTTTTTGTCCCCTTCTGCCCTCTGTTCCACTCGTTTTTGTGCCTTTCTGACCTCTGTTCCACTCATTTTTTGTGCCTTTCTGCTCTCTGTGCCACTCGTTTTTCCCTTGTTTTTTGTGCCTTTCTGCCCTCTGTGCCACTCGTTTTTTGTGCCCTTCTGCCCTCTGTTCCACTTGTTTTTTGTGCCTTTCTGCCCTCTGTTCCACTCTGCTCTTGTGTGCTGTGAGGACGCATGGGCGTTTAAGGCACTCGAGTCCTGCGGACCCCCTGGGAGTGTCTCACGGACCCCTGGGGGTCCGCGGACCACAGTTTGGGAAATGCTGCCTTAGAGTGAAAGTAGGGCAACTACTAGCAAATGGTTTTACAGCAGGCTTCCCTATACCTTATCGGGGCCCCTAGGCCCAACTCCTTAGTCAGATCTTGAAGACAGTGAGAGAGAATCCAGACGGGGCTAGACATATGGTAGTGAAAGAGCTCCACCTCTGGAGAATTGTGGGTCATTTAGTTGACCCTCCCTTCAACTACTTTGTGCTTTCCCTGCTGGGCGTGGTGCCAAAGAAGGAGGAAGATAAATACCACCTCATCCATCCTTTGTCATATCCTCCAGGATGATCGGTCTGTGATTGGCTGGACCAAGATATCTGCTCCGTGTCCTATGCTACCTTAGACGAGGCAGTCAACCTGATCAAGTTGGTAGAGAAGGGACGTTGTTAGCCAAGACAGATAGGAAATCCGCCTTTCGTCTACTGCTAGTGGATCCAGACAGGTATCACCTGCTAGGTTTCCAACTTGACAATGAATACTATTGTGACAGATGCCTGCCCCTGGGCTGTGCAATCACCTGTGCTTATTTCAAGACCTTCATTAGTTTTCTAGAATCGAAACTGGATGCATGACACCCAGCGGGGGGAGGGGCAGTCGCATAATCTACCTGGACAACATTCTGTTTATTGGCAAACCAGGCACCGTGAAATGTACAGACCTGCTGCAACATTTCATGGAAATGGAGGAAGAGCTCAGGGTGCCGTTGGCTGGCGAGAAAACAGAGGGCCCAGTTACCCAACTGTCATTTTTGGGGATGGAGTTATATACAGTGGAAGGGGTATGCAGGCTGCCCTGGGCCAAAGTGCTGCTCCAGATAATAGTGCAGCTGCTCACAAAGAAGAAGGCATCTCTGGACGAGTTTCAGCAGCTGCTAGGCAAACTCAATTTTGCCAACTGCATGCCCCGCCAGGAATGTCATTTACCAGGCACTTGCCTTGGTTGACGAGGGGTCTCACAAAGAAACATCAGAGGGTGTGTCTCATTCAAGGGGTGAAAGAGGGCCTGGAACAGTGGGTTGTCTTCTTAGCCTGCTTTAATTGCAGACTCATGTGGCAGGAGCCATAGGTGACTGCCAGGCAGCTGGAACTATTCATGGATGCCGCTGGGAGCGAAGGCTTTGGGGCCATCGTAGGCTCGGCATGGACGGCCACCCACTGGCCCGGCACTTGCTACAATCAAGTAATGACCAAGAACATTACGCTGCTGGAACTCTTTCTAGTCATAGTGGCCTTCTCCATATCCGAAGACAGGCTCACCAACAGGCAGTTCACGCTGTGAGCCAACAACCACACTGTTAGACCTGGCATCTTTTGGCAAGGTTTCTCCTGTCTTTTTGCATTTTACCTCCTGTTTCTGACTGTGTGCTGCATTTTGTTTTTGCTGGTGTTGGGACTCTGGGCATTTTGTTACGGCTAACCAGTGGTAAAGTGCCAGTGCTCCCTGTCTAAAATGTAATGGTATTTGGTTTCTCCATGATTGGCATATTTAATTTACTAGCAAGTCCCTACCACAGTGCACCATGTGTACCCAGGGCCTGTAAATCAAATGCCAATAGTGGGCCTGCAGCACTGATTGTGCCACACACATGAGTAGCCTTGCAAACGTCTCAGACCTGCCAGTGTCTGTGTGGGTGTAGTTTTAAACTGCCATGTTGACCTGGCAAGTACACCCACCTGCCAGCCCAAAACATCCCTTTTATTACCTATAAGGCACCCTAAGGCAGGCCCATTGTAGCCCCATGGGCAGGATGCAGTGTATTTAAAAGTTATCACATGTATTGTTGTAGGGAAAACTACTCAGTTAATTTTCACTACAGCAAGGCCTATCTCTCCCATAGGTTAGCTTTGGAGCTTCCTTGTAATAATTTACAAGTGTGTCTTCCAATTGGAAGCTGATAAAAAATTGGAGGTGTGTGTCTCTGGACTCACAGTTTAAAAAGACATTGTTTAGTGAAGTTGGTTTTTAATAGTAGGTCAGAAAATGCCACTTTTAGAAAGTTGGCATTTTCTTACTCTAATCATTCTGTGCCACTGCCTGCCTCTGAATACACATCTGGGTATGGATGACAGTTGGGTTGTTTGGCAATTCACTCTAGACAGTTACACAAAGGGAGCTGAGGTGTGCCCTGCATATGCTGATGGCCCATCACCTGGCTGATGGACCTTCTTGAGCTAGAGTGGTGGGAGGAGTTGGCACAGACACCTGAATAGGGCTGTGCCTGTCCCCACACAAAGAAGTCTCCACCCCTGTAGTGTGTCTGAATGTGTGTGTTTGTTTGTATTTATATAGCGCACTTCTACCCGGAGGTCTTGTTGCGCTGTATTCATACCGCTGTGGAACCCATTCTGGCTTTCCTATGAAATGTCCACTCCTGGGCACCCCCAAGGTGAAGCCAGGCATCCAAGCGCTGCTAGGGCCGTTGTGGAGATTAAGCAAGCTACTGCCCAGAGTCACAGAGTGGGACCCATGATTAGACTAGGCACCGAGGCGAGAATTATCAGGTCCGGGGAAATTGAGTCCAAGAGCCGCCGAGGCGGGAATTGAACCCTGGTCCCAGGCCAGACCTCTGCATCAGGGTCTGCCGCTCTAACCATTGAGCCACGCTTCTCCACTAGGGAAGGGCAGGGTCTTGTGTACTACAAAGACCTTTTTTTGAAGTTTGCCTACTTCAAAGGCTGAAATGGGAGTAAGTGCTAGACCTCTGACACCATATACTCAGAACACTTCTGGGTTGAGGACATTCTGTCAGAAAGAAGAGCAGGATTGCCGGGGCGACTGCCACTTCGTTGTTTGCCTTGCTGTGTTGACCTGCTGCCTGCTGTCTACTGCTTGCTGCTTCTGTCCTGGGAGTAAACTGACTGCACCGTGCTTTCTACATTCTGCTTACAAGGATCTCCAAGGGCTTGATTTGAGCTTGCCTCCTGTTAAGAAGTCTCAGGGTCATCAAAGACTCCACCTGCAATCACCTGGACTCTGCTGCTGTGAGTCCTGCTCTGCCAAGTGGTGCCAAATCCAGTTCCTTGGCCCTTGAAAGTGAGTTCTGGTGATACAAAGAAAATCCATGCATAGACTCCAAGTGTTATTCGGAACCAGCACATCATTGCCAAAACTGGACACATCGCCGCTGCCTGCACCGGAGGGTGGTCCCCGATTGAGGCAATGACCGTGGCTTACCATGCAGGCCCCAGCTTGTCATGGCAGCGCGTCCGTAGTACTGCCACTGCGTGAGTCTCAAGCACTGCTTCACCGAAGTCCATTACGCATTGCCCGACTCCTAAGCAGCGCCTGCTTCAATGCTGTGGAATCGACACAGAGCAACTTGACTTTCCACGCATCGTCCCTGGACTCCGATTTCTTCATTGACACTGCACTGCAGTAAGGAACTGAGGTATCGTGCCCTCAAATGACACATTGCCTCCCCTGCCTAGCAGTAAGGAACTGATACATCACCTGCTTTTTCTACGCTTCACCTCCGCTGCGCCTCGCATCGTCTTTGATTTTTGACACATCCAAGGTACTTTGTCTTGATCAAGCACATCCATTTATTTTTAAGAACTATAACTTTATTCAATCTTTGAAAATTCATATTTTGACGTGTATGCAGGATTTTCGTCGTTTTGGTCTTGTTTTTTTTCAGAGTGGAGTTCTTTTGTATTGTTTCACTTTGTTACTGTGTGCGTGTGTGTTTGTGTGTGTGTGTACAAATACTTTACACATTGCCTCTGGGATAAGCCTGACTGCTCTGTGCCAAGCTACCAATAGGGTGAGCAGGGGTTATCATTGGTGTGTAACTTGCTTACTGTGACTGACCTGACCTTGGTCTGTGCCGGTCGCTCCACACGCCACGCGGCTCCCCCTGAGTGCGCCCGGTCTCTCTGCCTGCCTCCGCTTGTTCGCCACTGCCCCTGTGGCAAAGGTTTCTTTTTGTACTTAGGCTCCCTGTGCTTGGTTTTTGTTCTGTTTGTTGGTGCCCCTGATTCTGTGTCCGATCGCCCTTTCCCCCTCTGGACCGCTTTCCCGCCTCGGTCCCCCTCCCCGCTCCCTCCCGCTGCTCCCCTGCGGTCCCGCCCCCTTTTCTTTTCTGTATCCTTATCCCCTTCCCTGCGCCACCCCACTCCCGCCTCCTAGCTGCTCCTCCCTTCCACCGGCTATTTAGGGACTGCCCGCGCGACGGTGACCTGACCTGACCTGACCTGACCTGACCTGACCTGACCTGACCTTGGTCTGTGCCGGTCGCTCCACACGCCGCGCGGCTCCCCCTGAGATCGCCCGGTCTCCCTGCCTGCCTCCGCTTGTTCGCCGCTGCCCCTGTGGCAAAGGTTTCTTTTTGTACTTAGGCTCCCTGTGCTTGGTTTTTGTTCTGTTTGTTGGTGCCCCTGATTCAGTGTCTGATCGCCCTTTCCCCCTCGGGACCGCTTTCCCGCCTCGGTCCCCCTCCCCGCTCCCTGCCGCTGCTCCCCTGCGGCCCGCCCCCTTTTCTTTTCTGTATCCTTATCCCCTTCCCTGCGCCACCCTGCTCCCGCCTCCCAGCTGCTCCTCCCTCCCACCGGCTATTTAGGGACTGCACGTGCGACGGTGAGCGGTGACCTGACCTTGGTCTGTGCCGGTCGCTCCACACGCCGCGCGGCTCCCCCTGAGTGCGCCCGGTCTCCCTGCCTGCCTCCGCTTGTTCGCCGCTGCCCCTGTGGCAAAGGTTTCTTTTTGTACTTTTGCTCCCTGTGCTTGGTTTTTGTTCTGTTTGTTGGTGCCCCTGATTCTGTTTCCGATCGCCCATTCCCACTCGGGACCGCTTTCCCGCCTCGGTCCACCTCCCCGCTCCCTGCCGCTGCTCCCCTGTGGCGCCGCCCCCTTTTCTTTTCTGTATCCTTATCCCCTTCCCTGCGCCACCCCGCTCCCGCCTCCCAGCTACTCCTCCCTCCCACTGCTCCACTTATGGCGGAGTCCACGTGTACGCGCAGCGGGCTTCGGCGCGCCAAAGGCAAGCCCGTCTACACCCGTCCACGCCTGGACCGCGCCCAGCGCCAGAACCCCTGGACCTCGCTGGAGCCAGCCAACCCAACAGAGATACGACGCCGCCACCATCCACGCACTCAACACCGGCCGACAGCCAGCCTGCTACCAAGCCACCCCGAAACGCACGCACGGAGCCTTCACCTGCCACGCCTGCAGCTTCACCTGCACCCGACCCTGCACCGCACCCGCTAAGCCAGGCTCCAGCAACGATCACCTCAAGTGCATCCTGCTCAACACCCGCTCCATCCACAGGCACGCCGTCGAACTCTGGAACCTCCTCGACACGACTTCACCAGACGTCGCCTTCCTCACAGAAACATGGATGAACGCCTCCTCAGCTCCCGACATCGCCATAGCCATCCCGGATGGCTACAAGATCGCCCGGAAGGACCGCGCCAACCAAGCCGGAGGAGGCATCGCCATCATCCACAGAAACACTATCCGCATCACGACCAACTCCGACGACACCCTCACCGTCGCCGAACACCTCCACTTCCAGATACACACCGACCCCAAGACCACCCTCCGAGGCACCCTCGTCTACAGACCCCCGGGACCACGCACACAATTCAGTGAAGCCATTGCAGACTACATCCTCCTAGGAGACCTCAACTTCCACCTGGAGAACAACAATGACAGCAACACCGCCGCCCTGCTGGACAACCTCGCCAACCTCGGACTCAAGCAACTGGTGAACACCCCCACCCACTACGCCGGCCACACGCTAGACCCCATCTTCTCCTCCAGCAAGCACATCTCCTTCAGCCACTCCACCGGACTACACTGGACAGACCACAGCTGCGTCCACTTCAACTTCAGGAGAACCACAACCCACCACCACCCTCAGCCAGAACCCCCCCACCCACACCACAGACCCCAACGAAGTAGCCCGCAACTTCACTCAGTGGCTCACCAACTGCGCCGATGCCCTCGCGCCACTGAAGAACCCCCCCAGCAGACACGGCAGCAAGAAAGCCCCTTCGTTCACCAACGACCTCAAAAACTCCAAGAAAACCTGCCGCACCCTCGAGAAAGCCTGGCGCCAAAATCAGACAACAGAAAACATGACAGCTCTCAAGAACGCCACCCGCGAACACCACCATCTGATCCGCACCACCAAAAGGACCACATTCAAAGAACGACTGGACAACAACTCCCACAACAGCAAGGAACACTTCAACATCGTCAAAGAGCTCTCCAGCCCCAGCGCCTGCAACAACGACATCACTCCCTCGCAGGACCTCTGCGACTCACTCGCCTCGTTCTTTCACCGCAAGATCGTCGACATACACAACAGCTTCGGCACACAGACCACGCACCCTACCACCGATCCGGCGTCCCCCACCACCCTCCGCACCTGGACGACGGTCAGCACCAAAGATACCACCCGCACGATGAACACCATCCACTCCGGCACCCCTACTGACCCCTGCCCACACCACATCTTCAACAAAGCCGACACCATCATCACACCCCAACTCCGGGACATCATTAACAGCTCCTTCGCCTCCGCCACCTTCCCTGAGAGCTGGGAACAGGCCGAACTCAGCGCCTTCCTGAAGAAACCCACTGCGGACCCCACAGACCTCAAGAACTTCTGCCCCATCTCCCTCCTCCCCTTTCCGGCCAAAGTCATCGAGAAGACCGCCAACAGACAACTCTCCCCCTTCCTCGAGAATAACGGATCCCTCGACCCCTCGCAATCCGGCTTCCGAGCAAACCACAGCACTGAGACCACCCTCATCGCAGTCACCGACGACATCAGGTCCCTGCTCGACAACGGGGAAACAGTGGCCCTCATCCTCCTGGACCTGTCGGCAGCCTTCGACACCGTATGCCACCGCAGCCTAAATACAGCGCCTCAGCAACATCGGAATCCAAGGAAAGGCCTTGGAGTGGACAGCCTCGTTCCTCGCCGGTAGAACCCAGAGAGTCCGCCTCCCCCCGTTCCGATCAGCGGCCACCGAAGTCATCTGTGGCGTCCCACAAGGATCCTCGCTCAGCCCCACCCTCTTCAACGTCTACATGAACCCCCTCGCAGCCGTCGCACGCCAACACAACCTTAACATCATCTCCTACGCCGACGACACCCAGCTGATCCTCTCCCTCACCAACGACCCCGCCACCGCCAGAGCCAACCTCCGGGAAGGAATGAAAGACGTTGCGGAATGGATGAAGCTCAACTGGCTGAAACTGAACTTTGATAAGACGGAAGTCCTCATCCTGGGAACATCCCCCTCCGCCTGGGACGACTCCTGGTGGCCCCCTGCCCTGGGCTCCGTACCCAAGCCAACGGACCATGCACGAAACCTGGGCTTCATCCTGGACTCCTCCCTCACGATGACCAAGCAAGTCAACGCCGTCACGTCAGCCTGCTTCAACACACTGCGCATGCTCCGAAAGATCTTCCGGTGGATCCCCACCAACACCAGGAAGACGGTCACCCAGGCCCTCGTCACCAGCCGACTACGGAAACACCCTCTATGCTGGAACCACAGCCAAACTTCAGCAAAGACTCCAGCGCATACAGAACGCCTCAGCACAACTCATCCTGGACACCCCCCGCTTCAGCCACATCACTCCCCAGCTGAGAGACCTGCACTGGCTCCCCATCAGCAAGAGGATCACGTTCAGACTCCTCACCCATGCACAGAAGGCTCTCCACAACGTGGGACCCACATACCTCAACAACCGCCTTACATTCTACACGCCCACCCGCCAGCTCCGCTCCGCCAGCCTCGTGCTCGCCACCGTCCCACGAATCCGCAAGACCACCGCCGGAGGAAGATCCTTCTCCTACCTTGATCCTATGAGGCCGGCACAGTTTCTGGATTCTATGGATCTTGTTCAGAAACCATTAGCTCAGATACTTAATCTCTTTTACCACTGCCATAGTGCCTTTGGCCTGGAAACAGGCTCAGGTCTCCCCTATCATTAAAAAGTCCACGCTTGATCCCTCTCTGCCTGAGAGTTTTAGGCTGATCTCCTTGCTTCCATGGGCTGCCAAATCGGCAGAGGCTCATGTGAATTAGGTGCTGTCTCGACACATGACCCTTAACAACATTCTGGAGCCGTCGCAAAACGGCTTCAGATCGGGTCATAGCACCGAGTCTGCTTTGTTAGCCTCCACCGAGTACTTAAGATCCACCCTCGACGCCGGTCAGAGTGCAGCGCTTATATTATTAGATCTTAGCGCGGCCTTTGATACGGTGTCCCATGACATCTTGTTGAACCGCCTGGAGGCAATCGGGATCACGGGCCAGGCCCTGGAATGGTTTCGTGCTTTTTTGACAAACAGATCCTTCCGGGTATCGGCACCGCCTTTTCTATCTCAAGCCCATTCCATCTGCCAAGGGGTTCCGCAGGGTTCTGCGTTGAGCCCGACGTTGTTCAATCTTTATGTACAACCTCTCGCGGCTGTGGCAAGAGAGTGGGGCCTAACGTTGGTATCGTACGCTGACGATACTCAGCTGATTGTCACCCTGGCTGAAGGCCCCTCTGCCGCTGCCACTAGGTTCAGGGATGGGATGACTGCAGTTGCTTTTTGGTTGGCTGAAAATTGTCTACAACTGAATGCCACTAAAACTGAAGTGATGCTGGTAGGGAAAAACATCTCCCTTTGGAATGAACATTGGTGGCCGGCTTCCTTAGGCACTATGCCTGCGGCCAAGCCAGTGGTCAAGAACTTGGGAGTTTGGCTGGACGCAGATCTCAACTTTCAGTGCCACACGAAGAAGGTGGCAGCGACGTGCGTCGGCCTGCTGAGAGGCCTTCGCCCTATCCTGAAGTTTTTTAGTGCGCCTGTCCGGCAGCTTATCATCCAGGCTACAATTTTATCGCACTTGGATTATGCTAGCGCACTATTGTTAGGCGCTAATAAAGCTGAGATTCTACGACTCCAGCGAGTTCAGAACTCGGCAGCCCGGGCTCTTGTGGGACTTCCACGTAGATGTTCTGCTAGAGCCACTATTAGAGCTTTACACTGGCTGCCGATTCAAGCTAGAATCCAGTTTAAGACACTTTGTTTGGCGTTTAAAATCCTGAATGGTACCAGTCCTGAGCTACTCTGTCCTCTTTTAACTCCGTATACTCCCCAGCGTAACTTGCGCTCCCTGGGTCAACATCTGGTGACTATACCTAAGTACAGACTCTGCCGTGTTGGAGGTCGTTCTTTTCGTCTACTTGCGGCTAAACTGTGGAATTCCTTGCCTGTATCTATTTGTTGCATTGATGAGCTACTTCCATTTCGGAAGGCCATTAAGACCTTTCTCTTTCCTCTGACTTAAGGTTTTATTTTCTCTGTTTATCCGTTTTCTGTACAATTACATGGTCAGCGCCGGGACGCCCCTTAGCTGGGGCAGCTGCGCGCTTTAACAAAATTTTAACATAACATACCTGGCGGCCAAGACATGGAACTCCCTCCTCACCCACCTACGACTTACCCAGAACCATCTCTCCTTCAGGACACAGCTCAAGACCTGGCTCTTCGAGCAATAGCGGACCCCCCCCAGCGCCTTGAGACCCTATGGATGAGTAGCGCGCTTTACAAATTCCGTGATTGATTGATTGACTAGAGGGAGGGTCCCTACTTGGACAGAGTGCAAGCACCTGCCAACTAGAGACCCCATTTTTAACACATGTATTTGTGCAAGCATTGAATTTTGAGACTGCACAGTGCCCAGCAGTGGTACGCTTATTACACCACCTAGTCAGTTGTCAGCTGAGAGCCAATATAGAGGTTAAGGCCAGACACATTTCAGAGTGTGATAACTCAGTGGCTGATACGGCCTCTCATTTTCAGAGGGAGAGATTCAGAGAGCTGGCACCACACGCGGAACAGAATGTTCTGCCGGTGCTCAAGCGACTGTGAGGCCTAGTGGACATGACCTAACGATGTTGGTGGACAGTGCCCTAGCCCCCAAGATGATAAAGAAGTACTGTAAGTTTTAGGAGGTCTTTCAAAGCGTGACAGACGTGGCGAGCCAAAATGACGTAACAAGCGGTGGTGTGACAAGATTCATACACTATGCGTTCAAGGGCGGGAGATGCAAGGCTTGGGCACAGGCACACCTCCGCGCAGTATTCTACTATGCACAACTGGCGATAGGAACAGATTCAACCTGCTCCTTCTATTGCAAAGCAGCAAAGAAAGGATGAGGGTGCTTGCACCGCAAGGACCTGGGGCGCCCCATTGATTTCACACTGCTACAGAAATTACTAGGAGCACTCCCTGAAACTTGCAGTCCGGGGCACAAGGCTGTGCTGTTCAGAGCAGCATTTGTCCTGGCCTCTTTTGGTGACTACAGAGTTAGTGAGCTAGTAGCCCCTCCAAATCCAGCCTGAAATCAGCTATGCAACAGGGGCGAAGATGTGCACATGGGGAGTGGGTACATGATAGAGCAACTTTGATGGTCAAAGGCGGACCAGGAGGCTAAGAGTAAACACACATGCTAAGACTGTCTAGATGACTGCATGCTGCCCGGTTTGCCTAATGCATGACTATATAGCATGGCGTGGACAAGGGGCGGCTGCTCTTTCTGCATGAAGACGGCTTATGCCTAAGTCGCTTCCAAATCACCGCTGTACTTCGGATGGCCTTATCTAAGGCCGGTCTGCGACCTAAGGAATTTAGGTTGCACTCCTTTCGCATAGGTGCTGCGACAACCGCGGCTGTGAGTGGGTTGAGCGAGGAGCGCATAAAGCGCTTGGGCCGTTGGGCCTCAGGTGCCTTTAAGTGTTTCTGAGCCTTGTTTCTTTTGCAAAAGGGTCCCCCAAAGGCCCTCTCGGAGTGTGGCTCCTGGGCCACTCTTATATAACAAGAGCGTAGCAGTGGGCGTCAGTGCGTAGAGACTACAAGGGAATGGTTGCGCAACACTGCAGTTACCTGACTGGGATGACTGGGCATGTAATGGGCTCAATTGCTACCAGCCGTCCACGGCGCATTGCGGCGGGAAGAAAAGCTGGATGCTATTCTAGTGCACCTAGGGTGAAATAATCTGGCATACCATGGGAGAAAAGATTTGCGGGGGCAAGGATATCAGGGTTACAGCAATTGCAAGGTGGTTCGCCCAGCGGACCTCATATGGTCAGAGGTCATAGCCCGCCAGGAACGGAGGGGGGGCAATAGATCATAGGGAGGTGGAGAAATCGGGTGAAAACTAAACATTTCCATGGCTAAAGTGTGCAGGGGGAACGGTTGGGGTTTCGTGAGACACAGGTTTATCAATCTCAGGACACTGGGATGCAACATGGTGGACGGGGTTAACCGGGGTGGGTATGGAGATGTTCCTTCTCAATATAGTGGGGGCACTAAAGCAGCGAGGCATTTCCTAACGAGCTGGACAAAGGGGAGTTGCTGATGGTCTGGGAACCAACGGCAGTGTGGCAGAGACAGCACAAAGACAGCCAGGGGAAACACAATAGCCTAGGAAGATCGTTCAGAGTAGCTGCAGCCAAGCTATGGAACTGCCTCCCTGTCGACATTCGCCATACCCCTCATCTCCTCCCTTTCAGGAAATGTATCAAAACATGGCTCTTTCCTCCACCCCTATAAAAATCGGCCAGCCTTTGTCCACCCTCGTCAATAAACCACAAGAGTAGCTACCAGCGCCAGGATACCTGCCAGGTGACAGTTTGCGCTTTATAAATATTTTAAATAAATAAATAATAAGAAGAGCTGCTCAAACAGTGTCCTTGGGATGCCTCACGGCAGGGGCACTGGAACAGGCGAGGGTCAGCTTTGGGCCTATACAGCACTTGCAGCCCAGGCTAAGCCTGATGGCTGCCCACATAGATCTCAGTAGCAAGGGAAGCCTAGAAGCCACAAACCCTAGACACCTGCAATGGGGCTGTCGCTCAGAGCTGTCAGTAATTAATATGGACCAACAAATCAGAACTGCGTTGATAACAATGGCAGATGTGCTGATTATCAAGTAAGCCATGGAAAGTGTAAATGACCATTAAGTTGCAATGATTAGGGTTCAAGTGTTTATATAATGTGAATAAACTGCGGCTTTTATGCACCATCAGTGGTTCTCCATGTGCTTATTAAAAGAGGACGGGGTGCACGTGATTGGCCGAGAGGGAAATGGTGGTTGCTCGCACGTCTGGGAGGGGCTCAAGACAGCTAGGATCTGTGGCCTTCTACTGCCTACTGTGGGCAATGGTGATGGATATAACAGCCTTGCAGTAGGTATTTTAAGAGAAACCGGAAAGAGACTGGAGTGATTAAGACTGAAGCCTTTGAGAAGAGGAAAGGATCATGTAAGGGAACTGGAAGGTCTGGAGGGTTGGAGTGGGTTGCGGAGGAAGATAAACGTGGGAGAAGCGAAAGAGCAGTATGCGGAGAGAAGACCTGGACAAATGTTCTGCGATGGAACTGTTGTTGCCATGCCAACGGCTTCTCCAAATCCCCTTGCCTCCTCCCTGCACACACCTTGAGAGCATCCCAGACCGATAGCAACAGATCCAAAAGCGGCCGCTTTCATGCACTTCCTTTAATGAGAGTCAGGGGTCATCCGCGTTAAGCGGCGGGCCTTCTTCTCTCACTTCCACTGCGTCCCCATGGGGACCCGACGTAGAAGCGATCAGAAGGCGCCGAGGCAAGGAATCCGATATTAAACTTCAAAAGCCAGGATCAGTGCTGGGGAAACATGCCTTCTTGCAGCCAGAGGGGGTGTCAGCTGCTGCGCCACGCAGCCACCTGCCGACCAGGGGAGGGGCAGGCGGGAGGGACCGGAGCATAGATGGATGTATATAGAGGAAGGAAGTGAGAGAGGACGTGGACAGCAGACATTGCGCCGGAAGATGGGAAGGAATTGGATGTAGTGCCCGAGGACATAAGCGAACCTGACCTTATGGTTTTTTTATTCAACGGGGGGATTAAGTGATCTGTCCAGAATCACATTGTGGTGCGCACAGGCCGGGATTGGAACCCGGTTTCCCAGTTTTAAAGGCAGCAGCTCTAGTCACTCTGCCACATCTCCTCCATTGCAGTGGTCGAAAGACAGGTCAGGAGGGAGAAACCTGGGACACCCCTAGTCACTAAGGACGACTTGTATGAACGTTTTTTGCATTCGCAAACGGTGCAATTCAGTAAAATTGGTCGTTTACGTATACAAAATTGCCTTTCATGATGTATGAAAGGCTTTGTAGTCGCAATTTTAGGTAATCACACAAATTGCGATTACCTAAAATTGCAACTACAAATTGGTAATCGCATGTTGCGATTCCCTTAGCACATCTATGAAGCATTTTCCAAATGCAACCTCTGCATTTAGGGAAATGCAATTACCAGTGACTTGATGTCGATGGTAACCATGCCTAAACTTAAATGCACAAAACTGCATTTTTCAAAGTGCCATGTAGCGCACACATGCCCCAAGGGCACATGTGCGTTTTACATGAGCACATTAGTATTTTTGGGGGTGCTTCAGGGGGCCTTAGGCCCCTGGGCACCCTTGGCTTTGCATTACCTAATTTGCTATTACCAATTAAGTAATCGTAAATTAGCTAATGCAAAACCTTTCGCATCTGTGGGCCTTTCGGGCCCATAGGAACAAATGGAGTAATATTACCTAATGGCGATTCACTGTTTACCAAATCGGTGTTAGGTAATATGAAGGAATCACTATATCTTTGGCGATTCCTTACTTACATAACATTTTGCGATTCCCAAATAGCGATTCTGTAAAAATCGCTATTTGGTAATCGCCAAATGCCTATTTGATATATGTGGCCCTATGTGAGTAAGCGGAGGGTGGAAATTTGGAAACCCACCCCTTTAAATGGGTGCTAAGGGAATCAAATTACAAATTATGCATTTTAAACAGTCCCCAAGGATTTTGCTAAAATGTATAGGTTTTATTGAGTCTTAAAAGTGGAGCTCAAAAATGTAATAGCACCTCAGAATCACCATTCATACGTGTTATCACGGGCACTTCATTGCTCAGAAGAGCGACAACATTTATGTTACCAAGACAGATATTAATATATCAAAACAAATAGACTATATATAGGAAAACCTTTTCAAGCAAAAGTATTGTAATCTGTGAAACAGAGCCCCTCAGAATGTTGTGCCTGGAAGGCTGGGTCCTTACCCTGACCAAATGTCTGGTTCTGGCCCTTTTCTCATGGACTCTCAAGCTATAACATAGCTAAGCCCAATATCCCTCGCCCCTAATGCATTTTTTGTAAGTCGAAAGATCCAGCAATTATGATGTACAATGGCATAATCAAAATATGGATGTGAGTTTGTGCTCAACATTTATTGACTTAAATTGGAGTTTAAAAAGCAAACATAAATGCAAGTATGTCCACAGCCTGTAGCAAAGTTGCCCTTTGCACATGTGCCTGAATAAAGGCATGTAACCGAGAAGCCCATGTGGAATCTCTGTTAATTTTTGTTTAGATAATTTACTTAAATATCTTAAGGTGAGTGCTGGGCTTCCCCTGAAATACGTTGTCAGGCGCTGTCAGTGATATTAACATATACATGGAGTGTTCTGCCTTTTATTATGTTGAACTGGAGAACAGTGCACTTTTAGTACTGGCCACAGACAGTTTTAGCCGTTTTGCCAAAGTTGTGTAATAAAAAAATGATGAATAAAATACCCATAAATACATAGAGAGGGTTATCCGTGAGTATTTAAGGCGTGTCTTCAAGGTACAATAGTTCAAAGCCAATAGTGCATGTTCCCTGCACCAATACAAATTATACTTTTCTGTTATGCATATTACGCATAAGCAGGGTTTTTCTACCCGTTCTAAGTACACCTGCTTGCGCAAAAGCATCAGTATTATTCTATTAAATTTATACGGAATAGTTATTTTTTATTCTTAACGTGACATTTGATTGCAGGCATAAGGCTGCCATGTTTAAGCGGTAGCATGTTTTAGGTTTTTTGTGGTATATGTCCACAATAAAATTAATAAAAACCTTTGACCCAGCTCACCATGGTACTTAGATTGGCGTTTCCAATGCATGTTCATTCATGTAGTTCAGTTTTCCATAGTTCTCATTTTTCATTTTGCCCCTTTTGATACTACATCATATTGCCATCTGTTTGTGACTTCTGACACATATTGTGACTTCTGACACAGTGTCATATTAATAGGTGATACCAGTGTTTTGCAAGTTTGCTTTATTGAACACATTGGACACTGTTAGCCCCTGGATGATAATGAAGCACAGAGCATTGCTCTTGTGTGTGAAACTGGCAAGAGAAATAACTTCCTTTCCTGCTGCTGAATTGTAGAACATGCGACCAAGAAATCTGGCCTCAAATCCCAGCTTATGCACTTGATTAGACTGTGTGAGCCTAGGCAATTCATCTCATTCATGGAACCTCGTTTTCATTTAATGTCAAATTTTAAGGGTACTATTTAATTCTAGGATGTGCGCTATACAAAAACTTCACTGTACGTGGTTCAATATACTGTATTGTTGCTTACAATATAATAACCAATTCAAAAATATGCATTGTGCACATAACAAACTAATCTGTCTGCCGCGGCCGCTGCAGGTAAGAGCGGTGGGGCGGCTGGGGGGGATTTAGAGAGACGACCACGAGGGGAAATTAATATTTATTCAATTTTCCTTTGTGGTCGTCTCTCGAAATACCCTCCAGCCGGCATCACCGCTCTTACCTGCAATGGCCGCGGCTGATCTGTATATTGATTCACTTGAGGTATGTTGTCATGAGGGAGTGATATTATTGAATATTTCTTTTAAAAATATATATTTTTATTGAGCCGATTCATAAAGAAATCACATACAAGAGAATACATAATAATAAAAAGAAAGCCAAAACCTCCTGTGATTCTGGGCAAATCACTTAATCTCCCCGTGCCTAAAATGAAAGTAACTGGAAACGTAAAATGTAACGTAACTGGAAAAATATGTAAAGCGCTCTGATACCTGATTCGGTTCGGGTCTAGTTCGCGCTATATAAAACTCTGAAAATAAATATATAAATATTTACTCATATCGTACGCAATAGATAGCAAGATTGATGATCAAACATTGTTTAAAGGTGGCCCAAAGTAAAGTGCCTTTG
Organism: Lissotriton helveticus; assembly: GCF_964261635.1. Lineage (NCBI taxonomy): Eukaryota > Metazoa > Chordata > Amphibia > Caudata > Salamandridae > Lissotriton > Lissotriton helveticus. The sequence continues at coordinate 933,475,031 of NC_136070.1, read as the reverse complement.
TGCCAAATTAGATTTTCTACCTCCTAAGTCCCGTAGACATGCTCAATCCTAAGATATACCTACTTAAGCAGCCAATACAAAAGTACTGTACAATACTTATATAGCTGCAGCCATCGGACCAAGTGCATTCGTACTTACAATGATAATGCACTAGCAGCCATCTGCAAAAGTGAAAAAAGTACAAATATTTTGTAAGGTACATGTATAGCAGCAACCAACACACAAAGTGCTATTGTGCCTAAAATGCATATGTACTAGCAGCCATCCGATAAAGTCCAAACGTTTGTTGAATAAAGAACATGCAACCGTGGCACCAACATACATGTAATAGCAGCCGACTGAATATATAAAAGCAGCCCACACACAAAGTGCAACCATGACTATAACATAAATGTAATAGCAACCAACGAAATCAGTGGGGGGGAAAATACCATATAGTACATATGTATTAGTAACCACCCCTGAAAGGTACAATCGTGCCTTTAATAAATAATCCACAACTTTTTCTAAGTCCGCATTTTTCTATTACCGCAATAAACTTCCATGCTGAGGAAATTTTTTTTATCCCCCTACCCAATTCGCATAGACTCTTCAAACTTTTTCGTCGGTCGCATTTTATTAAGCCACTCTTGATATGTTGGTACTCTAGATGTCCTCCAGTTATAGAGGATCAATGAGAGAGTGATTAGAGAGTCTATCGCAATGAACACCTGTCCCCATTCTGAAAAAACACAAAGAGTGCCACTCTGACCTCTGGAACAATCCTAGTCTGGAAACCAAGACTTAGAACAGAAAATACTTTTCCCCAGAACTAAGCCACCCTTTGACAGGAGAAAAAAATATGCAACCAACCACCAATCCCCTGTTGCTGACAACGAAAGCAGTGATCCTCAACTGTGGGATACGTCCTGCGAATACACCTTGGTGTGTAGTATGCCATCCAGCGAGATAGAAAGGACATCCTCTTAAAATTTGCTGCTCTTACGGCCTTGTGGCCTAGTGACAAAATCAACTGCCACTCTGCCTCCGAGAAGTACATCGTTTGGACAGACTAATTTTATCGAAAAAAATAAAAAATATTTCACCTGTTGACACGGGGCCTGATTCACTAATGTAATCTGAGACTAAATCCTAACTTTATGACTTTTGGTATTCACAAAAGGCATTTAGGAGCAATGAAGTTAGGATTCCTAAATTTTCCTCCTCCTAAACTGAGACAAAATCATAACTTTACTACTCCTAAATGCCATTTGTGAATACCGAAAGCCATAAAGTTAGGATTTTGTCTCAGATTACTTTTGTGAATTGGGCCCACGCGTCTTGATTTCTTTTTTTTTTTTTTTTTTTTTTTTAAAAACCTTTATTTGAGCAAGCAGAAACGTACAAGGATGGGCCTACAACCACACGGGCCAGCCGCTAAAAAGGAGTAGAGACATATCACATAAGCCCGCAGAGGTAACCGTCAATCAACAATGCAATACTCCACATTAAATACAGGACCAAAACAGGTTTTATATATATGAAAGAACAAACATACAAAAAGGCGAGAGTGTATCACTGAAGGTCAGCCCAAGGGACGCAAGGGGGGGACAGCAGCGGAGGTGCAGTAATAATATCCTAAGCACTAAGGAGTAAGGAGCGGGGGGGGGGGGGGGGGAGGGGGGTAGATATCAGGAAGAAGAAGGGGGGGAAGAGCCGGTGACACCAGCTCAGTCCCTATATGAAGATTCCGGGAACGCTAGCCTAGGGAGATAGGGTAATCTCGATAGTGTCCACAAGGGGAGGAGTACAAATGTCGCCACGGTATTCGTTCCATTGACCCCACACCTTCACCCATGCCCTGGGTCTACCCCTGGCCACATAAACAGTTTTCTCACGGAACATGGACCAGTCCATATTATCCTCCCATTGCGCGAGGGCAGGGGGCCTGGAGGCCCCCCAGAGTTGCGCAATATCTCGCTTCGCAATCATATAGCCCAGGGTGGCCCATCTAGTCTGTGCCACCGAATAGTCCGTGGGCTCCCAAACATTCAAAAGACAGCGACGAGGTTCCGGTCGCAAGGATATCCCCGTCACCACAATCATCAGATCAAGCACGGCCACCCAATAAGCAGCCACCATCGGGCACTCCCAAAGAATATGCAGGAAAGTAGCACGCAAACCACATCCACGCTTACACAGTCCATCAGAGGAAAAGCCCATCACCATCAGTCGCGGTCCCGTCACGTACACCCGATGTAGGATCTTCAATTGGACCAGACGGAGTCGAGCCGGTATAGCCACCTCCTTCGGAGAGGAGAGGGCCGATTGCCAATCCTCATCATCAAGTTCCAACCCATCTCCCATCCACTGTTCCCGAAGTCGGGCCAATAAGTCAGTCCGATTGTTGATCAACTTTTTATAGATCAGGGAGATAGTGCTATCAGGAAGATGTCCGTCAAGGATACGGTCTTCAAGTGGGGAAGAGTCAGGCGGAATCTCACCAGGAGCAAACACCGAAACCAAAGCGTGCCTGATCTGTAAATAACGAAAGAATTCCCGACTACTCAGGCCATAGTCAGCCTGGAGGGCCTGAAACGGGCGCACAGAACCCTTAGAATATACATCCCCCACTTTAGAGATCCCAATCAAGTCCCAACGGTCAAAACCCTTGGAAGACCAAAGACCGCCCAGACGTTCCGAAGCATAAAGAGGCGTCGCCAACGTCAAGCGATCCTCCCAGCCCAAGCTCACATTCGCAGCACGCCACACTGTCAAAGCAGTCAAAGTAGGTCCCACAAGATGGCGCCCAGCGGAGCGAGAATAGAGTACTCTATTAAAGTCACCTCCCGGAAGCTGAAGTTTATCCATCTCAAACGCCGGATTACGACCCGGAGAGAACATAGCGTGATTAATAGCGGACAGATGGGAAGCCCAGTAGTATCTCTTAATATCGGGGAGCGCCATGCCCCCATCGTACCACGGGATAGAAAGTTTCGCGAGAGCAATGCGCGGTCGCCCATCCCAAATAAGTTGCCTCTGAAGGCTCTCAATCTCCCGAAAATAGGTCTTGGGGATAGGATCGTAATAATTCTGGAGAGCGTAGAGAAACCGCGGTAGTGACATCATCTTAAACAGGGCCGCCCGACCCAGTGGAGACAGGGGAAGTTTGCGCCAGCGGGCAACGTCTTGATTTCTTAATAATCTGTGCCAGTTACCAATCTCCTTAAGTTTTGACCTTAACAAGTCCCATATTGCTGGGTGAGAAACAGAACTGGACTCAGGGCAGCATTTTTTACACTAACTAAGCTGCTGAAAACCTAAAAAAAAAAGCTTAGAGCGATCGCCACACCTTGCGTGAAGATCTTATGCATGTAATGTGTTTTCCCCTTACCAGGAATTGTCCCAATTCTTTGAAGCCATTCCCGTTCCAAAATCTTAAATGACTACAAGATATTATTAGGCCTAGATATTTACATTGATTAAGCTGCACATACTCATATCCTATTGATTGAGGTAATATATCGATAAGAGAGGCTTCATAATCGGTAGACATCTGGGGTAGTGCCAGCCCATCCTGACTTATATCGAGTTGAAGTACTGCGAGTTTAACCCTTGAGGCCTTCTTATTCCACACAAAATGTCAGAAAAGAGCCTCAAGTTCCTTAAAATAAGACTTGCAGACTTTTATAAGGATATTAGAAAAAATAAATATTAACAACGACAAGATGGACATTTTAATAAGGGCTACCCTACTTACTAATGTGAGGGGAAGAAGAGCCCATTGATCCAATAAGTCCTTAATCTTCTTTTTCATCACCACATAATTTAATTGCTAAAGCTCAGAATAACGATTAATTACATGTATTCCTAGATACCAAATCAGTTTAAGAGAACGAGCCTGCTGCTGGAGAGTGGGGTAGATTACTTACAGAGATATTAAATAGAAGCAGTTCTGTTTTATTCTGATTGATTTTTATAACCCCTGATCATTTAGAAGTGCTCAAACTCTCTCCGAACATCTTTTGTATGTTCTGCTCTTCTGGCCAATGATATAGGATAAAGCCATCTGTGAATAATATACATTTTCACATCCCTATAGGTGACTATCCCTACATTCTCTCGAATCCTGGCTGCCAAGGGTTATATAAAAATGTAAATAAAACTGGGGACAAAGGACACCCCTGGTGCGTTCCCCTAATGAATATTTCTGGCAATTTAAATTAATGTCACTCCTCACTCTGTACATTTATGTGGCGTAATGTACCAAATTGAAACACTTAGGAAGGAAAAAACCTCTGGGGGATTTGAAAAAATTCTGTAATTTTTTTTTAATGACATTAGTTACATGGCAAATCTTTTGACAGGTCGGCTCATGCTTTGCCCCTTAGGCAGTATTATAATAAAGACGCTTAACATTTAATGTACTATGCAAACAAATGATGGTTTTGCTTCCGAGGGTACCCATTCTGTGTATTCTACAGTGGCTCCCGCTACAGCACTGAAAAGCCAACTTTTCATTCCAAATATGCAAATGTACAAAACTGTACACGCTGGCTACACGCCTAAAAGACAAAAAGCATCAGCATTAAATTGCTATGGGGCAGGAAACGCATTAAGTAGGACAGGCAACAAAGAATGGCTAGCCAAGATGAGAGGCAGCTGCCATTCTTTCGAGTTCTGGCTTGGGGTTCCCTTTGAGGTGCTTTCGGCAATGGAGCAGAAGAGCTGCGAATGCTATTGTAGATAGGGGAAGCAGTGGTACCTCTCCCAAGCACCTTTGAAATTGAGTCGCTCTTAGACCACTGGCTTCTGGGAGGAGGATCCGCATCCTTCTGACCTGACCATGCTTACCAGCAAAGATGGCATCGCCCTTTTAGGCCTGAGTATGTGGGAGCCATGGGGCTAAAGCTGGGGCCCGATTGAAGAGTTTAATGTAGATAGAAGACGTACTCGGGGATATGCACGTTTCTCTGAATGCCCCGGTATACAGGTAAATCTATTACTAGGGCCATAGTGTCGTTGAAAAGTCTGAGGATAAAGACGATGAGGTGGCAAGGCAGGACCTGATGTAGGGGATTGCTGATTACCTATAAGTGCATGTTGGAAGAAGTGAGGGGGCTGATCTGCAGTCATTCAGGGTTTTTTGGGGGGCTTCATCTCTGATTCCTGGGTTTGTATCCAACATCACTGGTGTGTTCTGGACCATGGTTCGATGCAGTTGCAGTTGTTGCCATTTGGAGACTTTACTGTGCCCATAGGAAAGGATGATAATGCTAACCCAACGAGAAAGAAGTGAGACTGTTCTTACAAACCACTTCTCGAAAAGGAGGTCAGACTAGTGCAATGAACCAGCTGACCCATAGAATATACCTCTAATTGCAGCTGTGATCAAGGAGCTGCAGTTCACTTTTCACATCGTACACACAAATGTGGCTAATGGGAGATGGGCGCAATGATAGCTTAGTAACAGGGAGAAGGTACATCGAAGCTATATGCCCTGTGCACAGTTAAGGAGATTCTCCAAGAGTTCAACAAGTGAGCGTTCACTACCATGGCGCAGCCTCAGTCTAACTCAGCCAAACTGAGGGTGACTAAGAGAAGACCCACACGTTTATGGATACAGGGTCAACCCAGTTCTCCTCTGCAGGGTAACACTCGGATAAACTCTTTTTGGGCCCATCTTCAGTGGAGCTCTCAATATTCCAGTGTTCTTGATATTATTAACTACTTTTCTTTGCCTCTAGAAAAGAGGTTTGTGGAACCCTAACAGTAAACGTTTAATAATGTTTTTTCACGGATGTGTTTCCAACGGTGGGTTCCCCAGAGTCCTATTATCAGACAATCGTGTCCAGTTAGCTTCCTCCTAAATGAAGGAATATCTGGTGCAGTGTAGAATAAACAACCATATAATAGTGCTGTAGCTCCTACTAGCCAAAGTATGTATAAAGTGTTAAGTGGGTTGTTGGTTAAGTTATTACAGGTTATTCTGTGGTCTTACAAAATACTCGGCAATCAGTTCCAACCTATGTTGGTGGTAAAATGCATGTTACATTCTTTTCTGCTCTGTTTCATTTTGGCTTTTCCTTATTATGATTATTATTTTCCTGATCATCTATATGTTACCTAAGGAGAAAGCGATCATTATCCCCAGTTGTTAAAATGAAGCTTACTATTTCAACACCTCTTGTGAACAACACTCAGGTACTTTGGAAGAGATTGAATCAAAGCTAAGGATCAACTAGTTCATGGAAAATAGCTTATTGGGTGCTGATGACATTTCTGCACTAATTTCTTACTTTACTTTGTTAGGTCAGCTTCATTCGGAGGTATAACTGAGGATATGGGTACAATAAATATAACCGTTATATATATTTTGGGGGTCACATATCAATAGCCAAGGATAGACTACACGTTTCTCGGATGGGAATAGTGAATGCTTATTCTGATGAGAGACATTGTAAGGGTTTGGCTGAGCTGCACGGTAAATGAAAGTGTGCTACAACCAGATAATCTCTGCACAATTAAGGTGGTCTATAAAATCAATAACTGCAAGAAAAAGTGGGAATATGAGCAGAAATCCTGACTTAAGGTGCACAGTCGTTGTTGAGAATAGAGACGACCTTCGCACTTGGTCCTTGGTTGGCCAAGGTTCCGTAAATGGTATTTGAGTTTCCAAATGTACTGTGCCAATGGAAATTGAGCCCACATATAGACAATATTTACATGGTGCAAAAACATCCAAAGGGACATTTACCCTTTAATGACAACCCTTGTTCTTTTCATTGATTTGAGATAGTGTACTTCAGCCTATCTTTAGGAGAGGTGATCAGAGAAGCCCTCCTCGTTTGATTTGTTGCCTTATCAAATTTCTAAGAGGAGTTATCTCTCAGTAACTATTGGAGGTACTAACAGACTTGTATTAGAATACGAAATAGTTTCTCCTAAATGATATTTGGGTTGGAAAAAGCAAATCATACACTAATAGTATTTTGGTGCTTTCCGTATTGAAAGAGGACTCCTGGAATCCCGGATGGGACAACCACTAATTGTGCTACAGTGAATATATGCCAGCATTTGATAGTATTGATTGTGGATTTCTGTGGCCAAAGCTATTAAAGATGGGTGTAAGTAGCTCATTATTAACTCAATAATAGAGATGAACTTGAGTACAAGGTTATATGTGTGCATGGTACCGTCAGGTTTATTAACTCCAAAGGGAATTACATTTAATGTTATGAAACAACGGTCTTTGCATCATTACTGTATGTGTTCATCTCACATCGCTGTGGTGAACTTGGCAATACAGTTTTACTTTATAAACGTTTGAAGACAATACCCTTCAATACATTGATGTATGCCAATTACGTGCATTGCTTACAATCACCTTTTCAGGCTTTAAACCATCATTATGCCATTTATGGTTATAGCATTAGCAAATTTCTTATTAATGTTGAAAAGGCAAATAATGGACTTTGATCGATAAATGAACACGTACAATAGCTACTTTGTTTGAACCCTTTAGGTAAAGCAAAGTCGTGTACTTGTGGGTCACATTTATAGTGAAAACAATTTTACGTCGGATATCTTTCCAATGAACTCCTTGTATGCGTTCCTCCATGTCAGGTAATCTACAATTCATATGCTCTTGCATTTGGAACTTGGCTTCGTTGCGACAGGGGCAAGCGTGGAATGCCTATTTTTATTGTTTTTTTTAGATTTTATTTAAACTTATCTTGAGCACATTTGATGAGATAACTGATGATAACTTAAGAAGGCGCGAGCTTCTGTTTTTATCCAGCTAGCAGAGTAATAAAATGTGCCAGTGCCTATGCCATTTAAAAAAGCAATATGATCTCTTGTAGCACTGGGAGAAATAGAGAGGTATCAAAAAGACAGATAAAATGTAATGCTCCATTCTTCTCATTTGCCCGAGATGTTGTGAGTTTCTCATTTAAACTCTGAAACCGCTGCATTACGCGCTTAATCTGGATCCATTTGGGAGAAAGTATTCACTCAGCTTCAAGCCGTGCCGCTGCTGGAAGAAGTTACTGTTCAACTGTTCCCTTACATCCCTCCACCAAGATTCCCTTAACATTCCTGGCATGGCTACCTACATTTAAATTCAAAAAGAACAATTGATGGCCAGAATGCAGAACAATGTCTTACATTCACCCCAGTACAGAGATGTGGGCCAAAAGTCATCGTTTTTTTTGTTGCTCCCAATGCCATTCCAGTTTGAACCCAGCCATATGCAAATCAGTCTTGACCCTGCACCCAATGGGAACAGTCCAGCCCGAAATGCCAGGCAAGGTCCTCCCTGGACTGGAAACAAGCATACTAGGACCGGTTGTGGGCAAACTGGAATGGCATGGGGAGCAAAAAAACGATGGATTTATGCCCAGATATCTGTTCTGGGGTGAATGTCTGACATTGTTCTGCATTCTGTCCATCATCGTGTTTTTGCTCTCCATGCTATTCCAGTTTGCCTGGAACCGGTCCAGAATGCTTATTTCCAGTTCAGGGAGGACCTGTTAGACAGTTTGGGCTGGACTGTTCCCATGAAGCACAGGGTCAAGACTAATTTGCATATGGTCAGGTCTAAACTGCAGTAGCATGGTGAGCAAAATAATGATGGATTTAACCCAGATCTCTTGACTGGGGGTGATGTTCTGCATTCAGTTCATCAATTGTGTGTCTTTTGCTACCTACATTTAAAGGCACAAGCACTAGGAGAATACAACACATCCCCCTAACTTAATAATAAAAGAAGAGAGAGAAAAATGGAAACGCAAGAACATAGCTAAATCATATGAATAATCTTGGAAAAGCAAGGAAAGGTCAAAAGGTAAACGGCATAAAGAACATTAATACAAAACATAATCCTTAAATCGCAAAGTATCATTCTAGAATGATGTCCACACTGCAAAGAAAGATACGGTTAAAGAAGGATAAAGAAGTATTAATATAAAATATAATCATTAACACGCGCAGGCACATTTTTGACCTTGTCAACCTGGATCTCTGCAGCCCATTCCTTCCAACTTCCTCTAAGGAACACCCATCCGCCATCTCATCAACAAGGTCAGTAGACACTAGTGTGCCTTTGGAGTACATCACAATTCTGGACATACTCGACGTGCCACCAGTATCCAACATCACCACATTTTTCCTTATAACGACAGTGGTAAAAGGGCCCATGAACCTAATTCTGCCCTTTCTTTCCCACCTTGGTTTCTTCACCATCACAAGATCACCTACATTCCACTTCTTATACTTGACTGAATTCTTCTCATCATATCTTTTCTTATATTTCTGTTGATAAGCCTTAAGAAAAGCTCTCTTTTCCTAGCCATTCAATACCTTCACCTTCCTTACAGGCAACCAGACAGGATTAATTTTGGAATTAGTCAACCTGCCCCTCAAAGCCTGAAGGGGAAACATTTGTTATATGGAATTAGGGGTGGTACGGTCTGCCCACCACATATCCGTCAACACACTCCTAAGGGAGACTCTAGTGTCTAGCGCCCTTTGTGCACAAGCCTTTATCACCCTTTTGATCCATTCTGCCAAACCATTGGCCTGTGGCATGAAGAAAGCTGTTTTTTGGTGCACAGTTCCCAGTTCCTTCAAGAATTTTTGCACTTCTTGTGAAAGAAATTGTACCCCATTATCAGTAACCAGATATTTGGGCACACCCTCACTCACAAACACATCCTTAAGAAATTCCAACTCCGTCCAGGTTTTGGCTGAGCTTACACATCTGGTCTCCACCCACTTTGATGTATAAAAAATAGGCTAAAACAAAGATGGCTCTCGATAAATGTTCTGCTGCAGCGACATCGAAGGTGCAAGCATATGTTACACAAAGTGTACTGGAAATTATGTTACTCTTTAACAAAGGCCTATTTTCGTGCTTCACTTACTGTAATGCACAATGCATTCATGTTTTGTAATTATGATCAATACAGTGAAGTGTTAAGCTTTTTATTTCTACTTAAAATCACCAGTGACTTTACACCAAGGATCTATAAGCTTTTTTGCTTCACGTTATGATATTTGTTTATGTTGTTGAGCACTGAATATTGACATGTAAATGTAAATTGTAAATTGATACTTGTATAGCGCACTACTCACCCGCAAGGGTCTCAAGGCGCTTGTACGAATACCGCTGTGGAACCCATCCTGGCTTTCCCTGTGAGGTGTCCACTCCTGGGCACCCACAAGGTGGAGGCCAGGCATCCTTAGCGTTGTGGGGGCCGTTGTGGAGATTAAGCAAGCTATTGCCCAGAGTTGCAGAGTGGGACTCCATGATTGGAATAGGCACCGAGGCGAGAATTATCAGGTCCGTGGAATTTTGAGCCCAAGACCCGCCGAGGCGGGGAATTGAACCCTGGTCCCGGGCTAGACCTCTGCATCAGGGTCTGCCGCTCTAACCATTGAGCCACACTTCTCCACTTCTCCATGCTGTGCATGGTTCATGCATGTCGTGCAATGAACGTTTTTTTCAGCATGGAAAGGGGAATATTCAGTTGTGAAATTTTAATATAGTACCAGAAATAGAATATCGGTTGGGGATTGTGTTTTGGAAGATTATAGCATGAAGTTGGGTGGTTCTGTCATAGGAAGCCTGGTCCATAGAAGTGCTTGCGCTGCCAGAAGGTCCACGAAACATTACTACTGAGAGATATGGCAATTATGATATACCTGCTTAATCTTTGGGCTTTCCGTGTATTTATACTTCGATTGTTTTTTTTGTGATGATTGTCTCATATGTAGCCATAACTCAGCTTTTTAGTGTCCATTATTTTTGTCTTATCTATGTTGTCTTTGGGAGGACCTGTCATACCCTCATCGCGATGTATGTGTTATGTTAGTGCCCGTGTTCCATCAGTCACATTCCATTATGTAGTCTTACAGTACAAAACTTTGTTGGCAGTCTTTCTCTTACCTGGAAAAGTTACTGCTTCTCAGAAGAAGTATTAACCAATGGTAGTTCTAGCACTGCTTACTGCAAGTTTAGATTCCTGTGTCCTTAAGGTCGTTCTAAATATTATGTTCTGGAACACTGATTGTAGGGAGGCAACTGGATGTTCTTTCAAGGGTCATGTGTTGCTACCTTTGGATTGGACAGTCAGTGTTGGAATTTTTGAGGATCCCAGTGCAGTTTCTCACCATAGAAGTGACGGTGGTTCCATCTTATGTCTCCCAGCACAATGACTAGCAATGTCTCGGGAGTGTAAATGCAATGGGCGGTCTTTAATTAAGACACTTGATATATTCTCATGCCATGGGACACAACACTTGATGCGTTGGGACAAACGTGTCTCTTCACAGAATTCATTAATTATTTTTCTTATTTGGAACTCTTTCCTCATTTGGAGAATTCTAGCAGTAGCAAATCAGAAGCAAAGCTGGATTCACAAGCCTTGTCCTGAGCCTGCATGCAAATATAAGTTCAATCTTGAGCTGTTTTTTCATTCCAGTTTCTGATCTACAGAGTTGGATAGTAACCTCTTCCTTAGGCAGCATGTGGAGAGAGCACAATAGCACAGTGAAGAAAGCAGCCCGTCCGTTTATGTGAGGTGAACCTATGCATTATTAACAGTTTTGGGAGGATCCTTGGCAATCTTGCTATGACACGTGGACACCCATAAACGGAAGAGGTGACCCTGCATGGGAGTAATCACTGCCCCGTGCACCCATCTCTGCCAACAGCGATCTTGTGCATGAAGAGTACTCCATTCTAGTAGACCCTTACAGCAGGGAACACGGTTAAACTAGGGGTGCCCACACTAGATTTGTTCTGACAGATTGCTAGACTTCACCCTCTTGGATGCATGTACATGGATGTACCTACTAGAGCAATTTATGTGGCCATCGACCAGTATGACTGCCAGAGCCCACAAGGGAGATAACTCTTTGATGGGTAAAAGAAGGGGCCCTCTGACCATCTAACTATGCTTGGTTTCATTTCAGAGCTGACACCTAGTGCTTTCTAGATTAGTGTCCACTAGCTGAAGGACTCTGCAAAAGAGGAAACTCAAAAAAAGAAAAAGCAAAAAAGTCAAAGGTTGGTTCTGCTGCAACAGAGAGCTTTGGACAATCCTCCTTACAATAAAGATCAGACATGATACTCACGTTTTCAATAAGTAAAGACCTTAAAGAAATCATCCATGAGCTTTCTGTAGAGGAATGTAAACATAAGCGCTACTTTTCCCTGTTAATCTTTTACAGTCTCACTCTCTTCATCCACATCGGTTTTTCTCTCTTCTCCTTGTTTCTCTCTTGTCCTTTTTGATCCCCTCCCTTCTCTATTTTTAGGTTGAGCCTAGAGCCAGCGCGCATGCGCTGTTCTGCAATACTTATTGTAGAGGAGTAGATTAATAAAAGCTCCGCCCACTCTCCGCGCATATTTACCATTGGCTTGTCTGTCCTAAATGCTGGCATCTGAAAGAGACACCTTAGTGATAGATTCCTTACCTTAGAATATTCCCCAGGCGTCAGTCTGGATCCAGAAAGTGTTCTGCTTAGCAGTACCTCTGCGCGCCAGTAGGTTGCGCTGTGCGGGTCCGCGCCCGTCACTGACATCGTAAGCGCCAGGATGACGTCACGGAGACTACTTAGGCGCCACCCATGCGCGCTGACGTCAGTTCTTTCTTTTTCCGCACCGAAAGCGCAGATCCGGATTGAGCACGTACCTTGGTCATTTTTTTACCACTTTTTTTAGACTTTTGTCTCCCTTTCTTGGGAAGGCCTCGACTTTCCTGTGCCTGATGCCTTTTCTCATACGACACTGCTCGTCAAAAAAATCCAATTAATAACTCATTGAAGAGCATTCTGCCATTTATGCTGGGTCTCTATATAGCAATTTTTCTGTACCGTACATCAGTGACTCTATCACGGTCCTGATCATAATCTCAAGCTTAGGCCAGCTTCCATATTTTATGCGTAGGCCTTATGCAGGCTTAATTAAGTACAGAAGGGTCTTTTTTTGCAATAAGCAATTGTCCTGATGATGGTCTAACGGATTGACGCCATAAAGACTGAAACGTCGACCTTTTCATCAACTCCAGAGGAATTTATTGCCTTTTAAGTGACGTTTACTCTCTTGTGGAGATCTGTTACTTTTTGATTGTGTTGGGAGTTGATGTTTGTTGTGAACTGTTTGATTAATTTGATTCTACATCTTTTCATGACATTTTTCTGATGTGTTACATATGTATGTACTCCTTTTAATTCTGTTGTATAAAAATACAAATATTTCTATATAATTAGGATTTCCCGTGTGCTTTGTATCATCAATTCTCATTTAATGTTGTTGTCTGGCTTAAGACACTTTGGAGTTTGTTCGTATATGACTTACCCTCAAATAGATCATAATAATTACAAATTCTTCATAAACAAAATCCATTGTTGGCATTCTTTACCTTTTGGTTATTCATTGCCCAAGCCTGCAAGGGGTTATTGGGTTTCCCAGACTATTCACTGCTTCCACCTCCAAGCCTTCCTAATCTGGGCTTCAGGGGGCACCCCATGCTGGTAGGAGGCAGGGTTTGTCAATACCTCCACCACTGCTGCGAAATCACATCGGACATGTGGGTGCTGCAGATAATCTGCCAAGGTTACTTGCTCCCCTTTTTGTCCTCCTCTCCAGCCATGCCACCTCGGTACCACCGCATGTCGGAGGATCATTTGTCTCTTCTCCGTCAGGAAGTCACGGCCCTCTTGGCCAAGGGGGTCATCAAGTGCGTTCCTGCTCAGGAAGTAGGGAGTGGTTGTTATTCCCACTACTTTCTTGTCCCCAAGAAGGACAAGGGGAGCCTGCGCCCTATCTTGGACCTCCAGGACGTCAATCGTTTGCACCAGAAGGAGAAGTTCAAGATGCTGACTCTGGCTCGGGTCCTGACTGCCCTGGACCCTGGAGACTGGATGGTAGCGTTGGACTTGCAGGACGCCTATTTTCATATTCCCGTCCTGCCAGGCCACCGGTGTTACCTGCGGTTCATGGTAGGCCAGGGGCATTTTCAGTTTGCTGTGCTCCCCTTCGGCCTTACCAGTGCCCCTTGGGTGTTCACAAAAGTGATGGCAGTGGTCGCCGCTCATCTGCGCAGATCAGGGGTGCCAGTCTTTCCCTACCTCGATGACTGGCTGTTGACGGCGGGCTCACCCCAGGCAGTCGTCTCCCCCCTCCAGACTACGGCCGACCTCCTGCATCTACTGGGGTTCTCCTTCATTGTGCAGAAGTCGCACCAGAGTCCCTCTCAGAAGCTCCCTTTTATCAGAGCGGTTCTGGATTCTACGCTGTTTCTGGTTTATCCTCCCGATCAGCGAGTCCTGGATATTCAGGCTATGACTCCACTCTTTCAGCCTCTATCCCGGGTTTCAGTCAGGATGACCCTCCGGCTTCTGGGCCTGATGGCCTCCTGCATCCTGCTGGTGACGCGTGCCAGATGGCATATGCGGGCGCTGCAGTGGGACCTGAAGTTCCAGTGGGCACAGCATCAGGGCAACCTTTCCGATCTCGTCCAGATCTCGGAGGGCGCTGCACAACAGTTGCAGTGGCGGCAGATCCCTCTCCCTTCCCCAACCGGAGCACACAGTGGTGACGAATGCGTCCCTCCTGGGATTGGGAGGCCGCATGGCAGAGGCGGAGTTCAGAGGCCTCTGGTACCCGGCTGAGTCCCGGCTCCATATCAACCTTCTGGAGCTGCGGGCGATCTGGCTTGCACTGAAGGCATTCCTTCCCTTTGTCCGGGGAAGTGTAGTGCAGGTGTTCACGGACAACACCACAGCCATGTGGTACTGCGACAAACAGGGCAGGGTGGGGTCCTGGACCCTGTAAGGAGGCTCTGCTCCTCTGGACATGGCTGGAACATCAAGGCATTACCTTGGTGGTTTAACACCTGGCAGGTTCGCTAAATGCCAGGGCGGACGAACTCAGCCTCCGGTGCATGGTGGATCACGAGTGGCGTCTGAACTCGGACATGGCGCAAGGTCTCTTTCTACAGTGGGGAGAGCCTTGGTTAGATCTATTCGCCACCAAACAGAACGTGCAATGTCCTCAGTTCTGCGCGTTCGCATTTCCAAGGCGGCCCTCGCTCGGAGACGCTTTTCGTCTCAAGTGGAGCTGCGGTCTGTTGTACGCCTTTCCGCCTATACCACTACTGAAGATCAGGCGCGACCGGGCCCAAGTTATTCTTGTGGCTCCGGACTGGGCTTGAAGAGTATGGTATCCTGAGCTACTAAGTATGAGCATCGATCCCCTGATCCGTCTGCCTCTTCGGGAGGATCTTCTGTCGCAGCAACAAGGGACAGTCATCCACCCGAACCTGTCCAGCCTCCACCTCCATGCATGGAGATTGAGTGGCGACAGTTGACGGCTTTCGACCTTCCTCCCGAGGTCTGTAATGTGTTTCTGGCAGCCAGGCGTCCCTCCACCAAAACAGTATACGCCTGCCGATGGAACAGATTTGTGGCATGGTGCACAGCAAAGGCTGTGGATCCCCTTTCAGCCCCTCTTTCTGAGGTTCTTCTGTTTCTCCTATCTATGGCCCAGCAGGGCTCTGCTCTGGGCACTATGAAAGACTATCTTTCTGCCATTTCCGCCTTCCTGAGGCTCCCTGATCAGCCGTCTCTTTTTAAGTCCCCAGTTCTTAACTGCTTTCTCAAAGGCATTACACACACATTTCCTCCCGTGCCCTTCATAATGCCTCAACGGGACTTAAATCTTGTCTTGACTTTTCTGATGTGCACTCCCTTTGAGCCTCTTCATAACTGTCCTTTACGTCTTCTTACTCTTGAGACAGCTTTCCTGGCTGCTATCACCTCTGCCAGAAGAGTGAGTGAGCGAGCTCCGGGCCCTTTCTTCCAAACCTCCTTTCCTTTCCGTTCATCTGGACAAGGTGGTTTTAAGGACCCGTCCTTCTTTTCTGCCAAAGGTTGAAACGCCCTTCCACATCGGGCAGACCATCACTTTGCCCACCTTCTTTCCGCCTCCGCATCCTTCAAGAGAAGAGGAGAGGCTCCACGTCTGGACCCAAAACGTGCGCTCGCTTTTTATCTGCAGCGTACACAGCAGTTCCGGGTAGATGATAAGCTTTTTGTCGGTTACGTGGGCGCCAAGTAAGGTCGGGCTATGCACACCATCTCCCGGTGGGTCGTTCTGTGCATCAAAGCATGTTACTCCTTGGCCAAGAAGGAGCCTCCTGTGGGGCTGCATGCCCATTTGACCAGGGCAATCGCAGCCACTACTGCCTTGGGACGTAGCGTTCCCTTGCAGGACATTTGTCAGGCAGCTACGTGGGCCTTACTGCACACTTTTACCAAGCACTACTCCCTTGACAGTCAGGTCTGGAGAGACTGCTTCTTTGACAGTTCTGTGCTCCGTGACTTTTTGGTGTAATCTTTTTCGCAGACCTACCACCGGGGTTGTTATTGCTGGGGTATATATTCTAAGGTAAGGAATCCATCACTAACGTGTCTCTTTCAGATGCACAAGTTACTACTTGTGTAACAATATATCTGTAAGAGACATTAGTTAGTGATAGATTCCTTACCGTCCCACCCATCTTCCCCTTTCTGCGAGCTGATTACTAGGGTTAAGGTCATCCCATTTTAGGGCCCTAGTTTTATGCACCAAAGGTCGGTTTCTGGCATGGCTCTGCGTTTCGATGCGGAATGTTCTTTACAGAACTGACGTCAGCGGGCATGGGTGGCGCCTAAGTAGCCTCCGTGACGTCATCCCGGCGCTTACGACGCCAGTGACGGGCGCGGAACCGCACGGTGGCACCTACTGGCATGCAGAGGTATTGCTAAGCAGAAAACTTTCCGGATCCAGACTGACGCCTGGGGAATATTCTAAGGTAAGGAATCTATCACTAACTAATGTCTCTTACAGATATATTGTTACACAAGTAGTAACTTGTGCTTCTGATTCATCGATAGGCTTGTTAGCCCCTCCTTAGTACAGCCTCCTCTTCTTTTGTCACCACCCATGGGACTGACCCCTTTACTTCGACTGTTACACGATGTGTGTTATTTAGACTGTGAGCACTATTTTCTTCAATGAGGTACTCCTACTGCAGGCACGACCTGCTTTGGTGCCTTTTTTTGCACCCTCCCCTGCCCTCCCTCCCGTTTTCTGTGCCTTCTCCCCTCCGCCCTCCCTCCTGTTGTCCGTGCTTCTTTTCCACTCCGTCCTCCCTCCCGATGTCCGCGCCTTCTCCCCCGCTATCCCTCCCGTTGTCCGTGCCTTCTCCCCCATCCTTTGTCCGTGATGCCTACCATTTGCAATGCAATAGGTCTTGCGTAAATGCAAGACCTATTGCATTGCAAATGCCTTTTTTGTCAGTATTCCTGATCTCCCTTCTGCCCTCTCATTTTTCCTCCCTTCGGCCTCTTCTCTTACTCTTCTTCCTCACCCTCTATTTCTCTCATATCTTCACAGGCTTGTATTCGCCTCGTCGTTCCCTTTTCCAATGCTTCATTTTCGTGTTTCCCCTCTCCGTCACCGTCTCCATCCCACTCGTTCTTATCTCTCTTTTTCTGGGTCTCTTTTCATCATCTCCACCCGCTTTTCTCTGCCTGTATCTCATCTTCCAGCTGGTGCTCCCCACCGCCAGCTCTCTTTTGCTTCCCCTCTCCTTTCCCATATTTCCTTGGTCTTCCCCATCAAGCTTATTCTCTACTTCCACCGCTCCATGGTCTCCCTCATCCCTCTCTGTCCCTTTCTCATGTTTTGTCTCGTACCTCCCCGAGGACCGTCTTGATGAGCCTCATATTAAATTGCACCAGACTCTGTGCCTTCTGCAGTTCAAAGGCTTTGAAGGGGATCCGGAGATTTTTCATCTCTGAGTAATTGGGGGATTTTCTGACAGACGGCGAGATTCCTGACACACTGCGATTCTGCAGCCGCCTTCTCGGAGATTGTTTATCTGCTCTTCATTTAGACGTTTCTAATCGCGCTGTCACGGGCCAAGAAATAACATCTTGCTTCCTTTAATGAGTGGCGCTGGCATTGTTCCCTTGGAGGCCACTGATATCTCCGGGCTGCGGCCTTGCATGTTGTTTATCTGGGCTTGACTCGTGGCCATCCATGCAACTCTGGCCACGTGCCGACGAACGAGGCCCTGAAGCAATGTGGGCTTCCCCATCTCCCAAGAGACCATTCTTCATCATACCCGCCCTTTGTTAACTTGTGGTCACCTTTTTTCACACCTGTTTGTCAGTCCTACCTCCATTTTCCTGGGTTGTCTGCCTTGCCTCGCCCACTTGGGGGTTTCCTATCCTGCCTCGCCCACGGCTATGACCTGTCCTTGCCTCCTCAGTTCCTACTTAAGTTTTCACCCACACTGAACTCATCTTTCAGTGGCGCCTCCGCTGCCCCTGCGTCCTTATTCTCCCTCGCACATTTCTATTTCCTTATCCTCTGCTCTGCATCTTGCACTCCTATTTACGCTTTCTACCTCCTCTCTACATCCTTACCCTAGCTCTTCCGCACCAACCAGTTTATCAGACTGTCCCACACAGTCGCACAAGTTCCATTTGTTCACAAATAAGGGGTTTGGTGATGCATCAGTTCAAGCCTTTGTGCTTTCCTTGGGCACCATAAATATTGAGGCGCCATGCACAATGAGGGGGGCTTTTTCCCATCAACTTAAATTAAATTGAGTGCCTGTAACACATGCACTGTGAACAGTGTCACCACTTCAGTACAGTGTAACCTATTTAGCGGCTTATCCATGCAGTTATACAAAATTGAAAGTTTCACAGTTTTCTACTAGGTAATGTGTTTTTGTTCTTTCACACTGTTTTTGAAAGCAAGTTTGCTAAATGTGCCCAAGAAGTAGAGATGTCTGCAGCCATTTCTGTTGCGTTACTGCCAGTGGGACTAAATATACGAGAGTCAGGTCTCATTGAAAACTTTACACAATATTGGGAGTTCAGATTGGCGGACAGATAGCCCCGTAAGAAAGCTCACACCAAGGAGTGAGCAACGTGCTACATTAAAAATACTATCCAATACTCTCAATATTGTCATTAAAGAAGCAGATAAAGGTGGAAATATGGCCATTATGCAAGATCTAGGCTACATAAGTGAAATTGATAGACAATTATCCAATTGCCTTGCTTACGAAAAGCTATCTACAAATCCACTACCAAAGGGTAACCAGATGTGTTGGAGAAAAATTAGCATACTGTCATGAGCAATGTCTAATTACTGATGTAGAATACAAGTACTTACATAACACTACACCAAGATGTTGACCAAAGTAGACCTATATCAGGGATAAGATCTCCTACAGAACGCATCTCTGAATATATTGATATCTTCCTTCAACCGTTCATGTACAACCTACATTGACTCATTCGGGACGCAAAGGAGTAAGTTGGAGGATATTGAATGGATTGAAGAAGAATTTTGTCACTCTGGACATAACTACACTGTCTACAAGCATACCTTCAAAAAAGGGCATGGAAGTGCTTGCCGCAACTTTAGGCACTAGAGATGCGACGTTCTACGAAGACAGCGATTATTTTGAACCTCACTAGACTTACCTTAGAAAACAAAGTGTTTCTTCACAACGGACAGTGATATAGACAATCCTTAGGAGTCGCTATGGGTTCCAAATTTTCACTGTCAAACGCTAATATCTACATGGAGATGTTTGAAAAAAATAATGTGTGGTCCAACAGCCCACAGACCTGCATAGACCATATACTATACGGGCGGTACATAGAGGACATTTTCGTGATTTGGACTGGGAACATGGTTACTCTCAACATTCTGTTGACACACTTGAATGCAATGATTACAATCTTAAGTTCACACACTTTTCTAGTACACAAAAGACTGAATTGCTGGACCTTACTCTCTACATAGAAGACATTAAAATAGCCTCCAAATTACTTAGGAAACCGACTTCACGCAATGCCATTTTACACACTCACATAGCTCACTCAAGCTCACAAAAGGATGCTATCCCACTTGGGGAGATGAGACGTTTACGACGTAATTAAAGTAATTGTAGCATTTTTTGAAATGAGCTGCAAACCCTTGAAGACCGATTCAGACACAGAGGATATTCGCACCATGTTTTAGGAAAGGCTAGAAACAGGATCTTACAGACGCCAAGAAGCTCACTACTTAAAAAAAACATCTTGTAAAAAGCATGACAAATAGAGATAGGTCTTTATTATGCAATACAACTCAATGAGTCCGGTTATACACAACATCACACTCAAACATTGGCAAATATATTACGTCTGGATACCACTCTTAACCAACATACCTCGGTCACACCCCACGTCATATACAGAAGGATGCATAACTCCCAGAAAAGCTTTCTACAACAACAAACACATGTTGACAGGTGTAGTTGGTTACCTACAAAACCCATGGGATTTTTAAATGCACCCAGCGCAATGTATGCCAGTTCTCTCTGGACAGAAAAATGGATTTCAGTACAATACACCGAGACACTACAGTGTTGACCATTTTATTAACTGCAACACAAAGTTTGGGGTACACTGTATCCAGCGGCACTTTGGTACGGTCTGTATAGGAAACACTATTACTACTGTTTTTAGGCTGAATAATTTTTTGCATCAAAATGTCTTAATATTGGTACACATAGTTGCTTTAACTGTGTGACTAACGATTTTTATGATCAGATGTCTTAGTATGTGTATATATTCTCACTTTCCATACACAGGCTGACTTATATATAGGTTATATTTAACAATACATCCAAACCAATATTAGAGAGGCTTTGGTTTTTGAGTGTAGATGTTTGATGTTATACCTTGTCTACACTAATGTATTTACTAAAACTCATCGCAGTCAGTGATTTTAGGCTCTAAGATGACCTCGTCCCTTTCGCCTCACACAGCTGGACTTCCCAGTCCTTTCTTTATGACTCTGCACATTACACGTTTGTCGGGTTCCTCCTTCACCCCTTTCTTATTGGCACACTGTACTCATTCCAGGGTTTCAGACACAGGGCACCACTGGTTGCATTCACATTACGTGCGGGACTCGGTAAGCGATACAAAACAATACTAAATTATGTTTTTTGCACTTGCATACATTGCGAGTGCGATAATGAAGATCTGTTATTTTTTCACAGGAGTGTATCATATCTCCCATATCTACAAGTATGATTTATTTCATAATACTTCCTCACATGACAATTCTTTGTGGTTTTATACAGTGTTTCTAGATACAATATTATGTAATGTTGCTCACCATTTCAACACAGTGTGTTGTTTGCCTCATTTAGGAACTGGCCGGGTTTCCAACACCCTGGTACTGGTTCTCAAACAAACTACGTTAGCTGCTGGGACATTTTTACTTCTTGTTAACCGGTCATACTACATTTTAATGGTACCCAAACTTAGGGGCCGATTGGTGGAGGGACCGTCCGCAGGGGCAGCGGCGGTCCCTCCGTGCAAATTAGGATGTGACCGCCACCCTGGCGGTCACATCCTGTATGTTTTATATTTAATATATTGCATGTGTTATATTTACATGCACAAAGCGGCAGGCACCACGCGGTGCCTGCCGCTTTGTGCATGTAAATGTTGGGGGGTACCATAGGTACCCCCCATGTGCACACCCCACACCCGACACACTGGGGGCCCGCAACGGCCCCCAAATGCCAAAGACCACATGCTTTTCCACGGCGGAAAACCCGCCGTTGAAAAGCATGTTTCCCCATGCATCCTAATATGGCTGGTGGTGTCTGATAGACACCGCCACCATATTAGAGCTTTTCCGCCGCGGTCTCGCGGCGGAAAAGCGCCGGACGGTCTTGCCTTCCGCAGATGACCCCCCCCCGCCATTCTAATTCGGCGGGGGGTCATTTCTCTGATCGCAGCGGTTAATCCGCATCCTCCAGGCCGGCGGTGGCTTCCGCCGGCCCGGAGGATGCGGATTAACCGCAATCGTAATCGGCTCCTTAATTTGGAACAAACTACATCATTTTGATAATTTGATGGATGATGTATTCACATGCCTGCCCACAGGGAGACACTACGGTTGAATGTTTTTAATTACCTGTATTGTAATACCATGGATCATTACTAGGAAAGTTACATGTTGTTTCTAACCTTAGAGGTACTTAGGTACCGTGTTTTACAATACGTCACCGTCACTATCTCTCTTTTCTTCCGGCCTATTTATTTGACATTTCAGTGCACGATATGTGCAATTTGGGGTCCACTAAGCTATGTTGTTTACCATTGTAGGTTTCTCACATATGCCTGTCTCCGCGGGATTCTTTGGCAAGGTCTCCATACTACTGGCATTGCGGGTATTTTGGGGAAGGTTTGCTGTCCCTTACCTAGATTGACCAGCCCGGCTCATTATGCTTCTTGTTATCAACAACATGGTTTCATGTATCCTAGGTTGGTCACTATTCCCAAGCTCAAGCCTGGACTTAAGGAGATATGACATCGAGCACTGATGAGTTATGGAAATTTAACAATGCCTTACTACTAGACTAGTGGGTG